>NC_142514.1:12850000-13462500 GCF_057876585.1 Rhinolophus sinicus
AAGCCCTCCCGCAGTTCTGTGTGTATACACCTAAGCAGGCCTCAAGTATTCCCTGAGAAAGAACACTTAAGTCAACATATGTAGCTCCTCGCTTTCAGGAGGCATTCAAAAACTGTTCACTGGATCAAACAAAATACAGCTCACCTGTCAGAGAAAAACTCCTCCATAGCTTTACGAGCCTGGCTGCTTTCCAGTTGCTTTTCCAAATACTGGAGACATTCCTCCAAGATGGATTCATCCAGTCCACTGAGTAGCAAAAAGAAAGATTAACTACCAAAAATAAAGGAGTGTTTCAATGTCATCCTAAGACTGATTTTTAAAAACCCAAAGTTTGTTTATAACTAAACCTTGAGGGTAACATTCAACTTTGTTTTGTCAAAGCTTAGCAATAGGTGCTCAATAAATATCTGATAAATTAAACTGTAATAAAATAAAATAAATTCCTAAAATCTGAGCTAACTGATGTAGTCAATGGCTGAGAGTCCAAAGGATCATTGCTGTGGAGGGAGGGAAGGAAGGGGGGGAGAGAGGGGAGGAAGGAAGGAAGGAAGGAAGGAAGGAAGAAAGGAAGGGAAAAGAAGGAGAAAGAGAAGGAAGGAAGGAGAGGGGGACAAAAGGAGTGCATGATGAAAACCTGGTCTCCTCTGCAACAAAAAGACAGGCAATCCCACTACTTAGACCCCTTATAGTTCTCAGGGGGTAACAGTGCGACTTGCTGAACTATTCCTTATGTCTTACCTGCATCAACGTGGCCGAAACCATCAAAGGGAAACAGTGCTGTGAGACTGCCTAACTTCACACACCACCCACCTCAGAAGCATGGTCACAAACATATTAGAGACTTTACCAAGTTTCCTTGTAAACTTCATCACAACTAGTACAGCGCTTGAGAAGCAGCTGTTATTTAACGTTTCCAAATCTGAACATTTAAGCCTGCCATTTCCTTAATGTTTATTCCTAAGAATTAACCACAAAAGCGGATTCCAAATAACGTTTCATGCAGGTCCACAAGAACACAAAATGCACACCAGTACAGAACTTTCTGTTAGAAAGCACGGTAAGCAGCTATTACTTAATGACGCAAGAGGCCAGTGTTGGCACACTTCTCTGACGGGAGCAGGAGGTCACAGGAACCTGACTGCTCTCCTCGACCAGGCTCACCTATTGGGATCCGCGTGATTGGCCAGAATGTTGTAACACCCAGTGATCAGCTTCTCATACACGCGAGCCAAGAACTCATCAGACTCCGCGGGGCCCAGGATGCGCTCCAGGGAGTTGCTACTCATCTCAGCAACGCTCTCCGTGGTCGACTCCAGAAGAAGGGGGAGCAAGGTCCGAATGACCTGTGGTGGGTTCATCTCATCGGACCACCTTCAGCAAAGAAAATGGAACCAAGTTAGTGAATACACTCCTCCAAAGAAGTGCAAGAGCAGGACAGGGCAACTCAGTCATGGTTGAGAGGAAGGACTTTTATTCCAGTCCTTTTTCCCTTGGTAGTTGTTTTTTCCATAGATATAATGATACAATCTCATAGTCTTTCATTATTATACGCATATCGAAAGCAAAAATCAGTTCCATATGAAAAATCCACTTACTAAAATGTTAAATTAATAAGATATATTTTATAATAGAAAAGAAATTAACTAAAACCTAAGCTAGTAACCCATCCCAGACAACTCTTCTAAAAGAACTGCCAAATCCGAATCATTTTCAAGGCAATCTCATATCAGACTTTACCTGTGACCTATTACAGGAAGACAAAATAGCCCCTCCATGGCCTGCCCTAGTCCCCAAATGACAGTGTCTAACTCCTGCCTCCTGCAATGATTCTAGAGAAACGATTTCAAATACATCATTGCCACCTTAAAATCTACACCTAAAGCACCTCCAAATCACAGGATGATTTCAGCCAGCATGACTCTTCTGAAAACTTCTACACAGAAAGAGGGAAGGGGGCACACTGCTCTCCTCAGACCTAAGTCAAAGATCATTTTAAACACTCACTCTCTCAAGCAACAGGCTCTTGATCATCCATGAACTTAAGTATAAAAACTGTTAAGCAAATGATTTGCAACTGTGTAAGTGCCAATAAAATGCTGGGTTATTTTCTTATGCATACACGTACTACACTATACTTTCTAAAAGTTAATGAAAACCTTTTTTTGGTGTTTAAAATGAATGAATGAATAAAGCAAGCAAGCAACAGCTCTCTTTGCTACAGAAGCATGCACAAAAAGCACAATTACATAGTTATTTCAAAACCCTTGCCGTCTTCAGCTATGACAGAACATGAGCGACGTAGCAGGTACTCACACAATAAGATCTCCAGTCAATCTGACCAGTGAGAGGAGAGTGTGCTTCAGGGAAGCAGCCAGGGGCAGACTTTGGCCACAGAGAGTCCCCAGGTGAGCGGCCTGCACGGCACTGATGTAACTCTCGGAAGGGATGGTGTCATTGGCGAAGGCGTTGCGCTGGAAGGGGTGAGAACAGACACGAATGGACAGACCATCTAAAATTCTCTCGTAGGAAACAAAGAAACCAAGCTGACACACACGCAGTCCCACGAGGCTGACAGACAATGGCTCTACTCATACACTACTCTCCTATTCATCCTGGGAAGGCGAGTGGAGTGGAGTGGAGGAAGTGAGCTAAAAATTTTTAGTATGGAGTTAAGTTAAAATTTTAGAACTGAAAGTTAGAATTTAGTTAGTACAAAGCTGAAATACTCAACACCACTTTCGAAATAATTAGAATACACTACTGTTGACCCCTGAACAACTTGGGGATTAGGGATGCCAACCTCCCGTGCAGTCGAAAATCCGCATATAACTAGGCTGCCCTCATGCACGGATTCCCAACCCCAGAGGTGACCCTTTAACAATGCAGGTTTGAACGGTGCACGTCCACTGAAGTGCTCGGATCAACTGAAAAGAATCCGTGTATAAGTGGACCTGTGTATTTCAAACCTGTGTTGTTCATGGGTCAACTGTATATTCAACATGGAAACTATTGTCTCCAATGATTTAGAAGGATCTCAATTTCTGCAGTGCATCTGGGTCTCCATTACAAATATCTTAATTGTCCTCATACTATAGCCCCAGGCCATGTAAACTGAGGTCACAATTACAAAGCAGGGCTGACAAGATTATAATTCTTGGCTTTTCCAAAGAACTGTAGTAACACAGTAATCTGTTAATAGAGGTAATCTGAGCACAGCATACACAAAGGTCAAGTAAACTGACAGAAGGCTCAACCGTCTTCTAAGAGCCTAGAGAACCTAGAAGCTACCCCATAAAATTATGAGAGGAGCATGTCCTTGACATAACCTATAAAGGAAAGGAAACAGTTAACATTTACTGAGAACTCATGTGCCAGACAATGGGCTAGGCACTTGACATTTAATACACTTAATTTTGACATCTCAGTATTTAACAGATGAAGAAACTGAGGCTCATAGGAACATAGTGGTTGCCCTGTAACAGGGTAACAGACTTCTCAACTAAAGGACCACATGGGTACCATTTGGGTAATTCGAGGCTTTGATTATTGACTCAGCCATAGCAAATACTATTACTGCAGCGCTCGAAGATCTCTCAGCAGCCTAAGGAACAAGAACAGAACACGGAATAGCTAGTGCTCTGTAGTTCTGCTCCTCGAGAGACAGACGCTCACCCAGGATCCAATGTTGGGAAACTCGTTGGTGTTGATGTTGTTCCAGGATTCACATACACCCTGCACCGATGATGGTAAATTCTGAACCAGTGTTGGACCTGGAGGCAACAGAAGGGACAAGGAATCATCACAGGAGAGAAAGAACAGCTCACAGCATTTTAAAAGCCAAGCTCAAATGCAGAACGAAGCACCACAGCCCAGGCTGTCAAAATAATTACTAAGAGAGCGTAGATGGATATTTCAATTGCAGTACTATCTCCCAGAACTGGCTAATTGCTTAACAGCTAACAAACTCAATTGTAAGGTTTTCATTTCCCATCATATTCACTTTCTAACTTGCAAGTGAAGAAGACAACTGAAAACAAGACGCAAAGTAAAGGCAAGTCAGTACAAGTCAGGCTAAAATCACTATTAAATCATCTGCTACACCTTCTATGAGTATGTGTTGCTTTGATCCCTTTTCTCCTTAAGATAAATCTTAAGAGCAGGAATCATTAATGCACATTAAGAAGAGCATTCAAGGAAGTAGTGGAATTGAATTTCTAAAAGTCAGAATATCTGAACATCAAAAGGGTATTTAAAGCTTGAAAGTCAGGAAAATACAAATGGCTGGAAATTTTAAAGGGCAACTATTGCACTTAACTCCAATCCTGCTTAAGTCCTTTCGATTCTCCGTCCTAAATTTCTCCCAGATCACTCCTAACACAGGGAAGAGGTTTTCCTAAGCACTAGCCTGCCAGTCCTCCTAACCTCTGTAAGTGAAAAAAAGAGCCAAGATCTGTGCTCACAACAAAAGAGTCTACTGCTTTAGAACCAATTGCTCTCAGTTTGCATCCCAGCTCTGTCCCAGCAAGATGCAGGATTTGGGGCAAATCACTTCTCTAAGCCTGTTTCCTAATGAGTAAAAGGGGACAATACCGACATTTATCTTGTTAGGGTTATTGTGGAGATCAAAACAGATAAACCTGTCAATGTCTGACACACAGAAGGTTCCGGCAAATGCTGAATGCCAGTAGACAGGCAGAGAGGGCGCGCAGCAGCACTGGTCGCACTGGGAGTAACAGCATTAGCCCAAAGCACACGCACTTACCCAGAGTGTTCGCCTTGCACCTACTAGAGCCGATAGCCAAAACAGCAGCAAAGCCATGCAATTTCTCCTGGGAGGGTTTTTCTGTGGATCCCTCTTCATTAAAGTTCTGTAGCAAATAGGCTCTGAAGAAAACATAGGGGGATACGTGAATGCTGAAGAAAACTACTCCCACCATAGCTAGAAGAAACCAACCCTAGACAAATTGAAAACCCTGTATCTCAGTTGCCTCATCTATTACATACAGTTGACAGCTCCTGCCCCCTTCCTGGTCTCATAAGAATGCCAATGGGTAATTGTTTCCCAAAGAATGTGCCATTCTCTTAAATGCACCCAAAGCACGATTCCAGGACAAATGACTTTGGGAAATAGGAATACTGTTATCGACCCCTCTGGCCCCAGAAGAGTAGCAATGTATAATTAAAGGCTTTGAAAAGTGTGTGTGTCCGTGTGTGTGTGTGTATCCGTGTGTGTGTGTGTATTTTTTTTCAATTGTTTAATTTTATTTACCCAGCACTTCCCCAACTTACTTGCCCAGAAACATCTATTAACAGCTCAGTTTAAAAAGTACTGGACCAATGGGCCAGATTAGAGCCTACAAGCTCTCAGAGGGCAGTGACTTAGCTTTGTTACTGCTGTACCCCACGCACCTAGAAAAGCACGTGACCCATAGCAAGCACTCATATTTGTTATTCATGTTTATTGCTCATACTTGTTCAAAAATGTTGCCTCAAGCAACTGCCTCTCTCCACTGCAGCGCATTCACACTGAAAGACGTGACTTCCGTTTTACTGTGATCCAACTCTCTTTCAGCAGAAAAGCCCCATAGGACAGGCGCTGAACAGTGAAATCCTACAGGGAACCAGATACTGGAAGGGGCCCAGGTAAAGGGCATGAGGGGGGTGGTCACTCCTCAGCTCTGGTTCATTTCTGACACGTGGGGAGTCAGGCCCAGTTCTGCCAGTTCTTCCAATGTAAGAAAAGCCAGAAATTTTGATTTGTGAATAGATCCCAATTTTAATACACTGAAAATGAATCCTAAGCTACTTAAAAGATCATGAAGAACAAACAGAACCAATCTGCATGGCGTGCAATCTGCCATGTTTATTACAGAAAGGGCTGGGTTTCAAAATACTCTAACTCATTAAGAAGTTTTTTTCTCTAACTACATCCCATGAAATTTAAAGAGCATTTAAAGTGCCTCATCTAGTGAGTAACAGAAATGACAGTTTGTAAAAATTATATGATCTTTTTTTGTATCCGACAAGTAAAATGCTAGAAAACATTTAAACATTTATAAAAATTAAACTTCCTCTTGACTCTTCCTGAACTATTTGAAAATTCTCTCATTGGACACCCCTTCCTCATATTAGAAAAGAAAACATACCAAGGGAAAAAAAAAAAGAAAAAATGTAAAATTCTGAATCAGTGGGGATGTGCCGAGTGAATGGTACATACAACTACGAAGTTCAATTGGAGGAATTTTCAGGCTCCTAAAGAACGTAAACCACCCAAGGTTCTAAACTGCCCACATCCGCCACCTCTAGGCAGGCAGCCCATTCTACCTCGTGAATGACGCATAGGTGTCAATGAGCTGCAGTGTGGCCGGAAGCAGGTTCTTGGTGATCTCAGATGACTTATGAGGATCGGTCTCGGCAGCCATCTTAGAAAAATGCTCGTCCAAAGAGACCTGGACCTTCGAGATGGCAGCATCCAGGGTGTAGATGGACTGCAGACTAGGAATCTCATGGAGTTGCAAGATGGTGGTACAGTCAATGTTACAGAATGATGAGATCTTTAAAAATACCCAAGACATTGATTGATTAGCTATGGCAAAAGGCTGCGGCAGAAGCCAAATTCTGTCATGATTGAGCCAAAACGAACATACCTGTCGAGCAAAGTATTCCTCTACAATTTCAACGTCATATTTCACTGAGCTGCATTTGGTGGTGGCCAGTTCTAAGAGGGACGCGGCATGCTCAGCCTTCATGCCCTGTTTGATCAGGTGATCCTATTTGGACAGCAAGAAAAATGTGTTCAGGAGATCAATACAGACAGTCAAAAGCTTTCATTACCCTTACATTTAGAAGTTCCCAGAAGCACGGAGGACACTGGCTTTGAATACCCCTAGCAGAGAGCTTCGTATTATACTGTAGTACCTTTATCCAGGTGACGTAGGAGCTGATTCGGAGGCGAGAAGACCACCGCAGCGTGTGCAAGATGTCACATTCACTCATCTCAGGTGAGTTCATGGCCAGCTGGTTCATGTAAGTCTTTGATGGTGGCAAAATTCCCAGGATCCTCCATAGTATCAAGAAGTAATACTGCAGGGCACAGGCCTCCTGGAAAAAGCAGAGAGAGCAATCAGAGGAGTGACATTTGGTATTGCCTCAAGATCTCTGTCCAAACAAAATTTTAAAGCAGGATTGTGCGCAGTCCCGATTTTCAACTGACATTTGGCTCTCAAGTCTGCTCTCAGATCTTTCTAGAGAATATACCGTATTTTGCCAGGTATAATGTGCACTTTTTTGCCCAAATTTATGAGAGAAAAATAAGGAAGCACATCACCATGGGTAGTACTAATTCCATATCTGTATAAACATTAATTCTTTTATTTATGCTATGAGTTAAAAGTGTAACTCTAAAAATCAATAGCGATATCCATATGCAAAATAATACCCTGAGATATGATAATCAGCTTCGCTGAACTTAAGACGAACTTGCAACAACGAAGAATTCTTGGCCTTCTCTAATGCATATTGTAAATTTGTTACCGGTACATAAAATTTCTTGTACCTTGTATCTGTTCTTGTGTTTCGTAATTACTTGTTGCATAAAATTTCTTGTACCATAATATGTTAAAAAATAAATGCTAAAATTCCTTGATAATACAAAAAACAAGTACATAAATGTAAACAAATAAAAATTTGACTTAAAAACTTAAAACGAAAGGTTTTTTTTCCCTGAAAGTGGGTGCACATTATACATGGGAGGGCATTATACATGGCAAAAAATGGTACCAAACAATAAAGCAGAAAATGATAAAACATGCATGTAAATAATCTGCTCATTTCAAGGGCTAAAAATGCTGTTCTAAGACCACTTGGCTCCCCATATAATTTACCAAGTAACCAAAAGAAAGCAGGACATTGTCCTTGGCAGGCCACCAATAAGCTGGCCCTTTCTGTGGCCTGAATTGCTGCTATGGCTTCTAGAGATAGAGACACACTCGTGGGACCACAGAAAAAGCTCAAGTGTGAGGCTTTCAGTATCACCCCCCAACCAGCATTCACAGGAGATACAGTACTTACGTGCCCATTAACTCTCAAAGTTACATTTCTCTTAATGCTAACAGAAAAATGCAAAAATGATAAAATTATCTCTAAAGTGAACATAACCACCTTAACTACACAGAAATACTGAAGTGTCAGTCAGTTTTGCAAACAAATATTCAATAAACTGATTAGACCCCAAAAGGAAGTTTCTGGTAGAACTGCTACCCAATTATCAAATATATCCCAAACTTCATAAGTAGCCCAAGCTTCCACGGTCTTACCAGAGCTGTAACGTTCTTGTTTTCCTTCCTCCTGACTGTATCAAGCTGGGACCCGGCGGCAAGCAGGGATGTCAGTGCAGTGTAAAGCTCATCATACTTGACGAGCTTAGAAAAAAGAACATCATACGCCTAACAGCAAGAGAGAAAGACAATCATTTCTTCTTCGTTTTTGAAATCTTTTTCCCTATTACCATACGCTGTCACGTAAGTTGATATCACTCAAGACTGATGAACTAGCTCATTCAAATTCTGATTAGTACTTTCTCATTGCAGCAAGATTCCTACTCAGGGGCCTCACCCAGTTTACGGGCTACTGCGAGCACACAAGTGCAGGCTTTAGAATAAGGCAACTGTTTGTCCATTAAAATATTTGCACGGAAAAACACTAAGAGAGCTAGTCTTCAGGAATAATGTATCAGAGGTATCGACCACCAGGAAGGATGTCCGCAGAAGTGGACCCCAGCAAATAAACCTCAAAGTAACATCTTCCTTTTAGAATAAGCTCAGACCTTCACAAAGACCAACTTCCCTCAGTACAAAAAGGAAGTCATTCCATTCCCTTCCCGCCTGACGAGGCTGGTTTTGGTGGAAACCGTCTGACCCACACATAACATGGGGTTTTAAAATTCTTGGTACCACAGCATCGAGCCGGTTCAAATCATCTTCGGAGGCTTCTGGGGACAGGACACAGTAGAATCTGGGCTGCGGGACAGCATCTGAAAGACAATGCTCTTATTGAAAGAATGGTTTTATTCTTAACGCTGTTTAACAAATATAAAATGTAAAAACTAAGAAAACACTTTGGACCAGGGTTTCCAGCCTTGGCACTACTGATGTTTGGGGCCGGATAACGTTTTCCTGTGGGAGGAGGTTTAGCACCAATCCGGCATCTACCCACTGAATGCCAGGAGCACCCTCCCAGTTGTGACAACTAAATGTGTCTTCAGACACTCCCAATGGCCCCTTTGGGGGTGGAGGACACAATCACCCCCAGTTGAGAACCACTGCTCTAGGAATTCACTAACATGCTCTATGCTCAAGTTAGTCAACAAAATTATATGCTTAGACTGAATGCCTTAAACGTAAATGCTGTTTCTCCAATATCAAAGGGACTAACAAAAGATCCCAATGATAGCAATTCATATGAACACTTGATGAAAGTTCCACAAAATACTCAACATCTAACAATCCTCAGGATGAGAGCAAACACATACTATTAGGTTGGTGCAAAAGTAATTACGGTTTAAAAGGTTAATAATTGCAAAAACCGCAATTACTTTTGCACCAACCTAGTAAGAATGAACACAAGAGGCACCTCATCAAAAGAATGAACAACTAGGGCGGCTGGATGGCTCAGTTGGTTAGAGCGTGAGCTCTGAACAACAGGGTCGCCAGTTCAATTCCCACACAGGTCAGTGACCTGCGCCCTCCACAACTAGACGGAAGACAATGAGCTGCCACTGAGCCACCCACAGGAGGGGCAGATGGATGGCTCAGCTGGTTAGAGTGCGAGCTCTCAACAGCAGGGTTGCCGGTTCAATTCCCACATGGGATAATGGGCTGCGCCCCCTGCAATTAAGACTGAATATGGTGACTAGATTTGGAGCTGAGCTGCGCCCTCCACAACTAGATTGAAGGACGACTTGGAGCTGATGGGCCCTGGAGAAACACACTGTTCCCTAATATTCCCCAATAAAAATTAAGAAAAAAAGAATGGACAACTAGAAACACTAGAGAGACTATCACGGCTCCCATTATTTCCTGAATACTGACCCAAAATGAAATTTAGCCTGTGAGTTAGAACCACATCCCTAAGAGAAATAAAATTTAATCACTCAGAGTGGCAAAAAATATATATATACGGTACGCTGGCCAGACAAAAGGATTCTTAATTCTTATGTCTTGATGTTTTTTGTTTTTAAATAAATGTGGGATATGTGAGCCATCTATTTCTGAAAAGGTTTGAATCCGTAGTATTTGCCACCCACAGGAAGTTGACTAAACCAGTAACCAAAGATCCTCGCAGGGACTACAAGTTCCAAATTCAATCTGCCTGTGAGAACAAGTGAGTCAGTTCTTTATTCACAGTCCTCTTTCTGACCTGATGAAAAATGCTTGGACCAGTTTTCTTCCACTTCCTTGAACCCGTGATAGAGAGGGGTGGTCGTGCGGCGGCGGCTGCTGTCCTGAGATCCACTTGCCCACCCAAAAGGAGGACTTAGCAGGTTGTGCTGCACCTTTCAAAACAGAAACACTCAGAGTAAGAAAGACGCACAATCACCACACTACTTCTCACTCCAGGCACGAGAACAGACCAGTATACCGAAGTGGGGGAAACTCACAAACTAAAATGAAATTTTAGATTTTTCTGTGACATCTTTTGGGAGGTATCTTTGTGCTGGAGCAGAAAGAGAACAGTGCTCAGTGCAACATTTTAAGACACGCTGAATGTAATAATCCTTAACTGGTCCTCCCATCCTCACTTTGGATCCCTACAGAGGAATTTATTCATCCATACAATTGACTGCTGGACCCTCATTCAACCACTAGCAGATAGTCACTGATGGCTGATGCTCAGGGCATGTGCCAGACACAGGGAAGGCGCCGTCAGTCAAAGGACACCTGTGAGCAGAGCCTCTAATTCCATTTTAACACACGCATCAAATCACGTAATCTACAGTTAGCGCTTCTGGCTAAACACAGGTCGTAAGCGCACACACGCAGGTCCCTGCGGTCGTCCTGCGGCGACTCATAAACCGACCACAACGAACACCTAAGACCCAAAGGGAGCAGGTCAGTTGGGTTTGGACCATGGTAACTGCAGGAGAATATCGTTCTTGATGAGAACCAGTCAAGCAAAAACAGGGTGTCCATCCGTACCTGCTCAAACAGGTACACAGGGGCCTTGGAGTACTGGTGAAGCAGATAGTCAAAAATGAGCAGGAGGCGAGCCAGGATGAGAGGCACAGAGCGCAGCTGGGCGTCCATGTTGGCACCCAGCTCCTGGATGATCTGCACAAAAAGGGTGAGTATGGCGCGCCGGCCTTTCTCAGTGAAGTTGTGGAAAAGCAGAAGGAGCAGCTGCACGTGTTCTACGTTCAAGTCTTCGGTCTCATTGGGCACCAGCCCTTGCAGGGCGTTCTGCTTCATTGTCGACAGAAACCTGCCGAGAGAAAGGGAGAATGCGTCTGGTGGGGACAAGCATCATCACCCAAGAGTTACAATGTCAAGTGCTGGAAGAGTTAAGCTTCTTAACCACCCCAGGCATTAAGATAGCAAAATCAAGGACGACAAAAAGCTACACATGAACAGCGGATGAAAACGAAATCCTGGCTCCAAACACACCAGCAGCGTCCACCAGAACTCTTCAGCAATGGCAACTGTGGCCACCGGAGGATTAACACCCGCCCTTTCTGACATGGGAAGAACCACAAAGCCCCCAAAAGGAGGCCCTTTTTTTTTTTCCCAACAAACTTGGGCAAACAGAAATAATTACTTTCCCCTACACTTTGATTCTGGAGTTTAATTTTTGTTTTGAGAGTTTACACGACAGGTTAAATCGTTGCATGAAAAGTCAAAAATAACTCAATGCAACTAAAAAATAAATTATGAAATTCAGAGAACTTGTTGGAAGAGCTTTTATGCAAAAAAAAAAAAAAAAAAAAGGAATGAATGTAACCAACTGTTTCCACAGCCTTTGGCTGTTAGAAAAGAGATTTATGTTTTAATAAGGGTTTCCCTCACCATATCCCCTCCTCTCACCTCCTGGCCATTTCGCAAGACTCCACCAGGAAAAACACAGTGGGTCTTTGACATTCAAGATTTCTCAAATCCAGCATGAGAGCTGTTTGATCATAGAATGAGGAAGACAAAAGCAACGCCTTCTAGGAAAACAAACTGCTTTGAAGACTCCTAACCATGTAAACAAAAATGGCAAATATAGGTCCATCTAAAGAGGATTTAGATGATTAATCTGAGCTTCCCCCAAGTAAAAAAAATCTTTAAAAGTTGTCCAAAAATGACTGCAAGTCACTCTAAGTGGCTTCCTGTTGAAAGCAAAATAACCTAAGACCAAGTTGGCTTCCCTGCTCCCTTTCAAAAAACCAGGTCAGGATAAAATTGGTTACGTTCAGGATTCAGGTTCCATTTCATAATTGCAACCAAGTCCCCCATGTGCTGAAGGAAGATTTTATTTCCAGTCTATAGTTTATGTGCTTCTGTCTTTCAAACAGCACATCTTCCTCCGACTCTCTCCATCAGAAACGCAGCCCCCCACACTTGCCACTTTAAACACTGTCATCGGGGTACCACCTCAAAGCTGCAGATTCATTACAAAGAAGTCAAACAAAAAAGTAAATAACCTTCTCCACAGGGCTTCCGCTTGGAGTTTTCTTACCTGTCCCAAACTTTAAGGCATTCGGGGACATCGGGGTCACCTTGAGCACCAGCTTTATGTTGCCAGATGAGCAGGAGGCGTGAAAGTACAGAGAGGCTTTGAGGGTGAATGTACAAGGGCCAAGGGCCCTCAGAAAAAGGCGCAACTCCCAGCTGCTGCAACAGTGTGTTCTGACATGAAAGACATAGAAGAGACCATCAGGACAGAGACAGTGAATGAGGTCAAATGGTTACTAATGTTCTGTTACTTTTTAACAGTGGAAGAAGTATTTAAACAAAGGAGGATGTAAAAATTCCGATTTAGAAAGGGTTTAGAGAAAGATCACTTCATTCAACAAATAAGAAAAATATAAAGGATAAATTACTCATCTAACCTCATTAATGACTACCATTAATTAGTATCGGGAATGGGTCCCGAAAAAGGAAAAATGCATTGAGACAGCAGAATCAGGGTAATATTTCCAAATGGACAGATCGTGAGAAGTCGATGCTTTCAAAAGAAACCTTGAAACAACTGTACTAGCTACGTTTTTCTCTCATAACTAGTTATACACTACAAAACACTCAAAGGGGGGAGGATCCAACAACTTGTTGGTCCAACAGCTTATATTAACAGTATTAGCAGAGCAATTCTGCCTAGAAGACGTCAAGGCTTCTAAAACTAATCAGGGCTGTCTTTGCCTCCAGTTACAGCATGTCTTTCAAATGAGCTTTACTTTCAGCTCAGTTATCTAAGCTGCAACTTATCTTCTCTGACACACACAAACTGAGCAGATGCCAGTGGAAAACCAGACAAAAAAGCCTGCTTTCTCGTTTGGCTTCAGAAAATACAGATCACGGTTACCCCAGGATACAGGATAAACGTCTAAGTCTGCCAAGTTAAATGAAATTCTTACCAGACATCCTAGAGGACCTCATTCCTTCCTTGGAAATAACCGTTAATAACGTCACAGGTATCGTGATTTGCTCGCCTGTACTGGGCAGTTAGCGTAGGCGAGCGCCGTAGGGACACACACCACATGTTCAGAGCGACAGGTAATGTTTGGGTGGGTATCTGCTCCTTTTTACTGATGAAGGAAATGGAGCTCAGAGCGGTTTAAGAACATGACCAAAGCCACAAGATTACCAAGGGACGAAGCCAGGTTTATGTCTAAAAACCTACATTCTTAATCGCTAGGCTCGACACAGCTGTAAACCACTTCTCAATTCCTGACTCAAGGAAACAATCCCAAAAAATAAACACGCCTGAGCTATACCAAAAATATTATCTATAGCACTATTGTAACTTAAAAAAATCTAAGTGTTCAAATCAAGGGACTAGCAGCCATAATGTGCCAACTATAAAGACCAAGGTAAACAAACAAAAAAAGCCTGTAATACATATATAAATATAACAGCAAAATCTGAAAAAGCAGAAACCAAGAGATGTATCAATGTTCTGGTTATAACTGTAAAATTATGCCACTATATGGACGGGGCTGTAAGAAGACATGGAAAAACTAAAATCATGAATTTGGTGGAAGGATTATGGTTGACATACATTCCTTATCACTTGACACAGTGTATTTTTAAGTGAGGTTTTTACTTGTTTTGTGTCAGTTTTGTGTGTCTTTTGGTCAGTCCCTTAGACTTGAGAGGCCTAAGAAATGAGCTACCATTCTCAGGAACGCGACTCTCCCCCACCACTCCAGTTCTTCCGAGCTCTAAGTCAGAGGAATGGACTTTCCTGGAAGTAAGACTGAGCCCCAGCACAGGAGCAAGACGTGGCCTGAACCATTCCTTGCGACCTTGGCGAGTGCCCTTTCTGCACGCCTCTTATGCGGGTGCTCCTGAGGTTTCAGCTGCAATCTTCGTCTCGCTTGCTGTCCTCCATCCATCTCACTGTTTCTCATTACTTCCACAACTGCCTCTAAGTGGATAATTCCCAAAACTACAACATCAATCTTAATTCTTTAAGTCAGGAATTTTAGACTCACATTTCCAACTACGTTCTAGACGTTTCTGTCCCACTGGCACCTCAAAATTTCATATTTAAAATGATTTCTTTCAATAATAGTGACTATTTAAACTAAAACATTGCTAATATACAATAGACAATCTAGTTACAAAATTCTTGTATACGATTCTTATATACAAAAATATACAACTTGTTCTCATTTGATGGAAAGAGCTATAATGTTCAACATACCGACAAAGGAAGCAATATAATCACCTAGGTAACACCTCTGCTAACTGCCTTCAGTTGACTCCTTCGTCCCAGGACAGCCTCACACTCAGCTATAAATTGTCTAGACGACACGATGGCTTCAAGACTGGCCTACCCTAAGCGACTGAAAGGAAGTCAGGTTGGTTAGCTGACACTGGCTCGTTTGTTTTAAAAACACAAAGAAAATGCGGATGATGCCATAGGTACCTAAAAGACCCAAAGGGTCATACTGAGGAAACGTGAAATCAAGAAGTGACCCTGAGTAAGCACAGTCTCTGAGCTGCCTCAGCCCGAGGACCGAGCAAACAGCACTCAGTGCCACCCCTTCTCCCCCCAAACCAACCCTCCTTCCTGACCAACCGTGGCTATTAAAGACAGCGGCCTCTCTCTAGCCTCCATTTGGGATTTCTGCCCAGTGTCTTAGAGCCCTTCCTCTCCGTGCCCTTCGCCCCATTCAAACCACTTCCCATGATCCCTACAGTAGGTCCTGGCCCACACCGTATCTCCCCCTGTCTTGTGATCCACACTAATCCAAGTCATCTTTATTTCTTCAGAAGCGTCCACAACAGTACCTGGCTCACGGTAAGTGCTCAGTGAATACTTACTGAATGAGTGAACCTAGGTCACTATGCCAGCACTCCTACTAAATTATTATAATTCCATATGTAACAGTAACGACAGTAACAAAGCAGCAAAGATAGCAGCTAACACGTGGTAGGTACTGGTACTAAACTAGTACCAGAAGTGCCAGGCACTTTCTTGTGATAAAGTGGCACAACACAAAACTTACCATTTTAACCATTTTTAAGTGTAGAGTTCTGTGGCATTAAGTACGTACATAGTGTGCAACTGCCATCACCACCATCCCTCCCCAGCACTTTTTTATCTTCCCAGCTGAAACTCTGTACCCTTTAAATACTAACTCCTATGATATTGTGATATAACAAATACATATTGGGTCTTGGTCCCATTCCCGGCACACAGCTCCTAAAACTCATGTCATTTTCTTAGTGGTGGGGGGAGAGAGGTGTCTTCTGTCAATCACTGTAAGCCCCCTTCGTAGTATCTGAGTTACGCTAGTGAGGTGGCTGTTGGTGGGACCGATGGCTTCAGGATGGGGGATGGTTGCCAGAACCAGCCGTGTGACCAGAGGGATGGAACTTTCAGCCCATCCCAGACCTTCTCTCTGAGACGTGGGGCTAGAGACTGAGCTAATCCCCAGTGGCCAATGGGGAATGCCAACGGAAAACCAGGCAAAGCCTGCTTTCTCATTTGGCTTCAGGAGACACAGATCATCGCAGTAGACTGACTTATTGGACACATTTGAAAGAAAGGACAGAGGGGCCATGCCCACCAAGCACATCTTCTCCCACAGCCTTTCAGCAAAAAGTTCTCTTCCCAAGGTGTTTACAAGTCCTCAATAAGAGATTTCAATTTATTCTCTTAGCAGGGAATAGGCCTGCTGGTCTTACTAACTCAGAACCATGATTCTTTATTTCCCTGACAGCTGAAGACAATTTTTAAGATAAAACTGTGTTTGTATACTTTCACAGACTGAGGCACATATTATTAACCTCCCTGAGAGACATTGTGTGTGTCCTGCAACAGAAGTCAGGCCCCTTTGGGTAAAGCAGCTTTGTACATTACTCCAAAGAAGCAATATCCAAGGTAAGGGAATTCAATAGCAGACAATTAGATGACACTGACTATCCTTTACTTTCTTTCATCATAGCTATGAAATTTGGGAGGAGAATTTAAAGTCCCATGTTTGGGGATGGACTGAAAAGGGAGGCTGAAGGGTTTCCTCTGCATGAAGTCAGCAGCTATGGGCAACCAGGTTGCATGTCCACGCAACGTCTGCAATTATGTTTTAAATGCTAAGAGGACATCATTACAGGAGTCTTTAAGAATTCCTGTTCTAGAGAGAAAAGTATTTCTCCTTCATTATTTGGACAAGTTTAGGCAGGAAAAGGCCAAGTCTAGGAACTCTGAACCGTCCCTAAAGAAACTTAGATCTGGACAAGGAGCTCTGTCCACTTGGGCACAGCCTGACCCTACGACGTCTGAGAAGGGACTGCAGGTGAGACGCTCACTGAAGCCTCGCCTTCTCTTCATCTAAAGATAGCTCAACCATATCGCTACTCAGCTTATATTCCCTTTCCTGCCAAAAAATTTTTTTCATGTTAACAGTAGGTAAGTATAAATAGGTTTCTATAATCATCTTTTTAAACGACAAAAGAACATTTTTAAGAATTTCTCAAATACATTGGGATTACGAGAATTTCAAGCTCTTGAAATAGCTTCCCGGATTTTGTCCCTCTGGGAGCAAGTAAAAGCCCCTGAATTGTGTCTTGATTCCGATAATCCACTAAAATAACCTTAAGAGTAACAAAAAATTTTTCAAAGCAGTCATAGGGTAAATTATTGAAGATCTACCAAATTAAATTCTTTTGGGGGAGGGGAATGTTACAGTAACTAGGAATCTGCATTTTTAACAAATTCCCCAGGGATCCTATGTACACTAGAGATTGAGAACCACTAACTTTGATCACGTTAAGAACATTAGTATGAAAATGCGACACTAGCAAATGTTGGGAGAGAATGTGAATCCACTTATCTCTGACACATTGCTGGTGGGAGTAAAACTTGGTGCAACTACTTCAGAGAGCAGTTTGGTATTATCTGCTTAAGGTAATGACTGGTTAACTCTATTCCTAGTTATATTCCCAAGAGAATCACTTGTGTAACAGGACATGTATAGGAAAGATCATAGCGATAAAACCTGACACACGCCAAATACCTATCACTCACTGGGAGCAGAGGGGAAACGGATAAGCTGGTGTAGTCAAGCAGTGGAATATCACAGACCCGTCAAAATAAGAACCACAGAAATATGCAACCATAGAGATGAATCTAGGCGATACAGTACTAAACAATATTAAGTGAAAAAAGAAAACCTGAAAAGATTACATAGAGCGCGATGTCATTTGCTAGAAAAACTAAAAACAATCGAATTTTAAAATCAAAGACTATAAATGCGAAAATAAATACATATAGGAAACGAGCGAAATGAGGAATTTGCTATTTAGGATTCAGGACATCAGCTACTTCGGTGGGAGAGAAAACCCGTAAGATTTAGACGTCCACAACCAAGATCGTAGACTTCATTTTGGCGGCAGGTTTGAAAATAGGAGGGTGTATGAGGGCATCTACACCCGGCAATTTGACAGATTTCTTTAAAACATGCATTTTAACTTATATCCTTTAGGTGACTGATACTGTCGGTCACGTCCTATGTTTGTTGGCCATTTATATACATACATATATTCATTTATGTATTTTCCCTCTCTTCTACTTTGTCTACTTTTCTGCTATGATAGTTATCGGGAGTTGTTCTTGCAGTTTTTCCTTTTCGTTAAGCTTACTGAGTGACTTGGGGATAAAGGACACATTGTCCTTCCTAATTGAAATGATCCTAATTAAGGCAGGGGGACAGACTAGACAGAATAAGGCCTCAGCACTGCGGGGTGGGGATTCCATGACAGACTGTTGCCAGGCACTAGCACACTGCAGCCTCCTGCGAGCTGATGGAGAGGGCTCTCGGCCTGAACAGTCTGAGGGCACACACACCTGCAGGTTGGGGGACTGAAGGTCAGAAGTCACCAGAGAGTGGTTGAAGTGATAGAGGGCGGCAGCAAACTCTTCATCTGAAGCACCTTGAAGACAAATGGGAAAACCAGTTCTTCACGCAGCTCCCTAGTGCATCACACCCCCCTGCCGACCGCCACACTCCACTAAAAAAGGACCCCCCCAGGCGCGCGTCCTGTCTACTGACCCTTGACTCCGTCTTTGTCCACCTCCTTAATGATGCCAGCCAGGGTGGCCATGTGCTGTTCTGAAAGAGACACACTCAGGTAGTTTCGGATAAAATTGTTCCGGGAGTTCAGCATGGAAGACGTGATGAAGTTCAAAATGTTGGAAGCCAGACCCAAGAACTAAAAGGAATGACAAAAGCTTGTATCAGGTTCCTAAGCCCAGAGTCTCTACAAATCCCGAATACAAATAGGAAGGAACTATGCCCACAGGGCTCAGGCAATAAACACAATCAATGTAAATACCAGATTTTAAATCACCTACAGTGGGACCAAGTTTAATAATGATAGTCTTTCCCATGCAATTCCACCAGTCATATTAGGTTGGCGCAAAAGTAAGTACAGTTTAAAAGGTTAAAAATAATTGCAAAAACCACCATTACTTTTGCACCGACCTAATACAAAACGGCATGCCGGTTTGGTACAACAGACTTCACAAAGTACTGTATGAAAACAGGATTTCCAAACAGACTGACTCATTTCTTCCTCCTCTAAGGTCCTATATTTGTCCAGCTCTCTATAGGTCACTATTGAGATACTGATATTCTGAACCCTATGTCATTATACGCATATAGAATTCCCTGCTCTTTACTACTCTAATAAAATTAAATTGAGTTATTGTATAAATGTTTTATGTCCAGATTCTTGACTGGACGAAGCTGTATGACAGCAAGGATTGTACGTGCTTGTTCGCTGATGCAGCTTCAGAACAGGGGCTGACACATAGTACATCATCAGTAAATACTGGTTGAACAAATCGTTATCAAGCACCAATGATATATGTGCAAGATCTATGCTAAGAGCTCTTTAATTCTTCACAACAGCCTTAGGGGCAGGTGCAATCATTCCCATACGATAAAAGACAAAACTGAGGCTTGCAGAAGTTCAGGTTCTTGCCCAAAGGTACAGAGCCAGTAACTGGTAGGATTCCAGCTGATGTGTCTAACTCTGAAGGCTATGTTACTAACCCCAATCAGAGAAACAATACCAAGAATACAAGTTATTTAACCAAACATAATCAATATACTTAAGTCCTAAGTAAAAATGTTAGTTAGTGTAAACATTAGTTACCCAGCCTACAAAATGCTTTAGTTCAAATGATTTGCTTTTCACACCCCTTCTCCCCATTTCTGCTCCCTCCCCCTAAGCCTCAGAAATACAATCTTACCAACTCGGGGTCTTTGCGGCTGGCCAGAATGTTGCCCTTCTCCCCAGGGGCCTGCTTACTGGGGCTTTTAACTCGAGGCGAGCTCTCCAGCGGGGGCGGTGGGGGAGGAGGCGGAGGTGCCACCTTCTCCTTACTGGGCGAGATGGTCTCCTCAAACCACTGCCCCAAAATAGGTTCACTGTCATCATCTGAACACAGAAAGAAAAATAACACATTTTTTTTAAAAAGTGTATCTCCTTTGTAAAAGTGCCTAAGTCAAAAGGAACACAAGGATTTCTTGGCTGTGGGGGCAGTTACACGGCTGCACAAGTTTGTCAAAACTCACCTATGTTGTACACGTGACACTAACATAATATTGTATGTCAACTGTAACTGAAAACTAAAAAAGTGGTTTTTAAACTCATCGAAATGTACACATCAAATGGGAGCATTTTATTGTATGTAAATCATACCTCAATAAAACGGGTATTTTTTTAAAGGAATGCAACAAAAAAAGAGAAACAATCTCACTTTATTTTACTGACAACAAACCAAGTATTTTCAAGAGGAAATTTTTACTTGTCTGTCCATTGTAAACCCCAAGGTAAGAATGGTACCTTTCACAATACTGTACAAACCTGATTATAAAGAATCTGAGATATTTATCTTACTTCGTCTCTCTCCAAACTAAGGCAGGAGGGAATGTTGCTTTTGCCCTGTTCTTCGCTACAACAAAGTCGGGAGTTTCTCTCCCTAAGCTTTCCCAAGCCACACATCTATGACAACAGCCAAACCAAACAGTTCACACACCGTTTGAGTGTCACTAGGAAAGCTCAGAGCAGAGTTCACAAAACAGGTCAACACAAAAAGAAATATGAACTGAGATGCGCTCTGATTTTGGAGGAAAAGAAATGAAAGCAAACTGGACTTTGCTGATACTAGTTTCTATCACTCAGTCTTCAACAGCTCGACTTACTCGTAAATAACACGTTACCTTTCAGTGCACATAAAATCAAGACCCAGGCCAGGCAGGTGAAAGAAAATGGTAAAGAGGAAATGAGAGGAAGCCACTGGGGAAACTTCCTGTTGCGCTCTGTGGCTTCTCTCCTGGGGGAGAGAAGAGAGAGGCCTCTACCTTGGCTGCTGTCCTCCTCCGTGCTGCTGAAATCATCCTCATAGTAGGTGTTGGAGTCTGTGGAGGCGCTGGCGTCACTGCTCATGGAGCCCTTCCTCTGACGCTGCAGGACACAGGCCTAGCAAAACAGTGGGGGTTGCGTAAGTGATGAGCACAAAAGTGGAGCCATCCTGTCATCTCATTTACCACATGAGAAGTTTTCTCCGTGTCTTCCTCTTTTCTCTAAGCCCGAGAAGTAGTTCTCCTAATAGCCCCTTCGGGACTGTTATCGCTTTATCCTACAACAGCACTCTAAAACCAGGGATACGGGCAAGCACTGAAAAGGGAGTGTTTCCGGTGTCCTCCATGTTTTCGCTTCAGCATGCCGGTTCATCACCAAGTGGCCATATGTAGCACAGCGCTGATAATAACTGAAGCAAGTGTTTGGAATCATTTAAGAATTCCTTTCATCTTCAAAACCATTACCACAAATCTGGCATTTACGGAGGTCATGGTGTACAGTCAGTCTTACTCCTTTTGAGAAGGTTATTACATAAGACCTTCCAAATTACCAGTGGCATGACCGCACCCACCTTTCTGTAGGAAGTTGAGAGCAATGTCAACAGCAGGTTCGTCAGTGGCACAGAGTCGATCAGCCGTTGAATCCTCTGTATGGAGGTGCTCTGAGCCATAATGCTCAGGACCGCAGGGGGACCTTCAGCCTCCCAACCCTGAAGGTAAACATCAAAAGAGAAGTGACGTTATGACTCATCCGCAATTAACGACCTGATCGGACAGCTCCCTCTAGCTTACCCAGGCATGGACCAGCCATCTGTGTGCTGACTCCACGAGGACAATCCCCTCACCTTGTGCAGAGCCTCCACTTGCAGGTCTTGAAAGAGAGATGTTAACAGCTTGACAGCATGGTTTGCCAGTATTACCGACAGCACCCCAAATCCCTGATGCCTACAGAAAGGAAATGGAAAACACAAACCTTAAGATGATTTAAAATAAATCCCAACCTCGAAAACAGTGGATCTTGCCATTTTGGGGTCCTAGACCCCTTTCAGAATCTATGGACCTTTCCCCAGACCAAAGACAACGAAAACAAAGTGCACAAACACACAAACTCTGCATGTAACTTCAGACGTGCACCATCTCCCTGAATCTCATGCCCAATGATTCACAGGTTTAGAATTCCAGGACTAGAAGAAACTTACAAATCGATGGAATTTTGGAATTTAAATTATCAATTCAAAGCAATTGAGTCACATAAAGATGCTGACATTTAAATGGTGGTTGAACTTTTTAAAAGTCATTCTTCTGAGAGAAAAAGGTTAAAATTTACCAACTTCTATAAAATATCTGGACACAAACAGAAGAAAATAAAAACAAAGTTTTACCTTAAATCTGAGTAAAACTTTTTCTGTCCAAATGACCACATGACAAAGAAGCAGTATATCTAATAATACAGTGAGCTCATATAAATCAATAAGAAAAAAAGGACAAACACCAAAGAAAAAACCAGGGCAAAGGACACAGGCAAATGACAAAAGAAATACAAATGACCAACAAATATGTGAAAAGGACCACAATCACACTAGTAACCACAGATACATGAATAAGAGCAACAGAATAACATCTTTCACCTCTGAGCTTAGCAAACATGAAGACTAAGGACACTTACTGTCAAAGAAGACCTGGGGAAGAAATAGGCATATGCACACATGGCCAGTGGGAATACAAATCAGAGCAGCTTGGCAAAACATTTCAAATTTTTAAATAAGTGCACTTTGTCCTAACAATACTTCAAGGAATTTTTACCCTGGGGAAAACTAAGCAAGTTCACAAAGATTTATGTTTTAGAAGGTTTATTAAAGCATGGTTTATCAAAATAAGAAATTTGGAACAACCTAAATAACTATTCAGTAAGGTAATTAGTTAACTATGGTATGTTTATACAGTGGAATACTATATAATACCACAATTAGCCATTAAAAACTTAGTGTCACTGACAAGATGCCTATAATATTTTACAACAGTGATCCTATTTTTGTAAACATATGCACAGAAAAATGTCTGGTAGAATGTTTACCAATTTGGGTGGTAGAAGTTGGGATTTTTTTTTTTTTCCTTTCTTAGGTTTGTAACTCATACACTGTACATGTACTCTTTTTTAAAATCTCAAGAAACAACAGCCATGTACAAACAAGACAGAAACAAACTCATAGAGAGAACATTTTGATGGTTGCGAGACGGGAGGAGGGTTAGGAGAATGAATGAAAATGGAAAAGAGATTAAGATGTACAACTTGCCAGTTATAAAAACAGTCCCGGATGTAAAGTACAGTATAGGGAATATAGTCAATAATATGGTAATAACTACAAGTATGCATGGTGTCAGATGGGTACTAGAGATACCCATCTGATTTATCGGGGTGATCACTTCATAAGTTACAGAAATGTCTAATCACCATGCTGTACACCTGAAACTAATATAATACTGTTTGTCAACTGTAATTGAAAAAATTTTTAAAAACAGTTATTTTAAAAATGTAACTGCTATCTAAGGTCATATGTACCTTTTGGCCTTCTCGTGTTTCCCTTTACAACGCTAAGAGTGAAAATAGACTCACAAAATCACAAACTGCTGTTCTCTCTGGAACGCACTTACCTCCCTACTTTGCCTCGTATCTACACTCATGAACTGTTTAACGATGGGGATACATGCTAAGAAATGCGTCACTAGGTGATTTCGTCATTGTGTGAACATGATCGAGAATGCTTACACATCACAGATGATACAGATCACCACACACCTAGGTTACCTGGTACACCACTGTCGTATATGCCGTCAGTCACTGACAGAAATGTCACTGCACAGCACATGACTATACTGCCAACCACCCCAATGGCTAGTTCAGATTTCTTCCCCATTAACACTTCCTTAGGGAAGCCTGCCATGATTTTTCTGACCAGGTCAAATGTCCCTCCTACAATACTCTCTAGATACAATTTGACGTATATCTGCATGAATATCAACGTCAAGTCTCTTGGGAATGTGTCTATTTTTTTGTTCATCACAGCATTCCAGACTAACACAGAGCCTGGGACACAGAAGGGACTTCGTGAACAAGTTGTTCACTGGGGTCCAGCATTTGACTTCCTCCTTGAACTCCAGACTATTAATGTGGAGATGAGAAGAGTTTAACTTTCCCCATCAAAACAAAATGGCAGGGAAACAAAACCAGAGTGACAACCTAGGAGACACATACCCTTTTCCAGGCCCCAGTTTCGGAGAGCCCACTCCCTCTTTCGTCCGAGAAAGGATGTCTCTGACTCGGAGTGCAGCCAATGGATCTTTCTCTTTCCCCTTGTCAGCCAAGGCAGTAGGACTGAGGTTCAATATGAGGAAAAGGCTATTCAGCAAACACCAGGCGCCCAGCAACTGGAAGTTCTGATAGTGCTGTTGAAAAAGGCACAAAAGAAAGAAATGAACGCAGAGATCTTACAGGTTACAAGACAGAAACACGTCTTAGGGGCTACAAGACCAGAATGTCACAGAGACATGCTTCTTACCTCACCACCAGCCCGGCGGGAATTGCAGATTGCTTGTCCAATCATGTCATAGATCTCAAGCTGTCCAATATCAAAAGTACACAAAAATCTGAGCAAGCTGACATATTTCACTATAAATGCTGAATCCTACCCCAATCAATTTAGCATCAAGAGTCAAATATCCTCAAGTCACTTTCCAATGATACAATTCCATCACATTTTCCTTCATCTTCACATGGTGTTGGCTCCCTTTTCATTCAGCTCACATGGCACCTCGAAGGGGTTCCCTCCACCAATCTAATGCAAAATGCCGAGGCTCAACAAACCCAGATTGCTTTCTATCACATTTACTCATCCCATGCACTTAGCACTATTGGGAATTATCTTGAGTATTGTATGTCTCCACTAAAAGTACACTGATACATAGTAAACCCTCAAATATATATGCCAATTGGATGACTCATCTTTCACGGCCACCAAAACCTCTCAGTGTTTTCTGCAGGGTCAACCAATCTGCCAAATCCACAGGCCGAATGCCTACCTCTTAGACCTACTACCCCAGGGGAAGGGATTGGAGAGCACTCCATGTCCTTCCCTCTATCGAGAAAAACTGGTCATAGACCCACATTTGAACAATCAAGGCGCCCATGTCCCCAGAGGCTCGGCTTACACATTTCTGGACAATCGTAGCTGCATCACTCTCGTAGTCTTCTTCTTTGGAGCTCGTGGACCCTGTCCGCACTTGCTGTGCACTACCCACGTGAAGGATGGCCATGCAGGTTGCCACACTCACACCTGAAAAAAAAAAAAAAGAAGATGCAGAGATTCCAATCATGGCACTGTCACAAGAATCCACCAAAAGTGAAACACAAAAACACAACCCACCCACAAGCAATTCCATGATTGGATTACTGAGAGTAGATTCCATAAGGGCAAAAACTAAACATACGATGCAGTCACCATACTCCTAGGTATTTACCCAAATGAACTGAAAACTTCTGTCCACACAAAAACTTACACAAAAACCTACATAGGTATTGTAGCTTTATTCATTAACTACCAACAAATGGAAGCAATCAAGGTGTCTCAGGGGAACAGATAAACAAACTGTGGTACATCTATACAAGGAATACTATTCAGCAATAAAGAGATGAGCTATCAAGCCCCAAAAAGACATGGAGGAATCTCACATGTATATTCCAAGCAGAAGCCAGTCTGAAAAGACTACATACTATATAGTTGATTCTCACCATACGACATTCTAAAAAAGGTGTATCTATGGAGATAGTAAAACCATCAGTGGTTACCAGGGGGTGGGGGTAGGGGAGAAGAATTACTAGGTGGAGCACTGGAGATTTTTAGGGCATTGAAATTATTCTGTATGATACAATGATGATGGATACCTGACATTACACATCTGTCAAAACCCACAGAATTGTACAACACTAAGAAGGAAACCTAATATAAACTATGAGCTTCAGTTAATGATAATGTATCGATATTGATTCATCAATTATAACAAAAGTATCATTTTAATGCAATATGTAATTAAGGGAAACCATATCGGAGAGAGAGGGTACATGGGAACTCTGCACAACCTGCTCAACTTTTCTGTAAACCTAAAATTGCTTTAAAAATAAAAATCTATCAATTTTTAAATATTTTTAAAAATTTTTAAAGATTATTGGGGAAAAAAAAATTCCATGCTTAGTATTTCTCAAAGACATCAAGGCCAAATCACTTTCTTTAAATCAACCCCCCAGTGATCAAATTTCAACAAACCAAATCTGAGATCTTTAATGCAACTAAGAATGTTTAAGGAATCTTTAATCCTTATTGACTAACTACACTGACAGCCATGTGATATACAAGAAATTCCCTGAAAATTTTAATAAACCCCAAATTGAAAAATGCAAAGGTCAAAGGTAGAGGACTAGGCAATAAACACTGGAAACGGGCTTGGAGAGAACACACTCTGCCCCTGGGACACGTATCCTTAGCTCTCTTCCCCACTGCAGCTGCTCTAGCTCACACCCTTACCGTGTCCTTGCCCGAATGACCGCAATCCCTCCGAACGGGTCTTCCTGCCCCCCATACTTGCCCACACCAAAGCACCCTGCATGCTACTGCGTGATGTTCTTCCTACAGTACAGTGCAGATCATTTCACACTTCAGAATCTGTGGTCCAAATGAGAGACTGCATTTCTAAGCCCTCTGTGATTGGATCCTACTTTCTTTCCAGCTGTGTAACACCCACTAGTCCACACACACACGCATGCTCCCTAAACTCTAGAATACTTTTGGTCCTGTTTTCGCCTCTGCCTAGGGATAGCCAAGCTAGCCTATCTTCCCTACAAGATACATCAACAGAACTCCTTCATGACAACTGCCTTCCCCCGCTGAAAGTGCTTTTAGCTTTATATCCCTGTTTGTACACAGAAAAATAAGCCGCTCAAAGAATTTAGGAAGATGACCAACTTCAGCAATTTCTTGGTGCTCCCAACGTTGGGTTTTCCAGACTATTCAAATCCTCACTTACAAACCAAGTAAACACTGTAAATTGTTATACCTTCCAAGACACCCCAGGACTATGACATTTAAAACCAAGGATCAGCGAACTGGGTTAAAAAGTCACTGTAACAATAACTTCAAAGAGAGCAAACACCAGATGTCAGGTCCCACTTCTAAGGCAGCACGATCAACAGGAAGAAAGGGGATTTTGTGGGAGCACAAAGAATAACATTCATCCTATTTATCAATAGAAACAAACACCACCTGTTCTAGGAAGCCTCCCTCAAACCTGCTCCCACAGCAAGACTCAATCTCCCCCTTCGTGTGCCCTTAATATTCTGTATTTCTTTTATTGCCTTCAGCATCTCCTGTTTCCCATTCCACTGTGAAGTCCTGCCTGCTCTCCGAGCTCAGGTGGAAGCTCCCTGAGGGCAGGCATTACATATTGTTCACCTCGCTGACCCAGCAGCACTTGCTAGTTCGCTTTTCATACAGCAGACACTGACTATCTGCACATACTATGAAATCAAATATGCACATAACACAATGCCAGCAGCGGAACAACGGGACAATTTACAAGATTCCTATTGAGACCTCGTCTCACCGAGATGAGCTCTGAGGTGATCCTTGGGAGAGGGGCTAGTAAAGAGGAAGAGAGCCGAGTACTTAGAAGGACCTCATGGTCTGCAGCAAGTACACCCGTGCTTGACTAAGAAAATGACACCAGACATAATAACGTCTCACCTGCATACAGACAACTTAGGCTGAGGACTGTGACATCCTGCAGACGAGAAGGATTGAGAGGTTCCAACACAGGTAGAGAAAGGGTATCCAATGCCATGGTTACATCGATCACCAGTGAATGAAAACTGGAACATAACAGAGAAGATGAACAAAAGTGCCTCTCAGAACCACTTGCTTCTGAAAGCAGGCATGCCATGTAAAACTAGCCAGTGCATCTTTTTTGAGAGCAGCATTAAAATGTGAAGTCTCTGCACCCTGGGGCCCCTTACCCATTGCGAACAGCGGTGGCATCGGCCACTGTTGCAGGCATGATGAAGAAGGAATTGGCCAGCACCGCATCTTGAAACCGGTTGATGTAGCGTAGGAAATACGGCAGGTTCAAACAGACACGTAGGAGCTTCTCTGAGCCACCTAAGTTAATGAAAAGGCTTGACCTTACAAACAGGCCTGGTTGTTTGATCCTTTCCCACTTAAGGAATTTCTGAAAGCAGGGGAACCAGAAGAGGAAGCAGCTTTCTGACAAGATGGAAGAGTCTTACCCAGCTCCTGAAGACTAGCCACATTCTGAGCAATGAACACATTCTTGGTTTTGATAGCAGAGGCCTGATCTGTGGATGACTGCTCATCGGTTTCTCCTTCCACCTGAAGAGAAACAAAGGATGTGAAAGGCCTGGCCTGATACGATAGAATCTGGTAACGGCTGCCCTGGAGCTCCGAACCAAACCACTCGCCACACAAAGGAGCAGCTCCTAGGATACTCTTCAGACTCCGCAGATAATGAGGGGAAAATTCCTCTCTAATGTTGGGGAAAGTACAAGTTATTTTCCAAAAGGGAGACGGAAATTATATAGCTTTCAAAAATATTTATCTGGCTGGCTGGTTAGCTCAGGTGGTTAGAGCGTGATGCTAATAACACCGAGGTTGCCGGTTCGTTCCCCACATGGGCCACTGTGAGCTGCGCCCTCCTTGGGGAAAACACACACACACACACGTATGTACATATCCCACAACTACCACAGAGTGATGCCTTTTATGGAAAGCATGCTATTTGTATTTTTTTACATTGAGAAATGTTAAAAGAATGGTCATCAAAATAGTACTACCTGCAGACATAAGGAGTTGGGGTGAGTTTTACCTTTTTTTTTGGTTTGTATTCTTCAGTTTTTTCCTACCATAGGCATGTATGTACATCGTTTTACATCACAAATACACACACATTTGTTACATATTTTTTCTAATATTGCGGCTGGCAAACCCCGAGATGAGGACACCTGGCTGAAGTAACTCACCGGGGTCTGCGGTCCTGCGGGCGGTGATGCTATAGTTCTAGGGTTAAAAACTGACGTCAGCTGGTTCAAAAAATTCATCTGTACTTCCTTCTGCCTCAGCTCTGGGCTTACTGGTGAGGCCAGCTCTTTCTGATCTTCCACTGAAAGATATAAAAGCAAAAACAGACATGAGGAGAGCGCCACCAAATGGCTAAACAGGAGAAAGCTGGCCAGGGAAGTGGCCAAGTAACCGGCTCTGGCAAAGGAACACTCACCGTCTGAGAGTGTCTTCACTGTTTGTGGCAGCTTAGCCGATTTCATCATCGCTGTAAACGTGATAATTTCAGTTCTGTCTAGTCGGCTACAGCCAGTGCACAGGCCCTTGATGAGGAGAATCAAGTGTTTCTGGAAAGAAAACACATTCAAATATGCCTTTTAGAAGATCCTACTCTTTAGGGACTTCTAACTGGCACAGGACCAATTTAGGGTCCTATCGAGAACTGCCATCTTGGGAAAACACACTCAAGCAGAAATCACAAGCTGATGGTCCTCCCATCCTATGCAGCTTGCAGATTTATCTGACTGTCATTGTTCTCACAGTGTTGTTTTTTAATGTGAAGTTAATGTTAACTTTTAAAAACATGGAAGGTTTAACATACAAATCCAGATTTCTTCTCTCTCTCAATAATTCACAAGATGTATCAATGAGCATTTGAGCCGCCATTCCTGCATAGCAACAGTGAGCAGGAGCCACACAGCGATTAGCCCCTTCATGGCTGGGCATGCACTCGTCTCAGCCAGCACACTTAACTCATTTTATGGTACTTGCCTGGCTCTGTAGGCCTGTAACTTTGGAATCCTGGAAATAAACCTCTGCAGCCCTCTATACGAGATTGGCAGACCACAGCCCCAGTTCAGCCCACTGCCTATTTTTGTAAATAAAATTTACTGGACCACAGTTACACTCATTCATTTACTTATCGTCTGTGGCAGTTTTCATACCACAAAGGCAGAGCTTAAAAGGCAACAGGGACTGGATGTTCAGCAAATTATTTCCTCTCTGGCCTATTATAGGAAAAGTTTACAAACCTCTGCTCTATGCCATCCCTTCTCCACCGTTCCACTAGTCGGTCACAATCCTACCTCAAAATGAGGGTCAGATATGGGCCCATCACTCTCACCTGGGACACAGCACAAGCCTCATCTGGATTCTCCAGACGCAGGAGGGAAAACTCAATCAGGACTTTACAGGCTGCTGCCACCGACTGAAGTTGGTTCCGGGGAACTGAGAAAGTAATAAGCTTTACTTAACCTCAGACTTCTATAACTCACTTCAGTCTCACAGTCAATAAAGCAAACAAAACATGTATTGAGTTCCATATGTCCAACATTTCCAGTATCATTCCATAACAATTATTCAGAACCAACAACCCAAGGGGCAGACAAAAGCATCTGGGCACTGATAACCATCAATTGCTTATAGATCAATTTATCCTACATTTATTAGACATTAAGATACTTATAGGAAACACATCACTGTAAGTACCAAGAACCTCAAATATATGCACTCACTTAATCCTTAAACCAATTCTATGAAGTCGGTATTATTGTTACCTGCTCACCCTCCTTTTTAAACAGACAAGGAAATTAAATCAGAGGGGTTAAATGACTTGCCCAAAGCCACACAGCTAGAGTCAAATCCAGGAACTCTAGCTCTGAAGTTCACACTCTTAACCACTAGAATATACTATCTCTTTTTCCCCATAGGTTCTAAATGCCTTTTTTTTTTTTTTTTTTTTTTTTTTTACAAGGTGCTTCCCACACAAAGTCTCCTCAAGCTAAGCTAGAAGTGATTCTTTGACCAGCAGCCAGGGCCTACAGTAAATAGCATTGGATACTGAAAGATTATTCAGCAACCCTATAGCTTCCTTTCATTTCACTTGCTTAGAAACTATTTAAGTAAACAATTCATTAGAATTCTTCAAAACTATATGAGTTAGGATTTTTAAAGAAACAAAAATGCAAATATTCAGAAGAGTGGAAAATAAGGGCTTGGTCACTTTTTGGGTAGAAAAGTTCAAAAGATGAGGAACTGAATTTGAAATCGTTTCACATACCAGAGAACACAAAAGGAGAACTGACTCTCTCACCAAAAGCAACTGAGGAATAGAGCCTTGGTTAGTGGCTGCTAACCCCAGGTCAGTATCCACCCATCTCCCCAACCACCTGAGAAATGAACACACTCGTAATTACATTTGCGCAAACAATAAAATGCTTTTGATTAAGGAGGTGAGGCTGGTTAACTTAATGGGTTGTGAAGCAGGTGTCTACATCGAGTAGCTTTAAATCCCTCTTGCTGGCCGAGGTAGAGAACTTCCAGAGCCACACCACACTGACAACTGTCCCCACTCCTGTGTGAACAGGTTAGGAATACAGGCCCCCCCCCCCATTCACAACTCGTTCAGACACCCCAACGAGAGCACACACAACCCCCATATTCACAAGCCCTCAGAAGGGAGTGACAGAAGGGAATACTTACTGAGGCTGCAAACTGTGGTGATATAGTGTGTAGAAAGTGCAACAAAAGATGAGTAGAACGGCTCATACTGCTTCTCGTGGTGCAGGATTTCTGATTCACTGCAAAGAAAATCATTCAGCCAAGATTTATTTATTTAGTAGCAGTGCCAGATACCTTATCCCTGTGTAGGCATTATCTTACTTAATCCTTGTAGCAACCCCACTTGGTAGGCACTGTTATCATCCCTATAATCAAGGCTGAGAAAAGCGAAGCTTAGAGAATTAAAAATAAGTACCTTGGTCCAAGGTATCTGGCGTAGTAAGTGGCAAAGGCTAATAAGCAGGAAACATTTTCAAACTCACTTAGAACTAAGGAAATACAAGTGAAAACATAACAGGATACCACTTTGTCCTATATTACCAATTGGCAAAGACCAAAAGCTAGTAACACCATGTGCTAGCCAAAACGGGGTAAACCAGAGCATTTAAAATAAAATACTGTTAGTAGGGATACAGATTATAGTAACCCCTTCAGAAGACCAAACAAGACTAGCCTATAATACGGTAACCTAAAAACAATCAACAACTCAAAGGAAGAAATGATCTAATTGGTGCCTAAATCCAAAATTCACTAGGTACCAGAGTACTCCACCTCCCCAAACCCCTCCCTGGTAGGATACAGCTAGATCACAACAAATTCAGTGATTTTTTAACCACATCCCTGATCCTTGGCTGAGGAAATAAATGCTCTTCTGTGAAAATCTGGGGCCCAAGTAGGTCTAAAGGTCGGATACATTTACGGATACATTTAAGTCACTCTCTCTATCAAATCAGATGCTAATCCATAATTCATGAAACAAGCTGGCAAGGAAAAGACTAAAATGTATCTTAATAAATGAAAAAAGCAGAACAATGTAGCTAAATAGCTTCCTCAGTGACTTAATTCTCCAACTACAAGTATCAGCCTAGGAAGGGAAATGTAAACAGTCAGGAATCTACCCACTTGCCAAACCCACACAGGAGCCAAAAAGACAAGTTCAACATTCAGAAGGTGCCAATGTGAGTGATGAATCACCTCAAACAGCACTTAAGAGTCTGGCATTGCAAACACTTTGCTATTTGGGGATTTATCAAGGATAAGTGGGGATTTATCAAAGATCAGTTCCTTATTGTAGAACAACTCTTTCACCAAGAAAAAAACATTTACGGAGCACTTCTGATGTGCAAGGATCGTCCTGCCCATCGATGGCCATCGCTCCCTATTAGTCAGAGGAACGAAAAGGAAGAAACAAAAACCTGTAAAGCAAGTAGCACTCAAAGTTTCTAGTGACCAACATGTTGGGAAGGGTCATATCATATTCAGCAGAAAACTCCCTACTAAATTCTCTTGCTTCTACCTCATATACTTAGCTGTTCCTTCACTTCAACCTTCCCACTTTCTTCTGCATTGTCTAAGCTTTTTCCACCCTGTAATTTGATGTATTTTACTGGGTTATTTACCTTCTTTGCTTCGTTTCAAAAGTTCAGGGCTGCTTACCCTCGTATTTTTCAGCTGAACAGGTTTACCAAAACTAAGAGGAAAAACTGCCCACCCAAAGGACGAACTTACTCTGTTGCTTTCATTCCCAGTCGGATAATGAAATAGATCCAAATACAGGAATAAACTCATTTAATTGCCTGCTTCAGTGCTGCCCCATTGTGACTGAACAAACCCTACTTCCAGCCCTAGGAAAACACCACTGCCTTATTCCAATAAAGAAACAAGAATGCCCATTGGGGAAAGATGGACACTGGCATAGGGAAAAAAAAAATAGTGCCGTCTTGAGCTCCACTTACGTTGTGTGCTTAGGCTAAACTGAGGCTAAACCGGGGGAAAGTTTAAAAGGACTTGAAAGAGGGAGTGGACCTGTGGTCAACGACAGTGTCCTATCTCCTGGTTTTAAAGAAACAAGTGTGTATGAGTCACCTAATAAAGATGTGCTGCCACACTTCCTTACCCCACCCTCATTCCCCAAGGATCTGACAGGCACCAAGACAGCAGAGGATGCAAAAAAATGGAGACGTGGAACAGAGGACAAGAAGTTAGGTAGGAAGGGGAAGGAGGAAGAAATGGAAGGCAACTAGAACACAGAGGAAGAGAAATGAGGAGACTTGAAAAATCTCTCTCTCCTGTGAGCAGTCAAGCCATCTTTCCGGCACCTCTGCTTCTTCTGACAAACATCCCAAGAGCAGCACCACTGAGCCTGAAACAGTGCACAAAAACCTGGCATCCATGTTCCACAGAGCACAAAGAGAAACAGCAGCTGGGAGGCCAGGTCAGAGAAATCCGCTGCGACGTGGAAGTGAAAAAGACTTGGCGAGGGTCTGGAAATATCTAGCTTTTTAAAAATGATTACTATTAGTTTCAGGTGTACAAAAAACAACATCATGATGAGACACTTACACCCCTCACAAAGTGATAACCCCAAGTCTGCCACCCATCTGACATCATACGTAGCTATGACAGTAACACTGACTATATTCCCTATGCTGTACTTTACATCCTGGGACTATATGGATATTAAGTTATAGTTGACAATCAGCATTATTTTATAGTAGTTTCAGGTGTATAGCGCAATGGTTAGGCATTTATATAACCTTTGCAGTGATCCCCCGCTAAGTCCAGCACCCATCTGACACCCTGCATAGTCTTCACAACACTATTGATTATATTCTCCATACTGTAGCTCACATCCCCAGGACTAATTTGTGACTCCCAATCTGCACGTCCCATTCCCTTCACCTTTCTCACCTCTCCTTTAACCCCCCTCCTAGCTAGCAACCATCAGTTTGTTCTCTGTATTTATGAGTCTATCCCTGCCCTGTTTGCTCATTTATTGTTTAGATTCCACATAAAAATGAGATCATATGGTATTTGTCTTTCTCTGTCTGACTTATTTCACTCAGCATAATATCCTCTAGGTTCATCCATGTTGTTGCAATGGTAAAGTTTTCATTCTTTTCATGACAGAGTAATACTCCATAGTATAAATGTACCACAATTTCTTTATTAGAAAGAGCTAGAAATCTGATTCACCTCTCTTCTCCCTCTTAGATAACATACTATTTAATATCTTTCCTGTAAATTGTGGAAACTCTACAAAACCCTTTCATTTCATCAGAATCATAAACTCCCAAGTCCAGAATCCATTATGTTTACTTGTTTCACGATACTTTTAATCATGAAACAGGCAAGTATAAGGAATACACAATGAATTATATCAATATATGTTTATTGAATATCTGCTGTGTGTTAATACGTATTAACCAAAGAACTGAAAGCTTTCCCGTATGTCCCCCACACTCTTGATAAACCTGCGGTGAATGTGACACTAAGACATGGACGCATAACCAGTACAAGGACCAATCTCACAATTATAGGCTATCATTTGCTGGTGGGCTTCTTTTTCCTATAGGTCAATCACAAACATGTCCTACAGCACATAAACTCAAAGGATGTAGGCATTAGTGCATCTTTTCCTCCTTTTCAAGATTTTTAGGAAATGACTGCATTATGTAGTGGGGATGTCGTAACAACGTCCACCTTCCCAAGGAGGTCTCTCTGGCCTAAATTTCATCAAAATAACTGGGAAGCAAAGACTCAAAGAGGCTTATTGCTAAGGAGGAAAGACAGACAGCCTAGGGAGGACCGGCTCAGGGGAAAGAGGCTTTTTGTAATTCACAGAGTCAGAATGTTCGGCGACAGCCATGCCCACCGCCATACTTGACACAGAGTCAAGAAAGAAACTGCGTTCCACAGGATCTAAAACCATAAGGCTACATTCAGCAATTATACTAGTTAATCCCACATACAGTAATGTGCCATTAAGCGAGTTCTAGCTCCAATTCTGGTCTGGAAAAGTAATGGTCTCTAGAAGAAGACTTGGAACTTTAAAAGACATGCTAGCAACAGGCAATAGAAATGAAAATAAACTCCCCTTTAAGTAAAATCAGACATCTTTTTCTTTTAAAAAGCTAATGACACTTTTGAGAGTACCTTCCCAACTTATCCATGCTAATCTATTCCTCCTTTGTTTCACAGTTTGGTTACAACGTCAAATTTAATAGGGTCTGGACCTAGGAATTTTTTTTATTTATTTTTTCTTCAAACCCAAAGGTCAATTCTAACTATAAAAGTATGAAAGAATAGAAAGGGACAAAAAAACAGAATGACAGAGTACTGAGGAGTCTCTTAGGACATTTGTCATCACCCCCAACAGTCAAAAGGGAGGAATTCAATGGGTGAGCATGTTGCCAGACAGAAAGTAAGAGATGGCATGATGGAGCCAGGATGTTAAAAAGGGAATCAGAGGGCGGCCGGATGGCTCATTGGTTAGAGCGCGAGCTCTGAACAACAGTGTTGCCGGTTCAATTCCCACATGGGCCAGTGAGCTGCACCCTCCACAACTAGACTGAAGACAACGAGCTGCCGCTGAGCTTCCGGAGGGGCGGCCGGATGGCTCAGTTGGTTAGAGCGTGAGCTCTCAACGCGGGGTTGCCAGTTCAATTCCCACATGGGATGGTGGGCTGTGCCCCCTGCAACTAAAGATTGAAAACAGCTACTGGACTTGGAGCTGAGCTGCGCCTTCCACAACTAGATTGAAGGACAACGACTTGGAGCTGATGGGCCGTGGAGAAACACACTGTTCCCCAATATTCCCCAATAAAATTTGAAGAAAAAAAAAAGGGGGGGGGGGAAGCAGAGAGTAGCAGATTGCAACAGAAAAATAGAAGGTCCCTGGAGGCAAGGAAGAAAAACGTGACAGGCTGAACAATAGAAAGACACGCAGAAACTGCAGAGGATGGGAGCCACAACCACAAAAGTAAAAGTAGCAGTAAAAGTAGCAGCCTAGGCACCTAAACCTCTGATTAGCTACCACAGGAAGCTCACCACCACAGCATCTGGACAGGGCTGACTGTGCTTGGCCCCCATACTCTGTGACCACAGCTCAATATTCAAGAAATATTTCCATAATTCTCACACCCTTATTACATTTTTTTGAAAGGCACACGAAACTTGAGAAATACAACACTGACAGCCTGGTACTAATTTTTGTGCTCCAAACCAGGGGTTGGCAAACACTGGCCTGCACGCCATATCCAGCCAGTCGCCTGTTTGTACAGTCCATGTTTAAGAACGGTTTTTACATTTTTTAAATGGCTGGGGGGGGAATCAAATGAAGAATATTTTGTAACATGTAAGTATCATATGCAATTCACATTTCAGTGTCCATAAATACTACTCTGGAAGACAGCCACGTCCATTCCTTTATGCATTGCATAGGGGTGCTTTCTCCATACAATGGCAGAGTCGACTGGTCTACAGAGACTATCTGGCTTGCACATATTTACTATCTGACCTTTTACAGAAAAAAGGGTGCCAACCTCTGCTCTACAGAACACTTAATATGTTTAGTTGTTTTAACTGCAAAGAACTTGTAGGCTGCTTCTGGAAATTTTTCCGTATCATATTCTTCTCAGAGAGGCTAAAGAGAACATATAACAGGCTTTCAAAATCAACCAAAAGCGCCACAAAAATCAGACCAGAGACTTCAAGGACCTTGCCTTCCAATAAAAGCTTGTTACTAAACAGTCATCAGTTTGGACCTCTTTTCTAAGCCATGAAGGGAGGTCTCAGACGCGAGTGTCCACAAACAGGCAGTGCTTGACTATCTCAGCTAACACAGGTTGCAGGAGAGGTTACCATTACTTATGCGGCCAAATTCAAACCGAGTTTGATGTATTTGGCTTTGGCTCCTTCTACAGGTTAGAGGGAGTTGCTTAACTACTACAGTTTAAAAGGCATGAGCCCAGAAAGTCGGACGTATGGGAAGGTGTCAACAAATGACTTTATAACCTACTCACCCCGTGACCACTAAAACATAAAAGCAAATGTTCTAAACAGAATGGAACACCAGCCATTATAAGCAACATGATGAGTGTAATTCAGGAAAAATGCCACTCATCTAAATGCTTTGAACAGTTAAAAAGAGACTACATAATTTAAGAGTAATAATATCTTTGATACTTGATTACATCCCCAGCACATTCTTGGCTTAATAATTAGATAGAAAAATCCATCTGTAAAGTTAACTGTGAAGTTACCAAAGCCACCACTATTTTATTATATATATATATACATGTATATATATTAAACGGCACCCAAAGCATCCCAGAGCTAACAATAAGCACTGCACCAAACAATATGTCAAGCCTTGAACTTCCTTTCGTAATAAGTAGCAACTTCTAACCTTCTGGATAACATTCAGATATACCCTGTTCGCGGGCGCAGTAAGCTAACATGACCCAGTTACAACTGGAGGGAGTTGCTGAACGGCTGGCGAGAAAAATGAAAGTGAGACTGGCTTTAAAAGTATGTCTGCCATCAAACCAATGCGAGACTGCTCTGAGCAGTAAGTCAGGAAGAGGCAAGCGTTCTGACATCACTGCCTTCCTAGGAACATTGGTTAAAAAAAAAAAAAAAGAGTCTGAAAAGGTTTTATTGAGAGAGAACGAGAACACCTCCTTTGGGAAGATGACCTCTTAGACTAACTCACTGAAATGTGTTTCATCAAAGGCCGTCACAGCAAAAACGTACGGTATGTGCAACCTGAAAGTCACCCGTGGTCACCAGTGGCTTCAGCCACGGAAAGAGCACGTGCCCCAGTGATTACAGCACCACGGAGAGACCGTTATTAAATTAGGTGGCAGGTCTCCGGTTGACACCCGGGCTCCGCTCCGGCCCAGGACAGGGGGACGAGCGCAGGCGAGAAATGCAAACTCATCAACGCCTTGACCTCAACGCAGGGGGCAGCCCGGGGGCCATTCCCCCGCCAGCGCCGTCGGTCACTCCCAAACGGGTCCCACCACGCCTTCCCACGAAGGCGACCTCCAAAGTTTTGCTCGGGAAGGAAACTGAGGCACAGAAGATTTCCACGAGCTGGCGGAAGGAACCCCGGACAAGCCTCGTCTCCCAGCGCCCCGGAGCCCCGAAGCCGCGGCTGGGGCGGGGGGGGCTGAGCGGCGGGAGGCGGCCGGGAAGGCGGCTCCGGAGGATCCCGCACGACCTCCCCTCCCCCCGCGCTCCCCGCGCCCTCCCCTCCGGGGCCGCCGCCCGGTACCTCTCGATGACTGAGGCCACCAGCTGCGGCAACTCCTTCATCTCAAAGGCGGAATAGGACGCAGACAGCAGGGGCCGCACCGCCACCTCCCAGCCCGGGGTCGTGTCTGCCCCTGTCGCCGGAGCCCCGGGCGCCGGCGCTGCTGCCTCCGCCTCTTCGCCGCCGCTCGTCGCCATCTTCCGTCGTACTACTGCGGCTCCCTCCGGGGGCTTGCCACCGGCTCGGCGCCGCCTCCCGGGAGGGGGCGGAAGTGACGTAATGGGTCGCGTCAAAGTGCGCGACGCAGTCTCCGGCCAAAACCCGCGACGCGCGAGGACGAACTCTCAGCTCTCGAAGGAGCCGTGCAGCGCGGCCGGGGGCGGGGCGCGGGCGCTGCGCCTGCGCCGGACGCAGCGCTTCGGGTGAGGGCGGGGGAGCGCGAGCCTCCGCGCGTGCGCGCTGGGAGTTGGTCCTGACGGTGGGAGCGTTGTGGCTGCGCGGTTCCACGGAAAGGTGAGTTGGGCGCTTGGTTTCAGGTGGCACGACTAGGGCAGAGGAGTGGACGATGCGTCGCGAATGTAATAGCTCTGGACCGAGACAGCTAAAGACAAGAAGAGGAGGCCGAAGCCTAATCTCTCTCACCGCTTCTTCCCTCCCGAGTGCTCCTTATACTAGTAATGCCACAGAGCTTAAGTTTGCAAACTCTCCTTCCCACACTGCCTCGCTGGTATTGTAATCACTAGTAATGACTATTTTCGCGCTCAAATCCCTTGTATGTTTTAATCACCCTCATTAGTAGTATTACCAGCTCGTATTTGCATCGCTCTTTGCATTTTGCCACGTTAGGATTCCATTTTTCCCGTGTTTCTGCTAGCAAAGAAAGAATAAGCTTTTATTCACAGGGCATAATGTCTAGATTTTATCGAAAACCTGATCTGGATACCAGACCTAAGAGGGAAGAGCAGTTTGATACAACGGAGAGGTATGCGTGCATTGGGGACATTCTTGTGTCTGAGGTCGCGCTGGGTGGATGACGTCAAGCGCTGTGCCCTCTGGCCATAGTCCGCTGAAATAAAGAAATCGTCGCAAGAACTGTGGACACTGTTTGAAAATCCTGAAGCCCTGACATTTTCCCCCAAGTTTTGGAAGAGCTCTTTTTGTTACCGGTGTAACGCTGATAAATAAATTTGTACCTGGTGACCAATCAGCACTTTTAGCAAGAAAAGGCCTATTTTACATTAGAAATAAAATTCGGTTAAGGCCAGCCAGTCTTGGAGGAAAATGTAGCCTCAACGATAACGGTAGGGATTTTCATTTACTGTCTTACATATACCAGGGGATAACAGCAAGTTTCTTAAACATAAAAACGTGAAAAATGAATGGCAAGAAAAAAACACACCTTTCCATGACACAGTAAATATTGCACTATTTCCAGATACTGAACCAGAGCCCTAAGGAGAGGTTTGGAGACCACGTATTTTACAGTGGCTTTTGGGACATTAACTTTTTTTTATCCAAAGGACAAAATTAATCAGCAAAGGTTCTCTTGGAGAGGTTTCAGGAAATAGTAAAAGATCAAATGTTCCTGCTCCTCTCCTTCCCCCCCCATCGGCTGCAGCTGGAAAAGAGAAAAATAATAAAAAGACAAATGCAAACTATCCCAGGGAGATTTGCACCTATACCTAAACTCATTTATTATATACTTTTAATATTTCTGGCTCGTAGATTTGAAGAAAGCACTCTAGGTACCACATTAATTTCAGTATTGGAGGTTCTTGTGTTGCTACAAAGATTTGGAATGGCATCCAAATTCTAAATTTATGAGTAGATGACAAAACAGTATAAATAAGGGACTAAAACAGTCTTCTAGATGAAACATAAGCTTCTAATACACTGATCCAGAAAATTAGATAGAAACTAAAGAACACTAATTTTATGAATTATTACCTGAAAGACTTAAAATACTAGTTCCCCTCTAATCTCAAATGACCAGGCAAAGAACTACAATTTTAAAACTGATGAAAGAGATGATATAGTCATGTTACAGGAAATGCAGTCAAAGAAAAAAATTAAGCAGCCACAGCTGAATGGTATGGTTTAATGTAGGAGTACAGACTAGGAAGAAGCCTGGAGACCTGCTGGGAGCTGGAAAGTACTGTATCTTGACACAAGTTCTGGTTACATGGAGATATACACAATATTCATTGAGCTATATACTTGAGGTGTATATTTCAGAGGTTATGAATTATACCTCTATCTAGAACCAACAACAAGAAGAGGTTAATGTCACTGCAGGAACCTCAAAAGCAAGAGATACCAGCATTTTTATTTCAAAAGTATTCCATCTGATACAGAGTTGCTTGACATAAATCCTAATAGGTTCTTTGTGTTTGGAAGCAATTACTGTACCTATTGTATACAGTATCAGTATATAATATGTACTATCTATGCTAATAGTATATAATATAATGTAATATAATACCTGGTCCTATTTTACTTTAAGACCCGGTCTTATATTAATGTTTGCTCCAAAAGACGCATTAGAGATGATTGTCTGGCTAGGTCTTATTTTCGGGGAAACACGGTAGCTCCCAGGAGACAAAAGAGGTCAGTCTGTTCTTGAGCTTTTACAAAGTTACAGGGACCAATAGTAAGTGTATATTTTGTGGAAACTTCTCTCCAGCTTCTTTTTGGTTAATTCACAATGAACAAAGGTTTTTATTTTAATACCAAGACTATAAGGAAATAGAGTAGATGCCTAATTCAATTTAGTAATATGATAGTCATTTATAATCCACAAATATTGGTTATTTGCCCAGAATAGTGCATTTTATATGGTAAGAATTTAAAACAAAACAAAAAAAATGTGCCTTGCAGCTTTCTTGCTTTAAGAGAGACAAATAACTTTGGTAATTGTGCAGGAACTAGAATAGAATGTCAGTTTTACAGAACAGCAGGAAGTAAGACTTAAACTGAAGGAGGAAAGCACATGATTGAAATTATTAAAATTATAATAAGGTAGACATCTAAATTTGCAGCGGTATTCAATAACCAACGTGAATTAGTAACTGCTTGATTGACAGACTTCTACAAAAGGAAGCTTAGATATACTTATTCAGCGTAAACCAAATCACTTACATAAGTTCAAAAATATATTACAAGAGTTTTGTTTTGAGAAATGATTTTTATAGTACTCAGATCTGCTATTGCCATCTTTTAGGATTTATAGTTAGCAAAATTTTGGACCATCAGAGAGGAGAGAAAGACGAGGGAGAAGGACAAAGCAAATGTGGTGAAATGTTAACATTTGGGGAATCTGAGTGAAGGGTACCTGAGAATTTTTTGTTCTGTTCTTGTAATTTTTCTGTAAGTCTGAAATTGCATCAAAATAAAAAGAAAAAAACTGTTTGTAAATCCTTTGCTTTATGATTAGGAGAATAGTATAATGACATGTAAAAGGCACTTAACAGAAGGAAACAGTATATATATAGTCTAGGAAAAGTGGAGTCAAATGATTATACTGTGTCCTTAGTACTGTGAGGGGGTAAAGAAGGGCTGTTCTGGCTTCTCTTGCACATGAATCCTAATGGATACTGTTTGCACTGTATGCCTATAGTAAAAAACATGCATCGGATCTCACACCACCTATTTTAACTCCGTAATAACCAGCACTTTATTATCCAGGCTTTTTCACAGGAGAGAATATATATCCCAACTAGCAGACCTAAGTATTCTAGTCCTCTTTACAATTATAGCCTTGATTGTCATCAATAAACTGGCTTTCTGGTTATCAGTTTCTAGTCTAGCTTATTTTATCACAGCGCGTGGGATGTCACCAAAACTGTACCAAGTACAGTGGTGCTTATATAAGTGTGCCGTTGAAATGTATTTCTGCTTTCTTTCCTTCTTTTGGATTGCATGTTAGGCAATAGTCGACAAGAATATGCTTCAATATAAATCTGTGTTTATTTTACAAAGATACCTTCCTAAATGCCCTCAGCTTCTGTACTGAAAAGGTACCTTCTCTGTGTCGTGGGTCAGAAATGTATGTAAGCCTTAGTGCCGGTGAAAAAATGGCATCTCGGTTGGAGGTCGGTCTCAACTGACATCACAAAGTCCTTGAAAAATGAGGCAGCAGATTGTACACATCCTTTATATTATAAATCCTTACTGGAAAGATGGGCTAAATAATACAAGACACGCTTCCCTGAAAGAGTATTCAATTGATCTCAAAAATCTCTAATGAAGTAACAAGAATTTCAACCCTGTGACCATAAAAGGGAGTATGGGAGACCCATGTTATTAATATGGAGAGCGCTCCATGATATACTAAGTGATAAAATCAAGTTGCAGAATATTATATGGTCTGGAGAGATGCATACCAGATTGTTCACTAGTTATCTTTGGGAAATAGAGGGCTGGGGAAGCTTTTGAAGGAGAGACTCAATATTAGTTTGTTTGGAATTGTTTAATAGCTTTTTTTTAACTTACAGTCTTTTAAAATAAGTTGGTGACAAAAATTGGAAGTTCATTCATGTGAAGTACCAGTATCTCCTTCATTATGGAAAGGCAGATGGTACCTCTCAGTTTACATTTACAAAAAAAATAAAAGCGCCCAGAAGGTTGTCTGCCTTGTTTTATGGAATAATAATTGTCAGTTTTTCAATACTAAGGTAGTTGTTATAAAGAGTAGTGTTTTCTAAAGCCTATTCGGACTGAGTCTAAGTAATCAAAGCCCTGTTTATTTTGTTTGTATAAGTACACAGAAATATAATACCAAAAAGATACCTTTCCCTTTTAAAATAGAAATTATGGTACCACAGAGCTCATTTCCCATATTGATCTTGTGAGCATTCGTTTGAAGTATCATAATCGGGTTTGTCAGAGCTTGTGTTCCAGGCAAGGTGCACCCGTAAAGGTGGGTAGGACTATTTCTTGGCATTTCAATATAAGAATTCCTTACTAAGTCAACAAGAGGCACTAGAAAGTTAAGAAAACTAGGGACAAATGCCCTAAGGCTTCTATGAAGAAGGTGTTACCATTTGGGGAACTATTGATCAAGTAGCAGCTTCGTGCTTAAGGTAATGAGGAAGTCAGAAAACATCCATCCCTAGGAGACACAAAATGACTGAAATAAAGTGCCAGGATACATCATTCAGGAAGTTGTGTGGTTAGCATCCCGGGAGCCCAGAGCTTCTGGGTAGCCAAAATCAACGGGGAAGGCTTTATGGAGTTTAGATTTGAGACCAGCCAGATGCTGAGAAGGGAAGAAAGTAAAGGATGTAGAGAAACAATAGATTCGTTACTTCAAAACAAAATTTTAAATGAGCAGAAATCAGTAAATAATTCTTGGGGTGATTCTGATTGTTGTAGCTTATGTAATAAGCTTTTTAAAAGAATAGCAATTTATATGGGCAAATTACAAATCTAAAATTTCTATCCTAATTTGTTACAGAAAGGACTTAGAGCCTCTACGAATACATAATGTTTAAAATGTGTAAGTTGAAATAACAAGTGGCAGAAGAGCATGATCCCATTACGGAAGAGTTTGTACAAAAGAACACTAAACTGACAATGCCCATAAGTAATTAATGTTAGTTCTGGTCCACATTAATTTTTGTGTTTAAAATTTTTCTACAATATGCATGTTCTATTTACAATCAAGGGGAAAAAATTTTCAAGTGACTTAAGACACAACTATTCCTGATATTGAGCCCAGGAGGAAATTTTTCATTGGTCTACATATGATAAACAACCTCTAGAATAAATCCAGCCCCAAGTTCTAAAATCCATTCCTGAGGAGAGGCTATGACAAAATACTGCCCCACAAATTCAATCTAGATGCAGAGCTAGTTCTCTGCTGGTCTGGTTTAAGCTAGGGATCGATTTTCCAGGAGCTTGAAGAAAGATGGATTATATATATATATAAGGGGGGTCCACCACAATTGTGTCTGAACCAATCTCCTTTGAGTTTTAATTCTCGTTGCTGTTTTCACCTTGTTGATTGTTTTATCGTGTGTCGTTGGTGTTTGTGTACGCTGTCCCAGGTGCTTTTTGTACCAAGGTGTACTGCCCAAGAAGTTCTAGGTTAAACTTCCTGGGGCATCACTCTCATGTGGTGCCAGAGAAGCAAGGAGCTGTACAGTTTAGCAACCTTTAAAGCTTAGGAAAGGAGTAACACCCTCTCACTGAAATGGATGTATAGGTAAGTAAAGAACCAAAGGAATGCCTTCAAGAAGTTACACATCTGCTCCAGTGCAGACAAAAGGTAGATAGTCAAGGCCCAGAATTCAACTCCACAGAGAAGGGCAGAAGGAGTTAACTCACAATTTAGAATTGTAGACTCTAAGAAAAATAAATATTAGAGGAATGCTAAGAAATTATTTGGATTTCAGGAAAGTTTAACTCCATAACTTGTTTTGATATTAAATTGCGGGTCAGTAATAAAACCGCATTATCTGCATGTGAGTCTGCTGACCTTTCATTGCTGGGGATGGGGGAGGGGAACAGGTACCAGCCTCTTCCACGAGTGGTAGTAAATCAATAAGCTACAATTTTAAGAAGAGGGTGGATGGGGCAAAATACATGACTGTTTAACTCCCCTCCCCCCAAAAAAATTTAAAACTACAATTCTTTATTTAAGTCATGCACATTCCCCAATAACTGATTCCTGTCCAGACTCAAAGGAAAAATTAACAAAAGCCTTAAACCATTTTACATTATTCCCAACAGGGACTGAAAATCACTAAATACTATTTAGCTGTACATTTTTATACCAAGGAATCTTGTATGTTGACCAAACTAAAATAAATAAAAATGATGACATCCAAAATAGTAATCTCCTTTTAAGTGAAGTATTCATTGCAGGGGGTGCCCAAAGCTAACCTAATGAAGATGGGGAACAGCCATCAGAGAAGTGAGGGGAAGCTTCAGCCGTCCCAGGCAGAGGGTGAGCACATCTGGTCACCCGAGTGCTGCTGTGACGATTAAGAGAGGTTGAGAACTGAGGAGACTTACCCCCACATGCTGTTAGCATTAGCCATTGTAAACTGCTTTGAGGTTAACTTTCAGCAGAAAGGCTGTCGTTTAGAAGCTGACATACAGGGAGTTTTACTTAAGGACAGGTAACTTCCCTCCCATTAGCTTGTTCTTTCAGGTTCTGGCACATACGCAGGTAAGTGGAAACCAGAATCCTGCAGATTTATTGGGCTGTGCAAGAGACCAGGCAGCAAGGCAACGGTCCACGAGGCAGCCTGCACATGTTTATGTAGGAGGCAGAGCTCCAGCCAGGCTTTCTCCAAACTAGGGCAGAATTCTTTTACCTTACCCCTTTTCCCTTCTCCCGGGTCACTTTAAGCACAATAAGCCAAGGTGAGTCAGGATGAACAGATGCCTGTTTATTCTGGAGATCCATAGACGTACGTTCGTTCATTAAAATCAATTTCGTAATTTTATTACTAAAGTAAAATGAGCATTTTTCTTCTTTCTCTGCCATCATCTACCATCAGCATACAACCACAGAAAGATTTAAAAAAAATGCCGTTTTTTAAAAAACCGTTTCTGCACTGCTTTTTGTCCCCTGTACTGCAAAAGTAGCCTCCAAGTGAGGTTCCTAAAGCAGAAAAAAGGACTTCAACATTCGTGTCATTCGTCACGCCCTTTTTCAGACACTTGAGTCTACCTCTCCCCCCACAGCACGAGAGGCTCTACTCTGTACACATCATTCTTCACAGTAAAGAAAAACCCCATCATTCCCAAAATCATGGACGAGGAAAAATGTTTAGGACATCTTTCATACATAGCAGACAAGACAACAAACAGCCCAGCCAGTCCACAAGATGCCAATTTCCTACCCCGACCTGTCCTCCATTTCTTAAAGATCTGTAAGATTTAAAATCTTTTAAGAGAAATCTAGTGACCCACACGTTAATTTATATCTCAAGCTAAAAATAAATAATGAGGTCCTAAACCAGATGACTTTCTCTAACTAGGTTATGAGCTGGCTAGACCAGCCTCTGAGTGAAATGAGATTATGAGGTACTGTGGAATGGGCCCATTCTCTCTCCTCGAAATCTCTTCAAGGTTCAGACAATTCAGTAGTATTAAACAGGCCTCCACTCGGACACACCTTAGGTAAAAAGCATGGGCAGTGACCACAAACCAAAATGCTATTTACACGCTTGGCTTTTGATAAACTGAAACAATGAGAGCATGAAACTAGAGGCTTAGTTAACATAAGTCTGACACCAAACAGAGATTCCACAACCCGGAGTTACTTTGGAGAGACGCTATGAGGCTGGATCTTCTTTCTCCCTAATGCAAACCAGCAAATGCACCTGTAAGGTGGAGTTGTCAGTAAGAGTTCCCTTCCGACTGAAGCAAGAAGCAGGGAAACAGAAGGATTTTGAGCTAAACCTGGGGAAAAAGGCAAACCAAAGTCAATTTAAACAGGCCTCAGAAAAGAGAAAAATACTTTAGAGCTCTTATTAAAAAACAAAGAACAAAAAAAAAACCCCACAACATTCAGAGATGGGCAAAGAAAGGAAACAGGGCAACGGCCTTTGGACTTCAGAGGAAAGTCCATCAAGATGCTCAGATTCTCAGCCGACAGAGTGAGTTCAGCCTCCACCCACTGACGATGCTGCACCCCACATGCCCATCTTCATCCTCTCGGGTCGTAACTGAGCTGAGTGCCCAACACCATCCCCCGGCGCCCTGGGGACCGCAGCTGGAGCTCCTTCGCTGAGCCTCACTCCCCTCGGTGCTCTGCTGGCCCGCAGTGCGTCCCAGGCCTTTACCGCCAGGCACGATTCAGGAGTTTGACCTGTGCCAGTCTCTTAGTGATCATGGTGGCAAAAACCAGGCCAAAGAGGACACTGCTGATTAACACGTAGTCGTAGTCGTCCTTCAGGACATCGAACTGTTTGGACGGGTAGACTCGAGTTTGGTAAATGTCCAGACCGTACGCCACAACCTGGAAGGTAGAGGGGACGAGAAATGCGTAAGAAGGGCAGCCGGTGACCCGCGCAACCCCACACTCAGGTAGGAGAGGAAATGGAATCCTCGGCTGTCTTCCCAAGGGTGAAACCAAGAGCAGCTGTCATGCAGGGTGGCTGTGGGCTCTACTCACCAAACAAGTGGATTCCAGGCCTGAGGGAGCGGTGTAGATACCTCGCATTCGAGAAACTGTCTGGTTATAGTTGACGAATCGCTCCGCGTGTATCTGTACATCTGGAGAATACGGGATTAGGTTCTCCTCTCTGCAAAACATCAGCCGGGACCAGCATTCAGAATTGCTGTAAGCGGATCCCTTGGCTGCCCTTGCAGAGTCCTGGGAGGTTTCCAGGCCACACATCTAGCCTCAGATCTTCCTTCAAAGTTTACTTGCTCTAGGTAGTTAAAAATGTAGCAGCTAAACGTTAGGAAGGCTGCAAGAAAGCAAGCTGTGTGGAGACGAAGACTGAGATCTGAATTCCTACCTTGTTCTAAAGCTAAAAACAAATAACACACAGACATCCAGTATTTCACACCCGGGAAGGACAGTCAGGACCATTTTAAAACCAAACCATTGGGCCACTGGGCTAATTCCTGCGCTTTACTCCCGAGTGCCTCTGTCTACGCTCCTCTTAAAGCCCTTTCATCATCCCGTGTCTTTTCCCAGGCTTCGCCCTCCGCCCTCTGCTCTCTCGCGCTCTCTCGCAACCTCCAAACCATACTCCTTTCCCCGCGTGTGCAAAGGCAGACCTACTGCCTCCTCGTGCTGCTCACAGACCTCACGCTCCGGAGGGAAGAGGATTCGGGATGGAGGTGAGAAAATATGCGGAGATGATGACTGGAATCACCAAAATTAATACTGACAATGACAAGCTATTGGCTTCCCCACACAACCCAGCACATCATGTCCCCGACCACATTTCCCAGCGTCCCCATCACATTCTCCAGCCCCTCTAGCCTCTCGCCCGTCCTCTAGCTCACCAGACATGATCTCAGGGCATCTGCACTGGCTAGTCCCTCTGCTGGAAAGTTCTTCAGATTTCCCCAGGCTAGCTCCTTACCTCCTTCCGGTCTTTACTCAAAGGTCACCATTCCAGAGGGGTTTTCCCAGGCCACCCTCTCAAAGCCCAACCACGCACACGCCCTTCCCCCAAACCTTCATGGCCCCTGACCCTTTTCCACGTTTTTCTCCTCAGGATTTATGAGCACCTAACAGTTTCTCTTAGTTACTGTCCATTCCCCCAGCAGAATGCCGACTCGGGGAGGGCAGACGTATCTGTCAGACTTGTTCATGGCTCTACCCCTGCCTGCGAGCACAGGGCAGCCCGTGGCGGACTAAGGACCCGACTCAGCCAATAGGTTAAGTTCCTGACGGTCAGAGCCTTCATACTGCCCACGAGGGTCTCACCTGCTTTGTTCTGTTGGGATCTCAGGACGGCGGGGATCCAGCAGGGCCTTAGGAAGGGACAGAATTGCTCCGGAAGGCAGCCCAACTGCACAGAAGGAAATCAAGGGAACATTCACACTAAGCCAATCCCAGAAGAGGCTCGTTCCCAAAACATCTTTATCACAGAAATTTTAAATTGGGTTTAAAACCAAAAAATAGGTCAGTGAGGCTCCCTTAAGTGGCCAAAAGCGATAATCCAATTAATACACATGCATCTGAAGGGAGGTTCCCACTTTTGAAGATACTGACTGGTTCCCTCACATATCCTGGGACTTCAGAAAATAAAGTTCTAGAACCAAGAAACGGGTAGTAATGAGAGAAGAGCACGGCAGGCCACTTAGAGCTCTTCATCCCTCTTCTTTCCCTCTAATACGACCTGCCCCGACCAAGCGAGGCTCGTTCCATTAGCCAAACACGAGCCGTGCTCTGCTGCACGAGGCCAGGGAGGGCCAGAGGGCAGGAGAGCCTGCTGGAGTCAGGAATGGTGGGGCTTGGACTTGGGAATCAGCCGAGAGGGCTGTCCTCGTTTCAGAATAAAACTGGTGCCGAGTGCCTAGCAAAGCTCAGAGTCCCAACATCTTTGGTAAAATCAACTAGACAGAGCAGCTTGTCGCACCATCACTACGTCCTGGGCTTGGACTTAAGAGGATGAGACCCTAACCCAGGCCAGATTCTGGAGCATCAATCAGCACAGCCATCTGTGAGCCATCATCAGGGCTCAGGTTCTGAGCGTGGTGAAAATGCAGAACAGAGAAGGGAAGTGGTTCATCAGAAATGAGAACTGAGAGATGTGTCATCTATCATGGTGGCAAAGCCAAACCCCAGGCCTTTTGCTGCTGATGTAAAGCCCCCTTGCTGACCTTCCTTTACGGGGGTCAAACGTGGCCCTGCCAGCAGCGCATGCCCAACTCTGTCGTTCTGTGCGGCTGCCTAAGGGAACCCGGCTGCCCCAGAGGCCCTTCCCAGTCACTCACTAAGCAGGTGCCGGCTGGTGATGCCCCGCTCGGTGATGGTAGCTTCCATGGCACTGATGGAGGAGGGGAAGATGTAGGACTGCTGGAGGACCTGGGGCAGCTGGGGGCGGTCCAGGGAGCTGAAAGCGGTGGCATTGTACTGCTCGGTGCCCTCGTAGAGCTCCAGCACGGTGAATTCATTGCGCCGGGCCTTGGTATTCCAGTACTGGTACTGCAGAGGGCAGAGGGGCAGCCGGGGCTTAGCTGCTGGGCCCGCTGGACCGGGGAATTTTAGGAGGCACCTTTCCCATTAGCTACATGCCGAGGATGGAAAGGAACCACCCCGCACCCCGGATTTCTTCCTCGCTAACAAGTTGACCGGCTTTCACAGTGTTTTTCTCTCGGTTACCCAAAGTTTACCGCAAGAAAAATAATTCGTCTCATGGTTCTTGGAAGTCAGAATAATAATAGCTAACATGTGAGCGCTTACTACGTGCCAGGCATTGTTCCAAGCGAGCCTCAAGGTGGCTGTCACTACCCACATTTCACAAACGATGCAACACAGCTTAAATGACGAATTCAAGGTTTACAGTCGGGAATGGAGGTGCTGCAAACAAACCCAGGCATCCTGCTTCCTGAGCCTAACCCCCAACCCACACTCCCTGCTGCCATCCAGGTGTCTGGGGTCCTCTGAAAACACAAAGCAGCAGCTGGTTTCTGGAACCAGAGGCAGGGAAGGGACCTCAGCTGCAGGGAGACCAGCCACTTCTCCTGCGCTGCCACGTCCCGAGCGAGCTCTCACCACCACCCAGTTCTCGGAGTGCACGATGTGGACGGGCCCCTTGGCTTTCCGCTGCGTGGAGGAGTGGATGATTCGCCCCGTGACGCCGTCCACGAGGAAGATGCCGATGAAGGTACGCTCGTGGTGTCCGTCTGTGCTCTCTGTCACCACGGCCAGCAGGTTGGGGTTCAGGCTCTGGGCAGGAGGGGGAAGAGCTCCCTCAGAACCACAAGGGCACATCGTGAGCCCTGGGCAGTCAGGCCTGGTGGGGGAAGTGGGTTTCTGGGCAGAAGAGCTGCCTGTTCAGAGTTGTCACCACTGCATGCGTGTGCTGTCTGCTGGGTGCCGGCTGCCAGGCCGGGCGCTCCCTGACACCGTTTCACTGAATCCCACAAACCACCTTGCACAGTAGCTATTACCCGCACTTCATAGGTGAAATGTCTCAAGTACTTAAGCAACTCTCTCCACTCACAGACACAGCACATGGTAACTTGAGATACAGCCCCGGGGTGCCCCCCGACCGACCTAAGGACACTGCCCGTCGCGCTTTCTCTCCACCAGCGTCCTCCCTATCACTGAATCAACGATGAGTCTCAGTTCTTACCTGAATTGACCTACTGGTACCACGTGACCCAGGGGCTCACTCCCTTCCGGGGACACTTTCTCCACTTGGCGTCCAGGACACCAGCTCCCTGGCGTTCCTTCTGCCTTCCTGGCCACGCCTTCTCAGTCTGTCCTGCAGGATTGTCCCCATGTGCCTGATCTCTTGTGGTGACCTCAGCCAATCTCACGGCCTTCACACCATCTCTGGGTGCTGGCAAGGAGCAACTTTACTCGTCCAAGACAGACCTCTCGCTGAACTCCAGATGGACAAACAGGCTGCCAGCTCAGTATCTCTTCTTAGATGTCTCACCTCAAACTTGACGAGCCCCACACTGAACTCCTGCTAAACACTGAACACTGAACTTCTGCCCCTGCGAAAACCTGCTCCCCTCAAACCTCCCGTGTCAGTGTCTCAGACCTGGAACCTCTGAGTCACCAGACCCTTTTCTGATGGGTCATCGGACCCTGACTCCTTTCTAACACACACAAACACCCTACCCATCCACATATCCCATTGGCTCTACCTTCAGAAGTATCCAGAATCAGACACCTTACCACCCCACCCAACCCAGTTTAAGCCATCATCTCACCTGGACGACTACACTAGCCTGACTGTCTTCCTGCTCTGCTCCGTGGCCCGCGACAGCCTAGTCTCAACACAGCAGGCCAAGTGAGCCTCTTAAACGTCAGTCGTTTTTGTCACTTCTCTGCTCAAAACTTCCCCATGGCTCTTTATCTCACTCAAAGGCCAGAGTGATGGCCTATGATCTGGCCCTGTCACCTCTCTGACCTCAGCAACCCAGACTCTCCTCCTCACTGACTCTGTTCTAGTCATACTATCCTCCTTGCTGTTTCTGGAACATTGCAGGAATGCTCTGGCTTCCCCGTCTGGAAGGCTCTTCCCCCAAATATCATGACTCACTTCCTCCTTCAAGTTTCACTTAAGTGTCGCTTTCTCAGTGGGACACTCCTTAATCACCCCATTTTAATTTGTATCCTCTCCAATCCACTCCCTTCCCCTCCTCTCAGCTTTGCATTTTTATGTAGAACTGGTCACCCTCTAATATGCTATATAATTTACCTATTTTCTTTATTGGCCTCTCCTAAATACAATGAAAGCCTCATGAGGACAGGAAATTTTGTCTGTTTTGTTCACTGATATATCCCAGTGTCTAAAAGACTGACTGGCATCCAGGTGGCACTCAAAAAAAAAAAAATTTTTTTTTGCTACTTCACCTCTGTGGTATTCCTTCTGCAAAACCTATAACCACAGTCTGGCCACGAGAAAGATATCAGACAAGCCAAAATTGAGAGACATTCTACACAACACCCGAGTACTCTTCAAAACAATCAAGGTCATGAAAACAAGGTAAGACTAAAAAACAGTCAAAGACCATAGGAAACTGAAGAGACCTGACAGCTAAATGCGGTGGGGATCCTGGGACAGAAAAGGACATTAATGGAAAAGCTGGTGGGACCCAAATGAAGACTGAACCTTAGTGAATAGTCGTGCACCAATGTTGGTGTCTTAGACAGATGCCCCGTGGTCCCCTGGGGGGAACTAGAAAAGGGGTATATGGGATGCTATGTACTATCTTTGCAGCTTTTCTGTAAATCTAAAATTAAGCCGCCCAAAAAAGTTTATTTTAAAAAAGACTACCCTTAAAAATTTGCATAATGAATATGAATCTAAAAGCCCTACTCCTGACTACTAATCTTTCGACATACGAAAACACAAGTACTCTAGTAAATCTTACCTTGTACAGATAAAATTACACAGTGAATATTTTTTCCAGTACAAGTCAAAATGTGCTCTAGACTTTGTATTATTTTGGTCGTTTGAACAATTAAAACCGACTACGGCCACACGGAAGGGATCCACGAGAAAGACTGCAGGTCGACAGCACGAACAGTCATTTACAGGTGTGGCAGGCCCCACGGTAATCACATTACACACGACCATTCATCTTCAAAACAATCCTATGACGGAGATGCACCTATCCCCACTACGCTGGTGGAAACAGCAGTTTCAGAAGCCTGAGAAAGTACCCACAACAAACAGCTAGTCTGAGGCAGAGCCACGCCGGAACCTGGACAGTCCAACGGGAGGCTCGCGCTCTGCCTCACGCCTGGTGAAGCTGCTTCCCCGGAGAGTTCCTTGGTCGCGTGACCCTGTTCTATTCCGTCTCCCCCTCTAACTCAGTTTCTGCTGTGCCCCAGGGTGTCATTAATGTCCACTGCTCCAATGACTCCACGCTTTCATAGGACAGACAGTTCTGTGGCCCACTGGTTACCTCTCCATCTCCCTCCCTTTACCACTAACTAGAGTGCTCGATCACAGAGGAGTTTCTGATGGATCAACTGAGGTTAGCCCCAGAAAGCTGTATCAGGGCTACCACTAATAACAACAACAGCTAACATCTGCTGGCTAGTGGCGTGAGCCAGGCACTAAGCTAAGCCGAGTACCTCATGTGATCAGCACAAATACCCTAGGACGGGGGCATAGTATGCCCATTTCACAGACAATAAACTAAGGCTCAAAGCGGTTGAGTGACTCGCTGAAGGTCACAGACCCACCAAATGCTGGAGCTGGGATTTCAGCCCCGGCTGTGCTGTACCTTGTAGAGCACGCTGCGGTCCCCCATCACGCGGCCCTGGGAGTGCACGTGCTCGCTGCTGCGCTTCCCGGTCACCTTGACGATGCGCTGTACTTCTGGGGGAATGGTCAACTCCCAGCTGAGTTCAGTGGTGAGATCCTAGAGCGAGGGAAAAGAGCCGGCACTTGTCATCAGGAGGGTACCCCTAGACCTGAGACTGCTGTACGTAGACTCGTCCCACAGTTCATTGTCTGGGGCCTGTGCCGTAAGAAACAGACATCAGAGCTCCTAGAAAAACAACAAGGATCTAGTTTGGGAGGAAGTTCTGGAACTCTCAGTTTCATTAAGAAAGATTACTACAGCCAGTAAGAAAACAGAGGACCATTCAATAGTATCCCACTGTGTATGTGAGAAGAAAATATCCAAAAAAGAGTATCACATTCCTGTACACTGGGCCAGCAGTGAATTACTGAGCTGGCAGGGACCTCAAAGTATTACAGGAAGTATTCTTTACAGTCCAAGGAAACATAGCAAAGCTTTATGGTTAAATACGTTATTATACATCCATACTGTGGAATTACATGGAGCCGGGGGGAAAGGGGGGGCGACGGGGTAGTGACTAGAAAGCGGCACACGGGCCTCCTAGGGTGCTGGTGCCGTTCTGCTTCCTGATCTGACTGCTGTGTCCACAGAGGTTCCTTTTTTGAGGGTCTCTGAGCCATGACCTCAGGTGTTTGACTTTTTTTCAGTATCATACTTTAATAAAAATTGGGTTGAACAAAATAATGACGTAGAAATTCCTAAAAGCAAATTTCCTATCAATAATACAGGTCAATTACATTCCACTAAGAAAAACTACCTATGAAACACACGTATGTGTGTCCGTACAGCTATTCATACAATATTGTAAATATGCAGAAAGGATAGTGGGGAGACGTGCCGCCAGCTCCTGACAGGTGGTCCATCTGGGGAGGCAGCTGGCAATGGGACTGAAAGCGTTCGTTCACATTTTGCTTGTGCACTTGTGTATCAATTTAATCTTTTATAATGAGAATGGATTCATGTATTATTTAAATGTTTTTTAAATAAAACTTTTTATTAAGAACAAACAAGGCTTCATTGCCACGGGCTCCTGTGAAAACATTAGAAGGCACTAAAACACCCCCAGAGGGGAAGGTCACCAGTAAACTCACTCGGAGCTCAGACTGTCAGACACCCGTGGCCTAGTCCCCACGTGTGCTCTGCCTCATTTGTCTGCCCTTGGCCATCGCGTACTCCGATGACATCCTCAGGACTCCACTGACTCATGCCACCCACACTCCAGTTCATTCCCCTCTATCCACAAAGAACTGTCTCTTTCAGGGTCTCCTTTTTATCAACTTGGAAGGACAATTTTTTTTCACTCATGAGGGTAAAGAATGTATTTTCTGGGTAGACATTTCCTATGCTGTTTATGGTAAAGGTTGGCTGTTACAAAATGTCAGAAAGGGCAATGCATTCTTAAAACAACAGGTAACACGTAGATGGCATTCACCGTGTGGCAGGCATGATGTGATTTGCATGTATGAACTCCCCAGATCCTCATCGTAACCCTATGAGGTTGGTATTGTGATCATCTTCTTTCACAGATGAGACAACAGGGGGCCAGAGCAGTCATATGCCCAAGATCATGAAGTTAGTAAGTGAGGAAGCGAGGTTTCACGCAGGCAGCTCGGTCCAAGCTCTCAGCCTCTATACTACAGGGCCTTTGCAGAGGCCCTTGAGGATGGAAGGGCCACCTGGTGAGGACACGCCCAAACCACTCCTCACGCAGCTCTGCTAACGAGACCGAGACCACGCCCTGTGAGCCTCCGAGCTAGATTTCAGAGCCTGTGTGCAGCACTGTGTGCAAGAATTGGACTCAAATATGTCAGGATCAGAGCAAATCAACCCCATTTCTAGAAATAAAATTCAAAGCATACATTCTATCAAGAGTTGGTTAATAACATCACCTTCATATAGAAAGTACTATTACTTAACCCCCATTCCTGCCTCCCACCCTCTCCAAAGAGGAATATAGAAAAGGAATGTGGAATGAAAGGTGCATGGAACATTCTTTGTCTATTGTTCAGTGCTTTTTCCATAGCACCTAGAATCATGCCTGCCATGTAGTAACTGCACAGGAAATATGAAAATGACTTTGAATCAGACATTAGGACTATGCCGATCTAAATACACGATAAATGAATGGTATAATTCCCTTAGCTAAATAACCAGGGGACACCCACATCCCTCCTACAAAGGGTGCCGCCAGGATGCCCCCTACCCTACCTTTCGAAGTCGATATCCACACAGCCGCCCCTGTTCTGCATCCACCAAATAGAAGAAGATGGAAGGGGCCAGCTCATGTAGCTGTCGCAAGACATTCCGAGTGGCTGGGAAAGCTGTGACCTTGAAAACCCCAGAAAGCCCAAGAAAAGAGTTCATGGAAAAGGTTAGGAACGTCTAAGCCGTTTCTCAATGCTCATTACTATTTCCCACCAAAGAGAACCTTAAGACTAAAACAGCATGGCTTATTAGGGAGACCACTTCATGAATCACGTAGCTGTCTGACCACTGCGCTGTACAGCCGAAGCTGAAGCTGAATAACATGGAATGTCAACTATGATTATATACATATGTACATACAGTCACAGCATGTGGAGAATAGCACAGGGAATAGTCAATGGAATTGAACAGCTGTATATGATACCAAAGGGGTAAGTGATAGTAGATTGGGGGGGGAGGGGAGTTATCGCTTTGTGAGGGGTATAAATGTCTAACTATTACATTGTTTTGTACACCTGAAACTTAAAAAAATAATAATAAAACAGCAAATCTTAAAAGAATTAAAGTCTACTGAACTCAGTTAGGGCTTAAACTTAGTTCTGTTGAGACCCTAAGTTTCCACAAGCGCAGAAAGAGTAACCAAGTCGCTTAGAGATGCCCTTCACGCCCAAACATGCGCTGACGGCAAACGGCTCCCATCTCTGGTCCACAGGCTACTGTCTGACCTCCCTCCCCCACACCCGACTTCACGCGGATGTTCTCCAGCCACTCTGAAGGGGTCATACCTTGTACTCATCATCTACCAACAGAAGAACCTTGGCATAGTCTTGATCCATGATGGGGAGAAGCAGAGACTGCAAGATGGGGCGCTTCAGCACCGGGGGAGCCACCTGACTCCACTTCCCAAAAATGGGATTGAAGACATAGAGAGAACTCATTCCTGTCTCCTGAAATGGACAGAGTGTCAGCCTCACCAACATGCAAAGAATGCAAATCCAAGGGGGAAAGCTGGAAAGTCTCTGCCCTCTTTGTGGAAAATTGTCTTGGTTGAAGGCGAATGAGCCCTGAGGCTAATGTGTCAAAAGGAAAAACAGTCAAACTTCCTCTTGACGCCAAGGCTAAGCAAGAACTGGGCAGCCGAGGAGCCAATAACAGTCAAGAACCAATTCAGCAACCCCAGGGCAGCCATTCCAGGAGAATGTCTCCCAAGCCCCCTTTCTAACAGTACCAGAATGAACCCACAAAAATCCATCTAATTCGGTCAGGGAGAGTTAGAAATAACTTTATGTCCTGCTCTGCCTCATCTAGAGGCGAGAAAACAGCTGCTCAGCTACTAACAGCGTCCGTGTTTGGGAAGATGGTGTGCTGGCTTACTACGGATCTGGTGAATCCCACCCGCGTTTCAGTCAATTCCACATCAGTCCTGGATGGTTTTTCCTCTCAGGCCAAAAACTGGAAGAAACAGAGCTCTAACCCCTGAATACACCCATCTTTAACTCTCACAGAATTCCAAAGGCCTAGGATAAATTTAAATTATGAAACACCAAAAAGCCACACCACTTTGGCTCCGATCCGAGGTGGCCTCACCTTGTCCTTTACAAGCAGGGTGCACTGTGGGGGGTGGGGGAAGTGAGCGGTGGTTCTCTGGACCATCAGTTTAAAGGAGGAGTCTGGCTGGACATTGGGGAGATACTGTTTCCACAGGATGGTGCCAGAGCTGCTCTCAATGCCAAAAAGCTGCAAGATAAACAAACAACTGGCTCACTCCTAGAAAGACAAACCTAAGAACTGATTCTATCCGTGAAAATTAGAACGGGCCCTCTCCCCTACCACTCCTGGCACCTGAAAAGGTTTGGTACCTGGCGCTTAATCCCCTCTCACCTTGCCTGAGGCTGTCACCATCACCATCATCTTCTGGAGGTTGAATTCATCTCGGGCCAGGGTGTCAATGTTGATCTCATTCTTAATCTGACTTCGGGGCTTCCGGGCATCGTAAAACATTTTCCAAAGGTGGGAAGTCCACGCCTGCAGCAGGATGAGCTGGGACGAGAGGCGTTTCAGGAACATCCCCAGCAAGCCATCTGGTATCAAGGGAAAGGTACTGCAGCTGAGGCTCCCTCCCCGTCAGACGAGGCGTTTCCAGCTTTTCCTAATGAGGGGTCGCTCCCTCTGCTGTGGAGCGTTCAAGTCAGCCACACCCCGGGCTGCATGCCCACGGGGTGCCAACAGTCTCACTCAGGTACAGACACGCAGCAACTTCCACAACCTACTTACCTAGCTCTTAGGACTTCACCTGCCTAGAACCTTGGAGTAGGAGACTAAGAGGTCAGGGAGCAGCCATGCAGGATGCAGCCATGCTGTGAGTGTCTCCACCACAGCCCCACATCCAGAGAGGCCAGAGGAAGGCTTCTGGGTGCCAGGACTAAACCAGAAGAGGAAGGGGTGTGGGGTCCAGGGGTGCAGATGGATGTGTGTCATGAACAGTATATCCATTCCCACTGCTTCGTTCCTACTCTGCCAACTGTTTCACTAGCACCCAACAGACCAACGCGCACCCAACTCCCAGGGCTATCATTCACTCTCCCCGACTCACGTCAAGGAGGCCGCCACTCTCAAATCTCCTCCCTAAGTAGAGCTAGTCACTGAAGCAAGGCAGCATGGTAAAGAGTAAAGAGCATGGCCTCTGGAGTCTGGCAGACCTGGATTAAAAGTCCCAGCTCCACTGCTGACTAGCTGAGTGACCCGGGGAAGTGTACTTGACCTTCTGGCCTCTGGTTCATCTATAAAATGGCATGTAACCCAGTGACTGGGCTCTTGCAAGATGACACCACATGATGTACATGCAGGGTTTGGCACAGTGCGGGGTACACAGGAAGTGCTCATGGAAAAGGAGGAGTGCCTTTGCTTAGTCTATTTTCCATCAACCTCAGCTCACGGAAGAGAAGTGAGAGGCAAGCAGACCAAGCACAGCCCCAGCAGTCCACGCACACACGGTGTGTACCTTGTTGATGCACATCAGGAAAAACATAGTTAACCAAAAGCTAGTCACGTGGGCAGGCAACGAGCAACAAGGCAGCAGGAAGCACATTTTACCTTGAATCGCTGGATAAAGGCGGCAAAAATAAACAGTAAAGTCACATTAATGCTTGGCTTAAGAAAATCCGCAATGCCTAGCAGGGTGCCTGGCCCAGAGTAGGCCCTCGGTAAGTATCTGTTGGCTGGCGAGATGAATGGATGGAGGGGAGAGAGGTGAGAGGCAGGAGTGCATCAGAGTGGAGGGAGCCAAGCCCTTCCCGGGGGTTGGGACTGCGGCCGGCCCCAGTCATGTCTCTCTAGAAAGGTTTGGCTGTTGCTCTGGGGACCATGGGTGTACAGTGCCTGAAATTTTAGGTTCTCAGACACCGGTAGCTACTACTGTACTAAGATGATTTTTTCTCAGGACCTTTCCCTACAGGGAGTCCCAGGTCACTCCATTCAGAGAAAAGAATGGTACATAAACCGCATGGCTAAAAAGCACTGGAAATTGGTCACAGAGCTCGTTCAAATGAGACTGGCAAAATGGCCGCACCCGGAAGCCGGGGATGCCGTGAGGCAGTGTCGCCTGTGGTGCAACTAACAGACCCCTTCCCAGAGCACCCCTTCCAGCAACTCTCCGGTCCCCACCTCTTGCATTCATACCTGCTTTCTTGCCAAATTCTCCTTCCAGCTCAGCCTGTGCCCCCGTCAGGGGGAGGTCCACCATTTCTAGGCACACCACCTCTGCCAGGGACTCCTCACGGCTCCACAACACCACCTTCCCTGCTACAGAAACCACGGTCACAAAGCTAGGCCCGCCTCCCTCATCTCCCAAAGAGACTCTCCCTGGTGGCTCAGGGATCCCTGCAGCTCTTGCGTGAAAAAGAGAAATGGCAGAGCAAGGGGCTGGGTTCAACAGGCCAAGTGAGGCAAGTTCTCTATCCCACCCTAGAATGCTAAAGAATTATTCAAAAGCAGGGGACACATGCTCTAGAAAGAGTATTCAGGGCACACTCCACTTGAATCTTTCCCAAGGCCTGTCCACAGCCCCAAATAAAGTTTGATTGGAACTCAGGAGCAGGTGGGGAGCACTGGGTTGCATGGGGTCCGCTCACCCAGCTGCTGCAGGAACAGGAGCAGATGATCCTCTGTGTGGACCAAGGCCCGGTAGCCCACAGAGTCGTCCTTCTTCAAAAACACCTGGATATACATCTACAAGCCAAACAGTCAAGGCCACTGCAGTCAGTGAGAATTCAAGCGCCTCTCAGAGCATCAGACCCCAAGGTTCAAAACCTCAGGAGTGGTCCAGGTCGTGGCATTGCCTGATGTCTAAACAACAGAGATAGAGCCTGGACTCCAACACGATGACATGTATTTTTAGGAGTCAACACAACGGTGCTAGGCTTGAGCTCAGACCTCTCCATGGAGGAACCTGAGTGTTTCTCAGGTACCATGATTCACTACGCGCCAATCACACCCCACAAAACAAGCAGGAGGCAAGGAATGGACTCCCCATTTCAGAAATAAAGGAGTCACAGCCCAGACAGGCTGGGGAGCACAACTACGTGTGACAAAGGCGATGCTGGACAGCGACTAGGAGTGCAGGCTGCGGGCTGAGGGACTGCTCACCAGCTCTGTGCCTCTGAAAGGACCCTGAACCCCACTAGACAGTTTTCTCGCTTATAAAACGAGGGCAGTAATAAGCACCTCACAAGACTGTGGAAAGGGTTCAATCAATTAGTGCGGAAGTGAAAGCTTAGCATGGTGCCTGGTGCAGTGACAAGTTGGCATAAATGGTACCTGCTTTTCCTGTTATTCACAGGGGTTTATGACAAGTCAGTGGCTCAGGAAGAACTAGAACCCACATCCAGACAGCGCTAATCAGGCCCCGTGGCTGTGGCCTGGCCCTGGGGAAAGGGCGCCCCCTGTTGAAGGGTCCCCCTCACCCGCTCAGGCCGAGTGCCGTTTTGTTCCAGGCTAAAGGTGATTGTGGTGTCGAGTAGCCGCCGACCTGTCTCCACCAAGTAGAGGTTAATGACGTAGGTCTGGTTGAAGCAAGCCAGTGAGTCCTAGGGATACAGACGGCATGGGTCAACTAGAGGGGTCGCCCCAAACAAAGTCCCCCAAAGGAAGTCCAAGAACTGGGGGGCAAACACCCTAGAGAAGGACACAGGCCCGAAAAGGAAATATGTGCAAAGAAAAATAAGAGAGAAAAGAAAGCTAATTCCTAAGGCAGAAATCAGATACCTGAGTAAATAAATAAAATGACAGCCACTCTGCTTGTTTTAGAAGGAAGCCTGTACAGTGTGGCAGAGACTTGCCAAAGAGAGGGACAAGCGTAAGCAGGGAAATCACAGACCCCTTCGGAAAAGCTGACGAGATGGAAGCCACAGCAGAAACCTGTGGCTCCAGCCGGGGTCCCACACTCTGTCTCAGTGCCACTGCACAGATTACCCCTCAACAAAACCAGCCAGGACCACAAAAGAAATGGGGAAATTGAGGCCCAGAGGAGACCTTGGTTAAGAACAGATTCTAGTAATTCTACTTGCCAATCTCCCAACTAAAAAGGACCAAGAGAAAAATCACTTACAGAACTTAGGAAAGCCCATCTGAGACAGGAAATTCTAGGAGACCTGCGCACAGCCTAAGCTGCTCCCCCAACTTCACGGGTGACCTCCTGTGTCTCTAGATCTGGCACACTGCCCAATGCCACACCCTACCTGTGGACTCCACTTCTCCGAAAAGCTCCCCATTGACCCGTCTTCAGAACTGCTAGGTTTCTGCTAGGGAAAAGAGAAGGACAGGAGAAAAGTGAACCTAAGGGTCACTTCCCAGTGACCAAAATGAAGCTTTAACTCCTGTATCTAGCTTCTCAGCACTTGGGAGAAGGCAAACCTCATTTCTCATTCCCGTCCACAGAGCCTACACAATGCACACCGGTCCCAGATGGATGGAAGTGAGGGGCCCATTCCTGGGGACCCAGGAGGTGTGCACAAAACTCTGCAGATGAAGTGAGAACATACTTCTCCACAGCCCCCAACCCCCTGGGTTCAAAGTGACCGAGAAAGTGTGCCCAACTTCTGGTTCCCGGGGCTCCTGGAGACATGAGGAAGGAAACCCCCAAATGCTGTTACTCTCAGCACTCACCGCTTCATTCCGACAGGTCATGACTGCAGCCACCGTCTTCTCCCCAGTGGTGGCAAAGCTCACTAGGGCAGTCTGGGGGGAGAGCAGGCTGTCAGTTCCTAAATGGGGCCTTTCCTAGCCCCCAACCTTCCAGAGAGTCACTTCTACAGGGAGGCCCCTTGGCCTTGAAGTTGAAAGGAGCATGATGGCCACGCCATGTGAGAGCAGAGGGCATCCACAGCTAAAAACAGGCTTCTCACGACCTCCAACACAGGCACAGGTCAATCCTCAATCCCACTCTGCTCTTATATATGCGGGAATCTCTAATTAATGCCCCCACTTTTCTGCGGACTCAGAGGAAGGCGCCAGTGTTACTCTACAGGTGCTTTGTAACTCTCAGAAGAAAAGGCGTCCCATTTCTGCTCTCAGGCTAACCCCTCTTGAACCCCGTATGAATAGATGTCTTCTAGCTCGAGCCAATGTGTCTGGTTTTAAAGGCAGGGGTTTCTAGCGCCTGTGTCTTGGCTAGCTCCTCCTGAACCCGGGCAAACCATGCTGCCTGCATTACCTGTGGGAAGTTTTTGAGCAGACTCAGGACTCCGTGACGGTACTGCAGCAGGGCATAGTGGCTTGGGGACAAGTGCAGGAAGAACTGCGCCCGAGAAGGATCCACTGGGTGGGGCTGTGTGGGCAGGACCCGGGGTTGGAATCCACTTGCAAATTCCAAGCCGAGAGACTGAGAGGCAAGGAGGAAGAAGGTTAGGGCTAGAAGCCAAGAAGTCGGTTTTCCATCCCGGGCTTCCATCCTCTGCCCCACTTGGCCAGTGAAAGGAACCAGGGCATGGCACATGGCTCCAGCAGCTCCCATTCAGGTTCTCCAGAGAGGAGCGTGGCCCACTTCCCCTTTCACCAGTTCAGCCAGAGGCCTGACCTTCTGCCAACAGCTGCCAAGGCAGGAAGGAGGCAGTGCCACTAGCAGACTCTTCCAAGCGGCTAAAGCCATGCCTCGGGCCGGGGAAGCAGCGGTAGCCTCTCACCTGCAGTGAGATCTGCCTCAACTCCCACTCGTTCTCCAGGGCCAGAGTCTGGAGGGACCATGAACTTGGGTCAGGGCAAACCAGGACGGCCTCATCCACCACACCACAGGCTCCGCTGAGACTCTGCAGCCAGGGAGTCGCAACCCTGACCTACGGGAAAGACATCGTAACAGAAGGCCTGTGAGGATTTTTAACAACTCCCTCTCAGCTTATCAGCAATGTCACCACCAGATCCCCCCCGGGGGGGGCGGGGGGGGGAGGGCCCTAAACACATGGTTCTTCACCGTTGGCTCCAAAGAGTTAGTCCTGTCCCCCCAGCCTCCCGAAAGCTCCAAAGCTGGAGAAAAATATGTTTTCTTTCTGGTTACTAGAAAAATATACCAAATCATTTTTAATACCCCACTTGCGATAAGCATTTCTCTTATTTGTCACATGTGGTTTCTCTATCATTATTTTATGGTACTATCTTGCAAGATATTATACTTGCAGGCAACAAATAGATCTATGCAGTTTTTTTAGCCACCCCAGGAGAGCACCATGTGTGAATGCGAGGGCTTTAAATACTTGATGAGAAAAAGGCAGCCTCCAAGTGCCCAGAAGCAGGGACCTTAAATGGCTTTTGCATCTGCCCAGCCAAGTTCCCTGGTCCCCAGGGCAAAGAAGGGCTCTCCCTATGCCCCTCAATCCACACGGCTCCTCAGGCAGATGCCTGACCTTACCTGCTGCACAATCTCTCCATCTTCCACATTAAATCTGACAATGTTCACGTGGCTGAAGGGAACAATACCGAGGGCCCACACCACCCCAGAGCCGTAGGAATAGACCATCTGGTAATGGATGCTGTCACTGAGAAAGGAAAGGAAAAGCAGGGAGCAACAGTGTTAGCCGCAGGCCAGGGCCATCCTAGGGGGTCATCCAAAACCAAGCTGCCGGGTCCTTGGCCAGATGCCATAAACTTGCAGCCCCAGTTGGTTTTGTTTGGCTCACACAGTTGGCTTGTTGTGTTTTGGGCTTTTTTTAGTTAGTTGTCCACATTTAGAACTGATATTTTACATGTAAAAATCCGATTTCCAGCTTTTCTTAAAAAGTAAGATGTGGCAACACTAGACCTACCCTACATTCCTCCAGGGCACCTATCAGCTGAGTAAGGCTGCCCCCTCGAGGTAGGCCAGGCACACTGCAGCTCCGAAGAGCCCACACTGGGCCTGCTTTGCTCCTGGATTCCACCTGGTAGCTCTATGCACTGGGCCCCACGGAAATCTGAGCTTTGGATCACTACCTTAAAAATTTGAAAACAGCTACAGGTGGTCGAAACAGATCTTGTCCTTTCCTCCCTCCCTCCTGTTCCTTCCCAGCTTCAATGCTTCCCACCACCAGGACCTCTGCAAACCGTCTCTAACCTCACTCAGCTCCTACCCTGGGCCTTCTTGGGCTGTTCTAATTCTTAACTTAATATGAAAGGCTCAGTCTAACCTGAACTAGAAGTCAAAAAGCCTAGAGTCTGACCACGAGTGAGTGAGCCTTGCCCCTTGCTTGACTGGCTCTTGTGCCAAGTTTGAGAGTTTTCCCCTCACTGCAAAGGAAACTCCAGAGGTAGCACAGCCCTTGAGTTCAGGCCGATCTAATGAGCCCAGCACACTACACCTGGTGACAACGTAAGGCAAACCCGGGCCAAAGCAAATACTTCAATCCTAAAGGAGAAGGAGGGGCTTGTAGAGAGCAGACCCAGGTAGCCACCACCTGGTGGGAAGGCAGCTTACCTTTCTGGGAGATGTTCCACCCACTTTAGGTGCCCACTGGAGAGGTGATGGAGGGCAAGAGTGGTCTTCTTCAGGACCGCAATGTATCTCACTGACTCCTGCAGGCCCACCAGCCCAAGTGCCTGGAAACTGAGCACAGGTCCAGCGGTGAGCACTGCCCAGGCCTCCAAAGCCTCCGGCTAGAGGAGACAATCCAGGACACTCCCACTGCAGCTTAGCAGGGAAGAACACAGGCTGTGGGGGTCAGACACATCCAATCCTCAGCCTGGCTCTGCCTCTGGTTAGCTGACGTGAGAAACTACACTTTCAACCAGTGGGCAGGACAGCTTCCCTGAACCCCCTGACTATCCTAAGGTTGTTCCCTCCTTCCCCCAGGACTTCATGGCAACCCTTCAGACAGTACTGTCATTACTGGACTACATGCCTGCCTCCCTTGACTGACAACGAGTTCCTTGACGACAAAAACTGTCTCCTATGTAAATGTGTTCCCACTGCCTGGGGACTCCCCAAGTGTTTTCTGACTGCACAGCAGGTCTATAAGCTAATGCAAAGGACACTATCAAATAACTCCAACAGAGGTAACAGTAGCTCAAGGTGTTCTCTAAACGTAAAATTAAAACACTGACAGTTTTACGGGATGTAAAGTACAGCATAGAGAACGTAGTCAATAATGTTGCAACAACTATCTATATATAGGCCAGGGGGTACTAGACTAAGTGGGGGGAATCACTGCATAAATTATGTAACTGTCTAACCACGATACTGTACATCTGAAGCTAATACAAAGTAATACTGAATGTGAACTGTCACTGAAAAAAATAATTTAAAAAAAAAAATTGAAAGTTTTATATTATGTTCTTACATCTAGAACATTGCAAAGCTCTCCAGTCATGGTAAGATTAGGAAAAATGGTCAAGTACAAACACTGCATCTAGCTGAGAGGTCTGCATCTAATAAATGCTCAATAAATGCTGGCTAAGTAAACACATGTGTTCCACTATCTCAAGAACATCAAAAACTGGGTGTTTGAGGCTCTTTGGCTCTGTGGTGGTCCCTGGGGAAAAAGCCAAAAGGCCCAAAGTTGCTGCCCATGAAGATCTGTGTTCCAGCAAAGCCTTGAACAAAGCCAAGACAAAACACAGCATCTTCCCCTCTACCTGCCACTGTCCAAGGTCATCAAGATAAAACACAGCATCTTCCCCTCTACCTGCCACTGTCCAAGGTCATCAGATAAAACACAGCGTCTTCCCCCCTACCTGCCACTGTCCAAGGTAATCTCCCAGTTCAGGCCCCCGATATTAGTCTCCCAGGAACGCATGATCCGACCTCCGTTGGACACAGTGATTGCATCTGGAAGAGAAAAGACCATGGTGACGTCAACTCCCAAACTGGTGCTCGGCAGCCTGCTAGGGCCTGTGAGCAGTGGCCTCACCTCTGATGCATGAGTGCAAGTATGAGCTATTTGTATACCTGTTCTTTCCTTCTCCATTCCCCACCAGACCCTGCAGAAGGAAGGAACCAAGGAATGGGGAGAGGGAGCCGACACATGATAGAGACAAAGCAGGACTCTGCTTACCCTGTCCGTACAGTAACATGGCGTCCACAGCCCCTTCTGCCGTGCCCTTGTCGACATGGCGCCACACTGAGAGACAAGAGGCAGACATTACTATGAACTGAAGACAGGCATCCAAGAAGACGGGTAGGAGAGAACTGAAGAAGTCTTTGTTTGCACAGCAGTGTCCAATTTTATTTCAAGGGAAGGAAGGATTCCAAATAACGTAACGATCCACTCCCACTCGCTGGGTAATGAGGGGAGGAGGGGTTGAGAGGAGCTGCTACTGTCCCAATCTGGGGTCTCTGCCCTTCTAATCCCCATCAAACATATAAACGAACAGTGACAAAATTAACAAAATCCAATGTGATTCACAGGAAAAAATAGTGATTATAAATTACCTATCCATGATTTTAGTGCCTAAAAAACATCTATAAAAGCAGTAAAGTAAAGGGGGAAGAGGGGAGGCATCCAAACCTTTAGTGCAAAATAGAATCACATGTTTTTTGCAGCAATATCTTATTTAAGAACACTCAGGACTTGGGCTGAGGGAATAAACTACAAAGGCCAGTTACGGGATTAAATGACAAGACTAAAAAAAAGGTCAGAATCCAGTAAGAGATGACATCTTTTGGCTGACTTCCCTAACTGGGGAACCAGCCGGGCAGACTTCACAAGCCACACAAGCCATTCTGGCTTCACTATGGTCAGCCATTCCATGCCGAGCTAACTGGTCTACATAATTCACTCACAGATCTCCCCAGTCCGAGAATTTAATGCTGCAATCACATTCTTCTCTGTGGCCACAACCAACTTCTTGGATCCAGGGGAAAATTCCAAGGAAGCAAATTTGAGCTTCCCAACATACTGCTGTCTCCTAAAGAAAAGAGAACAGGGAAACGTAAGGGGCCAAAAGCATCACTGCACAAAATGCTTTGAAAAAAGACACTGCACAAATACATGAGGTTATCATCTTCATACCTACCTTGGGTGGTAGGAGAAATGTTTGCTAATGAGGAGATCTGACCAAAAGCAAGAGATCTATGCAATGGAGTCAGAAGCAAAGGGAACAAGAAGAGAGAATATACCTAACAGATGAGAAATGCAAGTCTTCCTTCTAAATGCAAGCACATATTTATCTCAAGAAAAGTGATACCCAGAAGAGCACCTGGCCTAAATCCCACTACAACAAACGTTACAGTCCTCTCTGCATTAATAGTGGGACTAGGTGCTCATAGTACACATGAGGGAAGAGACATAAATCCTGTTGTCCATAAACATACAATCCAACTTTCCCTTCTATTTTCATGGACCTCTGGAGAAAAAATTATGCAAATTTTCTAACAAAAATCCATAGATTGGGTCAGGCCTTTGTTCTCTACAGCCTTTTCCATATTCAGAATCCATGTGACCCATTGCTCATGCTTTCTTTGGAATATATCTTATCACTTTCAACACTCTAAGCATAAAGAGAAGATAATTAGCTTCATATGGCCAACTACCGAGTACATAGGAGGTGCTCCCACATTGCTGTTAATGAAGTACTGCATTCTCTAGCAAATTAAACACATGATATTTACACGGAACTTCTTTTGTCATGATGTTGTTTGGTCTAATTTTTTTTTTAAAGAAGAAACTGAGCTGGTAGTAGAAAGATAGGCTTATATGACATTTGACAGTTTCTACCTGTATTTCCGCATACTTTATTCTCACTGCATCCACTGAACACTCTATGACATGCAGGACAAATATTATTACTCTCATTTTACAGGTAATTAACCAAAGTCCACTGAAGTCAACGAATTACTGCCAGAACTAGAATGTGAAAGTAAGACCTACTGACTCTAAATCCCACGCTCTTTTAAGATAACTAACTTTTGTCTGGACTATAAAAATAATGCCTACTTATGCATAAAAGTATGAAAAAAATCAAAAATGCCTAAAATACCACCACCATAAACTTTTTAATGTTTTGGTGTATTTTTTTGTATTTTTCAATTTGTAAATTTCATATACCTAGTATTCTGTTAATTGGACTCATACCAAATATGCTGTATATGTGCAATACATACATATTACATCGTAAGCCTTTCCCTACATCATTAAAAATATGACTTATGTTGCATTTGTCATACCATCTTATATCACACACTTAAACAGCAGGTCCTTGAATAACATCGTTCCATTATAATGATTTGCCCTAGGGACTCAACTCTTGTTTATATCAATTAGCCTACAGTAAAATTGGTTTGGATGTCTGTCGTTTTGTTTAAAGTCGCAGAACCTATTGATGACATTAAGTGAGGACGTACTGTATATCTGCCCCATGAGCTCCTTCACATCTCAGTACTCCCAGCACCTAGAACAACCAATGACCCACTACAGACACTCAACAAATAAGTGAATTACCGTGTTTCCCTGAAAATAAGATCTAGGTGGACAATCAGCTCTAATGCGTCTTTTGGAGCAAAAGTTAACATAAGAGCCGGTCTTATATAATATGTGATATAATATAACATAACATAATATAATGTAACATCGGGTCTTACATAATATATAATATAATGCCAGGTATAATATAATACCGAGTCTTATATTAATTTTTGCTCCAAAAGACACATTGGAGCTGATTGTCCAGCTAGGTGTTATTTTTGGGGAAACACGGTAATTTGCCGGATACAAAAAGACTTCAAAGAGGAGGAGATATCTCAGCTGGGCTCTGAATGTTAAAATGTTCCCTGAATAGTAATAATAATGAGTACTGTACTGATTGCACTCAATGAGCCAGGCATTGTGTTAAGGGAATTGTCTCACTCATCCTTACAACAACTGTAGGAGATAATGGACCAGTCTTAGCAAATCATTTTACAGAAAAAGAAACCATGGCAGAGTGGTTAAGTCACTTTCCCAAAATTACACAACTCTTTAGTGGCAAAATTCAGATTCAAACAAAAGCAAGGCCTTAAGGAAGGTGTGGGACGGCAGGTGAGGGAGTGAGTGACTAAGTGAATGGCACCTCCATGAATGGGACGCCCTGGGTGATGTGAGACTTGTGAGCCCCTGTTCTGAACCCAGAGCCGGGGCTGGAAGGGAGGAGAAACAGGACTTAGTTTAGGACTCATAGTAACACCCAAGACTCCACACATGCCCAAGAGAAAACATGCCAATTCGAGGAGGAATGAGAGTTCACTGAGGGCTGTCGACCTCTCATATGCAGATCAGAAACCTGACAGTCCCAAAAATGGGGCCTGACGGGGGGGGGAGGCAACAGAGATCTCTGACCAGAACCCCAAGCCTGCCTGAATGTCAAGGCCAGCTTCAGGGGCTTATGACCTGTACAGTCGCATGCTGCGTCTTAGAAGGGCCACCAACGTTTGGTTTAATGCTCTGCTGTCCCATCTAAAGACTTTCAGCTTTTGAAAAAGGGTCCCACATTTTGTTTTTGCACCGAGCCCTGCACGTTATGTAGCCTAGACGGTCGTGCTGCATGGTAACCGCCCGCCCTGTAGCAGGCAGAAGACGGGTACTGGGAAAATAGCCACCTATTTCCCGAAGAGGTCCCGCACGGACTCACCAATCAAACTTGCCGACTTGGTCTTCGTACACGGCTGCCGCAGGAATCAGCAATGCAGCCCAAAGCCAGAACCGGGAAGCCGCCGTCGCCGCCATGACAGGACCCCGGGCCCGCCCGCCGACGGCCCGGCATGCACCGCGCCGCAGGCTCCGCCTCCGCGGAACCACGGAGTTGGGACCACATACAAACCCCCTCGGTGGGGCGCCCAGGAGGTGGAGGCTTCCGAACGTGCTGAGCGTCCACCTGCAAACGTGAGGAAGAGCGCGGGTGGAAGCCAGGCGGGGAGAAGCGGGCCGCACCGCAAATTGGGTCAGGCACGCACGAGGGCAGCTCTCGAGGGCCATCCCAGAGGCCCCCGCGCCGCCGGGGTCCTAGCCGACAACACCGCCTTCCGCCGCACGTGGTTGCAGCGAGATGCCCAAATCCAAGCGCGACAAGAAAGGTGGGTGAAGGGGCCGTTGGGACCCGGTTAGGACCCCACCGGCTGCGACGCGGGTATGGGGCACAGGATGGGACGCCGGGACCTCCGTGAGGAGCTCCGCGGGCTTGCTGGTCGCTAGCGGCGGGAGCACGCCAGGCAGAGGGAGCTGGAGCCTGGTCGTGTTAAGGGAGCGGAGACTGGTTTTCCCGGCTTCGAGTGCTCTTCCGAGGCCTTCTGGGCCGGGAAACAGCTTCCGAGCACCCAGGCTGCGCCCGATGTCGCCTTGGCCCGTCTTTCCCACCTCAGCCCATTTCCCTCAGCACTCTGCGCTCTCGCCACCTGGTCGCCTGTCCCTTTCTCTAGCACAAGCTCATTCCCGTGCCTGGCTCTTTGTACTTGCAGTCCCTGCTACCTGGCATGCGTGTGCTCCGATTTTCATCTGGCTGACTCTGAGTGGTCAGTTTATAGAGCACCTCCTAAGAGAGTATTCTTCACTATGGTGGCGTCTCTCTCCCCCGGACTGTTTAGTATTTAGTATTATATCCACAAATATTTAGGGGCCTGGCACTCTCTAGGCATAGAAGGATAAAGCAGTTACAACAAGGAAGGCTTAGAGCCTTCATCGAGCTTAACATTTTAGTCATGGGAAGTATATCCCACCGAAACACCAAAAATTGACTGACTAAAGTCAGATGGTGATGAATCCCATGGAGTAAAAGTGAGGGAGGTGATGTGCATGACCAGAGGTCTTCGATGAAGTGGCAAATGAGCAGACACCTGAGGAAAGGAAGTGAGCCACCTATGGCGTTATCTGGAGAAGGGTGTTCCAAGGAGAGGGAACACAAAGGCAAAGGGGCTGAAGTGGGGGCATGTTTGATACGTTCTGGGCCAAGAGACTAGTGTGGCAGAAGCAGAGTTGGGGGGTTGCAGGGTGGGCAGGACTTTTAGGACCTTTGCAAGGAAATGGCTTTCACATCCCAGTGAAATGGGTAGGCATCTGAGAGCTTGAGCAGAAGAATGATACGGTTTGACTTTACTTTTAAAATATCACCTTAGTTGCCATGTTGAGAATGGACTGGGTGAAGTGGAGGCAAGGATGGAAGCATCAAGAGCAGTAATCCAACGGAGGGTGATGCTTGGCTCACAGAGGCTTGGCTCACAGCTGTAGCAGCGGAAGTGATAGGAAACGGACAACTCTTTTGTTTGCCCTCCTGTCCTGCATTTGCCTCTGAGTGGCGTGATTACCTTTCTGTATATATGCCTTTTGAGGAGGAACTAAACGCCAGGCTGGATGACTGAGAGGTGGCCGTTTCCTGGAGGCACCCGGGGTTTTGCATTTGATGCTGTTCAGTGTTCGTGGGTTCTATGGAAGGAGCCCTGATGAGATCTGACAAATCCAAACCCTTCCGGATAAGAGGCAAATTAGGCCCTAGCTTTTGTTATAGTATAGGTGCTTGTCCCTCTCCAAAGTGGCATTACTGCATCCTTGAGTGCAAAACAGGATGTAGCAGAGAAGAGAGTCCCCAGGCTCATCATTCCACAGCAGAGGCCATCCATAGATGGGCTCTGTGCACCATGGCTGAAAGCGGAAGGAGACCTGCCTCAGCCAGCAGACTAGCACTGCCACTGAAAGCATTCCCTCGAGCAGGAACAAGCCCCACCTCCACACCTCAGTGCAGATGTTTAAGCTAAACTAAGAAGGTTCTGAGGAACACCCTGTTTGTCTGAGTAACAGGAAATATCTCAAAGGATCTCCAGGCTTAGAAACATCAGAAAGTAGGCGCTCTGAGGACCCTGGGGATAGTCTGGCTGCCTCTCAGACGGGCTTGGTCCAGCCGGACTACCAAAAGGCAAGAAGGAAATGAGTCTCCAGGACATCCATATTTGTCTCTCATCATCTCTCCTTTTTCTTCTTTGTATTAGTTTCCTTAACCAAAACTGCCAAGAAAGGCTTGGAACTGAAACAGAACCTGATAGAAGAGGTAAGGGCTGTTTCCAGAATTTGTGTTTGGTTTATAAAGGTGTATATAGGACTGTATGTTAGGGAAACATACTGTTTTAAAAAAAAGGCTGCTGAACAGCCCTTTTTCCTCCAGTGGCAGCACCAGTACAACTCCCATAGTGATGATTTCCAGCTTGGGCGGAGCCCTTCCTCTGTGCCCTGCACTGTGCTGCAGTCCACACGTATCATTCCACTCCATCCTCACACATGAGGTGACATTAGCCCTGTTTTGCAGTTGGGTAACTGAAGCTTACAAGGATTGGTTAGCCTGCCCAATGTAAAACGTCTGGGAGTTAGCAGACGTGGGTAAATGCGCCAACCCACTGTTTGCACCGCTTCGGGGCTGTAGGCTGGATAAAAGGGAGTCTCCTCCTGCATAACGATTGTTTCCTTGAGGCCACCTCATCATGGCTGTGGCCAGCAGTGTGGGCAGAGTAGGACCATTGAACTGTGTGCCCATGTGAATAAATAATGAGGATTCAATTGTTTCATTTAGGAGGTGCCTTCCTAGTGTAGCTAAGAGTTTCTGGGTTATCAACAACTAACAGACAAAGCAAAGAGAACAGGCCGCAGGTCAGTCAGAGACCATGGGATCCTAACCCGTGGCTCAGCTTCCCGGGCACTTTGAAATCACCCCTTCTTTGGCCCAGGGGAGCCCCTATTCATCGGGACCCTGTCTTAGAGGACTCCAGCTCTAACCTTCCACAGTTGTAAGTTACCTAGAGCTATCCTTGCCCATCGGAGGCTAGCGTATTGCCCAATCCTGGTGCCCCTTGAACTCCAGAGCCCCGCGACTTGTTCCACAGCTTCGGAAATGTGTGGACACGTACAAGTACCTCTTCATCTTCTCCGTGGCCAACATGAGGAATACCAAGCTGAAGGACATCCGGAATGCCTGGAAGCACAGCCGGTGAGCAGGCAGGGGGAAGGGCGAGGCTGTTCTCAGTCGGGCACGTGGCAGCTGCTGCCCCTGGGGTACCTGGGTCACAGATGGCAGGTTAATAGGGACAAAGTGCCACTCCCCCACCGAAGGTTCTTTTTACCTGTTACAGCTGCTCTTCACACGGTGTCCCTGTGGAGCAGGACTTGGTAGGTGCTCAGGGTATGTTTGAGCAGTGACCCCTCCAGGAGAAGGGGCTCCCTTTCCCCTGGGGTCTGGTCCGTTTAGGAACATCGTGTCAGTTCTAGAATGTCATTATGTGCTGTTTTAGGATGTCATTATGTGCTCCAGGATGCAATGCTGACCCAAGAGCAGGCTGCCCAAGCCGTGTGGCAAGTACCTGTCCTCGGCTGGAACTATGACAATACGAGTGGCTCTGGTCGTCTCTTGCTGAGCCAGCTCTGGTTCAGACCAAGAAATGGGCCTGTTCCAAACATTCAGATGAGGCAGGCAGATTAGCACATAACACTCGTGGTGTTAGACAAAACATTGTGAATGTCAGGGTCTCTGGGCAGGAAAACAGTGAAAGGGACCCTGGGCTGGAGACAGAGGGGGCAGAGCTTTGTGGAAGAGGAGGGAGCCGCTGCCATGCCTCCAGCTACAAAACAGCCTGGGCCTGGCGCGGCTCCTGAGAACTGCAACTGGTTTCCACTTAACGGGAGGCAAGGCTGGACAGGGCACTTCTTTCACGGACCCCTCTTCTCTGTAGGATGTTCTTTGGCAAAAACAAAGTGATGATGGTGGCCCTGGGTCGAAGCCCGTCTGACGAGTACAAAGACAACCTGCATCAGGTGAGTGTGGCCCTCACCTGGAGGGCACGGCCAAGCCGTCTTCCCGCCTGCCGCCGTCACAGGACACACGCTCCCGCCATCTGGCCAGCCTGGGGGTCAGGACAGCCCTCCTGGCTTAAAGCTCCGGTTCCCCTTCAACCTCCTGACCCAGAGAGTAGTGTGCAGGCGGGCACACACCCAGCTGTGACAACCAAAACTGTCTCTAGATGTTGCCAAGTGTTGGGGGGTAAGGGGGCAAAACTGTCCCCGGTTGAAAGTCACTGCTCTAATGTGACCAAACCAACCCCGCTTTTGTTCTTTAGGTCAGCAAGAAGTTGAGGGGTGAGGTTGGTCTCCTTTTCACCAATCGCACTAAGGAGGAAGTGAACGAGTGAGTGTTTTTGAGGGGTGTCTAAAGGTTGGTGAGGACGCTGGGGACTTTGTACAGTGGAGGCATCAAGTAAGAAGCAGTTTCTAGAACCCTGGTACTGAGTCCTCTCCAGTACTGTGCTCCGGGCTGGCTGCCGCTAGCAGCTGAGATGCTGGAAAGGGAGGGAAGGCCCAGGGGGAGCCTGGCTTCAGGGGGCTGTGTGTGGCCCAGTCTCCCCTCCTACCACTTCTCTTTCCCCTAAGGTGGTTCACGAAATACACAGAAATGGACTACGCCCGCGCTGGAAACAAAGCAACTTTCACCGTGAGCCTGGACCCAGGGCCCCTGGAGCAGTTCCCCCACTCCATGGAGCCCCAGCTGAGGCAGCTGGGCCTGCCCACTGCCCTCAAGAGAGGTACGGGGAAATCCCTGGAGCTGCAAGGTCACAGCTTAGCGGCCAAGAGCACAGGCTCCCAAGCCCGACAGGGCCCCTCTCCCCTTTCTGGCTGAGCAGGTTACGTCTGCCAGCCTCCATTTTCTCCTGAGAAAGGGGGGCTGAGAGTGCCCGCCTGATCACTGGGGTGAATGTAGACAGTAACTTACAGCCAGAATACAGCACTTCAGGGACAGAGGGAGGTGGTCACTGTACCCCGAACACCGTCACAGGCAGCTGAATGCTGTTGCTGAATCCCTGCCCCAGCGTGTACTGGACTGGTGGGGGGGACAGGTGGCCAAACGGATCCCTCCCAGCTCTGGGCAGCGGACAGAAAGCTGTGCCAGAGATAACTGTGTGGTGGCCCCTCCCTCTCTGCAGGTGTGGTGACCCTGCTGTCCGACTATGAGGTGTGCAAGGAGGGCGACGTGCTGACCCCAGAGCAGGCCCGCGTCCTGGTGAGTCCGGCCCTCCCAGCCATCTGCAGGCGGTTGGGGTGTGTGTGGAGGGGGGGTTACCGCAGACTCCTAATCATACTTGCTCCTCCTCACTCTTGGTTCCTTGGCCTCTCTTGCAGAAGCTTTTCGGATATGAGATGGCTGAATTCAAGGTGACCATCAAATACATGTGGGATGCACAGTCTGGAAGGTTCCAGCAGATGGGAGATGACTTGCCAGAGAGCGCCCCCCAGTCGGAAGAAGAATCGGAGGAACAAGACGATGACTGACGGGTACCTCGGCCTGGGCCTCCCAGCCCTTTCCAGGCCTCGTCTTGACTGGAACACACGGGACTGCCACTGCCACTGCCCCTCTTGGGGGACCAGCTGGTTATTGTGCTGTGGATGAAGACAGGTGGGGGGCGAAAGGCACAGACTCTTCTGTAAAGAATAAAACTTTGTCTGCAGGGTGTTTCCCTGTGATGGCAAAGGGACTTTTTCAGAAAAAAGGCCTTTGGATTTGGGCTTTTGATTGGATCCCTACGGTGCCCTTTGTTCGCCTCAGGAGCCAGCTTCCAGCACTGGCTGCTGCGTGGCCATGGCCGTGGCTGTGCAGCTGTAGGGAAGGAGCAGCCACCAGGGCTTCTGTCCCCTGGCCCTCAGTGCACACACGAAAAAGGAAGCATGCTGGCAATGGTAAACGTGGGCAAATACAAGACAGTCACATTTTGAACCTTCCAAAAAAAGATCACTAAGTTTTTATGACATTAAATCTACCATAGGACTCAGCAAAACCACACCAGTGAACCTAGACACAAAATCCTTTAGCAAATCAAATACAGTCGTATATAAAAAAGGATTATACATCATGACTCAGTGGGGTGCATACCAGGAATACTGGGTGGCTTTATATTTGAAAATCAGTCAATAGAATCGACTATACTCACAGACCAGAAAATAAAACCTATATGGTCATTTCAATAGATGTGAGAAAACCATTTAACAAGATTTAATAATCGTTTATGAAGAACAAAAAGAACTCTCAGCAAACAGAAGGGAATTTCTTCAAACTGACAAAAGGCATATACAAAAAAACATACAGCTAATATTTAATAACGAAAAGGCTTTCCTCCTAAGATGGGGAACCAGCAATGAGGTTTGCTCTCACCACTTACATTCAACATTGTATTGGAGACACTAGTGGTCCCAACATACTTCAGTGTGCTTGTGTAATAATAATAGACAATTTCTTACATACGTACAATGCCATTATCCCCCTAAAAAGCTATTTTTGTCACCTAATACCATATCTGGATTGATGGTTCTTTTCAGCACTTGAAAAAAAATGTGCCAATTCCTTGTAACCTTCATGTTTTTTCTGATGAGAAATCTGTCATTTGAATTCTTTCCTCTAAACCATTTCTCATTCTCTTCTCTTGCGATTTTTTTGTCTTCAATTTTCAGAAGTTTGATTAGAGTGTGTCTTGGTGACTTTTGGGGTGTTTATCCTGTCTGGAGCTCATTTCACTCGTAATCTGTAGGTTTATATCTTGTCAAATATGGGAAGTTTCCGCCCATGATTTCCTTGAGCACTTTTCCAGCCTGCCCTGTTTCTCCTCTCCTTCCAGGACTCAACATTGTTAGGTCATTTGTGCTAGTCCCACAGGTTCCTGACACCCGCTCTTTGTAGTTATTTATTGATGCATTTTATAATGGCGGCTTTAAAATCTGTGTTAGATAATTGTAACCTGTCATCTCAGGATTGGCATTTATTGTCTTTTTTCATTGTTTGAGACCTTCCTGGTTCTTGGAATAACAAGTGATTTCATTAAAACCTGAACATTTTAGTTATTATGAGACTCGTGATCTGACAGTGCCCTGGGCCTCGTTACTGCCCAGTGGGGAAGGAACCCCGTCTCCCCGTTAGGCCACCACTGATGCCTCCCTGGCCAGGAGGTTAGGATCGTTTCCTTACTGCTCCCGCCGTGGCCTCGCTGACACCATGGTGCGGTGAACCTCCCGACGCCACCCAAGTGGGAAAGGGAAAGGGCTCCTCGTTACTGCGAGTGGGGGTAGGAGTCCTGTCTGCCATGTGGTCACTGACATCGCAGGGCAGGGGGTAGGAGACCTCATTACTGCCTGGTGGGGGTGAAAGGTCCAGCTCCCTACTCAGCCTTTCTGGAACCACTCCATCAGGAGGGTGGGGTGCTTACGGCCTGGCAAGGCTGGAAGTCTAGACTCCCCACTCAGCATTGGCTGGCATGGGTCATTGTGAAATTGGGCGCAGGGGGAATGGGGTCACAGTTTTTATTCTGTAGTTTGGAGTACAGCAGTTATTTTCTAAAATGTTTGTCTTGCCAGGCTGCCCCCTTCCTACTCTGGCTAGAGGAAGCAGGCTCGGGGCTTTTTCTGTGTGCGTCGGGGCATTTCCAGCTTGTTGGCTTCATCTCTAGGTCTGGGATACATGAGGCAAAAGGAAAACCCAGGAAACACTTCTGTGTCCTGCCTTGGGTCCCAGGTCCCCCAGCTAGTCGGGCTCCTTTCCGTCTTTCAGAGTCTTACATCTGTGCTATATATAATGTCCAGGGTTTTTATTTGTACTTTGCAGGAGAAGTAAAGCCAAGTACCGTCTACTGCATCTTCCTGAAAGCAGAAGTCATTTTGGTATTTAAGATCTAGTTACAAATACACTTTACATATGATTTAGCAATCCCAGTTCTAGATATGTACCAAAGAGAAATAAAAAAAATAAAAAAAACATAGTCAAAGACTTACACACAAATGTTCGTAGCTCCAAACGGGAAACAACCAACTTGTGAATGGACGAAGTGTGATGTATCCATACAATGGAATACAATATAAGCATCAGCAAAAAGGAATGAGATACATACAACACGATAAATCTCAGAAATGTCACGCTGAGTGAAAGAAACCAAAGTTTAGGTGTTACATTGTTCCATTTATATAAAATTCTAGAAAAGGCAAATGTATAGTGACAGAAAGCAGATCGTGGTGGCCAGAAACAGGTTTGAGGGAGTCATTAACTACAAAGGAGCATAAGGGACCAACTACACTTAAAATTGGTAAATTTGATTGCACGTGAATTGTACCTCATTCCACCTCGTTGGTCAAGGTGCATATTATTCCTAAATGCCAATTGAAACCAGAATGAGATACCATGACACCCCCATGAAAACAGGTAAAGTGAAAAGGACTTAAGAAACCAACTAGCTTACCATCTTCATGATTGCTGGCTGATACTCCACTGTATTGACCTGGGCTTCTTATCAAGGGGTAACTCTTGCGGACAAAGCTCCACAGAGCCATTGATTGGGGTAAAGCAGCAGTTGAGATAGTCTGTCTCTAAGGGTGGAAAACCACTTATTCATGAACATGAATGCGGCCTTGGGAATCAGGCTTTGTCCTTGATTAGATCTAATACATCACAATACAATTGACCTCCAATGACATGGGAATTAAAGGCACCAACCCCCCGTGCAGTTGAAAACCCGTGTATACATTTTGACTCCCCGTAAACTTAGCTCTCGTCAGTATCCATGAGGGATTGGTTCCAGGATTCCCCGAAGACACCCAAGTCCACAGATGCTCAAGTCCCCTGTGCAAAATGGCATAGGTCACTGCATACAGTCAGCCCTTCACCTCTGCAGACTCCCGACTACGGATCAAAAACAGTACAGGTATTTATTGAAAAAAATAACATGCATAAGTGGACCCGCGCAGTTCTAGCCTGCATTGTTCAAGGGTCAATTGTAGTTTCTTGGACATGACCCCAATGTATGTAGTGTTGATTCAGAAAACTTACTAAGGATGGGAATGTTAGATTGGAGAATTAGCGTCCTCTTAAATGAGACCATCTGTTAGGTTCTAAAAATAGATTAGTTCAAAGGGTACGCATGATTCAGCAGCTGGAAGTTCAAGTTCAAAGTTCAGGGGACAGCAATTACCAGCAATGCCTCAACGCCAAAGCCTCTAATTACCTATATGATGATTTTAGACACCTATAATTCTGTGGGGTTTACATGGGATAGAGGACCTGAAAATAGAATTTGAGTTCTTGCCTCCTAGACCACTCACAAAGGTTTTCACTTCAGGAGGCTCCTTTCACATTTATATAACTTGATACAGATTTAATAGACTTTCCAGGTTACAATGTGCTGTCCTCAGGTTATCATGTTAGGCTTTCATGATTGGGGGCCATGAGCTAATAATTTGCAAATTGTGAAATGCATTTGGAAGTTACCTAGATAGCTCCCCATAAAGATGACTTGAAGGGTATGGCTTGGATTTTGTCATTCACGACCTGTCCATTTTTGTTCAGCTGTGCTTGGGTGACACACACTGAGAGGATTTTCTCCCGTGGGGGCTACTATCAGAATATACTGCTTAATTTCATTATTGTAATGAAATGTTTGGACATCAATCAGATATTGTTGTACTAGTGTTCGTTTGACCCATTAATGAAATAACCCAGGGGAATTTTAATTTTTTAAATGAAGGTCACTTCTCAAGACATTGGGGAGCAGTGAAGCATTCCCCACTTAGCCCTGCCCCAGCAGCAGATTCATGAGCTGAACGATTGTTCTTTTTCTTAAAAAAAATAAAGCTGTGAGACATAATTCACATATTATACACCCACTTAAAGTGTGTAATTCCATGGTTTATAATGTATTCAGTTACACAATCATCAGTTTTAGATTATTTTCATCACTCCAAAAAGAAACCTATACTCATTAGCAATTAATCTCAGTCTCCTCCCAACACGCCTCCTAGCCCTAGGTGACCACTAATTTACTCTAATAGCTTTGCCTATTCCAGACATTTCTCGTAAATCTTATCATACAATATGAGGCCTTTTTGTGACTCATTTCTTTCACTTAGTAGATTCCATCGACATGGTCCATGTTTACTTCCTTCTTTTTTTATTGCTGAATAATATTCCATTGGATATCACTTTGCATTTATCCATTCATTGGTTGATGGACATTTGGGGTGTTTCCATTTTTTTGGCTATTATGGATAATGCTGCTATGGATGAGTTTTTGTATGGACATGTTTTCATTTCTCTTGGGTATCCATCTAAGATGTGGAATTGCCAGCATACGGTAACTATGTTTTATCATTTGAGGAGCTGCCAGACTGTTTTCCATAGTGACTGCACCACTTTACATTCCCACCAGCAGCGTATGAATTTTCTGTTTCTCCAAATCCTTGACAACACTGGTTATTGTCTATCTTTTATACTCTGGCCATCCTAGCAGGTTGTGAAGTGGTATCGTTGTGGTTGGTTTACTTTTTCTGATGGGTAATGATGTTGAGCAGCTTTTCATGTGGTTTATTGCTCATGTCTTTAGAGAAAGGTCTATTCAGATTCTTTACCTGTTTTTAGATTGAGTTTTCTACCTTTTGTGATTGAGTTTTCAGGTTCTTTGTATAAAGAACTGCAGATTTTTCTGCACTAGGAATGTTTATCAACAACCAGCAGACCTGGCGTTTCTTTTCTTCTCCAGCCTTCGGTGCCCACTGCTTGGAGCAGGGATTTGCTGATACAAGTTTCTTAGGAGATAAGTGATTTGCAAATATTTCCTTCCATTCTGTGGGTTGTCTTTTTACTTTTTGGATGGTGTCCTTTGAAGCTCACACATTTCATATTTTGATAATGTCCAATGTATCTATTTTTTCTTTTGTTGCTTGAGCTTTGGGTGTCATATCTAAGAAACCATTGCCTAAACCAAGGTTATGAAGATTTACTTCTGTATTTTACAAGCTTTAGTTTTAGCTTTTACATTTAGGTCTACAATCCATTGAGTTAATTTTCTTTGGTACGGTGTGAAGACGGGGTTCAACTTCATCTTCTGCGTGTGGATATCCAGTTGTCCCAGCACCATGTGTTGAAGAGTACTCTTTTCTTTTCTTTTTTTCTGATTAGTTCATTCATTTATTCTTTTCTTCAGATTCCACATATAAGGAGATCATACAGTATTTGTCTTTCTCTGTCTGACTTATTTCACTTAACATAATGTTCTCTAGGTCCATCCATGTTGTTGCAAATGGTAAGATTTCATTCTTCTTTATGGCTGCATAATACTCCATTGTATAAATGTACCACAGTTTCTTAATCCAGTCATCTACCGATGGGCATTTCGGTTGTTTCCATGTCTTGGCTATTGTGTATAGTGCTGCAATAAACATAAGGGTGCATAAATTTTTTTGAATTCGAGTTTTGGATTTCTCCGGATAGATACCTAGGAGTGGAATTGCTGGATCATAAGGTAGTTCCATTTTCAGATTTTTTTAGATACCTCCATACTGTTTTCCATAGTGGCTGCACCAATCTGCAATCCCACCAACAGTGCACAAGGGTTCCCTTTTCTCCACATCCTCACCAGCACTTGCTGTTTGTTGATTTATTGATGATAGCCATCTTGACTGGGGTGAGGTGGTATCTCATTGTGTTTTTTATTTACATTTCTCTAATGGTTAGTGAGGTTGAGCATTTTTTCATGTCTGCTTGCCATCTGTATGTTCTTTTTAGAAAAATGTCTCTTTATGTCCTCTTCATGTCCCATTTTTTAATAGGATTGTTTGTTTTTTGGAGTTGAGTTTTTTATAAATTTGGGATATTAACTCCTTATCGGTTAGATCATTGGCAAATATCTTTTCCCATTCAGTAGGATCCCTTTTTGTTTTGATGGTTTCCTTTGCTGTGAAAAAACTTTTTAGTTTGATGTAATCCCACATGTTTATTTTTTCTCTTACTTCCCTTGCTCGAGAGGAAGACTGATCTTTTCTTCATTGAATTGTCGTGACAGTCTTCTCTAAAAATCAACTGAAAGTACACATGGGGGTTTATTTCTGGACTCTCAATTCTATTCCATTGGTATGTATGTGTATCCCTATGCCAGTGCCACACTGGCTTTATTGCTGTAGCTTTGTAGTACATTTTGAATTCAGGATTGGAGGACTTCTTATTCAAGATCGTTTTGGCTATTCTGTTTGCCTTGAATTTCCATATGAATTTTAGGATCAGTTTGTCAATTTCTGAGGGAAACAAAACAAAACCCAGCTGGGATTGGGATAAGGATTATACTGAATCGTTAAGATTAATTTGGGGGGATTTTGTCATTTTAAGCAACTCAATGTGGGGCTGTTTGTTGTGCAATGATAACATACACCACCCATTTTATTACGGATGAAGACAAGGAAGGGTGACTTTTCTGTAGAGAATAAAGTTTTATCTGCAGGGTGTCTGTCTCTAGATGGCAAATGGGACTTTTCTTAGGACAAAGCACCTTTCAATGGTGGTTTTGTCTTGATTTCTGAGTTGAGCACTTTTCGTCACTTCAAGGTGAGGAAGCTCCAAGTGCTGACTTGTGTTACAGCCTGGTCCACACCCCACACCCCGCCCTCAGGGCTAGGGAGACTTTTCTGCACTGGGAATGGTCAAACAGCAACCAGCAGACCTCGCATTTCTTTTCTTCTCCAGCCTTGGGTGCCTCCTGCTTGGAGTAGGGATTTGCTGAGGGGAATGCAGACCCAGGCTGCCCAAGCCCCACCCCAACTCGTAACAGCAGGAGACCCAAGGCTGGGACCAAAAACCTATGAATGACAAGACAGGAGGCTTTAGCTAAGACAAAAATAAAGCAACTGCTAAAACTAAGTGTTAACAATGCCTCTCATGGTAGGTTTTTGCCCGAGTCATTCCATTTCTGAGTATTTCATGAGGTAATTCTGAATGAGAGAACGTCTACTTCAGCGTGTCTGGCCCTCTTTTTCTAGTGTGTGCAGAAGAGGGAGGGCCCCCTCCAGCTCTGCCGTTGAGCAGTCAGGCTGGATTGAGGAAGGGAGGCTGGGAAGAGCCTCGCATGAGGCCAGTGTGCCCTGTCCTTTCAGCTCACAGTCCTGCGCCGTTGGCAGTAAGCCCTCAGGCCGGATGGAAACAAGCTGCAAGCAGTCGAGGAGACAAGTTTGTGGGGTTCACTCAGGGCCTGGGCTATAGCCAGGTCAAGTGCCTGCTTTATTCAGACAGGAAATGCCCCAGTAAGGCTCGGCCCCAGCCTTTACACATTGTGAAGGCAACTGGGAGCAAGGCAGGAATCTAGAAAAATAATATACGAGTCCAGACAGTCAAGAAAGACCACACTAAATCAGCGTAAGGCAAAGACTGACCAGGGTGAGAGAACAAAACCTTTGGCAGTTGGAGCCATGTGGCAGCCTAGCGGAAGTAGTTGGGACATTCATGGGCAACCAGGTGCCAGGCTCGATCAAAGGCCTGCACGACAGCTGGTTCCAGGGGCCCTTCCTCCGTGGCTGCCAAGTTCTGTTCCAGCTGCTCCAGGCTGGACATGCCCAGGATGACCGCGTCCCCATGGGCACCCTGGAAGGGGAGACAGCCAGACGTCAACACACTTCTGCACCAGTGACTCCAGTCATGTCCACTCCTCCTTCAGCCTCGCCCCTGCCAAGACCTGGCCCGTGGGTGTTTACTTATGCCCTATATGCCGTATTTCGCCATGTATGATGCGCACTTTTTTGTCCACATTTGTGAGGCGTAAATAAGGATGCACATTACCCATGGATAGTACTAATTCTGCATCTACATAAATGATTTTAATTCTTTTATTTACGCTTATGAGTTTCAAGTGTAACTCTAGACATCAATAACGATATCTATATGCAAAATAATACCCTGGAATATGACAATCGGTTTTGCTGAACTTACCAGGAACTTGCAACAACGAAGACTTCTTGGCCTTCTCTGATGCATAAATTTGTTACCGGTACCTAAAATTTCTTATACCTTGTATCTGTTCTTGTGTTTTGTAATTATTTGCTACCTAAAATTTCCTATACCATAATATGTTAAAAAATAAAGGCTGTAACAACTTTATAAAACAAAGTACCTAAATGTAAAAACCAAATAACAAGTACCTAAATGTAAACAAATAAAAATTTGAATTAAAAAATTAAAACGAAAGGTTTCTCGCCTGAAAGTTTGGGCCAAACACATGGGTGTGCATTCTACACGGGAGCACATTATACATGGCAAAATACGGCAGTTCTAGAAAGAACTTCGGGCGCCTTCAATGACTGTAACTTTGTGACTCCAAACCCTGCCTTCCTTCCCCAGCTGTCACACTGCTGGTCCTCAGACAGACATTCAGCAGCTCTGTGAACTTGGCTTAGTTATTTAACCTTTCTGAGACTCAGTCTTCCCTATTTTCTGTGTGGTTAAGGGAATGAGAAATCATGTAAAGCACGGAGCTCCCATTTACTGAGACCCTATTGTACATATGCCAGACACTCTGCAACTGTATAAGGCTGAAGCAGGAGAAAAGTATTAGCCAGGAAGACAGCGGATACCAGCAAGGAGGAAACCCCCAACTCTCACCAGAGGAGTTAGATTAATGGCATTTGATTCATTTTCTCTCACAGCTGTGTGAACCCGTTTGCTCATCAGTAAAACTGGGCAAATCACACCTCAGCAGGACTAAGTCATGAGGAAATCCATGTTTATAAAGCCCTCATCACAGGGCCTGACACTTTGATAACTACTAAGAACGACGGCAGGACTGCCCAAGAGAACTGGAACAGAGAGAAATTTCACAGAAAAAAACTATTTAGAAATCATCTAAAGGTAATTCTGGCTCCCTCGAAAGGACAGAAGCGGAGCCTCCAGGCACAGCTGGGTTACCTGGAGCTGCGAGTGGTGGTACATCCACCGCAGGGCGGCCGAGGTCATGCTGGGGGCACTGGTGCCATACGCAGCCTGCAGGGACTTCTCCACCAGGGCAATGGCCTTGAAGTGGTGCTCCTTCCAGAAGCTGGGCAGATGGGGAAGGTGGCGCAGGGGTCAGCACCAGGGGGTTACACTGCAGCCACAGATAAGAGCCAACCAGGGCAGCTGCACTCACCCCAATCCCACAGCACAGTGGGCCCAGTGTCCTCTCTGCCAGCGGGCTCCAGCTTTACAGGGCAGCAGAACCACCCAGGGTGCTGGCTCCCTCCCCAGAGGCCTCAATATCTTTATTCCCAAGCACTCAAAGCCTGCCCTCCCTTTACCAGTGGAGCAAAGGTAGCTAGTATAGGGCGTAGGCCCCAGGCTTCCTGAGCCTCAGTCCAGGGCTCTCTTTCCCTCTTGGCAGGTGATGAGCCCTTCTCAGGGAAGAGCTAGGACTTGGAAGACCTGGCATAAGGTCCTGGGAGCCTCATTTCCTTACAAAGGTCCCAAGATAACAAGCAGCAGCCCCACAGAAGGCTTGGTAATTCCTGCAGGACTCAAGAGATATAGGTCTAGGCTATAAGTGAAGGCCTGAAGAACCCAGGAAAGCAGACTAGAGCTTCTCCATTCCAGATAAAGGGGACCCCCCCGCTGCCCATCCTAATGCAGACATGCCCGGCTCACCGATTCCTGTAGGTCTCCGCCCAGCTATTTCCAAAGAAGCGGCCCACAGGCTGTTTCCTATCCTGGTCCTCATACTTGTACTTGCCAGTCAACAGGCCCCCTGTGGGAAGGATGCAATCAGGTCCGCCGGCCCCACTGCTCCCAGAGGCTGCTCTGGATGGGAGGGGACGGTGGGGGACCCAGGAGCGATGGAGGACACAGCCCAGCCTCTTGCCAAACCCCTCCTGCTTCCCAGGGCCAGGAATGCCCACCCACTCCAGGGGGAGCCTATCCCCAGAGCAGCCCTACCAGCCAAAGGGTTGTAGGCGTAGAACCTGAGTCCAAAGTGTCTGAGGCAGGGGAAGAGCTCTGTTTCCACCTGCCGGGTGGTGGCGTTGTACATACCCTGCAGGCAGAAAGGCCAGCTAGAGAGGGTGCATGTGTCCAGGGAAGGGACCCCAGCCTTCTTCTTTTAAAACCATCAATCAAAATCTGCCCAGGACTTCAGCAGTGATTTCCAAAATCACGAGTGGTGGTAGGGGACGGGGAGGCACTGTTGGGCCCAAGGAAGGGAAACCAGACTAGAGATACCATTCCACAAACATCCGCGGGCACCACCTGTGGGCTAGACACTGGGTTTCCAAACACAAGTGAGTCCAGCAAGGTCTCTGCCTCCAAGAGAGGTTTGAGTCAAGTTAAAAACAGAGAGGAGACAGATAATCACAATAAAGACGGGTTCTATGAGCATAGCAGGTGCTCAGAAATACTCGCTGAATGTATGAAGATGAGGTTCAGAGGCTGGAAGCCCAGCTGAGGCATCAGGAAAGGGTTCCAGAAGGAGCGCTATCGAAGGGAGGTCTGAGCACTTCTACCAGGGAGAAGGGGGAGGAAAGTTCCATGCTGACGTGCAGAGCAAGGACGGGGTAAGGATGGCACCAGGGTACACACACAGGCAAGGGAAGCCAGGGCCAGTGGGCAAATGCCTGTTGGCCGGGCTGAGAAGGTTGCACGTCATCCTGAGGGCACCTGGGAGCCATCTGCAGGCTGTGAGCAGGAGAATGGCTGCTATGGAGAGGGCATGGGGGCAGCTGGAGGAGCCACAAGAAGCTGGGATCAGCAGGAGACCTGGGACCTCTGTAGCCCTGCCCGCACCTGGTACACAGTGGGCAGGATCCAGCCGTTGGTCTTGCAGAGGGTACAGATCTCGGCCACCTCCCAGGAGGCATAGTTGGAGAGGCCAAGCTCCACAAACTTTCCCTACAGGGAGGAGATGGCAGTCAGAACCAACACAGCCCAGGAGACCAGGAAGGGGGACCTGTGTGGGGACCCGGGGACTGGGGTCTGTCCCCAGCTCTGCTCTGGGACAGCCCTGGAGCCTGCACCCTCCTAGGTAAGGACAGACCATGGAGAGTAGCCGCCCACCCTCACCTCCTGGTACAGCTGGTGGCAGGCACGCAGCGTCTCTTCCACGGGAGTGCCATGGTCTGGTGCATGCAGGTAGAAGAGGTCCACCTGGGGGCACTGCAATCGTTTCAGTGACGTCTCCAGCTGGGACCGGAGACTGTCAGGCTTCAGTGATTTCCCATCCCAGGGATTGGCCTTGGTGGCAATTTTCACTTTGGGGGGAAAATGTAATGGTTAAGAGACTTATTTTAACCCCTTACTAGCCATGTGACCCTGGCTAAATTATTTAAGTTCTTTGAGCCTGAGTTCTTTCACCTGTAAAATAGGGATGATAATAATGGAACTGTCCTCATAGTTAGAGCATGAGGATGAAATAATGTCTTAAATGTAAGTTCTCCATGTTCACTGCTGTTACAATAACTATTACTGGTCACCAAACTGCTGGCTTGCACTAGAGGCTGAGTACACAGAGACGAACCAAACACACTCCATCTCTGCCCTCAAGTGGCTCAGTCTAGAAGGTGATGTTACAATATGGTAAGTGCAGCACAGAAAAGGACCAATGCTGAAGGAGCCCAGAGAAGACGTGTGGCCAACCCGGAATTCCAGGGAAGGCTTCTGCAGGGGTGACTCTCCCCGCCCCCCACTCCAGCTGAGTCTCCAACAGAGTCAGTCAACAAGGAAGGGAGGGAACCACATACCAGAAGGTGGGCACGTGGGTACTGGTCAAAGTCAAAGGCAAGACAATACAGTATGTGAGGGACCATTCCTGCAATTCTGAGTTACAAGAGCAGAAACTCTAGGCAGGGAGCCGTGGGACAAGAGACAAGAGCAGGGACACAGACTTAATCCCAAAGGGTTTTTTTAAATACCATCATTCAAACATGTCAAATCAGTGTGTGCGGTTCTCTGACTGCAGTATTGAGAAAGAACTCAAGGGGGCAGGCCTGAAAATAGGGAGACTGCAAAGCGGCTGCTGGGAGCATTCAGGAGAGACGCAGCTCCTTGCACACAAGTGTTGACAAAGATCAATTTGGGAGACAGGTAGAATGCGAAATGAGCAGAAGGCAATTAGTTTTCCCTCCCCTTCCAGACTCATGGAAGCATACACACCACACACCCATTGTAGAGACACAATCCCCATGAGAACGCGATGGTGTTCGGACATGCAAGCAGCTTGGAAGTGCTATAAAGAATGCTAGCTGTGTGGATGGATGCATGGATGGATTCTGCACTTTTCATACTTGGCAAAGGCAACTCAGCACTTCAGAGGGGAGTCGTCAAACCACTCAGATATGAGGAAACAAGTCCCACAGCTCTGGCTCAGATTGTCCCCACTCCCCTGCGTGCTTTGTGTGAACTTTGCCTCAGGTCTGACCTGAGGACTTTGGCCCCATCTGACCTCATAGAAGAAAGCAGGGAAGGGCTGGAGAAGAAAACCCAATTCAAAAACAAAACCTTGTCAAAGAGAGGCATCTAGGTGAACTAGAAAATGAGGGCTTGAGATACATGTCCCCATTCTTTTCCTCCACTAAGCTATGAATTTGAGGATCCAGAGGGGACCTTCCCTAAGGGCTGGGAAGGAAGAAGAGCCTCAGAGTGGAAAAGAGGAGGCAAAGTGTGGCAGTAGTAACAACAGTAATTCCATTTACTGGGTCCCACTATCCACCAGGCACCCCCACCCCAGGCACTTCGAATGGCATCAAGCTAATGAGGGACAGTCCCTCCACACCTGCCTACTGCCCACCCTTCCACATAACAGGTGCTTCACATTTCCAGCCGTCTTTGTAGAGCTGTGCCCTCAGCCTCTAATGCCCTTTTCTGTCATTCTCTGCCCAGCAAACCACTATTGTTCCTTTAAGGCCCAGCTCCAGAGTTCTCTGAGCCCTCCCTAGTGTCTCTCCCTGACTCTGATGTCCCCTCCTCCCACCCAGAGTGGTTCCCCTTCTGGGTTCCTCTAAAATCACTGGGTTCAATCTTTCCCACTACACTCTGAGCTCCGGGGGCGGGGGGGGGGGGGGGGGGGAGGTGTCGGAGCCACTTTTCCTCCTATAACCCACAACAAAGCCTGGCCCAGGGCTCCCTTACCCCTTTCTCACACCTCCCCACCCCTCACCTACCATCCCTGCTCCCCCAGCCTGGCCTGTGGTGTCACTACAGCTCTCCCTGAGACCACCAGAGGTACCGCCAACCGAGCAGAGCAGTCTAGGGACTGATGAAAGAGCAGGATGAGAAATGAGAGCGCACAGACGGTGAGGGCAATGGGGAGGGGCATTGGCAGAGCGCCGGGGGTCTGGTTATGGGCCCCCGGCAGGGTTGGAGGCGGGGACGGCACAGCTCTGGAGACCAGTGCCTCGGAGAGGTGCACCAAGAAAGCAACGGGTAGAAAGCGAAGGACTCGACCAACCTCGGGGTTAAAACTTGGGGATCCCGAGTTGCAACCCCCAGAAGAGTGAGAAGGGGAGGGGAAGGTGGTCAGGACAAAGCACTGTCCGGCTGCGGGGCTACATGTGCACGGGGCCTGAGGAGCTGCGTGGCGGCCAGTGGAGGTCGGCGCCCCGGGAAGGGACGAAGCTGTCGGTCCCGACCGCCGTCGGTGGCTGCCTCCCGACGGGGAGCGGGGCAGCACTGCACGGTGCAGGGGGAGGTCAGGGGGCCGGGGCGCGGGCGCCAGGCGTTACCTCTGCAGTTGCCGCCGCCCAGCCCGAGCCCCAGCCCGCCCAGGATGCTCTCGGACTGGCCGTCGCTGTACATGAAGGCCGTGTCCAGCTCGGTGTGGCCGCGCTCCAGGAAAGCGCGCACGGCGTTGGCGCTGTCCGGCGCGTCCATGCGGCGCCCCATCTCCATGGTGCCCAGCACGGTGGCGGGCCGGGACGGAGCTCCCGAGGCGACGCACGGAGGCCGTGACATGGCGACGGCAGCGCGTGCCTGAGGCGGCCTGGACCCTCGCGTACAGCGGACCGCGGCGCGGCCCACAGCTCGAGACGCGGCGCGTAGCATGAGGTCGGCGCCTGCGCACTGCGGAGGCTCCGCCCACCGTGGCGGGGAGGAGCCCCGGGGGCGGCCTGAGCGCGGACCAGACACGGAGCGCCGCGTCCCCGCGCGCAGGTCCGGCGGGCTCGCTCCGCCCCCGGGGGCGGTCGGACTAGAGCGCGGCTCCAGACGCCGAGCGGTGGGACGCCTCGGGTCAGCTGACCAAGCCAGGGGCGACCGAACCCAGGAGCCCGGCGGGTCCGCGGATCTGCAAGTGGTGAGCCGGTTTGAGGCTGGGGCGAACCCGAAGGCTGCGGGTCGGGACTCCGGGGCTTCCTGGCCGCATTTTCCAACACGCTCCTCCAGCCCCCGGGCTGTCCTGGGGCTCCTGTCCCCTCCTTGGGGCGCGAGATCCTGGGTGAAGATCTGGGTCGGGATTGAATAGCCCTCGGGGGCCCATGTCCCCCTCCTTTGGGGCGATCATCATGGTTTCTCACCCGGGTCTGGCCAGGGATTAGGGTCTGCTTCCCCTTTTCAGCTCCTGGTTTCGGCTGACGGGCCCCATCGCTTCCGACGGCTTTGTTTTCCCCAGGGCGGGTCAGGGGCGGGGACCTTGGGCGATTGAGCGCTGACCCCAGCGGCTGCCCTGTCATCATCTGCTCCAAACTGGCGGCTCGCGCTGAGCTGAGTCACGAGTTAGCTGAGGACCTGGAGGCCTGGAATGGGGGGAATCCACAAGCCGGGACGCCCCTCCCCTCCACGTACGCCCCCGGTCTGCAGGAAGCCCAGATTGCACCCTCCCCACCCCATGCCTAGGACAGGTTTTGAAGTGTGTACATGGGCAGGCTGGGTTTGGAAGTGAGGACTGGCGTGAGTGTTGTCCATCCAACACTTACTGAAAGCTGCTGTGTGCCCGGGACTCTGAGACGGGGAGGGGGTGATGGGGGCTGGCGGCGGGGGAGGCACTACAGCCAGAACAGAATAATGGCCATCCCTGGCTGTTACGACTGAGTGTTTGACCTGTGTCAGGCTCCATTCTTACCTCTTGGCCTGGATTACCTCATTGAGCTCTGCAGTCAGCCTAGGAGGTGGATCTGTGCATTATTTCCCGGTTGTATAAGTTGGAATTCTGAGGTTCAAGCACTTGCCCAAGAGTCCTCCACTTGTAAGCATCAGACAGGTCAGTTCTGGAGTGCTTTCTCCTCACTCCTAGGCTGTGGAGCTCACAAGTAGATCTTTTCTTATCTTTCCTCCCTCCCTCCTTTCTTTCCCCTCCCTCCCTCTCCCCCTCTTCTTTCTGTCTTTCACCCTTTCTCCATTCCTCCCCTCCCCTCACCTCTCCCAGCATTTTCTGAACCTTTACTGTGTAGCTGGTGTGTCTAGACTCAGAATAAATCACAACTGAAGTGAAGCAGAGAGAAGTGGTCTTTAAGAGCGATGGTGACTGAGGAGTGTGAAGAGGTATGTGACGAGGGGTGGGAAGAGGTGACAGGTGTTGTCCAGCCAGCTCTTGCAAGCCCTCTTTGAGAGGGCAACTTAGAACTAGATCTTAGTATCTCTGCTAGGCCCTCCAGGAGGAGGATACTCCTGGGGGAAGAGAAAGACCGCATGTGCAGAAAGAAGCTGGGAGGCCTGAGAGTGACGGCCAGGAGAGGAGATGGGGAGGGCAGTTCTTGGAGTACGTACCTTGGCGCTTTGCCTCCAGTAATGTGGACTTGATCTGTTAGACGTGGCCACTTGACCTGCTTCAGTGGGAAGCATCTCGCTGACGCAGCTTGTGAGCCGGGAGAGGAGCTTGGGTGTGGCAGGAGATGCCTTCTCCACGTAAAACCAAGGTCCCAGATCCCCAAACCAGATGCACTGAACCTAAATTTTGAACATGTCCTCCATGATGCCAAGGCACCCCTTTTGTGGTCCTTATCAGACCTACAAATGTGGGCAAGCTGTGTTGTAACCCTGACATCCATTCACTCACAGCTGTCTGAGCAGGAGGGGGGCCCATTCCCAGAAGCCACACCTGGGGCCCAGGCTGACTCCCTGCTTGGTTCAGAACCTATGGGTGCCAGGCCCAATGCACAGCGGCCCTCAGAGAAAGGCCCCTTCTGTTCAGGGCTCAGGTGTGTCTCAGAGTGTCCTGAGCCCCAAGCTGCACAATAGTCCTGTGATGGACAGGGGACCATCCCACCCAGTGCCCTGGGCCCTCACAGCCAAGGCACATTCCTCAAAACACCCTCCTCCCTCACTGAGCATGTGCCCACCTAATTTCTTCCCTAACCTGGTAAAGAGAGGGAGTGAGAGAGTGGCCTCAGGGTGGCTGAGATACTAGACTCTCATCCACAAAACAGTCACAACCATGACCCTCAGGCACTGGACTTAGAGCTGTATATGCATTTTACCTCACAACAACCCCAGGAGCCAGGGACACTTTCCTCATTTTGTGGACAAGCTCAGACAGGTCACTCATTTGTCTAAGACAGGGGTGTCCAAACTGCGGCCCGCGGGCCAACTGCGGCCCGCAATCCATTTTTAATTGGCCCTCAGCAAATTCCAAAAAGATATTTAATTTACTTAAATAAACCAGGTGAGGCAATACGTACTTCACCTCGAGTGAGTTGCCCGGCTGTTTGTGTATTTTACCACATGTGGCCCTTGGTAAAAAAACGTTGAAAAACGTTTGGACACCCCTGGTCTAAAACCACTGAACCTTATCTGTAAAATGGGGGCAGTATTCCCCAGCTCACAAGGAAGTGACAAGGACGTGGTGAACTACAGTGGCACATTCAGAATCTCTAAGAGTAGGGTGGGGGAGACAGTCCAATTTGGGGGTGGCTGGGGAACAAAAGGACTTGGTTTGAAGTTCCTTGGGTTGCAAAGACACAGTTCTTACGTGGACTGTATGCTAAGTTGCAGTGCCTTGCAGGTGCTGGTGGCAAGACATTAGGTAAACAGTTCCAACATCAGCTGAGCTAAAGGTCATGCAGGTGGGTCGCTAGGATACAGGAAGAGGCTTTTAGCCGCCCTTGCTGGGCCCTGGAGGTGGTGCAGTGAACCGGGCAGTGACCTGGGGTACCCGTGTCCCCAGCTCCAGGGCCTCTGCCCACTGCAGGTCATATCAGGGCGGAGAGCCTAGAGCTTCCTGAGAAAAGAAGCTGACTGGCTTCTTTCCCCTCCCTGACCCTCCCAGGCACTGTGACCTCAGCAGTTCCAAGGGTCCAGCCAGGGTGACGTAGCCTATTAGGGCTGCTATAACAGAACACCATAGACTGGGTGGCTTGTAAACAACACAGAGTTAGTTCTCATACTTCTGGAGGCTGGAAAATCCAAGATCAAATCCCTGGCAGGTTCAATGTCTGGTGAAGGTCTGTTTCCTATTCACAGATGGCTGTCTTCTCGCTGTGGCCTCACATGGGAGAAAGAGGGAGGGGGAAAGCAAGCTCTCTCATGTCTCTTCTTACAAGGTCACTAATCCCATTCCTAAGAGCTCCACCCTCCCGACCTGAGCATTCCCAAAGGCCTCCACCTCCTCAGACCATCACACGGCGGTTAGGTTGCAACAGATGAATTTGGGAAAGATATACACATTTAGTCTATGGCACTGGACATTGCTTTATGAAGATCTTGGGTCTCCTAACAGGAGGAGGAACTGAAGGTGGCTGAAGAGAGCCTCAATCTGGGTGAGGAAACCCCCTCTGCGCCCAGGAGGAAAGGGGAAGCCTTGCCGTCTGGTTGAGCGAGCAGCTGGGCAGCCATGCCAGACCACAGGCGTGTTCTGCCACTTGCAGGGACAGAAGTGCCTGATGCAGTGTGGCACGGTGGCTCTGCAGTGTGCCTGATGCAGTGTGGCACGGTGGCTCTGCAGTGTGCCTGATGCAGTGTGGCACGGTGGTAGGGGTTTGGGTCTCCTGGCTCTGCTGCATCCTGGCTGGGTGGCCCTGGCAAGTCACTTCCCTGGTTCCTCAGGTATATCAGTAACCCATACTTCACAGAGTTGATACAAGGACAAAATGCACAAATGCATGCAGGGTACGTAGCACAGAGCTGGCGAAGAGCTCAGTAATCGGGCTGTGATGATTGTCACCCGGTAGAGAGGACTCCAGCAGGTTCCACTTTCCCTTCTCATGGGTTGTCACACAAGCAGTGACTGCTCTAGTCAGTGTGCAGGGTGCCCGGGCACCGGGAGGGGCCATCCCTGTCTGGCTGTGTCATCAGCCATCTTTGGACTTGGGCAGTGGTGGTTCTGCACTCCTTGCCAGCAGGCATCCCACACAGGTGAGCTCCTGGCAGAATATGTCTTGAACACAGCAAGCTTGAATCCCAGCCTCTGCCCTCCCTGGGGATTCACCTGGTCCGTATTCTCCATCTGCCTCGGGTGACCTGTTGACAGAAGAAATGTCCAAAACTGTAGAGAATTTTTATGCGAGTTTATTTGAGCCAAACTGACGACACTTGCGAAGGAGCAAGATCTCAAATGCTCCAGAGAATAAGAGTTTTGCAGTTTCTTTTCTGCTTTTGAAATTGAGGTGGGGGGAGGGAGGGAGGGAGCGAGGAAGGAAGGTAACACAAGGGTGGGAGAAAGCAAGCTGGGATCCGATTACAGGATTCTGTGCATTCTTCTGGGTGGTTATGTCTTCAAGGGGTATTACTTGGTATTTCAAAGGTGCGTTAAGTAGATGCACAAGAACAATGGACAGGATTGGCTTAACACCTTTCACTGAAAATGTTGCGTGCCTGCTGTGTAACTACCCACCATGGCCTGCCTGCCCAGTTAGGGATTTATGATCAGATCACCCTGTGAGGTTACTTACTTTCCATAGAACCCTTTTCTCGTCCAGAGACTGATGTTGAGTGACAGGCCTACTTTACATGAGGTAATATACATTCTAGGCGTGGTCTCAGCCGGCCCTCACAGCGTAATTTACAATAGCAAGAGACTGGAAACAATGAACATTCAAGAGTTATAACAAAGGTGACATGTTTCAGTGCTCAGTTCTCTGCACTATATTCATGAACTCATTTGACCCTCACAACTGTATGAGGGAGGCACTGTTATCATCCCCAGTTTACAGGTGAGAGAACTGAGGCACAGAGAAGCTGAGTCACTTGCCCAGAGTTGCACATTAACGGGTTAAGCTGCATGGGAAGGCACTGGTCCCTGACTGCAGAACCAGCTCTCTGCACATGTACTTGAGGCTGACTGTCCTTTGGTGCAGCAGCTCAGTCAGTGCAGATGATAAGGATGGGGATGGGCTTAGGTCGGGGACACTGCGACTAGGACCCAGACCCCTGAACACTGAAGACCCCCTCTCTTTCTCCCTTTAGAGCCCTTGCCTACCTCAGCGCTCCAGCGCCCACCCGCCCTCCCTCCACAGTCATGGTCTGGAAGAAACTGGGCTCCGGCAACTTCTCCAGCTGCCCCAATGGCTCCCGCCAGTGGATATGGGACATGTTTGGTGAATGTGCCCAGGATGGCTGGGACGAGGCCAGCGTGGGCCTGGGCTTGGTCTCCATTCTCTGCTTCGCTGCTTCCACCTTCCCGTGAGTAGTGCCAGGGTGGCAGGACCAGGGAGGCTGGCAGGGGTGGGGCAGTGGCCCTGGGGCCACTGGAAGACTCAAAGCCGAGTGTGCTCCCTCCCCCACCCCTACTCACTGACTTCCAGCCTGCCTGGGGGGGCCCTGCACTGAACCCCACCCTGGGCCTGGCCTTATGCCGGACAATGCTGATACACAATAATATTAACATTTGCTACTATTTGTTGAGTTCCCACTATGTACCTGGTCAGTTCTAAGCACTTGACATGTTTTTACCTCAATTAATTCTCATAGCAACCCAATAAAATAGGTACAATTACTATCCCCATTTTATAAGGAAAGAAACCCAGAGAGGTTAAGTAATTTGCTGCAGGTTGCACAGCTAATAAGAGGAAGTGGAGGGGTGGGAGGGCTAGGATGCACCAAACAGGGCCTCTGTCCTATGACAGTCTGGTAGTGGCCAAGCAGTGAGTACAAAATAGTGTGGCCACTGCTGTGATTGGGGAACAAAGAGACATAACATAGCAGCATGCTGGTCAGGAGCCTGGGCTCTGGATTCAAACGGGTGAGCTCTCCACTTAGCTATGACCTGGATAAGTCACTTCCCTGCTCTGCACCTCAGTTTCCTCATCTGTAAAATGGGAATACTGTTCCCTACCTCACAGGGTTACTTTGAGGATGGCCTGACGGAGTGCATGTAAAGCCCCCAGCTGAGAGCCTTTCCACAATGTACGCTCAATGCCATGGCTGCACAGCATGTGTGAGGGTCAAGGGGACAGGGAGAAATGAGGTCAAGAGGTCATCAAGGGCCCTGTACTGTAGGGCATTCTCCACTGTTAGGATGTCTGCTCTTTGTCTTGAGGGACAAAGATTAGGGTTTCATCAGGGGCTTGACATGTTTTAAAAATAGCTTTATTGAAAAACCATTCACATACTATACAATTAGCCCACTTATGTATGTGATTCATTGCTTTTAATGTATCTGTAGAGTTGTGGAACCGTTGCCACAATCAATTTTAAAACATTTTCATCACCGTAAAGACACCCAAAAAGAAATGAGTTATTCCTCATTTCCCCCTAAATCTCCCCGCCCCATCTACTTTCTGTCTCTCTAGATTTGCGTGTTCTGGACATTTCATATAAATGAAATCACAGAGTATGTGACCTTTTGTGACTGGCTTCTTTCACTCACCATCATGTCTTAAAAGTCCATCCATGTTGTAGCATGTATCAGTACTCCAGTCCTTTTTATGTCCAAATAATAGTCTATGGTATGTGACACCACATGCATTCTTAGTCTCTGGATTGGTCCAAGATACAATCCTGTAGATGACGGGTCACCTGGACGTGGGAAAATTCTTTCCCTAGTCCTTCAGAGGGTACCCCGAGGGTTATCTGGAGGTTTGATGTGTATCCAGGCATTGGTGCAGGCCTGGAAAGCTGAGAAGTTTAAGTTCGTTCCCAGGCTGGTTAAAACAAGAATGGAATCATTTCTTCATACCTTGGCCGATTTGGTCTTAGTAACTTAGCAGCTTGGCTATAGTGACTCCATTTTATTTCTTCACTCTATTCTCCAACAGTTTTACTGAATTACTTTGTTCCAGGTGCCATACTAGGTATGACACAAGTAAGCAAAACAGATGCTGCTCTTGCCTTTGCAGAGCTCCCATTCTGGCGCCCTTTCAAAGACAACTTGGGAGTCACAGGGCAGGACCGGAGGGAGGGAGGCCATCCAACACCAGTGATGTCAGAGGGCCTTGGAGAGGCCGAGGGGGGAAGACAACCTGTTGTGGGGTGAGCACTTCCCCAGAACTATCTGAGGAGCTGGCTGAGATGTCCCTTCCTGCCATTGCATAACACTGGCCCTGCCTGGGTCTGGCAGTGAGGGGGGCTGGAGGCCTGGGAGGGAGCCCCAAGTGACGGCAGGAAGGGCAGCCACCCTCCTGCTCCACCTTGGGACTGGGCCTCTCCTGAGTGTGACAAAATCATTTTAGCTGCAATTTACAGAGACCTGTCAAGTCACAGTCTCCTGAAGGAGCTTTAAGAGACAGGGATAACCCTTAGTTAAGGGCCTCCTCCGTGCCAGACCGGTGCTGGGAACTGTCGCAGCCCTTAGGAAGAGGGAATCCGACAAGGACCAGGGTGTCAAGTGTTACAGAGGAAGGAGAGGATGCTGGTGAGTGCAGGTCATGGAAGGTCCTGAGCAGGAACTATTTCCTGAGCAGTGAAAGATGGAGGAGGGGTGGGCGGGCGTCCCAGTACCAAGGACCTTTGGGGCATCACCAGGGTGCTGAAAGCCACGGCTTTTGTAGTGGAGAGCTCCAGGAGCCACAGCCCTGCCCATCTCCTGTGCCCTTTGAAGATAACAGTTTGTGGTTCGGCCCATGATCTTATCATCAGCTGCTCCTGGAGATAGGGCAGCGGCAGTGCCCAGGCCGTGGGCCGGCTGCCACCACCGCCATCCTGTTTTCAAACTCCCTACCCTGTCCATAGAAGAAAGAATCTAGCGTCCCTGTGAAGTGCCTGGCACAAAACTTCAGGACCCTATAAAAACCCCGGGTCCCCACTGGGAGGCCTGAGGGTGCTGTGGAGGAGACTGTGCGTAATGCTGTGGATCTCTCTGGAAAGATGCACATCCCATCGAGTTCCTGGGTGGGAAGGGATGCTCCCTGGTAAGAACCCCCAAAAGGCAAAGAAAGGCTCATGGGGACCCTGCCTGCGGGAAGGGTGGGCTCCTAGGTGATCTGTGCACCTGTGTCTCCTGCTCCCTTCTCCCGTGGTTGTCTCATCTGGGAGCTGTTCCCTTGTTGACCCGCCAAGGCGACGTCACAGCCCTCGATCCCTGAGCACGTGTCTCCCTCTCTGCCACAGCCAGTATATCAAGGCCTGCAAGACGGGTAACATGGATGAGGCCCTGTCCCTGTGGTTCCTGCTCGGCTGGATCGGGGGAGACTCCTGCAACCTCATTGGCTCTTTCCTCGCTGACCAGCTACCCCTGCAGGTAAGTTGGCCCTGGGCAGGGTGTGTTCCTAGGTCAGTCGTGGCAGAGGCACTGGGGCAGCCAGCAGGAGGCCCAGTCTTCAGAATCCTTGGCTTGTCCTTTAGTCTTATGAGGGCCCCATGCTGTAGAGTGCCCTGCCATGCAGTGTGACATTGAACTGGTCACTGCCCTGCTCTGGGCCTCAGTTTCCCTATCTGCAAAATGACCGCATCAAACCAGAGAATTGCTGGGGTCTTTCACCTCCGAGGTGCTATGAGCCTGACTGAGCTTTCAGGGGCTGGAGGAGAAAAGTTTTCCCTTGGGAGGCCCAGGTGCCGTCACTCTCCTGTGGGTGGGCAGAGCTGGGATTCACAATCAGGAGTCTGTTGTCTTCCCAAGGAGACTGTAAAGCCTTAACTGTTCCTGTATCAAGCCAGACCTGAGCCCTCATTTAACCTCTGAGTCCCATTTTGTCCTGACAAGTGGAACTAGCCACCATTTCACCCATCTGCCCAGGCCGGACACTTTACCTACCTGCCAGGTAGGAAGAGTGATTCCCCCTTTCCCGGTGAGGAAACTGACACTCAGGGTCAGCAGCTGGAATATAAGAGTGCCAGCCCAGTGCTAGGGTATGGTTCCCAGTGCCAGGGACTGCAGCCAGCGCCCCGGGCTCCCGCTTCTCTTGCAGACCTACACGGCGGTGTATTACGTCTTGGCAGACCTGGTGATGCTGTCACTGTACTTTCATTACAAGTTTAAAAAACGTCCCTCTCTGTGTAAGTATGGCGATCTCTCCATGTCAGGCACGCTAGGGGCGGCCAGAGCTTGGGAGGAAGCAGGTGTCCCATTGCTGGGTGACAAACCTCCGAAAGGCTTCCTCGGGCCTTATCTGAAAGCCAGAGCCCTGATTGGCCAAGATAAAGGCGCGAGGGCAATGAGCACATCTGGGCGGACCACAGGGGTTTCCTTCTCTTACGTTCTCCTTCAACAAACATGGCTTCAGCTTCTCTGTTGTCCCCAGCCCTGGGCTTGGAGCTGGGAAATGAGCACAGGTCACGGCCCTTGAGGATTCAGAAGGGGCGATAGCCAGCATGAGATTGAAGCCCATATGACACGTGGCCTGAGGCCCTGCTTTTGATAACCCCCTCTGGGCCCCACTGCCCTCATGGTATCACTTTTACAACCCCAAGCAAAGGATACTGTGATTACACCCATTCTACAGATGAGGAATTAAAGCTCAGAGAGCTTAGGCCCCTTGCTCAAGGTCACACAGCCACCAAAGGGCAAGACCATGACTCCAGTCCCAGTCTGTCTCCTGCCACTCAGATCCCTAACCTCGGCTTCCCTCCTGCCTCCTGTCCAGTGTCTGCCCCCATCAATTCCGTGCTCTTGTTCACCTTGGGACTGGCGTGTACCACCCCGCTGCTGAGCAGAGCTGGCTCTGTGGCTGCCCCGACGGAGGTCTTCTGGGGGCGGAAGCTCCTGTCTGTGGAGCCAGGCAATAAGGTGAGGTGTGGGTACATGATGGCAGGGTGGGGGTGGGGGACTCGCTTGTCCCAAGGGCCCTCCTCTGCGTGGCCACCTGGGCGGGGGCTTGCCCTCTAGGAGGGAGACTGGAGATCTCACCCCGCACCTCCAGCCCTTAATAGCCACTGAGCACCCGCTTCTGCCCTCTCAGCCCTTCACTCGGCAGGAAATCATTGGTTTTGTCATCGGCTCTGTCTCCAGCGTGCTGTACCTGTTCTCCCGGCTGCCTCAGATCCACACCAATGTGAGCCTTGAGCAGGGGTGGGTGGGGCCGAGTGGAAGAGGAGTCAACCTGGCAGCTCGCGCCTCTGGGTTAAGGCGTAGCATGGTGTGGGCGTCTTTGTGCAAATCTGGGTCCACACTCACTGTTGGCTTGGGCAATTTAATGCAATTCTCCAAGCCTCAGTTTATGCCTCTGGAAAATGGGCATAATGATGCCTGCCATCTAGGGGACCTGTGTACGTCTCAGGGAAGTAAGAGGTCAGGTAAGAGCGAGGGGCTGAGTTTAGAGGTCTGAGAGGAGAGGAGATGTTGGGGAATCAGGGATGGGGGTGCTTGCTGGGTACCGAATCAGTGTGGGGCTGGAGAGCAGGGCATCGTGGGGCCAGCAGGGATGGTGCAGCCACTGTCTCCTGTGGACCTGGGTAAGGGGCCTGGGAGAGGTGGCTGGGTGGGGATGAGGAGTCAGGCCCTGGAAGGGGCTGGTCCATGTGCCAGGCCCATGTTGGACTCTGAGCACACAGTGAAAAATCAGCTTAGGGCTACGCATACAGTGTGACGGGGCAGATGGGTGTGTGGACAGTCACAATCCAGGGTGACAAGAGCCCTGTGTGAGACCTGACCCCACCCCCTCACCTCCAGTTCCTGCGGAAGTCGACCCAGGGGATCTCCTACTCGCTGTTCGCCTTGGTGATGCTGGGGAACACATTGTACGGGCTGAGTGTGCTGCTCAAAAACCCCGAGGTGGGCCAGAGCGAGGGCAGCTACGTGCTGCACCACCTGCCCTGGCTTGTGGGCAGCCTGGGCATGCTGCTGCTCGACACCATCGTATCCTTCAGGGCGTTCGAGGCAGGCGGGGCGGGGTGGGGCGGGTGGGCATGGTGGCCTCCACCTGCTCACAGCTTCCGCCTCCATCTGTCCATCCACTTCTCCATCCACCCACCCACCTATCCATCCATCCATCCGTCCATCCCCCATCCATCCATCTGTCCATCATCCATCCATCCATCCATCTATCCCTCCATCCATCACCCCATCCATCACCCATTCATCATCCATCCATCCGTCCATCCATCCGTCCATCCATCCATCCCCCATCCATCCCTCCATCCACCCATCCATCCATCCATCCATCTATCCATCCATCTATCCCCCATCCATCCATCCGTCCATCATCCATCCATCTGTCCATCTATCCACCAATCGATCACCCATCTGTCCATCACCCATCCATCCACCATCCATCCATCCATCCATCCATCCATCCATCACCCATCCATCCATCCATCCATCTATCCCCCATCCATCCATCCGTCCATCATCCATCCATCTGTCCATCTATCCACCAATCCATCACCCATCCATCCATCATTCATCCATCCATCTGTCCATCATCCATCCATCCATCTATCCCCCATCCATCCCTCCATTCATCATCCATCCATCCACCAAACATCCATCCCCCATCCATCTGTCCATCTATCCACCAATCCATCCATCCGTCCATCATCCATCCATCCATCCATCCATCCATCCATCCATCAATCACCCATCCATCTATCCATCTATTCACCAATCCATCACCCATCCATCCATCCATCCATCCATCATCCATCCATCCATCTGTCCATTATCCATCCATCCATCCATCCCTCCATCCATCACCCGTCCATCCACCATCCATCCATCCATCCATCCATCCATCCAACACCCACCCACCGATCCATCTATAATCCATCCTTCCATCTATCTCTCCATTCACCCATCCACCATCCATCATCCATCCAGGAGTCAAACCTCCTGTCTGCCATGTGTCCCGTCAGGTCCTGGATCCAGTAGTGAGCAAGAAGAAGATGGCCTGGCCTCAGGAAGCTTACAGCTCAGTGGGGAGGCAAACTGGACACATGTAATTATAAATAATTAATTCACTGCAGTGCACCAAGTACCACAGAGGAAAACTGCAAGAGTGTGTGACCAGGGGGGTGTCCTGGTTCAAAGGCTCAGCAGAGGCCTCCATGTGCACCATTTAAACTGTGCCCTGAAGGAACAGTTAGGCAAAGACAAGGGGGTGCTGTTCCAGGCTCAGCTTATGAAAAGTCCATGAAGAACAGGGGAAAACTCAGCCTATCCAGGCCGGAGAAAAGAAAGCTGGAATGTGGAGATACACATAGTTAGAGTCAGAAAAACTTGGGTTCAAATTCTGGCTCTACTCTTCCATAGCTGTGTGATACAGGGAAAACCATTAACCTCTCTGTGCTTCCGTACCTTCATTAGCCTGGTGGAGTTAACAGTCACTGTCTCACCAAGATGACCAGGCAATCACATAAGATAAGGTGTCCGGAAACACTCTACACATGATCCAGCACAGTGAGTGCTCAGTAAATGTTTGCTAAATGACAATCGAGGCCATATTTGGATCTCATTTGGGAGAATATAAGCATGGCCTTTGTTTCAACATTTGCTGAGTCCCTGCTGGGTGCAGTGAGAGGGAAACATTTAAGCTCTAGTGCCCTCAAATGGCCCCAGCCACTTGGTGAAACTCCCAAGATGGTGTAGGGTGGGATGAAGGCGAGATCTTGGGGAAGGAGTCGGGGGTGGGCTGCCTGAGGGAGGAAGACCCCTGCGCTGGCAGATGAAGCGAGCTAGGGCTTGAGGTGCGGGAAGGCATTCAGAGTGGAAGGTGCAGCAAGAGCAGAGGCTGGGAGGTCATGGCTGACCCTTCCCACCTGCTAGAGGGGCTGAGAGCAGGGGGAGAGGGGAGCAGCTCGGCAGGAGCCCCAGGCCCCCAGGGGCAGACCCAGCACAGTGTGCTCAGTGAAGCCTTGACGTGGCCCCTCCAGATCTCTGTCCAGTTCCTTGTGTACAGGAACGCCTCCACCTCCTCAGAGCGTCAGCCACTCCTCCCAGGCTGACCAGGACCCAGGCCAAGCCCAAATGACCGGGACCTCCAGATGCCACACCAGGAAGGGAGAAATGTGGGCAGTCACGACTGCCGACCCTGGACAAGGCAGTGGAAGAAGCCAGGGGAGGCCTAGAACTCTGGGCCCACCTGCCTCCCCCCATGCCTCCAAAACCTGGGCTGACTGTTCAGGAGCAAGACAGCCCCTAGGGCCAGCCTCCCCCGACCTTGGGACTCACCCCGCCAGGATCTGAGGCAGCTGTCCCTGGGAGTCTTGAGGGAGAGGCTGCAGCTGGCACCTTGCCCCTCAGTAAACAGTGCGCTGACCCTCGGCTCACCTACCTCATCCTGCCGCTCACCTCTGGAGAGGGACGCAGCTGCAGCTCAGTGTACCCAGGACGGTCTGTCGATTGCAGCCAGCCTAGTAAATGGTACCCCCCAGTGAGGCCTCAGCTGTTGCTCCTTCCCAAGGTGCTGGGGTCTGAGCTGCAATGGGTGGGGATCTGGGCCCCACCTTCCAGGGCCCAAGGGGCCTAAAGGGTCAGGCTGCGGGAGAGCCAAGCAAGAGGGGACCTAGTCTGCCGGCTAGCCTCCCAAGGGCCTCTGGTTTCTTCACCCTGCTTCTCTGTGACAGGCTCCACACCTGGTGGTGAGGACACAGCAGTGAGAATGACACTCCAACAGGGTCCCTGCACCTCGGTACTCAGAAAGCAGAATCATTTAGGTTCAGATCTTAGTCCTACATCTTAGCTTCTCTGTGCCTCAGTTACCTTACCTGTGAAATGGGATGACAATATTACCATGTCGTATGTCCTTAGAAGATGGTGTAATTACTAAGGGTAGCCCCAAAATCTGGCATGTAGTGAGAGCTCAATAAAGGTTAGCTTTGATCATTTTTATTTGGAGGAGGGGGACAACCAGATCTCCCTGGAGGTCAGAGACCTTCCTGACGACGCAACAGGCAGAAGGATGAGCAGGAGATCACGGGGAAAGGTGAGAGTGCTGCAGGCCAGAGGGAAAAGAGGTGTAAGAGCAGGTCGGAAGGGAGCAGAGGGGGCGGGGTTCGGCCCTGAGCTCTGGCTCCTGGGCCCAACCTCAGTTTGTCTCCCAGACTCCATCTGAGTCCACTTTCCTATTGGCCGTGATCCTGTGGGTGCCAGAGGACAGGGACCAGCTCCCCTCTGTGCTGGTCTGCTCTTGGCTCCACACACCCCACTTCAGGTCCCCAGGTCCCGGAAGCCATCGGGATGGGCTGATGCCAGGTGGGGCTGGTCAGAGAGAGAAACTTTCTCAGCTTTTCTTTTAGAATCTTCCTCTTCCAGCCCCAGAGACAGCAAGGAGCCAGGCAATGGGGCCACAGCCTCCACTGGGAGGGGGCACCCTGGCCCAGTTTGGTGCCACAAATATTTGGCATGCAGCCCTCCATGCTCCGCCCCTGCTGTGCTAGAATTCTGGTGGAGGTGCACCAGCTCTGGTCCCTGCCCTCAAGGAGGGGAGACCTTGCCATGCCCTGCTGGGAGGGCTGTGAACAAAGTGCCAAGTGCCACAGGAGTGAGGAGCCGAGAGCAGCCCCAGGAGACAACCACGGGAGGCTTCACAGAGGTGTAGCCCTGGAGCTGAGTCTTGAAGGTGGAGGGAAGGGTGTGCAAAGGCCTAGAGGGGGAGCCTGGGCTGCTTCCAAGGTGGGGTTGCTTAAGAGCCTTGAAAGCCAGGCTGATATGACCACAGGGTTGTGGGGGCAGGGCCAGTGCCGCAGCTTGCAGCAGGTGGCTGTGTTTGGCTGAGGGAAAAGGAGGGAATTGGGACTGGGGACACCGGGCAGGGGGCACCTCTGAGGTGCTGGGGGGCAGTGGGGGCAAGACGGGCCAGTCTCCCCCAGCCCTGTCCTGGGGCACGCCTGCAAAGAAGCCTGTGTAACCTGGCATGCAGCTGCCGTATATTGAGCACTCGCTGGGGGGGGGGGGGGGGTGCTGAGCCGTGCACACATTCATTCCTCACCACCCCCAAGGCGGATGCAATTATGCCCATTTGACAGATGGGAAAACAGGTTTTGAGGAATTAAGCAACTTGTCCAAGGTCACTCAGCAAGGCCTGGCAGCTGACCCACATTGGGTCCCTCAGCTACAGGGGCCATCCCCGTGAGGCCATCCTTTAGCGTACCCTCCCTGGCTGGGGTCCAGGGCCCAGCCTCAGCCTCACCCTGAGGAGTAGCCCAACCCTGCTGGATAGGGGCTCAGGCTCCCTATCCACTGTCCTGAGCAGCGATGTCCACAAAGCCCTTGGCCTGTCCCAGTGGGAGGTGCCCCAGGCCCCAGCTGGCTGTGGGCCAGGTCCGGTTCAGGTGCCCTTTGCTAGCCAGGTGTCTGGCCCCACCCAGGCTGACCTGGCTCCATGCTAGCTACCTGGGCCCAGGAGGCGCCTTCCAGCCTGAAGACCTGGGGCTCAGTATTGCAGCATGAACGCCTTGAACTAGAGCTGAGTAGGGAAGAAAGATGCAATATCATAGCTGCTGCCTGACGGACTGCTGGCTCTGGCTTCCTGGGTCCGTCCAGTCAGCTGAGAGCTATGGTTCCTTCCTCCTCAGGAAGCCCCAGTCTGATGGGGAGACATGGGCCCTTCCCCCAGGGAGTGCCCTGTCTGGGGGGGCGTGCTTAACTAAGGTGGGCTTGCAGGCTCACGGGCCAGCACCTGGCATGTGATCAGAGCCTGGTAAATAAATGGCTACGTTAGCTTGTCCTCCCCACATTCCTCCCAGGAGGGTTCCACTGCACCACGGGGCCATGCTTGCCGGCAGGTGGGGCCCCTGAAGTGAGAGGCCCCCAGGTGGATTTCCTCTCTCCCCTGTGCTCACACCTCGTGCTCCTTGCTGCAGGCAAGGGGTGGTAGGGGCCTCAGCTCTAGGTGTGGCCTGAAGGGATGAGAGCCCCCTCGATCCTTCCTCTGCCCGAAGTGTGGGCTCAGCACAGTTCTGCATTTTGGTTTCAGGCCCAGGCTGTGGCTATTTACCAGGGATCTGGTAAATAGTAAAATGTGGCAATGCACTTACCAGTTGCCATTCTCCAGGAGGGTTTCTCCCTCAGAATTCAATGGGGAGCAGGAGGCTGGGCCTGTCAGCCTCCAAAGATTCCTACCTTAGTGGGTTACATTTTAACTATTGAATGAGATCCTGTGTACGAAAATGCCTTGCACAATACCTGGTCACCATGGTCCCCAAATCTCGGCGTCTGGGCAGAACAGCTGGCTGGCAGGCAGGTGGCATTCTGCAACAAAGCAGAAGGAACAGCCAGAAGCCTCATCCCCAGCACCCGGCCCCACGCCCTCCCAGCCGGGGGGTGGGGGGGGTTCCCCTTGGTTATTTACTAAAGCTGGCATTTTCAAAGCTACAGCTTTCAGTCCCCAAAGCTGAGAGAGGGGAGAAACCCACAACTCAGCCCCCTCTTCATCCCTTCTGTTGGACTTGGCTTTTATCAGAGCTTGATGGTGGGACCCCAGAGATCCCTGGTGAATAGCCAGGCCGAGTCCTCACCGTCTCAGATGTCCCAGCACTAACCGGATCAGGTTAGTGTCAGCCCTATGACAGGGAGTGGGGATAGCCTTTTGCTTCGGATTAAATCAACCGGTAACTACTGGTCTGTCCCCCAGCCCAATAACAGCCCTGAGGACACAGCTACCCATCAGCATAAATGCTATTGATAAAGACTTCCCCACCCCCACCAGCCAGTATGGGCACAGACTTCTGTTCACCATCATATACCCAGCACATAGTAGGTGCTCAATAAATGGTAAATGAATGAATGAGTGAATGCCTGAAACACTGTCCCTCAAAGAGCCCTGAGTCAGTGGAGACAGGCCTGTAACCGGCCATCACAGAACTACCAAATTTGTGCACTTGAAATGGGTGAACTGTCTGGCATGTGAATTCTCTTTATAAAGCTACTTGAAAAAATACAAAATTGGCTTATTAAAATTTGAATGGGATGTTATGGGTAATGAGAATATATTACATCTTGTAACATTTCTACTCATATGTAGTCATTACAAAGTAATCTGAATGCCTAATATGCATGAGGGCCTGGTGGTGGTAGGTGCGAGGGAGAAGTGAAGGATTTCATTCACTAGACCAGAGAGGGAGAGAGAAATATAATGGTGTAATCTATTCATTCTCTGGAGCACTTACTGAGCACTTATTCCAAACTGAAAAGTTTCACAAAAAAATGTAGCAACAGTAATGAGTGTGTATGTCTGAAATATTTTAAGACATAAAAAACAACTAAGAAAATTCACATAAAACCTTAAAAATATGGTTCATTTAAATATATTTCAGAAACTTAATTTCTTTAAATTATGAGTTTATCTAAAATGTTTGTATTCTCAACTTGGTCTTTTTAAAAAAGCTAATTGAATAATCCCAGTAGAAATTATACAAACGATGACCAAACTTCATGAAACAAGAAAAAAAAATAGCACCAGCTAGTTCTAAAGTATCTATTTACTAGATCACCTGCTTCAAAGGGGCAGAAAAGCAAATTGCAAACTCAGTACAGAGCTCTCAGGCCAAGTGTTTGTAGTGAAGCAGATGTTTTGAAGTAACAACCTGACAAGGTGTGATTAAGTAACCTGGTTTTCTTCCTGAAGGTTTTACAAATTTTAGTTACATTGAGAAAATAATTATGAGATTTTTAACTTCCATTTAAATTCTAGAACATGTCATTTATATTTAACTTATTGTTTGGAATGAGATATTCTTACTAAATTTTGAGATTTTGCTGTAGAGGCTTAAAAACAATTGCCAATTAAAAGATTCTTGGAATTCAAAAGTGGGCAGGAGAGGCCGTCCAGGGGTCGTGGGGCCGAGCAGATGGGGCACGTTTCCCCAGCCCCTGCCTACCGTTGAGTGGGAGGAGACGTCTGCATCTTTGGCTCCTGGTGAGGGTTCAACGCCAGTGCCAGCGCTGCTCCAGGCCCAGCAGGTGCTCAACACAGGGGCCTTCTCTCTTCCAGCCTCTTGAGGGTCCACTGGTTACCAGGAGCGGGAGCACACTCACTAAGGGACAGGCAGGTTGAGCGGGGCCCATAGGAAGAAAAGGGCAACAGTCGGCATCTAGGACGGCGCCCAGGATTCTCTAGGGATCTGAGGAACTTAAGGAAATCTTCCTTCCCAGAGGAAATGAAACAGTTCCGACGGTCAGCCTCTCTCAAGAGAGAACACGGTAATTGGCTTAATGTGGGTCTTGCAAGGGGGAGGGAAGGCCGAGACTGCATCACACAGAGGCTGCATGGAGGGGGTGGCACCGAGGGAGGGGCAATGCCTGCTCCACCCCACCAGGTACCACAGGCCTATCACAGGCGGCTGCTGAGTCAATGATGGAACGAGGGAGTTTGCAGACAGGGAGCCTTGGAATCTGAGGCCCCAGGACCTCAGGAAGTGCTCTGAGAGCTGACTTGTCAAGACCACAGCAAAGGGGGCAGTGAAAGGGCCTTGGGGAGACAGGGAATCCCCGGTTACCCACCTGAGCCCTCACACCTGTAGAGATGAAGACCATCACCAGTAATGGGTGCTGGTGAGTTCGTGGAGCTCAGACCACACAGCAGGCTTCTGCCACCCCACCTCACCAAGGCTGACTCCCATTCTGTTAACTGGCACCAGAGGGCACCTTCAGGAAGCATCTAGTGAGCCGAAGGTGGGGTGGGCCGTTGTTGTAATGCTGCCAAACCCAGGGAGTCTGCCACCTGCAGTTTGTGGAACCAAAGGGCCGGCCAAACCTCCAGGGCTCCTTTGTGCCACTTCCTTGGCCTCCCTCTGGTCTCAGGCAAGCCACGGAGCTTGCCGCAGCGAGAGCCGATAAAGGAGTGGCCGTGAGGTGGCCCGAGCCGCCTACAAAACACTTCTGTTCTGCCACTTGCTTCCAGCTGCCCTCACCCAAGAAAATTGGTATCAGAGCCCATTGTTCACCAGCCTGACATAACATCAAAAAACAAGCAGTGATGGCTATGGCTCCCACGAAAGATTCTAGAAGGCAGAGCAAGATCAGGCCTGCCATACATCACACTCACAATTTCTGGGTTCCAAGTGTTATTTTTGGTCACATGATGGGTTTTTCTTCTTACCTATGTCTATCTCCATGGTATTTTGCACTCAATAAAGATGTACCCCACCTGGGAACTTTCTCCTCAGACCCAACGGAGTTGGGGTCGGGGGTGTCAAGGACCCAGGCACCTCAGACCAGAGGGGCTAGCCAGGGGTGGCCCTGACCCGCCACAGCTGCCCTGGTGTAACGAACAGAGCGTGGACTCTGCAGCTCTGTGAGGCCTTAAGCGCTTTACCTCAGCCCTGTTTCCTCACATCGCCAAGGGCTGTGGTGAAGGAAGATGGCGTCGGGTGTGTGGACAGACCTGCACACAGTAGGTGTTTGCTAAGAAGAAAGGAAAGCCGGGAGCAGGGTGGGGAGGAGCAGAGATGGCTCCCACAGGCCTGGGGTCTGCATGGAGGCCCTTTTCTTCTCACTCCATGGGAAGTCCCACACTTCCTCTGCCCAGCACACCTGGGGTCAGCCCTCATGGCCAAAACCACACATGCTTAGAAAGTGAGGCAGGCGAGAAAGAACACAAGGCCAGTGCTAACTGCGTCCCAGTTTCTTTTTATTTATTTTTTTGTTCTTTTTTTCCTTTTTTTTTTTTTTAAGTATGGAAGCTCAAGTATAAGATGTAGATTTTTTTTTTTTTAAGCTTTACAAAAAAAAACAAAATAAAACAAAAAACTCCGTTTGCATTCCATAAAAATTGACAGAAAAGCACCTGGCCAGAAGAGCAGAACGGTCAGCAGGCCCCACCCCCACCCCCGCAATGTGGTCTCCGTGGGACAGGGCCAGTCTGTGCAGGGCAATGCTGAGGGCCACCTCTCTTTTCTCCCCGAGCGGTCCCCTGCCCCACCCCCAACCCCAAGCAACTCCCAAACACACGTGGAATCAGATTTCCAGTTTTTCTTCTATCTTTCACACACCAGTTATTTCATAAAATTTTTTTGTTTTACATTTTTTACACCAATGTAACAAAAAGGTGGGAGGGAAGGGGAGGCAGACAGACAGTGTATTTTATGCCTATAAATGGGTGGGGTGGGGACAGGGAGCTGGGGCAAACAAAACACACACGGTCTCTATGGAAACATTGAGTTTTGACAGTAAAACGTGGTGGGAAGCAGGCCGCGGAGACGGAGAAGGGTGTTAGCGGCTTTATTCTCAGGGAGAGATGGCGCCGTGCAGGTCCATGAAGCAAGTTGTGTGACCTGTCGGGAGGGAAGGGACGAGGGAAGGGAGCAGAAAACAAGTTTTCTAAGAAAGGAATCTAATGAGTGAGTGCATGGCATGTCCGGTCAGCGTGAAGCAGAGGTTTAACATTGCTGCTTTCTCTTCAAAGCCTCCACCAGGTCATTCTTAAGAGCTTCTTGTTTTGATTTGTCTGCAAAAGTCTGCACAGACCTGCCAGGGAGGAAAAGAACTGTTATTAGTAGGTTGAACAGGAAGAGGTGTGGCGGTGAGGGGCCGGGCGCTGCTGTGCTGGGCCTGGCTCTGACACTGCCCACGAGAGCGACCTCCTGGGGTGAGGGTTGGGGTCACGGGGCCGGGCAGCACAGATCCTGCCTGGAAGGAGAGCGGTGCTGGAGGGGTGCGGAGGGGGCACAGAGCCCGAGATCCACAGCCTCAGCTCCTCGCTGGGCACCCCAGGCGAGGCGCACCGCCCACCTGGTCAAATGCTCACTGCTGCACCAGGCTGGGGGTGGCTTAGCCGCCGTCCCCAGAACCCTAACCCACTGGTCTGGCAAAGGTCACAACGCACCAAAGACCGTCCATGCTTGAGACCAGCTGCAGACTCAGGCTGGGGCCAGGAGGACTTCGCTGTAAAACTTCGCCCTCACCGCACCCTTGCCCGGCACTGGAGGCTTGGGGCTCACCCCACCAACGCAGGGGGCACGGCGCCCCACTCAGCATGTGTTTAAGAACCAGTGCACTGGGCAGCTGAGCACACTGCGTTCACTGCCAGGGTAGCACGTGAAGGACAGGTGCTTTCAGGCTTCCTCTGTGAGGCACCGTCAGCTGTTAACTTGCAAAGAAACAGCTGACCCATCAGCCTGGCTTTCCAGAGGCAGCATGGGATTGAGGTAAGTGCCCTGGGTCCCTGCTGTCAGGTCCTGTAGTTGTGGGGAAATGTTAACGTGAGTGCATTTACACACGGGTGTTAATACTCTTCAACAAAGCTAACAAGCAAGCTTTGCAGAGGTTGTCCAATTTACAAAGTGTTTTTCACACACATTTCTCAATTAACGCTCACCAGCATCCTGGAGGAGTCTCAGGATTATTCCCAATTTATAGATGAGGAAATGGAGGCTCAGAGACATGCCCCTGGCAATGGCCCAAGTGATCACTGTCAAATTTATCCAACGTGTTGGTTAACCAAGAACTTATTAAACGATCAACTTCTAATAGTTTCAAAGCAGTGGAAAGAGGGGTAGAAGGCAGCCTCCCATGAATGCTGTGGAGAGCGTGCTCCACGGGAATCGCATGTCTGACCGTGAAAAAGAACAGGAAGGAGGGAACAAAAGGTAATCCCAAATGCCAAAAATGGGTGAAGCGAGATGAAGTAGGACCCAGGAGAAACAACTGCATCCCAACATGAATTCTGGCTACTGAATCCTGGAAAAATCATGGGTAGTAACCCTCAAAACGGTTAAGAGTGGAATGGGATAGACAAGATTTTGAAAGAATCAGTATATATCTGAAAAGATGCCCATGAGAAATCCCTCCATTTTTGGTTGATGCTGCCGAAATACTCATTTCTGCATATTTGCCCTGGACTGCCCCTGGCTCTGCAGTGGCCAAAGAAAAGGCTGGACACAAGCCATGGTGGCCCTTGGGCTCCAAATCTCAGCCAGGCCATCATGGGCCTCTGGCAAAGCTCCGAGGGATGTTAACATGACACGTCCCAGAGAGGATGTGGTGGGCGAAGCAGCAGCTCCCAGGGCTCCCAGCCTGAGCAGTGCCGGCTCTTCTGGGAAGGAGGAGCCGAGCACACCAGGCCCCCACCCCCCACAAAGTAGAAAGTTCCAGAGTTAGAACCAGAGTTAGAATCAGGTAGGAGGCAGGTTAGGCTTGGAACGGCTAGAGGTGTAAGGAGCAGGGCACTCATTTAGGGGACAGAGCTTGGGAAGGTCATTGCCAAGCAACCTCGAACCAATGCCTGGAGGGAGCGCTAACTCAGTGTGGGAAGGAGGACGTGTCCTAGACAGACGGGGTGCCGGGGTGCCAGACTGCCAGCCGCTGCAGAGAGCTTCTATACCAGAAAGCCTCCAGGGTGTGGCCATGGGCCTGGCCAAGGCCGTGGACCCAGAAGACTAGACCCATCTATAAGCTGAGAGGCAGAGGAGAAAACCACACTATCATCACCTTAAAAAAGGTTTCCCTCAATGCTGTGGCGGGTATGTGGTGGTCCCACTATGAGGATGGGGGCTGACAGGTGCCTTGGGCCTGAAGTTGACACACACAGCCCAGACCAATATGCTAAGTCCCACGGATGCAGAATGACTCCACTCCGCCTGGGTACGTAAGTGCCCCCACCTCCCCCGCCCTGAAATCCCACCGAGCCTCTTCTGGTTTGGGCCCTTGGTGTCCGGTGTGCGGGCCTGGGGTAAGCCTCTAAGCCCCTCTCTGCACCCCTGCCTGGCTGGGTTTGCAACTGCTTTATGTGAAAACCGGTGTCCCCCTGGGGATGCTGACTGCTTTCCTATTTGTCACAAGCTCAAGTCATGGTTCTCGGCCATTATCAACAAGCAAGACTGTTTTCCCTTCCATCAGTGTAAGAGGACAGCTGTAGCTCGTTATGGGCGGAAGGTTATTCTGGTCCAGGCAGCTCCAGCAGCAACGGGTTTGGGGTGCCCCCGGCCCAGCCAGGGGGACGACAGCTCCCACTCTGGACTCCGTCCTCAGACTTGGAGCGATACACCCCTTTCAAGTCAGTTAGCACCAAACAGCCCATTTCCCACCAGAAGGGCTTATTTGGCTTCCAGGATGTTTCGTTGAAAAGTTGGGGAGGACCCAGCTGCACACAGAGCAGATTCGGGGAGGCTGTCCCAAAGCATGTGGGTGAGCAGAAGACAGGGCACGGATCCTGACTCTGCGGCCATCAGAGCAGTGCAGGCAGCTTCTGCTGGAGGCAAAGCTGGTCCCCCAGGCTGGGCTTCTCCAGGAGCCAAAGCCAAAACCACCCGTCTGCCCCACACCCAGCCCCGCCCAGAGGGCAACACACACACACACACACACACACACACACACAGCATATAAGACAGACAGACAGACAGACAGAGAGAGAGAACACTCCCCCCCCACACACGCGCGCACACACACCCCCATATGTGATACGGGTCCATGTTACGTGGGGCTGAGTCTACTCGTTAATGTGGCTGCTCACGGCCGTGAGCGGACACAGGGTTAGTGGTGGTTTAAGTGGCCGCGCGGCAACTGCCCGACCGGCAGGGTCTCAGCGGGTTGGTGAGTCCTGTTTAGTGGGGAGGGTGCTCGTGCCTCTCAGGCAGGGTACCTGGCTCGGCCTAATTATCAGGCTGGATGTGGATCTGGCGCTGGGTCAGCACTTGGGAAAGCTCCCTCTGCAGCTGCTGAAACTTGGGGTTGTCAGGGATAACATCAACAGATCTACAGAGAGTGTTCAGAGGTGAGCGCGGCAGGAGGGAGACGACATGAGTCTAGGAGCACAGGGAGGGTGGGGACAGGGCTGAGGAGACACAGGGGACACACAGGGCAGAAGGAAGGGGCGTCATTACGGCCACGGCCACACGGTGTGGAGGCCGTGGTGCAGAGCTCTGCATGGACAGGTCACGGTGCTCAGGGCTCAAGACCACCACCCCACAGGCTGTCTGCGTCCCTACTTTCCAGCAATCACCTGGGTTGGTGCGGGTGGGGCAGTAGCCCCAGGGCAGGAGGCTCTGGGGACAGATGGCTTATGAAGCTCCAGGCTCAACAGTTAGGGGAGAGCGATGTTGCCCGAGGGGGGAATGAACCCCATCAGGGACCAGACCAGATTCCCCTCGGCAAATGGGGAAGGAAGATCAGGCTCCAAAGGGGAATCCTCGCTGTTTCAAAACTGAATTGGAGACTAAAAATCTGTCTGCGAGACAAAATTCACAAGCCAGAACAGCCCCCAGAGCTGCTTCCCGCCTCTCCTTCTGGCCCAAAAGGAGGTTTGGATCCGGAATGGGGGATCAGAGGGCTGGTAGCCAAGGAGGAACATGAGCCCTTGGACTCACATGGCTTGTCGGGCTGTAGAATACAGGCTCCATCTCATCTGATCCCTTCAGCAGCCCTGCCTGCCTGACTGGACCGCGCCTCCGAGAGCAGCGTCTCGTCCAAGGTCGCAGAGCTCAGGGTGACAGAGCGTGCATGAGATCCTGGCCGCCTGACTCCGAGGTCTCCACTGCCCCCCACTCTAGCCTCCTGCTCTGCCACCACAGACCTTGGGGACCCAGAGAGCCCCTCTCAGCTTTCAACAAGCTGACACTGCGGAACTGAGGGCCCGGGTTGGGTGAAAGGGGCAGCTCGGGAGCCTGGCCACAGCCAAGAGCCCTGGCGGAGGATATCCGAGTGGCTGTGGCCCATTCCCAAAAGCAGCAGGGTGAAGGGACTCTTTCTGTGGGACACTCCGCTGCCCCGAAACACAGCCAATCAGAGGAGCCCAGGCCACTCGGAGGTCTGCGCTCCCTCGTATGCCCTAGGGTCTCGTGTGCAGGTCCCTTAGATAGGACTGACCCCTGGGGGCAGAGAAAAGCTGACTTCAGGGAAGAGGGCAGCGATGGCTGTTAAAGGGAACACCTCCCAGATAACAAAAATGGTAGAGGAAGGAACCAGTATCTACTGAGAGTGTAAACCACGTACAAGGTGCTTCACCTTTCAAAGTCTGCATGACAATCCTATAAGGTGGGTACTTTAGCCCCAGCTTACAAACCGAGGCCCAAGCTCATATGACTAAGCTATTAAGCAGCAGACCTAAGATTCAAATCCACACCTTTTCGGTTTCCAAAGCTTACACTTTTGTGTACATTACCTCAGCCCATTGACGATGTCCTTTGTTTTTCCAAAGTAGATCTCGTTCAGCGTACTTCTGATTTTATTTTCCATGTCCTGGAAGGGAGGTCAGACAGACATGACGGCAAACAGTTGGGAGTCCGAGACCCCCCCCACCAGCACACCCTGCAGTCCCCGCTGTGACCACAGGGGGGAGGCACACGCCTGCGCCAGAGACGGTACAGCGAGGCCCCCAGCAGACAAGACCCACCTATAGCTTGTGCTCTGTGCACGTTCCCGCCCACGGGCACACAGAAGCCAATACCCAGGTGTTGGGGGCCAGTGCTAAGCATTACTGGGGTCTGGTCTAAACCACATCAGCACCCCTCAGCCTTCCACCAAGTTTGTGAACAATTCTGTGAAACTGAGAGCACCTTCCCTTCCTCCAAACAGCGTGGTGAACTGAAAGCAGCACGACTGAAGTTCCTCCAGAGCCCACTGGCAGTCCAGGGACCTGGTTCCTGCTCAAGCTCAGGTCTTTGCTGGCACCCAGGGGACTGGGGGAGACAGCACTTAGGACTTCTCGAGCACAGCCTCCGGGAGCATGTGTCCGGGGCTGCGGAGATGCCACTGGAGCCAAGCCCTGCTTACACCCAGATCTGAATGCTCCGAAAACACGAGGCCAGGGAAAAACATGAGGAGCACGCCACTGGCTGCTATGGAGTTGGAAGAAGCAAGGGAGAAGGCCAGCAAGCCAGCCGACAGGCTTCAGGGGCACATGTCACGTGCTGGGGAAGCAAAGCACAGCCGCAGAAGCAAACAAGGTCCAGAAGGTCCCCTCACCTCTACCAGGCGCCCGATATTGGCTATGTGTGGGGAGCTGTCGCTCACAGTTTCATCTTTCTCCATCTGCAAAAGACAAAAACATTCCTCCAAGTCAGAGCGAGCCGTTGCTCCCTGAGAATGGCCTCCTCCACGGTTTGCAAAGAGCCCGTATTCCTGCTGGCAGCTTCCAAGACAGCTGCAGGAGGTGCAAGACCACTTTCCCAGTAGGGGGACCCAAGCACAGGTCATAAACAGCCCAGCAGGCAGAAGCCCAGCGTCCCCGTTTCCAGGGGAGAATCCCGTGCTGCAGCCCTCGGTGGGGCAGACACCCCATCAAGCCCACAGCAGGGAGGGCAAAGGTGACTGCCCTCGTCAGGCACCGACTCATCCAGGGCCAACTGGACAAGAGGTGCTCGGTTTGTCTCCACACCACCGCTCACGCACAGGCGCCGGGTGTCTGTCCCCAGGGTGGGGCGTCCAATCTGCCATGACACTGCTGTGCCTCTACTGTTCCTGTGATGCCAGCTACAGAGGGAGGGACCGACCACCCTGGGCAGCAGGAGACTCTGAGGCTCAGAGAAATGAAGTGATTTGCCCAAGGTCACGAGGAAGTAAGGGCAGACCCTGGGTCAAAGCCCTTCTTACTTCGGAGCCAAGTGACATGAGAAATTTGAGCAAGACTCTCAACCCAGATTACAAGGGACACCACAGAGCGGGGTTTTGGAGGAAGTGGAACGCAGCAATTTGAGTCTCAGAGAAGGAATTGAGGATTCCTGACATGAGCACTTACTTGTGGATGGTGGATTTCTCCCCCCTTTCTTCCTATGCTGAAGGATTATTCCTTTACAAGATTATCAATTCCTTAAAGAGAGAGCTATTGGTAAGCACATAAGTGTTCACTGTTACTAAACTGAGAACAAGACCAGGGAGCTAGCACTACCACTGCTATTGAAACAAGACGTGGCAGCCGGAAGAGGTAATCAAGAAACAGGAGAAACACGTAAGAACAGTACCAGGAAGGCTAGAGCTCAAAATGAATTCAGACTAGTAAAAAAGGAAAGAAAACGGCCGGGAGGCTAACTTCCTTCAGAACCAGAACAGGGCGGATGGTCGGGGTGGGCAGTGGTGTGTGCGTGCTCAGAGGCGAGAGGTCTCTGCTGCTTCTCACCGATTTTTACGTCCCTGCCAGGGTCAGATAAATCTGGTTCTGTGCTACAGCAACCCTTAAAAAATTACAGCACACTTTAGAGGTGCCAGCACACTAGGAGGGCAGAGGCCGACGCTGCTTTCATAAAAGAAGGAAGATGAACGGTGGGAATTAAATACTAGCTTGACATTGGTCCAGGCAATCTTTGGTGGGACTGTTAAACATCATCTGTTGGCACATTTTAAAACCTGGTATCCCTAGGAGCCAGCACGGGCTCGCTGTGAACAAGTTCTGCCCTGGGAATCCTGATTTCCTGTTTTGATGGGGACGCTGGGCTGGACGCCATGCTCCCAGGTGGCCCTGTGTGGCATCCTGCAGGATTCCCTACCTGGCCCCGGGCCAGCCTGTCTGCCCAGGATTCAAAGGCAGGCACAGCAGAGGGTTCAGTGGCAGCCTATCAACAGCATCAAGGGTCGAGATGACGACACGCGTGACATCAGAACGCAGAAACACGGGTCGGCCACCAAACAGCCTCTACCAAGCACGGAGCGCTTCCTGGGTGGCAGTCACCTTATTCCACTTTGTCTTCACCAAAACCTATTTTACACCCAACAATACTGAAGCTTAAAGATGTCACGATCTGCCCAGGTCCCAGCAGCAGGCGACTCCAGCGCCTGCGGTCTTCCTGCCTCAGTACGCTGATCACACTCACCTGGGCAAATGCAAATCCGCTACTTCGACTCAGACATTAACCTCACTTGAGTACAAAACGGGGGGGTAAGTCCCGTGAAGAGACTTGTGGGTTTTGGATGACTTCAAGCTTGACTGGGACGCGGCTGCTCCGACCGCTTTCACGCACGTCTAGGTACATAAATGAAACCATCACTGACGCCCAGATCAGCAGCCGTAGCTGCAAGGCTGCCGAGGTCTCGCTTAGGGAGGCAACGGTCCCCCGGTCCTGTCCTGGCCCAGCCACACAGGCAGGGCTGGATTCAGTCGGGACACTGGGCTTTAAGAGAGCCACGTACAAGTTGGAGTTCACCAGCTTAAAAGATCTGAACACGCGGAGCCCAAGAAGTGGGAAAGAACTGGGGACACTCAGGCGGGGTGGGGACTCAGGAGATTCTAGCACTGGTCCGGTGGGGGGAGCAGACCCAATTCATGTCACTGCCCAGGGCAGCGAGGGAACAGCACGGGATGGACGCGCGGTCTACAACGGGCATCTGCTCATGAAACCACGAGCCCCAGGTCACGTCACCAGAGATGTCTGAGGAGAAATGGGCGCCATTTGTCACAGATGCTACAAGAGGTGTAGAGTGACAGACAGCCTAAAACCTATGGCCTCGCAGGCCCAGTGATGAGAGAAATGTCTGCAGAACAAAGATGTCTGCTTCTGGCAAGACTGTGTGGCTGAGGCCTGGTCAAATGGAAAAGAGGAAGAGACACTAGAACACTCGGCCTCTCTGCCAACACTGTGCCCTGAACTGTCCCAGGTACTCTTTGGCCAGTGATCCTGGGGAGTCTGAATCCTCAGAGACCCCAAGGGTCCCCGCAAAGCAGGAGAAGTGAGTGCCCATGAACTTAAACGTGACCAGTACTCCCCATCATTAGCCCCCCCCCCCAGGTCTAATAAGCGCCCCACCCCTGGGCAGAGCCTAGTGTTTGCTGGGATATCATCTGGCTTCAGCAAAACCCCGGGCCAGGACAAGAGGGGGGCGTACAGGGCGAAGGAGTCGGGGGCACAGGGCTGTGTCTACCCATTTCTGAAAGGGATTTGGGGGGGACTGGGTTCTCTCCCCCGCCCCACGTGACAATGGTTCCTGTGCCCACCCAGACTAAGGGCTGCTCAGAGAGCTGCTCTTCTGGGCAGGGAGACGCCTGCGGAGTCTGACCCAAATGAATTATGTCCTTCCACAAAGTAGTCTCCCTCCCTCCCCAGCTCGATGCAGAGGGCTGATTCCTGGCAATCCCAGGGAAGCAACGAGGCTTGGAGCTCATTGAGGACCCCATTTGCAATGAGCACCAAAAGCCCAAAGTGAGGCCAGGCCTGCTGGCAAAGGGCTCTGGGCCGTCAGGGTAAGTAAAGTCCCATGACCTACCCACCCTCTTGGAAAGGAAAGGCTGAAACCGCTGGAGAAGCCACTGGATGCTCAAAGGTAAACGGGAGGGGGGCAGTGTGTGGAGGGGGAAAGTGAGAAGGCTCGGTCTCTCCCAGGAGCGGACTAACTCCCCTGGAGGACACAAGGGGCCATCTAAGCCTGGGCAGGCTGAGCCCAAGGAAAAGGCCCAGCAGGGACCGGGGGAGGAAAGAAAGGGGGGCTGAGCAGTGGGGCAGAGGCCGTGGCACACACAGACCTGTTTCCTTCGCCCCCTTGCTCACAGCCTTGCCGACGCCCTCCACACCTGGTCAGGGTCAGCTTGCTGGCAATGCTGACCTACCAAAAACAGAACTATTTTTGCAATGATAAATTGTTGTATCCTATGAAAGTGGCTGCCAGAGCAAAACATTTTTATGTGCTGTGGCCACACAGATGTCCTACAAGGTGGTTCCAACCAAGTCTGAAGTCAGAGGCCAGGCCGCCTGTCCCTATCAGGCAACTCTGCTCTCTGCGGTTTGGACACGGAAAGGACATGGGCAAGCATTCGGAAAGCGGCTGTTTTCCTCAAAAATGGCATGCGGTACCTCCCACTGCCACGTGGCACTCTCCAGGGAGCACAACCTGGGGGGGGGCCCTAAAGGAAGCCAGCCCCCCACTCTGGAGCCTGGGGGCGAGGGCCTAGGCCTGTCCAGGCTTTGACTTTCTTGCCTCTACTTTGTACTAAGTGAGACACATCTGCCCCATGCCCAGAACGGCAGCTCCATCCCCGGGACTTCCGGTCCCGGCTCTCGGGTAGAAGCTGGCAGCACGCTCCTGGTTATGGAGCTGAGCTCGGGTGGGGCTGGGACGTAATACGCTGTGAAGCTGTATCAGAAGACAGTGGTCAGCCAGCCTCTTGATGAAGGTTTGCTTTGCCCAGTTTCAGACAGTTTTAATTGAGCCTAAAACTATACATATTCGAGAAGATGGAGAAGTGTCGGCTTGTGAGACATGTGACAGTGGCAGCAGTAATATTAATCGCTATTATTCATTGAGCAACACACCATGTGTCAGAATGGTTCTGTGTTTCTACTCTACAGCCATCTCTCCAAATAGCCATTACCATAGTAGCTCCACGGCGAGAATGCCGTGAGTTTCAGAGAAGGGACGTGGTCTCTGCAGGTCACACAACTGGAAAGTGACTAGGCTAGGGTCTGAACCATGGTCTGGGTGATTCCAAAACCTGTTTTCTTCCATGAAACCTCTTCATTTGCTTAACTTCATCCACATTCTTTACCAAAAAAAAAAAAAAAAAAAATCAAGGCCAAACCACACTCCAGGGTTGGAAACTCTAAGCAGCCTCTATCCCTGACTCAACAGGCTCCCTCCGCACCCCTGCACCCCCAGGGATCTCAGGTCCCTTCTTCTCCTGCCGATATTCACAATGGGACAATGGGACAGTCGCAGGGAGGCAGTCTCACATACCAGCTTTTCTTCAACCAGGCCCTGGGTCACTCCACTCAAGGTCATCTGATAATACCAAACGTCCCCTAGAAGCCACACTGCTGAAGCATCGCCACCCTGAACCCAGGTCACCTCCTAGATAGAACACAAGGGGCACAGCTGTCACTGTGCTTCCCCAGTGAGCCCCTGGTGCTTGGTGCAGCCCTTCCGAGTTCCCCTACACCTGGAAGGAAGGCCACAGGCCTCTTCAGCCCTAAAACATACGGCTCTGTCTAACAGACAAGTGCGAGTCACAGGATTTCCCTGCGGTGACACTCAGGCAGGCGTCTCTGCTGGCCTTCTGCTGCTTTTACATCACCAGCGTCTACTCCTGAGCGGAGACGAGAGCTTGGTTTGCAAACGACCGGCCTAATCTCCCCACTTGGCAAAACATTCCACCTTCGTTTCTAAATATTTAGAATCTGAAAAAAATATCAAATGAACATCTGCAGGGCCTGTCCCTGGACTGGAAACCTTGCATCTCTTTCCAGAGATTTATGGTTTTGCCTCTTTCCCACGTCTCCAGCTGCCACACATAAGTGACCTCTCAATGCAACTTACTTTTCAACAGGTTGGTACTTGGCTGGCTCCACAGGCTTCCCAGGGGGGCCTAGATGGCAGCCCGCCAGAAGGCACGTCCCGCCCTCCTGCCCTGGAAGGATGGCACCATCTGGCTGAGATGAGCTTCCCCACAGACCACTGCTCACCTTTCCTCCCACAGCTGCAGGCATCTGCCAAAGCACTTGATCTGCTTCGCTTTCCAGCTCACATCCCTAAGGAACACCTTCTGGTGGGGGTCGGGGAAGGAAAGGCCACAGTAGAGGGGACGGGGTGGGGGCACTGAGGGAGCGTGACCTGGGGTGCACTTGGTCTGCGCCCACTGGGGTGTGTGATAACCAGGCGGGACACGCAGCTCAAGCAGTAAGTCATCGTGCAATTTACCCCCAATTTAAAGAGAGCTGGTGAGAGTTCCATTTCACTCACTTGCACGCCCACAAGCCCGCTAAACAGAACGGAGGGCCTGGGGGCAAGGCCTGGAATGTCTGAGCAGGGCCTCCAGCCAGCCGAAGCCTCGCCCTCCTAGATGGGGCATGGGGGACAGGAAGTGGAGGAGGCCCTGGGGGCCACACCCAGAGACGGGCAATGCAGGCCGCTGCTGAGGCTCGGAAGCCCTGTGTTGCTGAGCGGTGGCCCCTCCAACTCAGGGGTGGTGGTGGCGTGTGTAACTCAACCGGCTGTCTGGACTCTGCTGGACGTGAAGCTGGGAGAATCGGGAGCCCTCAGTCCTGCCCGTGCGCCCCTGCTGAGGTGTACCCTGATCGCAGGACGGGGACGGCACCTGGCACCGTGGGCCTGGGGAGACAGCGTCTTCCCTCCTGTCGCACGTGCGGCAAGAGGAAGGCAATGAGGCCTAGTTTCCAGAGGAAAAGCCGAGGCCTGGGTCACAAGTGGGGCTTAATGGAGGAACTCAAGTGAGGAAGACTCATCTCACCCCCGTCGCTCACCCCAATCCTGGGAGCACCCCAAGCCTCTATCAGTCTACTCCAAAATGTCTCCCGGCCTGTCCCTCCTTTTCTACTTCTGCCTTTGCCTTTCTTGCTTATTTCTTGCCTTGAGGCTGACACCAACTCCCTCACTGACTTCCTGACCACAGGCTTGTTCCCTCCGGCCCTGGTCACCTCTCTCCTGGGTGACTCTAACAGCCTCATTCTGCCAACCCACCCTTCGTATCAGCCGGCAGAGCCATCTTTGGAAAACACAAATATGATCAGATCAGTCCACCACCTAAAAACCTTAAAACCCTCCTCGCTACCTGTGGTGGGGAGTAGGGCTCGTGTGGTCAGCTCGTTTCCTACAGAGTAAAATGACAGGCACCCACGGGTGGTGGGGCTGAGCACACTCCCAGGAGGCCTGACCCCTTCACGGACTCCACCGCTCCGCACTGCCTGTTTCTGGGGTCACTGGTCCACTGCAGCTGCCCAAGCTGCTGCGGGAGGGGCTGCCAGCAGAACGTCACCAGGTGCTCCGAGGGCAGTGTGCCATCTACACTGAGCTGACTGCTCTGTGCATTTCTGTGCAAATGTGGACTTAGCGTCTACTGGATGCCGGGCACAGGGGACAGATTAAGACCAAAAAAACATAGTGTGACAGGAAGCAGCCTGTTTTTTTCCTAGGCAGACAAATCTGTGTTCAAATCCTGGTTCTGCCTCCTACTAGATAAATCACCATGAGCAAATTACTTACATCTTGAACCTGTTTCCTCACCTGTTAAGTGGAAATGACTATCTTGCTTACAATCTAATCCAAGGAGACAGCCGGCACAACTGTGCATGTTCACTTTTTTTTTTTTTTTTTTTTTTTTTACAAACCACCCAACAAATTGCATGGCTACTCCGCCATCTTGCCCAGAACTCTCGCAGGTCCACTCTTTATCACTGATTTGCTCAACTTTTCTGGAACCCTTTCGTCTCCCATCCAAGGCAACCACAGACGTCTCTCCTCCAAGGCTCATCTGGGACACACAGCTAAACCCACAGCCCTCACTTCCCGTTTGCTCAGAGGCTGTGCATCGTTAAGTTAACTTAGACTTGTCTCCCTCATCGCTTCCCGGCCCCTCCCTTTCCAGTTACTTACATTGGAAACCTGCCCCAGCTCTAATGCACCTCAGATGAGTTATGTGGCCGGCCTTAGGATGATGACAGAAGCATGAATTTCCTCATTAAAGCCCAAGAGCACAAGGCAATCCAAACAAGGCCCGTGGCCCCGGCCCGGTGTGCTGAGGACAGCCACTCATCAGGCCTGTGTTTGGCTTGGCAGGAGGCACTGCTCACGGCAAGCCGGAACCAGACCCTGGCCATGGGTTGACAGCTCTGATTTAAACTATTAGGAAGGCTGAGGATTAAATATTTGTCCAGGTCACTGTAAACCGGGTGGAATTATAAACAGTTCAGAGCGGTAAGTGATGCAGGAAACAGTCTCCGGATACAAATTTAGGACTTTCCACCATTGCCCAGGTGGCAGGGTGTGGGGGCGGCAGGCTGTGGTAGAACTGGCTGCCTGGTGGTTCGGCTGCCCCTCGCTGGTCAACGGTTCCTGGAAGACCAGGGCCCATTTCCATGCAAAACAATGGGCTCTGCCCCAGGGAGCACTGCCTTGGTGCTGGGGTGGCATGGGGACAGCCTTGCCCAGAGGCCAGAGCAGGCGATCCCCAAGATCCCTTGTGGCCTCAGGCCCGTGACACAGCAGAGGCAGTGGAGGTTTAGCACGGAGGCTCCGATACACATCCTAAGCATCCTGGCCAACAACAGTCGCCGTGCATAACGATCTTCCAAACGCGTGAAGATGCTTTTGTGACTAGAACGCAAATTCACTGAGAAGAGTTAGTAAGTTGATCCTTTCTGGCATATTCCTAAAGCCCCCCATCGCACTGCACTGGCACCAGGCCTGGCCTGGGGTGGGGCTGGCAAGGATGCTCAACATGGGCCCTTAACCAAGGGTCTCAAACCTCAAACCTGCTTAGATGCCGAAGGTGGCATGTGAAGTACAAGTTAAGGTAAATCTGCTCCGGGAGGCAGCACCTTCCAGTCCACGCTCTCAGGTCAGCTTAGACACACCTCCACGTGGAGGGGCATCCTGGCCAGGTGCTAATGATGCCTGAGCAAGAGACAGGCACGCAGTAGCTGCGATATTGTGATTTCTAAGAAACACGCATTTGTCATTCAGAGGACCAAAATATATTTCTTATACATATTTGGTCTTCATCCCATTCCTGGCTCACAGCTCCCAAAACCCTTGGAACTTCCTGAGCAGTAAGAGTAATAGGAGCATCTTCTGTTAAAATACTTGATCTCTTGTCCTCAGTTACTAAAAAAACACACAAAAAAGTTTCAGAGCCGTAAAAGTGAAAGGGGTGTCTTATTGTTCATAACAAGCCCCTCTCCATAACTGGGTTTATGCCAATGAGGTGACTTTTGGGAAACACCTAAGGACGGGGGCTGGTTGCCAGGAAAACTGACCATAAGTAGAGGGGGGGAACTTTCAGTCACACCCATGATTTCCAGGGAGTGGAGAAGGGCTAGCAGTTGAATCAATCACCCATGGCCAATGAATTAATCAATCAGGTCTATGCAAGGAAGCCGTAAGCCTCCATAAAAACCCACAAAGGATGGGGTTCGGAGAGCTTCCAGAATGGGAACCAGAATGCTTCCAAGTGCCACTATGCCAGGCCCAAAATTCCAGGACAGAAGCTCCTTTGGCACCTCGCCCAATGTATCTTTTCATCTGGCTGTTGATCTGTACCCTTTAACATTCTCTGTAATAAACCAGCAATCTAGTGAGTAAACAGGTTTCTTGAGCTCTGCAAGCTGCTCTAGTAAATTAATTGAACCCAAGGAAGGTTCTGTGGGAACCTCTGTTTCATAGCTGGTCAATCAGAAGGGTGCATGGCAATCTGGACTTGCAATTAACCACCAAAGGTATTGGGGTAAGGGCTTGGGGGAGTGACCTGCACCAGTCTTACAGAACTGAGCCCTCAACCTGTGGGATCTAATGTGTCTCCATGTAGTGTCAGAATTCAGTTGACACCCTGCTTGGTGGTATGGGGACCACTCCCCTCCTCACGATGGAACGAGGTACAGAACCCAGAAGAGTAGCACTTGTCAAATTTTCATGTGCACATAAATTACATGGAGAATTCTGTTTAATTTAGATCCCGATTTGGTAGGTTTGGGTAGGGCCCAAGATCTCTGCATTTTTGACAAGCTCTTTGGTGATGGTGATGCTGACGCTGGTCCGGGACTAGGCTGCGAGCGGCAAGGCACAGACGGCCCAGAGCTGCAGACCTGAGGCTCTGGGAGAGGCGGCCTCCCTGAAGGAGCTGCTCATGACCATAGGATGGGAAATGGACAAAGCAGTGCTTCTCACAGCACAAAAGGAGCCTGAGGTACAGACATGGGGTGAGCCCGGATGAGAGTGAGAAGAAAGAAACCACAGCCAAGCCTGAAGTCACCTGGTCCTACTAAAGCAGGAAGCCAGCTGGGATACGGCAGGCGGTGCTCAATCGCAGACGGCTCAAAGGGCATTTATTTGAAAATGTAAAGCCCTACTTAGACGGTGGATTTCTAACTGGATACACAAGCTCACCCTAAAGAAAAGTACCCTAAGAAAGATGATTATCAGGCCGATGTATCCCTCTAAGGAAGTCTCTGGTGTCCATCCTGGAGGGCTCTGAACTTGGCCTTGAGCTCATTAATATAAGTTAATGTGCAAATAACAAAGCCAGAAGGAATAGCTAACACGTGGATGACTGAAATCAAGATTCAATGAACTCATGGGCAGAGTGGATCAAAAACAAAATGTGAGGACAAATTTAAAATCATATTAAAAAAAAAAAAAGATTTACTGCATGAGAACAGAATGGGAAATTCCTGGACCCTCTGTGGTTCATGGGAAAGAGATGGGGGTGAGAACACCAGGGGGTGGCCATTCTCTCGACTGCATGCGTGTGAGGTACCAGCCTAAGCAACCCTGGCCACGTTCTGGAGGACAGTTTCTATTCTGGATGTCATTTTTTATGGAGGCTGATGTAAAAGGAACAACCGGGTTGCCTTTCAAAGCAGGGAGCCCCTGGTCACGTTGGGAATGACCTCTGAACTCTTCCAAAGTCAAGATCCTGTGACTCTAGTAGCCTTTTGACTGCTTTGGACAAATGTACTCATTCTCTCTTCGGAGTGTTGCGAGCTTTGAAAAGTAGCCTGCTTGGGCCTACACTGGAGGATTCTGGTGACTGTCACACAGCGCCATCCTTGGAGAGCTGCTATGTGGGGGCCAGAGCCAAGCAGAGAGCGGGCCGGTCACAGTACTTGTCTGTTACCAGTCACTACCAGGCACGTGCGTGAGGAGGCTGGTAAACCCGTTTAGATGCTTAAAGCAGGCGCTCCCTCTTCTGTATCTTTTAAACTTTTATTTCAGCCTTTTCTAGCATTTTTGGGGACCCTGGCTACTGTCCCCCAGCAGCCTGCTGCCATGGCTGTGCCCACCCCACCTACACGGTAACATCCACCAGCTGTCTCCGCAGACAGCACCTTCCCACCGGTGTCTGATGTCTGCTGCTTGCCCACAGCCGTCCCTCCCCCTACTGTGAAAAGCAGCCAGACTTTACTCGAGGAAATCAACATCTCCTTTCCATCTACACTGCCTCGGGTAGTCACACGAGCCACATCTGGCCAGACTGTTTCCTACCCCCTAGCCTCAGGAAATGATTCTGTGATGGACCAGCAACCCAAATCGGGCCAGTGAGACATTTCTGGGGCACAGTAAACCTCCTGAAAGAGAAGCTCTGTCCCCAAGACTACCGTGTGGCAACAGAGTCCTGGCGGCATTCTGGGCGTCGCAGACCCAGCCATGCTGAATGAAGCCTGGACTTCTGAGTTCTGTGAGCTGACTCGTTTCCATTTTTGCGTAAGTCAGAGTTTTACTTCTCTGTCACTTGCAACTGAGTCGTAATACATGATCTGAATCATAACTGAGAAATTCATTCATTCTAAAATGTTAATCAGCAGTATGTCCTAAACATCACAGGAGCGTTTTAGTGTAAACACCTCGACCCAAAGAGAAAACCTCCCCTGACTGCACCTTGGGAATCCCCAATAGGCCTGTGGGGAGATCACATCAGGCAGAGGCTGCCCCAGGACCCCTCTGCGGGGACACCTGCTCACCCATCTCCAGGTACGGTCAGCGCTTAGGCTGCCCCAGGGACCCTCTGTGGGGACACCTGCTCACCCACCTCCACGTATGGTCAGCGCTTAGGCTGGCCCCTGTGGCACTGGCAACCCTACCTGTCTGGTAAGGCTGCCTCCGAGGTTCATGGTGCCAGAGCCGGATTTGTTGGTTTGCAGCCAGAGCATCACTGTGGAGGTCAGCTTGTAATGGGCGGTGCGGCCACTGGACTTCTCCTGGGGGACGAGACAGAGAACAGAACCTTGCGTGCAAACCCAAGCTGAGGAGAGCCTGAGGTGGCCCCTGAGTTCAGGGTCTAACACGTCCCTTCCTAAGACATTACCACAATATTACCTTTCTTGTAAAATCCCAACTGGTTTTCAAAGGGACTCAATCTACAATCATGTGCATTTGGTTCTTTGGGGATCTTTACTAATGACTACTGCAATCCTGACTTATCTTTATCCAAACAGCTTCAGGACAGTGTTTAGAAATAAACAGTGGTGGGTTTAGGTGTCACCGTACGCCCCCCTTCAAGAAGCATCTGTTAGAGAACAGGGGCTGCTCCGGGAGGCCCTGGCAGCCCGTGGCCGGGGAGCCGTACCTGCACTTCCACCACGTGGATGGAATCCCAGCAGCCTTTGATCTTCTTTGATCCGTCTCCAGCCTTCTTTATGAGGATCACGCCAGCAAAGCCATGATCCAGATCCCAGAGGTAGACAGATGACACGCCGCCTTCAAAATACCTGCAGGAAACAGGCCCACGTGCCCATTAGATGTTAAACCTGTCAAATTACAGACCATCAGCCCAGGTCCCAGGGGTTGTCATTCAGCAAACGTTCACCTAAGTGTCTGGCTGGGATTAAGGACCCCTCCATATAATGGTCGCAGGGTTGATGCTTGCATGTTTCATGAACATCCAATGGTTGGGGCTGCGGGTGCAGCAACCCCCACCCAGGGAGGGCAGGTGTTCACAGAAAGAACGTGGCTTCAGAGTCCTCAAGATGAGTCTGAGTCTGAGCTCTGCCACGTACTGTAGCTTTGTGCTTTTTGGCAAACGTACTAAACTTCTCTGGGCTTCAGATTCTTCTCAGACGAAGGATGCAGCAAAATGTGTGATGTACAGCAGACACTCAGTGGGGGGGGTCATTACTACTGAGTAACCGTTACTGTCCGATATCCCTAACTTCTGGGATGGCTATTTTACAGGGAAGCTAAAGAAAAAAAACTGAGGAACAAACACTTCCTCACCCAGAACCCTTCAGGCCTGGGCGCACCAGGGCTTCTATGGCCTTTCAGAGCAACCTGCTACCACCCTCCTGCCAGGAACGAAGGGCTAAGTGTGGGACGGAGCTTCCTCCTCAGGCCTGAGTCAATACGGGAACATTCCTAATTAACATCAAGTGCAAGAAGGAAAGAAAAGGCCAGAGGAGAAAAGGCAATCAGGCTAGGCTGCCAAATCCAAGCGACCGAAGCCAGCAGCTGTGACAGCATCAGGACGCTGCGAGTACAGATCTGAGGAGCGCAGAAGGCAAAGGAGGACCATCGGCGGGTGCGCAATGTCTCACATTCCGCTGATGACAACTAAAACTGGAACCGTCTCGCCAGCACATTCTTTACCAGGAAGTCTCTGGCCTCGCTGACCCCAGATAACCCCTGCTCAAAAGTGTGGCAGGCACTCTGGGACCTACCGGACTGTGACCTCAGGCGTGAACAGCAGCAGGCAGGCAGCACGGTGGTGGGTGATCATGGGCTTGGGTCAGACAGGCGTGGGTGCCAGCCCCTGCCCTGCCAGTTACCGGCTCTGCTCATGCGTTCCTCCACCTAACAACTATTTATTAAGGGCTACCAGGTACCAACTGTGTGAACTGGGTCTTAGAATCATTACGAGACAAAAACAACAAAGTAGATACCCGACTCAAGATTATCACTAATTTATTTTTCCCCCCTTCTTTCACCTCCACCCCCCCACTCTGGTTCAAGCTGTTGTTTCTCAGTCTAGTTGTGTAGGACACAGCTCCCTGGACCATGCAGGTGTTATGAGCCTTGTGCTCCCCCCAGGCTGAGGCAGTCGGTCACCAGTCGCTGGTCGGCCGCTCACCCACGGCAGCTTTCACCGGCTGCCGGCCACTCACACTGGCTACTGGTAGCCCATGGCACCTTATGGCAGCCCAGCTCCAGAGAGAGCCGTTGTTCACAATCTTAGCTATAGAGGGTGCAGCTCACTGGCCCATGTGGGAATCAAACCGGCCCCCACCAGGCCACCACCTGGCCGGCCCCCATTAATTTTAGTAACAAAAATAAGTACTAAAAAAAAACACGTCTGTGAATTACTGCTCAAATAAAGTTGTTATATAATAAAAATACAAAATGTTAATATGAAGAGGGTATAGGTGAAGAAATATGAGAATTTTCTGTACTTTTTTTCTGTTTTTGCTAATTTTACTGTAAATCTGAAACTATTTCTAACTAAAAAGTGTTTGTGCAAGGGTCAGTGTGTGATAAACACCAGAGTGTAACCAAGGGACAAACAGGCCACGGAAGTAGCCCTTTCTCACGAATGACAGCCCCTACCCGTGAGCTGTGGGGTGGGCGGCTGTTTCACCCTCTTGCTCTAAGCTGCTGCGGGCCTGCTGGGCGGCCAAGGGGTCCTTCCCAGGTCTGCTACCCTCGGCCCTCCTGGCCAGGAATCCTCCAGCAGACTGGGGCCGGCCCACTGCTGCCGCCACCACCACATCCTGTCCCCACTGCTCCATTCCTGCACCATCGCTGTGATTAAGCTGTCAAATGAAATTCACAACTCTGCCTCCCCTGGCAAGAAGCCTGGGAGGCAGGTGAGGGCAGGACTGCCCAGGATACTGATGCCAGCCCCGATGCCAGCCCCGGGGCTAAATGTCAGTCAGACAATGGAGGGTGGGGAGGTATTTGGCTCCAGACAAGTCTAACACTGAGAGGGAAAAAGTGTGAGTAAAGGAACAGACACAATTGAGCCCAGCACTCACTGCCATTCTAGGTGACCTCTAGGACATTAGCCAACCCGGGCACTCAGGGACCCCACTCAGGAAGATTCTTTCTCTGGGTCCAAATCTCTTCTCAACACTGCCCCCCATCCTCCACAAACACTCCCCCGGGACAGGGGCGGGGGGCAGGCCCCACACGCCTCTGTAGGGCCCTCCTGGCCTGGATCAGCCCTGCTGGGCACTGGGCACACACGGCTCCCAGGACATGTGGAGATGGAGCCGTCACTGCGGGACCGGGGTCCTCGCTCTGCTCAGGTCAGTGCGCAGCAGGGGCTCCAGGGGCCTCTCCGGCTTGTTCTCTGGATTTGGGTGGCTCCCTTGGCTCACAAGTTCACTAGGAGGCACCCCAACACTCCCAAGGGAGGAGAGGAACAGCCCACAGCAACCTGCGAACACCCGTCCTCTTGGTGACCGTTGTCTGGGTTCTCCCACTTGGTTTTCCCTTTTAGTCTGCTTCTAGGGAGAGCAGCCCCACATCAAAAGGGAAAAAAACAAGTTTAAAAAACGGTGGCTTTTTCTCTGCTGGCAAGAAGGATGGGCCAATAATTCCTTCTTTCTGTTGGCCATCTTGGAGTGAAGGCTTGAAGCTCAGGGGGTATTTGCACCCTCCCAACCTCTGTTGTCCCTGTCACAGGCTCACCGCCCTGTGTGAGCTGGAGCGCACAGGAGAGCGGACCAGGCCGCCCTGGAAGGGACCCAGGGGAGATCCTGGGGGTTTAATAGCCCTGTCGACAGCACTCGGCGAGCCATTCCAAAGCGCCAGGAGGCCTGCAGTTGATCCCCCCACCCCCATCCCATCCCTTAGATTTGTTTCCTTCCAGAAAAATTAAAGCAGCGGCATGAATGTTTTATAAGGTGGAAGTGGCCGTTTCCACGCCAACGTCCCACCCATGGCCCGGCTCCCACACTGGCAGCTTCTCCCTGGCTTGCTCAGCTTCCCTGGGGGCCACACTGACCAGGCCCAGAGTTTCAAAATGCTGGAGACAAAGGAGGTAAAAATGTGATCTCCATTCTGACCTCTGTGTGGGTTACTAGTCCCCCAAATTAAAAAATTTATTGCAACAACATTATATAAAAGGGAAATTTAAAAATTAGCCCACAGTACCATATATCAACTTATCCCATAAATCTGATTTTTTCCAAATTCCCGTCCAGTCTTTGTCCAGATGCGTAATTTTTATATAACCATAAGCACAGCGAGGGTACTGCGTTGCGTTCAGCTTTTCTCACTTGGCGCACAATCATTAGCACTTTTCCATGGAGCCACATGACCTACGTAATTGTTTTTAATAGCTGAGATAGTATTCCACGGGGAGTAGCCTCGTGTACAGTCCATTTGACTTTTAATAAAGAAATGACGGCCTCACTGTGACTGTTCCCTCTTCCAGGCGGACGTGCTGCCTCGGCAGGTAGGGAGGGCCCCAGCCCCACAACAATTCAAGAACGGACTTGCATTCCATCCACCGAGAGGGATCTCCAGAGACTCGAGAGGCTGCAAGTCTCAACCCGAGGTTCCAAGACAAAGGGAGCAGAGGACTACGTGATCAGAAACGGCCGTTTCGGAATCACTCAGAAGGAGCAGCCTCTCCGACAAGTGCTGTCAGGACCGCTGCGTGCACAGTCGGTGGCGAGGTGACTGCGGGGCATACAGACAGCCCCCCATTACATGGTTTACGGCTCTGCTCTGCGCGTGAAGCATTAATTAAAGAGGGACCTCAACAAGTTTTTGAAAATTTCTTCTTACCTACTGTACTTTGATCATAATGACATGAAACAGGAAAAAAAATAATTTTTATGTGGTTCACATTTATGAGTTTTTACATAAAGGCTTTTGTGGGTATTTTAAGAATGTGCTAAAATGTTGTCTGAAACCACATAAAGCCATCTGAGGAGTCGCCCGCCAGAACTAACAGCACACACATGGAAGCACTTTAACTGGCCTTTGTATATTTAATGAGTCAAATAGTATTAATATTGTTTAAATGCTAACATGCTATTTCAATAAGGTGGCTCTACCATCGCCAGCAACTTGCTCTCGGGCCTTGCACGTCAATGCGAATGAATGATCAAATGAGGCCCAGGGCTGAGAGCAGGCTACAGAGGACTTAACGCGGCCCAGCCCTGAGCTCTGTCCCTGCTCCATAATTTCAAAATGCTCCGCTCACCGGGGAGAGAGGGAGGCAGGCTCAGCTGACTCGGGCTCAAGAGGGGAGGCCCTCTTCCTGCAGTGAGGTCTCTGGTCAACTGGCAGCTCGGAGAACATCTTTAAAACGTGGAGGCCTGAAGAGGAAAGCACGGGCTTTTCTTAGGCCTGAAATCCACGCACGTGAAGAGGGTGAAGGACCAGTTAGCCAGACAACACAGGGCCAACCTGCAGGGAGACTGTGGAGAAGCTACCTTAGAAAGTCTTGAACCATGAAGCGGTGGGGCCTCTGAAAGCTCCAGGAACATCGGGAGTAGGGGAGAGGACAGATCAACCTAGGAACTGGAGTAAAACTCTCTGCTGGGGTCCACTGGAGAATAAAGCTTCGACAATATCGGTGAATTCCAAGACTTTCCCAGTGAACACTAACATTTTCTACAGCAAATGGAACTGCAGAGAATCCTGACAGTTGGGACTAAGAAGATGGGGACACTCTGGGTTGGCTCCATAAGTCCCACCATTTGAAACACAGGACATTGATTACAATAGGCAGAAAGAGGGTTCATAAACTCCAAAAGACCACGTTACCGGGGACACCTCTGTGCTGGATGAGCCAGGAGCAAAAGGCAAGACCCTCAGGAGGGGCTATTAGTATCAGCTGTCAATTACAACTAAGCATCTGGTTGAGTTTGTTCTCCATCATTGGTTACACCCCTGAACCCTCTTCTCCAAGTTCCATGTCGTTTTCCCCTGAAAACCACTCTTCCACTTGAATCGCAGTCATGTGTACAGATCCTATGTCCATAACTCTTCAACCACAGGACTTCTGGGGGGAAGGAGGAAAAACATGGGACAACATAATACTTCACACTCAAAATGACCTACTTCACAAAAGAAAGAAGAAAAGAAAATATTTCGGCTTCCAAAGCTTTATGGAGTGTTTGAAGCAGAGGAATGTAAGGAGACCTAGGATGGAAACTTGTTTCGGGAACCTGAGCTGTAGCTACGAATTAGCCAATTCCCGGTCTTGGCCAACACAAGGCTGCAAATGTAAAAGGAAAGATGGGCTGGAATGGACTTTGAAGTTGGCCTTTAGTCCTTCTTTTCAAATCGCCTCTCGGGAGAACAGCCGGATTTGTGCTTCTAATGCAGAGGCCCCCCCAACAGGTAACGAGCCACAGGCCACGACTCTCCACAGAAGAACCAAAGCCAGGACAGACCTGCCGGCAGCAGGCCTTTCAGGGTTCACCCAGACCTGGTCTTTTAACCACAAATGGCGGGGCGCCATCACAGGGTGGCGCCTTCAAAGGACTTGGACCGCTCGCAATGCAATAACATCTGCAATGCAGAGGTACAGACAGTCACCCCTAAACTCAGACAAGCCAGGGAGCATTGCAAGGTAAGCTCTCTAGGTGCTGGAGTATGAGGGGGCTTTCTTCTGCAGTCGCTTCATTAAATAAAACTGAGAGGAAGGAAAGGCGTATTTATCTGGCACCAATGTGGTGCCAAACACTGCTTTCCCATTTGTCAAATGACAGAGCTGGGTCAGCGGCTCATGGGGGTCTCTTCCAGCTCTGACTGTCAAGAATTTGGTGGCTGCATTGGGACCTGTGTGAGGTAGACTGAGCAACAGCGCAGATACCTAATAGCTTAAGCAAGTTGGGTCGAAACTCTGCTTACATGCCTCCTATGACAGGGAACTCATTACATTCCCAAGGCAAACATTTCCGCTTCAAACAATTCAAACAGCTGAGTGAAAATTTCTACCTAGTGCCGTAGGGAACCACACAAAACAAGAACTTCATGCTCTTTCCTCATGTAGTCCTTTTAAATATCTAATGATGGCTTACGTAAACCCCAAGATTTCTTTTTTTCTGGCCTTCTTGTCGTTACACTATTTTTCATAAGACCTAATTTTAAGTCGCCATACCTTGGTTATGCTCATGAGAACATGGCACGAGAACAGAAGTACGCGTGACTGTGCGTGAACCAATGGGGAGTAGAGAGCAGCATGTCTCTCGGAATAGAGGCTACTTCTTGCAGTCGTCTCAAATGAAATTATGTTGTCTTAGGTGTTATTATGAAATGGTCTCCCACATCCTATACTTTTAAGAGCTTGGAATCCTGGACCCATGACTATCACTTTCCACTCAAATCTGTTTTATTCAGTTCTCACAGACATGGCTTCACCGTTTCAATTTATCTTTTGTGCGGTCCAGCTCTCCAAACGTCAGAATTCCAAGACTCTCTAGAAAGAATACTGCACGCTGAAGTGAGGCTTCTGTGGGGAAACTTACAGTCAACCTGGAAGGTCTGTACCCTTCTTTCAGGGTGGGGCAACAGTACAAAGGTGGGAAATGCCCATGGCCTCAATTCTGACTGCAGGTGAAGGGACCTGCGTGAAGGGACCTACTGGGGTGTATGAGGGAGCGAGAGAAGGGGATATATGGGGCCGGGGGGGGGGGGGGGACTCGGGTGAAACGCCAGCTGAAGAGTTCTGACTAAAAATTTACATCGGTGCAATTCAAACACTTGGGATCCTTGTATCATCTAGTGCCAAGCTGCCCTGACAAAGTCCAAAGCTGAGATTCCATGAGAACCTTACTTCCCTTACTCTGTGTCCTTCTGTCACGTATATGTCTGTTCTGCATCTCAGATCTCACTAAACAGTAGTAGCAAGAGCTGTGATAAGTGGTGATGAGGGACAGTTTACTGTAACAAGTACTTGGTCACAGCAACGACGACGAGGTCATATGGTCCCTCAATCAAACAGAAACTCCCATGCTTGATGACTGATTTAATGGCAAAGACAGGGAGATTAAACCCAGAGGGAGAGCCATCCCACCAGTGGCTGAGGCTCTGTCCCCAAACGTATCTTTTTGCTTCCTCCCATCCAAAAACGAAAAGGAAACCCTCAGCTACTAGCAGTTGGTTTTTCTGATCAGCCTTAACATCCTTCCAACATAAAAAGGCACCTGGTACCCACAGGTGGGAACAATTCAATTCCACCCCAGGAAAAAAGAAAACTCTCCAATTTGCTTGGAAAGGCATCTAAAACCTGGCTTCCTTCCTTGCAATGGAGATCAGCATTCCTTTTTCGTTGGCTCCAAACTGGTCACTGTCGAGAAGCTAAGCGTGTTCCGTGTCCAACAGAAGGATGTGGGTGCTGCCCGATAGGCACAGCTTCTGGAAAGCCCACAGACAGCTGCAGAAGGCAGGCTGACAGCCACAGCCGAGGGGATGGGAAGTGTGGGCTCTGCCCCACGCTGGTGGACCCGCCTCCCTGCAGGCGCCTCTGTAAAACCACCTCATGGATGTAGCAGGAAGAGCACAGGGAGCAGTGGCCCGGAAGTCCTGGCTACGGAGCCCAGCACACAGCAGGCATGTGACCACTGGTGGCTGCTCGTTTTCACAAGGGTCTCCCTCTCTGGGCTGAGAGGGGCAGATCGTCTCCCGTCTTCCTCTAACCCTGATGTGTTCTCAACTGCCCACGAAGCACAGTCCCATCCCCACAGCCCGGGGGGCGGGGGCGGGGGCCAGCTCCGCACAACGTGGAGAAAGATCGATGCCCGGCCAGCCCAGATCCGCCGCTGAAACCCGATCGCCCTTGTTTGTGTGTTGAGACCAGCTGTTTTCACCACAATTTGTGGACCGTGTCCCAGAGTCTGCCCATGGACATGGGACAGGTATTCTGCGGAAATGCCTCCCAGGACACACAGGTGCCACAAGCCCCTGAGCACACATACCGATGGGCTTAGGCATGTGCGACTTGAGTGCCAGCTGCACTCAGAAGTGCACATCTGGACTGCGGCTACAGCACTTTACGGCCTCTCTTTACAAGGCTTTTATTTTTTTAACTTGAAGAGAAATAATGAAGGCCTCTCTGGAAACAATGGTGTCGCTGCAGGGGCCGCCCATCTGGCTCTGGGGTCTGACCAAACCGTCTGCGCGTGGCATCGCGGAGCCCACCTCATGAGAATGACAAGGCCTTCTGCAATTTCAAAGCCATCACTATCATCCAAGAGCTGCCGTTTTTGAGAAGCCATTCTGGGTCAGACGCTTTGCAAACATTATTTTACAGTTAAGAAAGCAGACAGCCAGAGAGAGAGAAAGGGAAGCACCCATGTCACACGGCTGAGAAGTGGGGAGCTGGGGTTTAGCCCTGGGGTGGGGCTGGCCCCACATGGCCCTGGTTCAGCCTGTGAGGTTGAATTCAGGTGAGTTAAACACACACACGCAATTAGGCCCCTGTACACAATGCTGCCTCAAGGGGAAGGAGAACATCAGAGAAGGAAAGAAGGGGTACACTGAGGGGCCAGGAATCTGAGGCACGCCACTGAGTACCCTGTGTTGGGAATTCTGGAAAGGAGGGTTCCTCTACCTCAGTGAAGCAGCTAGGGCCTGCTGACTGAACCTTTGGAAGACCACCCATCCCTGACACTGCCACAAAGCAGCTTCCCAAAAAAGAGGGATCTGCCAGCAGCCTGGGAAGCAGCCAGGGAGCACAGGGCCTCGAGCAGGAGCTTGACCACCAGAGGGCGCTGGTCCTTGCTTCTAGGTGGTGCCTTCGCCCCAACACGTGGACCTGCATGACCCAAAGCGTGACTGCCACATGCTTACAGGAACCCACCAATTCTGGAGGAAACTGAGTCCCTGATGCTGACTCGGGGATCGTGTCGGTAAACAAACTTGTTTTCCGCACACTCCTGCTTTCCACTTGACTTCCTTTTAGCAGATACAATCTGACAGCGCGTGCCAAGGCCCCGAGACCCTGGCCTGTAGCCTCAGGACGCCACATGAAGACGAGATGCAGTGGATGCTCCCTCCCTGGCCTCCAGGCTGGGGCAACGCGCAGGCTTGGCTAGACTCACTCTTTAGGGGCTCTAGAAACTAGCAGACATCTTTGATTAAGAACAGTGGTCACAAGGGGGCTGAAACTCATACTCTGAGAGCAGGAAGTAGACTCAACTCAACTCCCCAGAAGGTGGTCAGGGCTTCTGTCAACCCATCTCCCTATTCCATTAAAACGACACAACTGAGCTGGACTTGGGTTTCCCCAATAACTGCTTCCAGCACTTTCACACACACAAGTCCAAGGCTGTGGCAAGCCGGAGTCCCACAGCCGGCGGGGCGGGATTCTCAGAGGCCCTCTGTATGCCTGGCTGAAGATACAAGTAATATATGGGAAAAGCTCAAATACTAATTATACGCCAACAAGCTGAGAGCCAGACAGCACTTCTGTCTTCACCCCACTGTCTCTGGAGCACAAGATGTGCAGCAACTGGTACTTGTCCCAGGGTCCTTCTGGAGACCTTTACATCTGGGAAGAGGCCCCACACCTCTGGGCAAAGGCAACAAGGCTTCCGCATTGTGAGCCACTGAGACCTACCTGAGGGGGCAGGGAGCGAGGGCAGATGTGCCAAAGCAGACGGCCCAGGGTTCATCCAGCTCCAGAACTTCCCCTGAACAGTTCTCCTGTGACCTCATGCTGACTGCTCAGTGCTCTCACCCATGTCCCAGTGGGGTTCTGATGCTAGACACTGAAGTACGTTGGCCTGGCTGTTTCTGGCTGTGGGACGCACTGGGTAACAGATCTCACTTAGCCAGACCGGGGAGAGTAGTGAAGACTCAGTAGCCAGACTGAGAGAAGTCTGGGGCAGGGTCCTTCCACTCCCGGCCTCCAAACTGCTCACCGAGGAATTTCTTAGGATGTACGTCCCAGCTCTGCTGTGTGTCCCAGGACCCTGCACACCCTGCCCAATGCACTGAGAATAACACGCAAAGCCCACGCCTGACAAGGGTCTCAGTACCTCCCCTCATCGCTCACGTCCTGCTCCGGCCTTCACTCATTGACCACACAACCCCGGAACCACCTCAGGACTTTGCCCAAGAGAATCCCACTGCTCAAAGCATGGCCTTGACCCCCACACCCCCAAGTTACATGGCTGAGCCCGGGTTCACTAGGGGACTCAGGACTCAGCACTGAGTTGAGCTCCTGTCCAAGAGTTAACCAGTGAAAGGGGACAGGACAGGAGCAGCCAACAGAAAAGGCACATGAGGGGTAGGGGTGCGGAGGGTGTGTGGGAAGTCCCAAAGAAACCAGATGCATGCTTCCAAGAGCTGGAGACTTCTCCCTCAGTGCTCAGAGCACGGCAGGTTCTCAGTGAACGTGCGTGAAATGATCATAAGTTTTCTCTCTCCCGTCACCACAGACGGGAACTGCTTCACTCCATTTTCAAGACAGACCGTGTTTTCCCGAAAGTAAGACCTAGCTGGACCATCAGCTCTAATGCGTCTTTTGGAGCAAAAATTAATATAAGACCCGGTATTTTATATTATTATAAGACCCGGTCTTATGGTAAAATAAGACCAGGCCTTATGTCAATTTTTGCTCCAAAAGACGTATTAGAGCTGATGGTCCAGCTAGGTCTTATTTTCAGGGAAACGGGATTAACTTGAGGTCTCACCATGGGCTGGTGGCAGAGCTCCGACCAGAACCCACAGCTTTCTAATGTGGCCGGTAACGTCATACAGCCAGCTACGTCACCACATGCATACCCAGACGACCACATGCACAATCATAAATGCACAGACTATGAGATATCCGTAAGCTAACTGCTGCAAAGTTAGAATATCCTGTTATACCGACAGCCTTAAGGTCACTGACTAGACACGATGAGTCTGTGCAAGGGGAGTCTGTGCCCTAAGATGGGCAGTGGTACCTTTCAAACGGATAAGCAAACACAGGCTCCAAAAGTTTCCTTACCTGCCCCAGGTCAGTCAGCATTGAGTCCAGGTCTCCTTCAAAGCCCAAACCACCACATTCTGTAGCCCAGCCCGACAGTGTGGGGCGGCAGAGGCTTCTGACGGAGGAGTCTGCACTTCCTGCCTGGGCACGCCCACCCACCACCAGTTACCTACTTCCCAGACTTCTGCTACTTCCATTTCTTTGGAAAACCATGCACTACCTTCTACAATTCCCACCAGGACGGACACACTACAATTCCCCAGGCCCAGTATTCCTGTCCACGGACGGCACAGCTCCTAGGAGCCCAGGGCCCAAGGTCTGAAGGCAGCTGGGAACAAGGACTTTCAGGGACCCAGGACACCAAGGCGACGAACTTTTTATACACACGAATAGGGATGTCCTGCCCCTCCTGGGCCAGTGTTGCTCAAATGTCAAATGACTGAGGGATGGAGAATGGAAGGAGCGGAAACAAGCACAATTCTAACATGGCCCCAGGAAGGAGAGAGGAGGCAGGGGGCCAGGGGCAGGCCATCGACTAAGCACCCTGATACTCCCAGGGTGGCTCGTGGGCTTCTGGCACGGCCACGGAGTACCAGCCTTGTCTCACTCTGTACAACTTCCTCCAGACAAGAAGGGTTGATCAGAAAGGCTAATTAAAGCGTTTGAAGATTATCTCAGATCCAAAGCAAGGAAGAACACAATATGCCTCCCCACCCTGCTCCTCAACCCCCTCCCGCTCCCTCCCCGCGACTCTGGCCTTCATTAAGCTTTGATTTCAATCAATTGCACACCCACTAAAATTAACTTATAAGGCCAATAAATTGCAACCGCATGTTTGAAGGTATTATCTGCTGCAAGCCAAGAGCCAAAGATCGCAGAGCACAGGGCATGATGTCTGGCACAGATGGGAGTAATCATCTTGGAAGAAAGCAGTGCCAGCCCCTTCGGTCAGAACATCTGGTCTCGGCAGAACCTGGGCCGACAGAGGCAACGGCGAGACGCGACGTGGAAGCCAGAACAGGGAAGCCTCCCGTCTTCCCTGGGAACCTAAAAAATCAAAGCGCTGATCTTCGGGTTCGGGGCAGCCAACTGGTGCCTCACACCACAAGGGAGACGTTTCTCTGGAGGCTCCAAGTGCCTACCCTCCAGTGAGGGCCCCACCGCTAAGTGTCTCAAAGAAAGCTGGATCCCTTAGGTCAAGTGATGATGTTTTGTGAATGAGGTATCCTAGGCTTGGGCCTAAACAAGCAGTCAGCTCTGCTGAGAAAGAAGTGACCCTCTGAGCTGGCCGCCCAAGAGCGTGCCCTTCCTGCTACCTTTTCCCACTCCCCTGGACTGAGCCAGGCTGGCGAATCCGAGCTGGAAAACCATCTTGGGGCTTGGGAGAGAAGAATGAGAGTAGTCTAGATGTTGGCGACCAGGTGGGAGGGCTTGGGGGAGGGAAGTGATGAAATTCAAGATGACTTCAGAGCAGATAATGACCTCAGCCAGCACTCCAGCAAAATATGCTTGTCATCTCCTAAGCGTTCTCAGCAAACTGACTATTTTAATCTAAAAAACAGGGCTGTCTGGGTAGTGCTAACAGTTGCTTGATAGTTATTCTAGGGGAGAGTTACTACCATGGCCCCTTTCTGCCACTGATGATGGCAAACAGAAACAACTGATAAATGTGGGAGGGGCCTAGAGTGGGGGGTGAGGATGCAGCAGGGAGCTCTGAGCAGTAGGGTAAATAGGAATTGAATGGCTTCAAAGGGATCCCACAGGACACACTGGTGGTCTCCCTGGGCCCCGGGGCCCCTACTCGCCTCTTGCCCATCTTGGGGAGAATCCCACTCCCAACTGCTGGCACATTTACTCCATAATGGAGAAATGCTGTGTGCAGCCACCCCCACAGGAGTTACAAGCCAGAGGGCCTGCTAGTGAGTGGACGCCTCCCTGGCCCTGCTCCCTCACCCTGACCATACCCACCCCATGGCTGATGATTAATTCTAATTCCCTACAAAGTCAAAGCCTTTACAGACCCCGGAGGCAGCGGGGCCCAGAGCCCAGGACAGGATGGAAGGCGTTCCCTCAGGATGCTCATGGCAGAGAGAAGCCTCTGGTGGGACAGCGAGCATTTTGGGGGGCACTGAGCACCCTCTCCCTGGAAAGGCCTGTGCAGCTGCAGCAGGATGCCTGGCCTGCATATTTCAGCTAAGTTTCTGCGCACTCACTGACGTCTCCTTCCTTTCATCTTCTTAAGGAGAACATCAAGAGAAAGACAATGGACCCACGAGAAGCAGGAAGAGAACCAGGACGCTGTGGCACCACTGTGCACACACACACTGCTGGTGCTGGCAGGAGCTCTGAGTGCTTATTAGCTGGGTGACAAAAATCCCCCCAAGTTCAGTCTGAAGGCATAAGTGGTGGTGGTGGCGGTGTGTGTGTGTGTGTGTGTGTGTGTGTGTGTGTGTGTGTGTGTGTGTGTGTGTGTGTGTGTGTGTGTGTGGCAGGAGAGCACCGCAGGCCTCCTCCTGTGTGAGCCGAGTTCAGTGCTGCCCTCCCAGGATGCAGGGACGTCCTTCCCTCTTGGGAGTCCCCAGGACTGGACGCCCCCTGAAGGCTCCTTACAGGACAGCACTTACCACAGGAGGACTCTGAGCCCAGCTGTGGCCGGAATCTGGTATCGGAGGGGGTGAGAAGAGGCCCGAGTACCAGCCAAACTCAGTCCTAACTACAATCCAATGGGATCCGAGAATTCAGAAACATCTGGATTGTCAGGAATTGAAGACCCAATAAGAACGGGGGACACGTCTGCTCTTCACATTCTTCAAGCCCCCTGGGGTGCAGGCTGAGCTCCAGTTTAGAGGGGGGCACCCCAGAAATGGCGCCTACTCTGTCACGGTGTCCTGCTCTCACGGTGGCACTTTTTCAGTCCCTCCAATTCCTTGCTGGCGCGGGTGGGTCTGCCTGAGGCTCTGGGCTCCTGTCACCAGGCCCAGGACACAGGCCATCTTCTGGCCCCTCAAGGAGTAACTCAGAGAGACTGTAGCCAACAGACCTTTGCCTTAACCCCCTTGCCAACATGAGAGGAAAATAGATGGACAAATTCATGTGGCTTCATTCCCTGGGGTGACAACAAATGAGTTTTCCTATGGGAATGGGGTGAGTCTTTCCAATGGGAGTGGGAGGGCGCGGGACGGAGAAGGCACGAGCCTTCAGCCATGGAGCCATCTGGTCCCTAGAAAACCCGGAGTAGCCACAGGCCGCTGCTGCTCAACGCAGAGACAAGGCCTCCCCGCCACTGGCTGACTTCCATCTGCTCCAAAACCATGGGGAAAAGAGCTCACGCTCCAGGCCCCACCGTGGCCACCAACGTGACCACCACCAACTCACAACCCAGAAATGGTCTGGCTCATCATGTGTGGTCCAGCTGAGAAAATGTTCCTCACACTCGGTCTCAGGAGAGAGTGTTTCTCGTACACTCTGCTAACACTGGGTGGTTTAAACCGATGACCCCTGGTCCCCAATGACAGCTCTGACCACCATCTCTCTGGTGGCCTGTGGTGGCTGTCACTCCCTGCCCTCCTCTGGGGGTGCCACCCGGAGCCATGTCCTCTCGTCCTCCCCCCGAAGGGCTCACTGACGCTGCTGGGGACAGAAGAGCATCCTCTGGGCCACGGTTCCATCATCACCAACTGTCATATCACCCCTCTCAACCCCCCCAGCAGGTCAGCTCACCTTCAGAGGCGAGTGTAGGCACACGGAAACATGGGTCATTAAGGCTCAAAAGCCACCCAAAAGGTGGACATTGGCCCAAGGAGGGGTAGCCTCTTCTGGAGTCAGACCTAGGTGTGGCTCCCAGCTCGGGCTGTTTCCTAGTGGCGAATCACCCAGACGCGGTTTCAGGTCTGATAAATGAGCTAACTCCCACTTACCCTCCAGGGTGACTGCAAGGATTAGGGTTTACTTTGAAGTTGTTGTTCTTTAATGATACTGGGGAAATGCTCACGATACTAGGCCAGTCAAGATCCTACAGAGGGCATATACCTAAGACTGACCATGTGTCACATTATACAGGAGGCGGTCTCCTAATTATGATTTGTCAACTTTAAGGATGGTGTGAAAGCAATACACATTCAGCAGAAATTGAACTTCGAATTTTTTTTTCCTGGGCTAGCGGCACGTGCAGGATGCTCCCTCGTGACGCTGGGTAGCAGTAAGGAGCCCGAGCTTCCAGTCAGTCCAGGGGTCACCAGGGGAAATACTTGAGACTCTACAGTGTACTATATACTGGCAATGTTTTGAGGACACGATGTTTTGTACTTTCGCATCCCGTCATGTCTACAAAACACCCATCTGGGTCTCCTGCTTCTGGTGAGAAGAGGAAGGCAACTACTCTTGAGATGAAACGCCAGATAACCGCCCAACTGGAGGCCACTGTAAGTGTTCTGAGCGTGTTTAAGGAAGGCTAGGCTACGCTGTGATGTGCTACAGGTGCATTAAATGCACTTGTGACTTATGATACTGTTAACTTACGGTGAGCTTATTGGGACATAATCCCATTGTAAGGCGAGAAGCATCTGTATATGAACCAGGGGGACGGGATGGAGGAAAAGTCAAAGATGCAACTTGGCTCTTGCCCAGGCCTGGCCCAAAGGGCAGGACAAAGCAACATGTCTACATCGCCTTATTCAAGAAATCACAACCCAAATGTTTAAGTCTGTGAGAAACCAGAAACACCCTTGTTCTCATTCTTGGAGAATCCGAGAGCCAGCCGGCCTTGGAGACGCCTACACAGCGGCACCCTGCTCCGCCTGGACGGCTCTGTCCACCCGTATGGGCGGCCCCTTCTGGGCATCACACGTCAGCTCCCACGTCACCTCCTGTGAGGGCCTTCCAGCCACTCTCCTTACAGCAGCGCGTCACTCCCTAGGCCTGTCACATATCATGGCACTTGCTCACAGGCTGCTGTTTGTCTTCCCACAATGGACGGACGCGCCACGAGGGCAAGGACTTGGTCTGCCACGCTCAAGTCTGTGCCCCCAGCACTCACCAAGCACCCGGGCCACGGCCAACACTCAAATGTCAGTCGAGTAAATGAGTACATTCTGGACTCGAGCTGGATGAGGATAGCTTTGTATCCCAGTTCCAGCGCCGACTGGCTGCGTGAACTTGGGCAAGTTATTTCACCTCTTTGAACCTGTCAACTTATTTGTTAAATGAGAGGACTCCTCTCTCACAGGCTGTTCGGAAGATTAAATGAGACAAAGGCGATCCTGCGGCAGTTAACACAGCACTTGCACAATCGCGGTTGGTGATGCTGTTATCGTCACTGCTGTTTTATTATCAAATCTTCACGACCACATAAAACTGATTCCACTTGGAGATTCGCGAGAGCTGGACTGGCTTCTTGCCAAGTGGCTGGGTACAAGGAGACTGCAAAACAACTACAAGTAAACTAGGAGACATCAGTGCGTCAACCGCTCAGCATGAGGCAGGAGCTCTTCCACAACAGGCCCGAGTCCTAGATGTGAGGGCTCTTTCAACACTGAAATTTATTTTTAACTGTGACAATCAGTCATTTGTGGAAACTTCAGGCAAATATATGGATTTAAATCTTAGCTTTAAACCTCTATTTCCTGTGGCCTTGGGTGAGTCATTTAGCCTCTCAGAGCTTTAGTCTCCTCATCTGTAAAAAAGGGACAAAACCCCCCGAGGTTCTCATAAAGATCAAAGACGATGCAGATAAAATACTGGCACGTGACAGATACTGAAGACAAAGCTGATTACACAGGGATATATTCAGAGAGAATGAAATGCCGAGGGCCACTGGTTCGTGGCTGTGCTTTTGAATTTCACTCATCTGCTTAAATGTGGTGGGGTTGTTTGTGTATTAGACTGAGGTGTCACTTTTCCTCACGCACCAACTTCTAAAAGAAATTCTTGATTAAACGCGTTGTCTGAAATCTGCTATGAACTGGAAGACCATTCATCTGTCTGCAAAGTGGAGACCGGAAATTCTCTCGCCAGGTGAAAACTCCACAGCTTTCTATAGCAGCATCAGTTTCAGCCGTTTAGATGCTTCTTAGTTGCATTTTCTTGCCTATATCCTAGATCAGGGTGGGCAAACTACAAACTGAGGGCCAAATCCCATCTACTTTAATGCTCAAGTGGTGGTTTTTTACACTTTTAAAGGGAAATAAAGCAAGCAAGCAAATAACAAGTGACAGGGACTTATGTAGCCTACATAGCTGAACGTTTTTACTATCTGGTCCTTTATAGAAAAGTTTGCCCACCCCTCTCCTAGATGACTGGATTGAATTAGAACTGAGGTAATACTGCATGTTTACAGTTTTGCCATATTTTCAGTAATAGAACTTAATCTAAAAGGAGAGTCTGTTGATTAAAAAAGAACACTGCAGAGGATAAACTTCTGTGGAGCCTCTCCTCGCAAAGCTCATTGATTAAGTGCCTACTCTCTTTGGTGGTGCGGTGGTGTCGGAGGCAGGACTGGACGGCAGCAGAGGGTGAGGTGGGAGCCAAGCACAGCCAGCAAGAACACCTTTCAAGGCAGGGGCTGAGGCCCCAAACAACTCAGGAGTCAGCAAAATGTCAGCTCCCAGTGTTAAGGACCACAACTCGTCCTGCCCTAGTGACTGGTCTGGAAGCAGGGACCTCCGGCACCAGTTAAGATCTGGGTCAGACATGCAGTATGGAAAAAACAGAGGCCTCTGGAAATAGACAGACTTGGGTCGGATTCCCGGCTCTGCCTCTTGCCTTGGACAAACACCTTAATCTATCTGAGCCTTAGTTTCTTCATCTGAAAAACGGGAACTAAAACAGCCATCACGTTTGTGAGGATTTGAGACGATGTGTAGGGAGTATCTGGCACTGTCTTACAGTACACACTGTCCCAGTGGCACCTGCTGTCCCAGTGGCACCCGCTGTCCCAGTGGCACCCGCTAGCATGAACCATGATGGGGAGGAACGCACGGGTAAGTCCGTCTATGGCAGCACTCTGTCGCCGAGTCATTTCCTAACTGACCGAATTAGAACACTAGTGCCCAGCATCCTGCTCCGGGGGCGGAGAATCTTAATTAGCTGGGCGAGCCAGGTAACAGGTTCACGGCAGACTTACTGGCCAGGCCCCGCTCACATTCGATGTACTTATCAAAACCACGAAAGCTAAAGTGCAAGGGGAGTAAGTAACTCACAGGTCTCGATACTGGTCAAACGCGTTGTTGGCTTCCACCTCCAGCTTTCTCAGTCGAGCAGAAGGCATGGCCCCGTCTTCCAAAGGAGGGTCATACTTGTTACTCCATGGTGACCTGGAGGGGAGGAATGGGAGGGAGGTAAGATGAGTCATTTCGGGGAGGCATAGCCTGTGAGCGAGCTGAAATTTCAGAGAAACGGCCCCAGCTGTCTGAAATTTCAGAGAAAAAGTCACTATCCACAGCAGATTCTCCCAGGCCCTGGCAACAAACATGGCTTTCTTAAGGTTTGCAGAACAAGGGGTCAGCAGCGGGCAGACTTGGACATGACCCCGTGCTCCACCTTTCCCCAGCTGGGTACTTTCCTGCAAGTGTCTGTTTTGTAAAATGAGGCTACTACTTGCTACCCAAAGGACTGTTGCAAGAAGCAAAGGAGAAAACACAAGCGCCTACACCAGAGCCTGACGTATAGTGAGTGTTCAACAAATGGGAGTTCTTTCTTACCACTTGTCTAGTTTTCCTTTGTTTTCACCACTGTATTGATCAATAGATGCCCCTTTCTCCTTCCTGACCAGCTGCCAGCTCCCGATACACAGTTACTGCAAAGACTCTCTTACACAATTAAGGATTAAGAAGAGAGCTGTCGCCCCACAGGGGACGTTGATTACACATAAGAAAACCCGAGCAATCAAGTTCTCCACGTGCACACAGGACACCTTTCCCAACATTCAAGGGCCATACACACATATAAAGACTCCAGAGTAATGAGAACCAGACTCTCTTTTGCCAGGCCGAAGACGCCGCATTTTAAAAAATGTATTTTGCCACTTCAGGAAAGCATTTAATCACAGAGAGTACTGGAAAGGGAACTATGGACTCATGAAATCCTGCAGGTGGAGTTCACAGAGCTGGGGGTTTACAGAAAGAGAATTAAAAAGGTGAGAGAGGAATGGAAAGGAGAAGACAATATGAAATTGGCACAAAGCCCTTTACACACTTGGGCATAAACACCTCGTGTGTCCACGGTGAGAAACCCACACTGTCTCTTCTGTTTCTGCTGCTGACAACAAACCTCCCATACTGAGGACTCAAAGGAACCTTTTGAATCCAGATGGATGTTAAGGAAAAAAAGATATCATTGTTTTCTGAACCCCCGTTTTAAAAAATTCTGTGCACAAACACCTTTCTTCTTGGTAACCGGTGCCCAACCAAGCATGTACGTCAGCAAGCAGGGGAGGCCTCTCCCTTCCCGAGCACGGGCTGACGTGTCTGGTTGGTCCCTCCAAACAGTGCAGCCCAATGAAACTTTCCATGACAATGGACAGGTTCTACATCTGCGCCGTCCAAAATGGCGGCAGCCACTAGCTTTACGTGGCTACTGAGTGCTTGTGGCTAGTAGAACTCGAGGGGCTGAAATTTAATTTGAACTCTAGAACCTAAGCTCCAAGAGGGCAAGAGTCTTTCTGTTCTGTCTGGTTCTCCACCTAGAACAGTGCCTGGCTCTCAACGACAGGCTCATTCAAAAAAAGTGTTGTTCAAAGAATAAATCGATACTTGTACCCCCCCACCCCCAAAGCAGCAGTAACCACCCCCGCTTCCCTGCCCCTGTTCTCCGTAAAGACGAGGATTCTTACAGCTGGCATGTTCCTGCCCTTCCCTCGCCCTACCCGGTAAGAGAACTTGGAGAAGAACGCCTGAGCTGCCAGCTTCCTGCCTGAGTACCGAGCACAGTCTGTGTGCTTTCAGGGCTGGTGACGGCACAGGGTGGGAAGAACAGACCCCCAGGAATTCTGTACGCTAGTCCTCCACACAGAGATGGAACAGAGGTGGAAGAACTTTCTGCTTTGTCTGCTGAGGCCTCTCCCCAGATCCAGAGACAAAGATGCAGTTCAGAGCGCGGTCGCCTCCACTATTTGTAAACCAGGCTTGATACACTTCCACTCGCCAGCAGGAGTGGCAAAGACGCTGCGGGCGAGAACACCAACTCCCCTTTCCCCTGCGTGCTCCCTGAGAGTCTCCACAGCATACACGGCCACTGCTGCCTTCCTGTGGGCCTGGAAGACCTGCCCCAAATGGCTTTCATTTAAAGGCGACCTGATTAGACACAAGAGCCCATCTCCCTTGCAGAACGGGGGTCTGGGATTCTAAAGACGCCTGTAACTCACATTTCTCCTGGCTCACAGCCGTCAGTGCTGGAGCCGGGGTAATTGTAGCTGGGGGAAAAATCATAACATTACCCAGAATATTCTTAGTGGAAGGGGCACTCAGAACACATTTAAGAGCTTAAATGGAGGCCATTTGAAAAAAGACAGATGGACAGGAACACTTAGATTTCAAAAGTCAGGCCTTTCATTTCCCTCAGAGAATGCTTTTTGTTTCAGCTAACAGGTTTCAAACAGCGCTGCTGGCAACAGTCACACCATAAGGATCTTATTTAAGCAAACGATCAAACACAGTTAGGATGGAAATGTGTGGAGAAAATCAGAAGACCTTGAAGTTTTATATCGAGAAGGGAAAGGGGAAGAACAGTCCTGTGCCCTGACACCCCAGACCCTTCTGGGTGCCTGCGGAATGCGGGCGGGAGCCGGCAGGGTGACCTGGAGGGGCAGCAGGTACCAAGTCCCTGGGGGAGCCTGGCCTTGGCGTGGATGTGGAAATGATCCCAGCCTCCCGAACAAGCTGCTGGGGAATAGCTGCCTCAGGCAGCAAGCTGGAGTTTTCAGGTGGAAAAAAGAAACATAACGACAACGTTGGTTAAGCAAGACTCGGCTAAAGGATCTCCTCTTCCCGGAAGGCTGATCTGAACCCTGGGCCCGAAGAGGCTGCGTATCCTACTGCGATGTGTCCCCTGGTCTGTCTCCTGGTCCCTCTCTCTTGAGGGTCCGGTCCCCCCACTTCCTAGGAGGCTCCCCGTGAGGACTGGGCCCTATGCCCACGACCTAGGCAGTGACTGGCCCTTCAGAGCTGACCCCGCTCATCACGGCAGCCTCACCACCTCCACACTGAGCTCTCCCACACCTGTGTCTCCCTCTCCACCCGGCCTCTAGACTCTCCACAACCCACTAGACATCTCCATGTTCACCTCATGGGCACCTTGAGCTGAAAAGGGTCCCAAAACAACAACTGCGAGAGTCTTCCTCACCCCAATAAACAGTGACCCCCATCTTCCAGCTGCTCAGGCCCCACACCCTGCAACAGCCCTTCACGCTCCATCTACCTGCAAATGCTGCTGCCTCTGCTCATAAAACTTACCTCAAATCTGACTACTATTCTAGTCCCTGGTCTGGCCCGGATCAGGCCTAACTAAGTACATTCTCTACCTAACTTCCATTTGAAGCTAGAAAAGGGAAATGATCATAAAACAATTGTCTAGTTTCTTCAAAAGTCAGTATTAATTAAATATTCGTAGTTTACATCAAGTTCTGCACTTCACTTGTGCTCTTTAATTCCCCCAATAACCAAGTGCCATGTCCCATTACCCTCCCGCTGGCCAATCTGCCCCAGCCACACCTCTGACCTCTGACCTCTGCTCCCAGCCTTGCCCGCCCCTCACCCCGCCTGCTCCCCCTCTGGCCTTGATCCTGACCAGCTCGGCTCCACCCAGGGCCGGCACACCCTGAGCACGCTTCTCTCGGACCTGTGTGGGCCTGGGCCTTCTCATCCTTACATCTTACTTCAAACATTACCGCTAACAGCTGTCTATCCAGCCCGTCTCTCCCTTGACCTGTTCATTTTCTTCACTTTTCAGTCCATATTATTTATGCATTTGCTTACTACCCGCTTGCTCGCCAGATATAAGTTCCATACAAGAGCGACTTGGAATAGCGTCTGGCACATGCAGTACACGCTTAGAGCGAGACATTGTTGAGCACGCTGCTGAAAGAATGAATACTATGACTTCCATTTTCTACGTGAGAAAACGAAAGATAATAAGTAATCTGTCAGAGTCTCCACTGCTACAGGGAGCAGCGGTGATTTGCTGGTTGGGAGCCCATGTTGACTGACTCCAGATAGTTTTTTCTGCTCCACTTCTCTGACCCTGACACTCCACTCCCCAAAAAAGAGCATTGGACTGAAGCTTCCAGATTCAGCCCAGGTTCTATGGGCTCTAAATAAACCTAGAACAGATTGTTCCCCCACCATTCTTCAAGGCACTGACTATAGCAATCCGTCACAGAAATACCAGACAGGTTTAGGGATTCCCACCCTTTTTCAGTAGGGAGAACTCCTAGATACCCTTAAAAACCTAGTTCAGACATCACCTCCTCCAGGAAGCCCTCCTGGAGTCAACCATGGTCTCTTCCAATGCCACCGTCAAACCCTGAATAAGCCTGACACTGGCTGCATGAATCACATCATACATCTTCTGTTCAGACCAGTGATCACTCAGGGTAGGGACTAATGTCAACTCAGTTATTCCTAGACCTCAGCAGGGTGATGGAAAGAGAACGCAGAGTTGCGTATTTGCTTGACAATTTGCATATTTGCTGCATGCAAATGCTCCTTAACGGCACAGGCCCTCCATGTGCTCAGGGTCCCCATCACATCCACATCTTGTACCCCACCCTTTACAGGACTTGAAGAATCATAATGAAACAGCTCACTGTTTTGGAACAACACCCCTCTCCTATTAGACTGTAAGCTCCGCCAGTGCAGGGCCTTCTGTTCACTGCTGACTTGCCAATGCTTATTGGAGGCAACTCCACAACACCTACTGGTTGGCCACATAGAAGGATGGATGGGAAGAAGGGAGGGAGAGAGGGAGGAAGGACTAGTAGAAGGACAAATGTGAAGAAGGCAGATGGGCCGTCAGCCTGTCAAAAAGTTCAGTGGTCCTCCTGCTGCCACGGCAGGTGGCCTGCCTGCCCGGGGTGAGGCTGGTGGGCCTGCAGCGCTCTTGGGGCAGGAGCTCACCTATACGAGTCCCCGTCTCTGTTGTAGTCACACAAAAGGTAATCCTTTCCCACCACTTTGTCTCTGGCGATTTTCAGTGGCTGGTCAACAGAAGACAGGAGATCTTCACATAGACTGGGGACCTGGCAGAGAGAAAGGAGAAGGCAGAAACGGGGGTTAAAATAACACATCAGACTGAGGCTGGCTAACGGCAACTGCAGCCAGATCACGGTCAGCAGATTTAACATCTGGCCCTTGGCATCCTGCCAGAATTATGGGCCTGTTCTTTTCTTTTCCACATGTGTCTGACACCAACTGTGTCCCCCTATAAAGAAGCCTGTTCTTGAATTACAGTGAAGCGTGATTTCTAATACAGCTCTCCTTCCAAATCTGTGTGCAGCTTTAATTACCTGGTCGCCAGGGTGGTCTAGTACATTTAAGTATGTATATGCTTGGTATTGGTCTCTGGTGGGCAAAGTATACGCTGAAGTCCCGAGAAGAAGGTAAACATTTTAAATACACAGGAATCCACAGAGCTCTGAGAAGAGTAACCGGTCCACGGTGGAGAATTCCCGCAGGCTCCCATGCTGGGTGGAGTTTCCAACACTTTCCAGGCCTCCGGCCAAGCATTACCAGGTTGGCTTGTAGAGTCAACCTTACCTGCTCCAAAGGTAGCATCACACCAGCTTCCCACAGCACAGCGCTCCAGCTGGCTTATCTCAGGGTGACCCACCTGGGGCCACCTTACTGAGAAGATGGGCCCCAGGGTCTGGGGTGGGCAGGGTTGAATTGCAGGGCCAATGCCGCTGAACGTGACATATGGCCCTGCTAGTAACCAGGCCGCTGGCCTCCCTCCTCCCAACTCAAACATCAATTTCCACCAAAATATTCCAGGAAGAGATGGCAGCACTTTTAGAAATGGATTCCTTCAGGCTTGAGTCACTTCCATGCTATATTTTCAATGTGCTGACTTACTCGTTTCATGGGCCTGAGTTTATGGAGGCCCCACCATATCGTTTACCAGGCAAGTGGCTGCCAACTGCACCAATAACCCTCCCAAATGGAAAAGTTAAATCATGTGGCAAGGACACCCAGAAGAGCAGCCCTTCAGAGGGACCGACAGCTACACCAGTCTCTGTGTTCCTCCAGTAGACCCTTTCCACCATCAGAAAGACGGACAGGGAACGCCGCCACCTCAGAGACCACCCAGCCTCCGTGGGCTTCTGCTGCCCCTCAGGGCGCTTCAGAACTCAGCCTGTCAGGAAGGTCCTGTCTGGCACAGCTGTAAGGCGGTTATCCTGCCTTGGAGCTCACATCCATTCTGGCCTCAGTAAAACCACCAATTTCTTACACACAGAGCCACATCGGCCGTCTACACTGCAAGAGATAGACACACCACCAACCCCTGGATACAACCTGGTTATTTTCAGAATCTCTTCTCCATGCAACATCCGCCCATGTACCCCTCTCCATCAAACAAACAGACAGGAACAAAAACAGGGCTATTTCTTCCTCAAATGGGGCTCTTTTCAAAGTTAGTTTCGGTGATGACTGTATCCGCCCCCCGCCATTTCCAAGTGTCTACAGTGTATCATGCATTAGGCCAGGCCCTTGACATATGGCACACTGTCTGCTTTAAGGTCACTCATATCCTGTGAAGTAATTATATATCGTCCCCATTTTACAGATTAGAGAACTGAGGCCCAGAGTCATTAAGGTGCCCACGACCCACACAAGAAGCAACACTGACTCCCCTTTTTGATCGTAACACTGGTTTAATAGACAGTTAAGAGGAAGGACAATGCACGTCAAAAGCACACGCTGGTGACAAACGACTCCCTCCCACCTCCACCCCTGCTCAGCTACAATGGCCAGAACCTGGAAGAAAAGTCCTGGCCAAGGCCAGGAGGATTTTAACAGTTTCCACCCAAAGCAGCTAAGACGTGGAAGTGGCCTTGCTTTCCGATTGCTGGGCCAGTGACACAACCCTGGGCACCCACGTGCCTGCCTATCATGTCACAGCATGTCCCTAACCGCCACTATTTATTCTGGTGGCTGCTGCCTTGGCTTACCTGTTGGGCCCTGACATTCTTCGCCTGACTTACCTTGGATTATGGTAGAGACTAAGCGAAAAGGCTCTGAAATTAGACTTCCTGACTGCACTACTTACTGGCCTATGACCTTGGGCAAGTCATTTGATTACTAACACTGGATTTCCTCACCTGTAAAGTGGGGATAATAAGAACCAGCCCACTGTAATTTGGGGGAATCACACGGGATAATGCATCGGTGTGGAGTACAGCGCCCACCACGGGGGAAAGCATGTACCTCAGCAGCTGACGTATTCACACCCCTGCTCGCCTCCTTCACACTCAGTGCCATCCGTTGTCTGTGAGTCTCAGATGGTCACCCCAGCCTAGCTCACACCTGAATTCACCACACTGCTTCAGGTGCTGGATAAAAACAGATGCCTGGGAACCCCGGTCTTCTTAACCCCAGTTCTGCCTGCAGCCACCTGCTCCCCTTTCCCACTAGTCATGTTGCTTGCAGCTGAGTCCCCCTCCACAGAAAGGCTTACAAGATAGTGTGGTTTGGTATGAAATGGGCACGACTTCACTCCTATCCAAGAGGTTAATCCACGGATCAAGAGTATCTGAATAATTTCTTGCTGCACGTACACCATTGTTGCCTGTCTCCCTCACTAGGATGTAGACGTGACTGGCCAGGGACTTCAATCTGAACGTGGCTGCACCCGCAGTGTCCTTAGCAATGCCCGAAATATTGGGGAGGGAGGGGGTGTTTACAACAGGGAGCCTCCCGACACCAGTCGGCCTTATTTTTACATTCAGAAACGGATGTGCAGTAAGAAAAGATTGTCGTCAAGAACTAAACGTTGTGACACCAGTGACCAATTTTACTTGTAGTTCCAACAAGGCATCTGCAACTATGAACTGTGTTGTGGTAGAAAAGCACCAGACAAAAGGAACTGGAGTTTTAATTAAAGTCCTGGTATTTTATTAATATATGACCTCAAGGAGCACGGTGACAAGGCTGAGATGCAAGGGTCCTGGCTGCTTGTCTCTGCTCTGCTGCTAACAAGCCAGGCACTAAACACAGCCCATGAGTTCCACCCTGCTCTGTGATGCGTCTCAAGGTGCCGTGTTCAAGCTTAGTTGCAGGGGGCAGAGCCCACCATCCCTTGCGGGACTTGAGGAATTGAACTGGCAACCTTGTGGTTGAGAGCTCACTGGCCCATGTGGGAATCGAACCGGCAGCCTTCGGAGTTAGGAGCACGGAGCTCTAACCGCCTGAGCCACCGGGCCGGCCCTCATTTTGGTTTTGTTTTAAAGGTTGGCAACCTAATGACCTACTCTTTTTTTTTTTTTTTTTTTTTTTTTTTATGTTTCTGGCCTGTAAAATTAAAAAAAGAACACGGCAGCCAATGGTCTAGGAAACGGGATCCAGCCTGCCCTGTGTGTCCAAGTAGATCAGATCAACAAAAAGGACCAGAAGGGGGGCCGACCCAGTGGCTCAGGCGGTTAGAACTCCGTGCTCCTAACCCCGAAGGCTGCCGGTTCGATTCCCACATGGACCAGTGGGCTCTCAACCACAAGGTTGCCAGTTCAATTCCTCGAGTCCCGCAAGGGATGGTGGGCTCTGCCCCCTGCAACTAAGATTGAACACGACACCTTGAGCTGAGCTGCCTCCTGGATGGCTCAGTTGTTGGTTGGAGCGCCGGCTCTCAACCACAAGGTTGCCAGTTCGATTCCTCGACTCCCGCAAGGGATGGTGGGCAGCGCCCCCTGCAACTAAAATTGAACATGGCACCTTGAGCTAAGCTGCCGCTGAGCTCCCGGATGGCTCAGTTGGTTGGAGCGCGTCCTCTCAACCACAAGGTTGCCGGTTCGACTCCCGCAAGGGATGGTGGGCTGCACCCCCTGCAACTAGCAACGGCAACTGGACCTGGAGCTGAGCTGCACTCTCCACAACTAAGATTGAAAGGACAAAAACTTGACTTGGAGAAAAGTCCTGGAAGTGCACACTGTTCCCCAATAAAGTCCTGTTCCCCTTCCCCAATAAAATCCTAAAAAAAAAAAAAAAAAAAAAAGGACCAGAAGGGATCCTGCTCCGCTCACTCTGTAACTCACGTCCTCCAAAGCACAGACAAAGCTGACGACAGCAAGAGTGCAAGGAGTTGATCTGTGACACCAGCTGTCATCAACAGCTACTCGTCACCTCCCCAGCTTGCCTTTCCTTTTCTAGTCACAAAGCTCTTCATTCCATGTAGTTTGGACAAGGCTGATACCCGCTCCACCACCGCCAAGGATAGGGCCTCAGCCCGACAACCCTGGGCCCATTCTGGGAAGGAGCTCTCCCAGGAGTGTTCTCCAGGGGTTACGGGGATGCCTAGCTCTCCTTCCCTCTGCCAGGGAAGCTGGGATGGGCGAGGGTGAGGGTCATGGGCTGCAGCAGGCATCCGGAGAGCACCTGCTGCGCGTCTGAGCAACGAGGTGCCCCCGTGATGTTACCTGAGCTCCTAGATCCAGCCGCCCTTGAAGACCTGTGCCTCGACTTCTCAAAGTCATGGACAGGTACTAACCAACAACAAGGAAACATACATCTAAATTGTTGCTCAAAAAATTACGGCAGAGCAGAGAAAAACAGAACTCATGAATGGCGTATGATCTGCCGTATGGTGCAAAGCACCTGGGATACGACACAGCTGACAGACTCTTCTTCACGCAAGCAGGTACATTTTCACCTTTCGGACAAGTGCTGACGGAGGGCCCCATTTTTGTATTCTATTTCCGTCCATCAATCCTGTTTCTCTGATCAAAGATAAAATGCTCTGGAGGAATAGTCTTATTGTCGTCACAGGGAATGTAAAGTGTGGGCTGCACGGTGTGCCCACAGATTTGTGTACAAGAAAAGCTGCCGGACCCGGCACCGCCTACCGATCTGTCTCACTCCCACCCCATCCCACCCCTCCCCTACCACCCGAACCCTCTCTAACCACAGCACTGCCTTACTCACTGCTCCCTGAACACGCACGTTTGCACAGGCATTCTTCTGCTTAAAACTCTCCCCATGTAGGGTTGCTGGATAAAAACAACAGATTGGCCAGTTAAATTTTAATTTCACATATACAATAAATATTTTAGTGTAAGTATGTCTCAAATGTTACATGGGACATATATTTCTATTTGCTAAATCTGGCACCGTATCCGCACTCTTCTCATAAAGCCTACCACCCTTCAGGGCCTAGCCCAAACTCCAGCTTCTTTATCAAGATGTCACATTCTTTGGACTTCCTGTAGTAACACTGATGTCAACCAAACCCCAAAGGCTTTGCGGGAGGCTGTTCTAACATTGCCATCAGCTGTCATTCACCTCCTTCCTGCTTACTTAACATTCTCTGCAGAGGCAGAGACCGGTCCCCTAGACCCAGCCCCAAGACACACACCCCAAGGTGGGGGTCTGCAGACTTCTCATAAATGGGTCCTAATCCTGTGATCTGAGGTCACATTACAGACCCAGAATAAAGGCAATTTACCTCTGCAATCGAGTCAATTAGTGAACGGACCCCCTCTGCACACTCATCCCCAACCCTACCCCCACCTCCCAGTCAGGTCAAAAGCTTAGAACACTGGAAGAAATCACAGTAGGTCTCATGGATCATGAGTTTGCACAGAAATTTAACAGAAACGACAAGTCCGAACGAAGGTGAGCATTCCCTCTGGGGTGCCTGTGTTATTGGTTCTGCTGCCCCCCCAAGCCAAGAAGGGCCTCTGGGAGAACACGAGGTTCATGCTGATGCCCTGGGGCGAATGGTTTCCATTCAAATCACCATCTGAACTGCTTAACAGCTTTTGGAAGGAGTGCTCAGATAGCACCAAAGGTGTCAGACCAATCCAGGCTGTGGGGGGGTTTTCAACTTAATTCCAAGTGACATGGAATAACAAACAGCACTGCACTGGCCAGGACAGTGTTTCTGCTATTGGGTCTAGCGGTGAAGTTCAGGGCGCCATCAATTCCCCCACAACATCCCAGGGAGCAGGGGCCACCGTGCCCTCCATCACTGGTGTCCTCACCGGGCTTATCAGCACAGCGGGTCCCTGGGAAGCGAGAGCCAGCCCTCTATCGCGAGCTTGGGCAGAAGGAAGGAAGACGTCAGGAGGTCACTGGCAACCACCTCAGGTGACACTGTAATAACAATGAGGGTAAAGAAGAGGAAGCAACAGCCAGCACCTGGCAGTGCCTACCAGGTGAACCCCACCTGCATCACCTCCTTTAACCCTCAGAACAGCCACGTATATATACATACATATATCCAGTTACCATTCCTATTTTAAAGAAGCGGGGGAAAGGGCCTGAGAAAAACAACTTGCCCTCAGTCAGAGTTACTAGTCAATGTCTAAGAAAGGACATGTGAGACACAGTAGAGCTAGGTTAAAAAAAAAAAAAAAAAAGAAAGAAAGAAAATCACATCCACTCTTGCTGTTGCCTCCAAACTGAATACTTTTCTACTATCTAACCCAACAGCTGATCACATGAAAAGAGATACAAATCAGACGTTTCCGGCCATCAGCGAGGTTTGTGTTTGTGCCGCCATATGGTTCTACTTTGCCTCTTCCCTTCTCCATTAGTTATTAATGTTGAAAAAAATTGTTCGACCAGAAAAAGAAACTTGAGATGAACCCTTGAAAAAAGCACAAAAGCCAGACCAGTTCAACTCCATGGATAATCTAATCCATGGCGCCCCTGTCTTTAAAAAGTGCACCCTTGTACCTTGGTTTTTTAAAAAATGGGCAAATGAACACATTCCACCTTTTGATCTGCCCGCTGGCTGAGAGCCCGCCACCAGAGAGATAACAATCAAAACCAGACCCTGTTCCCTGGGTCGCACACTCAGATGAGAAATGCTGGTAAAATCACGGCTGGGCAGAGTCCTGGCTGGCCCCACTCCCCGCCCCCAACAGCCCACTCCCCGGAGGCAGCAAAGGATCAGGGTACTGAGCCTCCCCCCCCCCCCCCCCCCCCCGTGGCAGCAGAGCTCTCTGCTTATAATCTGTTCTTTTTATTTTTCCCAAGGCCCAAAACTTTTCTTTCCTTTTTTTTTTTTTAATGAAAATAAAAAAGAAATAGTGTTTTTAGTAACACACACTAGTGTCAGAAACAATCTACAGTGTGGCATTCTGGAAAAACACCAACCTCATAATCAAACACAAGTTCAAATCCTCTGTCTGCCACTTCCTGTCCAAATGCAAACTTCCTAAATCTCAGAACTGGGGGCTACAGCGCTTGCCTCAAAGAGCAATCCATTCCACTCAATACATGCTGAGTGGCCATGCCAGACACGTGTTAGGTGCCACGGATTCAGCGGCAGACAAGATGCACAAGAGGCCCTGCTCTCACAAAGCACGCTCCAGCCACCAGACAGACAGGAACGAGGAGCCATCCGGGGAGGCATGAAAACATGTCACCACAGGATAAAAAGCAAACAAGCTAACGTTACCGAGCACCTAACTCTGAGGTGAGGCTAGTGCCTTGAATGACCCCAGGACCTGGTTGGTCACAACAGGTAGAGTGGAACTGGCATCTGTCCCTCCGGGGGAGACACATGCAAAACTCTGACCCAGCTCCTCCAAAGCATGGGACCCACCAGTCAACACGGTTCCCTCTGTCCAGTCAGGCTCAGAGGAAAGTGGTGAGAAGAGAGGCAAACGGGGGAGAACCCTGAGCTTGCGTGGACCAAAGCCTCCCTTCCCAGGGAGAGCAGACCCAGACAGCTGACCCCAGGAAGCGGCTGCACTGTGGCCACTCCAGGGTTACCGGCAGGGGCCCTGCGCCCACCACGCAGCACAGAGCCTGGTGAGAAACGGGCACTTTGAACCTGCTGAACCAAAGGCCTCCCGGCTCTCCACACCAACTACACACACGAGGGGTGTCCCCCCATCACTAGTTCAGATCCAGCGCCCCCTACAGGATGAAATGCACAGTGCTTATTATGGATGCACGGGCTAGGGCTGTCGTTAGGATCTGAGACCCAGCCTCTCTCCTAATTAATTAATTACACAATCAGCCGGTTCTGAGAATGATATTCTTTAAGGAAATGTACAGGCTGTATCCTTCATTTGAAGACTGTACATTGTGAGGTATACCACCAATGAGAACGTGTTCGTGTTCATGTGAAGGGCAAGAAGCAATTTCCCAACGATTAAAATGTGAGTGAGGCGTGTGCTGAGACTGGGCACCCTGGTCCACGAATCGTGTACACCCAGCAGACGAAGTCCTCGCTCATAGATGCTGCACAGCTGTTGGCTGGGGTTCCAGTCACTTAGGGTCTAACACAGATGAAGCCAGCCAACGGGGCCAACGTCAGGAAATCGTTTTGACCAACAAATGTTTTCTTCTACTTAGAAATCATTTTTTCACATGCCATTAACAACAAAGAGCTTTCTCAAGAAAAAATAAGGCCCCGCTCCCTTTCTTTTCTTAGGCAGGTGCCCCAAACCACCCCAGAGATAAATAATAAACAAAGGCAAACTTCCTGGGCTGGGTTTCTGCCATTCATACTCAACACTCAAATCGCTGCCTTTTGGAAGCGTGCAGCCTGGAATAAGAGGCCAGAAGGTTTTCTAAAGGAAGGGTCAGGAAGGGCAGAACAAAGAGAAGACAAATTGAAAGGAGAAATTAAAATCACTATATGTGAGTCAACCACCGGCACACACAAGGCTCCTGTTGTCCACATGTAACCTTACGCTTCCCGGGCACTGGGGCCCAATGAAATTAACCATTCCCTGGCCAGGAGCACAACTCAGCACGAGCCATGTCTGCAGTGGGAAATCAAGGTCTTTCAAAGCCGCTTGCTCCTCTTAATTAAGGACTGGTCCCAGAGGGACAGAGCACAATACACAAGCACCTTCAGGAAGCCAGAGGCAGAACACTCACCGGATACACTGTTTTGGGCTTGGTGCTGAGAACTGCACGCAGCCACCAAGCTGGTATTAGAAGTTGTCACATACGAGGCAAAGAATCCCCTCAGCCTGGAGGGCAGCAAGCAGGGAGGCTCACCAGTCGGCCCCAGGCCCCCACTGCAGTCTTCCTCTTGTCAGCCCTGTCCCTGCACCCAGCAGCCTGGACAGTCTCTCCACCAGGAATGTCCATCCTTCCCCAATGACACCTAATGACCCTCAGCATCCTTCAAGGGCCACCTCTTCCACAAGTTCCCAGAGTGGCCCGACTCTCGTCCACGCTCCTACAGTAACGTACAAGACGCAGTGCAGGCGTCACAGATCTGGGATGCCTGTCTTTCCCCGGTGTAGGGGTGAGCTGTGTGGCCCACCTGCTGCCCAGTGCAGTGCTGGCAGTGTCTCCTAAGTGTGAAGGGGTCTTGCTGAATTGTGGAAAAGCAGGGACACTCAGGTTGAGTTCTGATCTTTTGACGCCCACGTCTGTCTCGGTGGAAGCCAGCTCCCCAGATGTTCCCAGCGCCTCTCCTGGAGATGGGACTGCGGGCTGCCTGAGTGAGTGGGGTGAGACACACGGACACCCTGGGACAGCAGCCCTGCGACCACCGTCCCCCAAGGTGGAGGGAGACTCAAGCTCTCGCACCGCAAGGGTGTAGACGACCACCCACGGGGGCCTGGGGGCTGGGCCTGCCCTCACACTCCAAGTGACAGGCTTCCCTGTGACAGCGGGGACAGAGCTTCGATCCTCTTCCAGGACAGCCATCGGGCCTGCTTTCTTGGTCTAGGTTGTTGGAAGTATTGTTGTATTGGCTGCATTCTTATGTTACTTCAAATCTTTTAGTGGAAAAGACCAGGTAAAAACACATAGTAACAACTCATTGATAGCACGGTCTTCTGGCTAAGACTAACTGCGTGGGCAGGACGGGGGGTCACCGCCCTCTATCTTAGCGCCGGAACTCAATGAAACCCCCACCAGAGCTGGAGTCCTCAACCACTCAGCCTGGGCCACCTCTAGCATGTTGCCTGGCAAGTAACCCAGGAACAAAAATACTTAAGCTGGAAGACTCACCAACTGAATGGGGGCAGAGAGAAGTACTTGGCAAAAGCGGGGTTTTACACGATTAGGTCAGTGTGAACCTCTCTCCTAAAAACCACCGGAGGTTTAGGAAAGCAGTGAGGTCTAATGTGGGTGGGTAATGGAAAAACTGGCTCATTGCATCACTGGATGAAATGGTGTAGGCCCGGCCTCAGGCTTTCCAAAGCGTGTGTGTAAAATCTGCACGTTAATTAGACCTTCTTTGGAGCTGCGAATGGGCTACTACCATGGCAGTATATGAAGTAAGATTGTGACAGGGAAATCTTCAACAAGAGGGGTGCAGAAACCACAGCTTTTTACCACTGATCAGGGAGGCTCCCAGGGCAGGCCACTGGATAGTCATCCATGCGTCACAGGGGAGGGACACTCCAGGGAAATCACGTGGGTCCAGTTGGCAGTAAAGGGACAGCGTGGTGAAAGGAAATCACAAAGCTGGGCCAAACATGGGCGATGGCAACTCAGGAAGCAGTTTTGATTCTGAAGGCCCACAAAACACCCTGGGAGTACAAGAGGTTTCCTCAGATCCCAAGACAATGGAGGAGGTTTCCAGTCAGTGTGAGTCCACGGACCCAAACAATCTCACCAGCACCTATTCACGACGAGCAGTTTGAGGCCAGGCCGGGTACACCTCGCCCCAGGGGTCCTCAGAGCCACCCGGGAGGCCAGTGACCTTGTGAAACAGCAGCAGAGGCTCCGAGCCACGGAGCCACTGAGTCACAAACCAGAGCCCTGGCTTCTTTCACCACATATTCCCCCCACAACTATCCAGACCACAAACTTCTAAACAGCCCCAACATCCACCACAATTCCAGTGATGCTGCTGGTTCCTTTCAAGCGGAGTTGTTGGTGCCCTATGTGTGCCCAGAGCTGTGCACACGTTACGTGACCACACAAGAACAAGCTGGGGGCTTTTTTCTCCTCCCTTAGCCCCTTAGCTCAGAAATCCTCCTGGCTGGCCGGCCACCAGGTTTCACACTGGATTCCTTCCACTGGATGGATGTCTCATCGGGTTTTGTTTTAATTTCACCAAGAAAATTTAATTTCATCCAGAGAAAATGACCACACATGGACGAAGAAAAATCTGTAATTCTGCCTACTGGGGAAGCAGTCAGCTCCGCTCAGGAGCAACCGGCGCGTCCCCTTTGTGGGCTGGGTCTTCCAGGATCGAGGGTACTTCTGTTTTTCCACTTTGGCTCATTAGGAAGCAAAACTTTAAGTTGTGGCTCCAGGTCAAATCCACTTCAGTGTCTGAGGGATTCAACAGTGTCCCCGCCCTCCAGGAGCTCGAAGTGCAAGAGGAGAGAGCGGCACACGAAGTAACAACGTGCCCTGTGCGAAGGACGGCGCAAGTGCTGGGTGCTATGGACGTGAAGAGGACGGTCGCCCAGAGCGTCTCTGGGGGAGCAGGAGACACTGGGAAAGTGTCTTGACGAGCTAACATCCGAGCTGAATTATAAAAAGTGCAGAGAAGGTCGAAAGAAGCCTGCAGGACTGAGGGGTGAAAGGGTGCCTGTCAGGTCAGGGGTGCCGTGTACGACGCTGACGGCAGCCCAACTCTGTGAAGATGCAAAAACCACTCAATCGTTCGCTTTAAAATGGTAACTTTTCACAGGAAGTGGAGTAGAGCATAAGGAATAGAGACAGTGGAACTGTAACGGCTGTGTGCGATGTCAGAGGGGTAGCAGAGTGGGGGTGGGGGGTTATCACTTTGTGAGGGGTATAAATGTCTATTACATTGTTTTGTATACCTGAAACTTAAAAAAAAAAGAGTTTTGTAGCACACGAATTAGATCTCCACAAAGCTACTGCTTTAAGAAAAAGTGAATTGAGAGAATATACCAGGTAGAAAGCACAGGTGTATCCCGGGAACTCTAAGTTCAATGCAAACACACAAAAAACTGAGGTTTTAGCAGCTATGGGTATGTTACGTGACTTAAGTTTAGGGGAGTAAAAAGTGACTGGGCACGAGGATCCAGGGCCACTGTCACTTTCTCTTCACTCTCAGTTGTAGCTTCCTGACTCCGGACTTACAACCCAGAGCTTTCCTGCATTAAAATACGTGAATGCAGCAGCACGCTGTAGGGAACGCATCCCAGCCTGGAAGCCAGAGGTGGCTCTGCAGTGAACGGGGCTGGGTCACTGGAGCAGCTGCAGCTGCCGCAGTCTCAGTGTCCTCGTCTCTGAACAAGACGGGTTTTCTGGGAGAGAAGAGGGGCGCGGCAGGGGCTCAGGATGACAAGAGTAAGAGAGGAAGGAAGCCTGTGTGTTTCAGTCATGTTTTGTACACGATTTAGTTTGAAAAGATTTAAAAAAATGTCTGAAAACCACTAGACGAGATGACCAGTAAGGTTTATGTTCGTTTTAAGAGCATGCAAAGCTTCACAGTTCAAGACTTAGTCTCTTTATTTATTATCGTTATAACCATCCAGGAAATGGCTTTGTGAGCTAATCAAAAGTCTGTGACGTTCTTCCTAAAACAAAAGGAAATATGCTCTGTGTGAGCCCCCAAACTGAGCCGACCTGGGCCTGCCTCCGCGGCGCCCAGCCTCGGGCACGGATCCGCAGCGACACGACCCGCAACACGAGGGAGGAGAAGGCCGCGACCGCAGGAGCGTCTCCCCTGAATTCCATGCTCAAATAAGTTCTTGGGAAGTTTCTTCATTTGCATCCAGAACCCAAATTCCTTCTCTTCCAGGATGATTTCTTGTCCCTTGGAGCCCCCACCCCAGTTCTGCTCAATGAAAAGAAGTCCAGCCTCTCTACTGCCCATGGCATAGATCTCTATCCGCTGCAGCGGGGACGTCCCCTTCCTGTACCTGAGACCTCCTCACTGGCAGTGAGCACACCGTCAGCTGCATCAGAAACCGCAGGCTCCCGCCAGGCAGCCGTTGGGCTCACAGGCTCCTCTACACTCCGCGTCCCCGGCCTGTTTCGAATGTCGGGGAAAGCAGGCTGGGCTCTCCTTAAGTGTTTTTCATCTACTTCCCAACCAGATGTGCTCTCAGGGCACTCCTCATCCAGGGCCAGTGCCTGCCAACCTGCGCAGGGCTTCCCGGCAGCTCTCGGAAAGGAACTGCCTCCTGCCTCTGGTGGTCCTGGGGAAGTGGAATCTCTCTCCAACTCACTTTGATGTCTCACCAACCAGAAAGTAGGACCTAACTCAGAGAGCTACTCTGCAGACCTCCGAGCTTTCATACAACACTGCTCTCTCGGGTGCCCCGGGAACAGGATGCCATGCAGTTCCTGAGATGCTGGAGCTGGACAGACCTCCTCGCAAATTCCACTAGGGCAGGCCAAGGAGGGGTCTTTGTGCGTTTCAGATGAAGTCTGCCTGCCAGTCCCAGCTGACAGAATCAAGTATCTACTTCACGTCGGAAGAGCCTAGCTTCCTGCTGCACTACCCTGATCCTGCTGACGTCACATCCCTTCTGAGCACTTCCCTGGCCTTGTAGTAAGTCCTTCCACTAAACAGAACCATGGAGGACGACACTCTTCTCATTTTGCCCAGAGTGCAACCCACACGATACAACAACACAGACATCGGGAGCACCCATGGGTAACAAAAAAATGACCAAAGAACATTTGCACCAACAAATCCAAAGAGACTTACATTTCCTATGCACAGGAAGAATAAAAACTGAAAAGAAAAAAAAAAAGCTTTCCCAAACATGAGTGAGGGCTTTCAAGGAGACCTGCTGAGTAGCAAACATTTTGGAAAGATGGAATTTTAAACACAAACACAAAAGGGCAGAAATTTGAGGCGGAAGAGCTATGCACACAGCTGGGAGGCCCTTTAACGAGGGAAAGAGCTGCAGAGCCCACGGAGCATGGGCAAGTCTCCGCAATGGAAAGAATGTGGAAACCAGTGGGGGAACCAACAAGTTCGAATTCTGCTGGACACTCCCCAAGGACGAAGCCCACCTTGTCCCGTGCCACCTTTTCTGTAGTCCCAGAGATCTCTGAAAGCAACAGAAGAGGCCCACCTGGCCTGGAAGAAGGCAGGCTGGGTTTCCTCCTTCCTAAGGGTCTCCCCACAGCAGGGAAGGTGTTTTTAAAGCAGAAACGCAATTCAGGGGGGAAAACTAAACAACCCCTCAGACCTAGGGACTGCATTTTTCGTTTGCATGTACTACATGGCACTCGACGAATATTTCCAACAGAAACACCCTGCACACAGGCAGATGACCCGTAATAAAAGAGAAAAACGACATCCCCCTGCTCCAGCCAGAGGGAACACTTGTCTATTTGACTCCCAAGTGTTGAAAGCGGAAGCCGTGGTTTTCCCCAAACAGCCGACACCAACATGGATACTCTTCTTTTTGGGACGTCATGACGTTCAGTGCAGGTCTGTACACAATCTTTTTAAATAGGCAATTTAACTCTGCTTTGGAGGATACCCGGGGTCCCCTAGCCGTTATGAGACGAGTCACCCAATTTTAAGTTATAAGGGTGACAAAGATCAGGCACAGACTCTGCCGCCCTCTCCTCCACCAAATCTAAGAGCAGGAAAAATGGCAAGTTGGGAGTTTGCTTGGGGTTCCCTCGGGAGCAGCAGCTGTTACCAACCAGAGCTGTGCAAGAGGCACCAGGACTTGACAGAGAGCCTGGATGATCTGATTCGGCAAGTCCTAGGTCCCTGTGAGATCAGACAAGATAAAGGCAGGTAGCACTGGCAGCTCCATAAGCACTGGTCTCTACAGAGCCAGCAAGGTCATCGTTTCCCAGCAAAGGACTGATGGGGCTTTTCCTGAGGCAGGAGGCACGTGGCATAATCTAGGAGAAAGGCACACTTCTCAGCTCTAATCTTAAAACTGCTGATAATCAGTCAATCTCTGTCCCTTCCCTTATCCATCTAGGAAGTCTGAGTGGCAACTAACGACTGATTCTCAGCAAACTGGAGCACGTGCCTACGGTAGTACCTGCTTTTTGGCAAGGGACTCACGGGCCTGAACCAAGGCCCAAAGCTTGCCGGCATCAACCTCAGGTTGTAACCTGGGCAGAAACACACGCTCCTACTCAGTCTTCGCCCAGCCAGCTCCCTTCCTGCCACTCTCAGGGGCTGTCTCAGGCTTCCCCTACACCAAACAGCTTTCCCTGAAATCCACCCACCAAAGGGGGGCTTAGTGTCTCCATGGAGCCGCCACAGCCTGGGCTCCTCTCCACCGGAATCCTGGTACCACATTCCTCTGGGTATCTGTCTCCTCCATGCCTAGGAGCTCTTAAAGACACAAATATCATCTTACTTAGCACTCTGACCCAGTGCTTCGGCTCAGGCTCAGGCACTCAGCGGGCGCTTGACATGCCTTCAGGGCTGCCCATTACCTGCCACACGCTGGAGATACAAAGGTGAACAAAGCAGACAAGGTCCCTGCCCTCAGACAGCTTAACAGGCAGCGAAAGAGTCACATAATTAAGCAATTCCAACTGAGAGCAAAGGTGAGTGCCACGGCCAGGGTGACACAGTGGGGCAGGGTGGGGAGCGAGGCAGCTGTGAAGACTGGCAGAGCTGGTGTGGAGACGTGTCCCCAGTAAAGGGGGCAGCTCGTACAAAGATCTAACAAGACAGGGCACGGGCCTTTGGAAGACTCTTCGGCAGGTCAGTGTGTCCCTGGGGCAGAGGGGCGCTGGGGGAGGCAGGAGGGGTGGGCAGGGCCAGATCAAAAGTTCTGAAACACAGATTGTTCTCTGGGCTCGGTCCTGACGACCGTGTGCGTCATGAAGGGCCATGAGGCGTCACGATCGGGGCTGCATTTCACAAAGGTTCCTCTGGCTGCAGAGCAGGAGATGGGGTGGGTGGGCGGGCGACTACAGGCAGGGAGCGCCAGCGGCCGCTTGGACAATCCACTCATTTGTCTGCAGCCGGGCAGGAGCAAAAGACATTCACGATCTGCTCCAAAATGCGCATCAACGCTCCTGCACCTGGCAGACAAGACGCGAGTGGGCGGCCTCCTTGACAAGTGACCACTTGGAGCATCTGGAGCCGTGTCTCCACTGACCTCCAAGGGCGTGAGCTGCACCCAGTGCCCCGGGGCCGGCCTCTCTCCTGGACTCCCAGATGCAGTTCTTACACATGTCACGTGCCCAGCTTAACGCCTTCGCTGTCAAGACCCAAGTGGTAAAGTACTAGAGGTGACGGCATTAGAGCCCACTTGTCCAGGTGAGGCCATCTAAGCAGCCTCAAGGCCCATTCCTGGCTGGAAGACAGGATCATGTCCTAGCGCCTGATCAAGCAGCATTCGCCCATTGACCCCGCCAAACAGGAAAACGGAGGCCACTGCGGAGGGGCCCACTCCGCCTGAAAAGAACCGCCAGACTGTAATGGGAAAGGCAAAGAATTCAAGCTGCTCTAGGTCCGGAATTTCTCGTCCATCCCACCAACCACATGCTGTCGGAACGCCCAGAAGGCACGTTCGCCACCATCTGTTTCTTCAGCATGGTGGTGAGCATCGAGCCACCAAGCACTAAGCACTTTACTCACGTTATTTCCTTTAATCCTCACAACTGTCCTCTTGGGGAATTAGATGAATTCGTACTTCTCTCAGTTGTACAGACGAGGAAACTGAGGCACAGAGAACCTAAGTAGCCTACGCAAGGTCATGCAGTTATTCAGGGCACACCCACACCCAAGTAACGCACGACTCCACTCAGGTGAGCTGAGACTGACAGCGATTTACTGCCATTCCCTGTACCAGCTGAGTCAGGGCTCAGGGTGCCCTCCCCTGCAGCATCTCGGTCCCTTTCACGTCTCTGCCTCAGGTGACACAGCTTAGAAAGTCCAACACAGACTTTGGAGACCAGCGGGTTTGCTGGATCATGAGCTGATATTTATTGAGCACCGATGACGTGGCACTGTGTAGGGTCTGGGGCCATGACGGGCATCACGACACTCCACAGGTGCTTTGAAGCCACAGGGCTCTTCGGTGCTAATCACACACAATTAGCAAACAAGGAAGAGGACGTGCTCAAAGCCAAGCCCTGCTGAGCCACACAACCTAGAGACTCGGCTGCCCCTAACGTGCAGGGTTTAGGAGGAAGGTCCCTGAAACAGGCATGGGCGTGTGGGGAAGAGGCGGTAAGCGACTGTAAGTGCCTGCCACTCATCTCTACACACAGACAGGACGAGGGGAAAACCCACTTGCACGAAGGATAATCATTTCCAGTCTGGGGCGAATCTCCTAAAGGGTTTTGTTCTGAACCTGGAGTGTTGTTTTAGCTTCCAGTCAACAGTAATTAAGTGCGCCTGTACACTCCAGAAAGAGCAGAGGGAGATTAACGATAATTACATCTCCTCTGGACTTGGCTCGAATCTCTCCTCCAAGTGGCCTGCTGTTAGATACTGACTCCAAAGCTTCCATCGGACAAAACTCCTATCACCACCATCTGTAACATCAATTCTGGACTTAGCTCGAAGGTTTCAATTACATAAAGGGTAACAGGCCCACCAAGACCCGAAAGTCTGGAGCTTCACAGATGCTCTTCATACAGAGCAGAGGTATTCTCCCCTTCTCCTGCACAGCAGGGGCCTAGAGTTTGGTCAGTGACCAGGGCCGGGGTGTGTGTGGGGGGCGGGTCAGGGAGACAGGGCCAACGGCCCAGGACGGCCCCTTCGTGAGGCCTGGCAGAGGCAGGTCCTTGCGTGTTGTGACTGACAGGGTCTCTAATGACCCTTAATTGTGAGTGCGACAGGCCCAGGAAGGCAGCACCACATGTGGCAAAGGGGCAACCCAAAACTGTCTGACTAATGAAGTGTCTGGCTTGATGAGGGCCAACGACCCAAAAAAGGAAGAGGGCGGAATCCTTGCTCACCCTGCCCCCTTTGAAAGCTCTGACTCCTTGATAAACGCAACGGGAAGCTCTGGGTTTGCTGGAAGGTACCCCACCTCCAACTGCCCAACAGAAAAAAGAACAGGGACGACGATACGCCTCGGTGGCAGCAGCCTGGCCATGGGGGTCACGTGATCATCACCACGGACGCTTCTGTCTCCTTCAGCATTTCATCTTTAACAACGAAAGGCCAGAACAGGACACGCTTTCACGTGGGAAAGGGAGCACTCCACTCCACGAAGACTGAGTCACTTGCTGGCACCAGTTTTGTGACGCTTTGTGCATTTAGACTCAGCCGTCCGCGGGTGACGAGGAGAAAGCTGCTCCTGCAGAGGCTGTGGGCAGACAAGCCTGGGAGAAGAGGCGGCTGCGTCAGACGGCCCTGGGGGTGACCCCGACTCTGCTCCTTACTGATGAGCGGTGCGGTCTGACCAACTCATTAAACCTCACTCAGTTGGCTCACCCGAAAAATGGGGACAGAAGACTAGTTTTGTGGGGTGCGGTTTACATAAATATGCAAAGGGTCTAGAACAGTATCTGGCGTCTGACAGTTGTCGCTGAAACTCCAGGAGGCCAGCAGGGCTTTTATTCATTTCCACAATGGCTACAACAGGCTTGTGCAAGTCTGATGTGACCTCAGAACGCCCTGCAGACAGCTAGCAGCTTTCTACACAGTCTTTGGTTCTCAAGGTCAGTGTCATCACGCCATCTCCTGCATGACAAGATCGAGGCTCAGCTCTCACAGCTAGGGCGTGATGAAGATGAGAGGTGAGATCGGCCTGGCCTTTCGATTCCACGGTGCTCGAGCAACCATGTCACATCCCAATGCTCCTAAGCAGACATTTCAGGCAAACAATCTCAGGCTAAGAGTTACCCTACAAACACCTAGTCACCCTACAAACACCCAACCAAGAATTACAGAACCCTGATCCCCAAATATACCGAAACAGGCTTCTTGAACCTAGCAAATAAAGTGAGTGTGAGAGGAGTGCGGGTGGGTGGACGGGGACCATTAAACAACCAATCTGCTTCCATGAATGTGCAAAATAAGGGGCGCTCCGCTTCCAGCCCACCCCAGACTTCTACTTCTTGGCTCTGGCACATCAGAGGCATTTTCTGCAGCGCGGTTGTGCACCAGTAGTAGGAGGTAAGGTGCGAAAGCAGCCTAACCATCACGAGAGACACTCAGGAGATGCCGGCGGGGGAGGAGGGCCACCACTGGATGACTATCCAAGACCCTCAGACGCGGACCTGGGGGCTACAATGGCAGTGTGGAGAGGACGGGAGATCAGAGATGCGGGTTCTAGACAGAAACGGGAGACTAGAGGTCTTGATAAGATGGAAGTGCAAAGTGAATCAAAGTGAAGGCCCGAGAAAGCAGGAAGCTGGACAACAGAAAGGGGTCCTGAGGGCTCACGGTTCACAGGTGGCCTGTCCTGGGTGATACAGGTAGCTGCGTGGTACCTCTGGACGGCTGAAGGCAATGAAGTCAAGTGACCTGTGAGGCTACAGTGTCAGCTGACTTGTCCCCGGACACTGAGATCAACCTTAAGACCCATCCCTACCTTGTCAGCCATCCAAACACCCTGTTTAGCACTTTCAAAGAACTCGGGGTGATAACTGGGAGCAGTTATGCCTTCAGGGAACTGAAGCAGGGAGGAGAGAGCCTCCCAAAGCCATGAGGAAGAGGAGGGAAAGACCCACAGCATCCAGGGAGCCCACCCCCTGCAGGGCAGAACAGGAAGCATGCTAGATTACCCCCATCTCTGCAGAATGATAAATGTTGTTACAGTCATGAAACCAGTCAGCTGCAACGTGACTCACCTCCTCTACTTGCTCTGGGGTGGCAGGTGGCGTTTCCCAGCTTCCTGTGCAAGGATCCCAACCTTGACAGTCCAGGGAAGGCAGGGGGCCAGTTTTCATGGCCATCTAAAATGTCTCAATGGAGGGCCTTCTAATCTCCTCCCTTTCGGGTTAAATAAACCAAGTCTTTACAATAGTGCACTGGGTTATAAACCCCGCCTGTGAAAGGCAGGGCCGGGGCTGGTTCACCTGTGAAAACACAGTCAGGAAGGCTGCCTGGGGCGTCAGGGCACAGCTCCTAGGCAGGCAGAACCCAGGGGTTAACCAACCGGTCATAGGAAGCCAGTGAAGGTAATAAAAGCATCAGCTAGCATATATTAAGCACCTGTTTCACCCGTACTCGGTAGCACTTTATATACATTCTCAAATCCTGGCAACTGCCCCAGGAATTCAATTTTCTTCTCCTGATCTTGCATATCAGAGGAAACTCTGGAGGTGAAGTGACCGCCTGAGAGGTCTCAAAGCTGGAAGGCCACAGAGGGGCGACTCAAGTCCCAGTCAGGTGGCTCTGCCCACCACACTGCATGGCCAGGGTAATGGAGACAGACCCAGGGACCCCTGCCAGGGGCCCCGGCCTGCTAGGCTATCCCCAAAGATTCCCCAGGCAGGACAGTTCTGTGGTCACAGACCGGAGAGAACCCGATGCTGCCTCTGCCAGCAAAACTAGTGACCTCAGTAGAAGGGTCTCCATGTCACGTTCTTTCAGTTCTAGGCAACAGAACTCTGCCACCGAGGCCATCTGGCCCTCACTTCACAGCAGAGCCAGAGACCCAGAGGGACCTGCGATCACAAAGCGAGTGAGTGACAGACCCAAAGCTACAACTCGGGTTTCCTGACTTCCAATAAGGTTGGTTTAATGCACACAATGCTTTTTTTCCCACCAACCTTCTCTCCCTACTTAAGGAGCTAGAAGTTTTCTGAGTAATTCTCTATTTGACAAAAACAAGGAAAGCTATGTTTCTTTCTATGCCGTTTTACCAACAGTTATGAAAATTTAAAACTTGGCTAACATCATACTTAGGGACGTTTGCCAAAAGGTGTCTAGAATTCAGGTCACCTGACGTATATAGGTTATGAACCTTTCCAGGAAACCAATGTTTTCCGAAGTGGATTGCATGAAAGTGAGTAGAGAAATGCAGGGGTAAAAAAAAATGGGACTTTTAACTGCAGGACTTCTCAGAACCTTTATTGTGACAATACGATGGTGAAGCTCCTAGAGGGTAATGAGTGTGTGCCACGCTCCTTCAATGGCTCACTGTCTTCGTTCCTCAAGAGATTCAATCCCAAGGTGAGCTGACCAATTTCATGAAAGTCAGGAAAAGCATAGGTTGCGGGGATACAATCCATCCACTGAGCCGAAAGAGGCATCGTAAGTGGAGAATTTTCCACCCTATCTTGTTTCGTTTTACGCTTCTGACTAGTAAGGACAAAAGATGCGCTAGACACGTGCACTGCCTCCTCTGTGAACCACCTGTCTGTGCACCTGCCGCTTGTCCCATCATCGTCTTCCCACTTTGCTTACTGGTGGAGGCCCCAGCACACAGGGGCTGAGGACCTCACGTCGGACTGCTTGGGTTCAAAGCTTGGCTCCACCACTACCTGATAACCTTGGATAAGCTGCCGAAGCCCCTTTTTCTTCTGTCTCGGAAGGTGTTTTCGGAAGATTTTAGGAGATTTGTTCTTTGCCATAGGCTGCAAATATTTTTCAGTTTGTTCTTTGACTTGTAATTTTATTTCGTTTAATTTTTTTAAGTTAAATTTGCATATCAAAAGCCACCATTTTGGTATTAGCTTCCCTGCCTTATAAAGGTCTTCCCCACCTCAACATCAAATACCACCTATGTTTTCCCTCTGGTTCCTTCCTGTTCGTGTAACAGTACTTCTTTAGTCCATGAGGAGTATGGATACATGCTGTGCAATAGCTCTTTAGCTTGTTTTCCTTCCAAGTTCTTAGTTGTTTCCATTTTACTGAATAATCCATTATTTTCTCACAGTGAAATATGAACACCACTCACACTACATATCCTGGGTTCTTACATTACTAGGCCTGTTTCTGCTCCATCTGACGCCATTCGCTCTGCCCTCGGTTCAGAGCTCTGCACTGTCTTCATGCACGGCCCTCCTGCTCCGCGGGGAATTTATTCCCAGGTGGTAAGTGGTTCTCCCGTTACCAGTGGGATCTTGTCCTCGCAGCCCCTAGCATCCTACATATTCTAACTGGTTTCTGCTGGGATATATGCTGACTTTTGTACATCTGATTTAAAGGCAGATACCTTATCGACCCATCCTGTTAGGTCTTGTAGCGTAAGAACCTGCTTTCCCTACAATTTTTAGATTTGCTTTATTTACTGAAAGAAGAAATAGTGACACACTACTTGTGTTTGGGCAGAATGCTTCTTGAAAGAGCACCTCTTCCCTCCCCAAAAAATACACCCACAATGTAGTGGTGCTGGGGGACAGCGGAAGTCAGCTGATGGGGTCACCTCTGCACTGCAGTTCCGCTCGAGCCCCCTGTCCCCACAGCCAGGCCAGGGGAATCGGGCAGCAGTTTCTTGGCTCCTCAGACTCTGACGAACCTTCGTATCACGAGGCAGAAAGAGAGGTTCAGTCTTCTTTCCTGAGGTACTTACTTGTAAGTTCCTGCCCTTATGGTGACCACCCTGCCCTTATCACAAATTTCTTTTATAGTTTTATCTTACAAAATGATTTATCTTTAGCAGGACATAGGACAAAAGCCATATTGTAATGTTTTCATTTTTTAAGACAGCAATTCAGTGGACAACACATTGGAGTCAGCAGCTGGGCTTGACTTTCCCCTCGGTCACACATCAGGTGTGGGACTCCGTTTCCTTGTCTATAAAAGGAGATCCTCCCAACCCACTTTACAGAGTGGCTCTGAAGATTAGATGAGACGGTGGATGAAATGCATTAATAATGAGGCCCATCTATATTAATGGCTCTGACAGCTGATGGGCACCCATTAAAGCTATTTATTTTTCCATGTCATTCATTGAAAAAGATTTAAAGAATGAAAAGAGGGGACAGTCAAATTCTAAATTTGAGACAAAAGAAAAAATAGTTTCTATTTTGAACTTTATAAACAATCTCTGAATAACAAAAGTGTACTGGGTGGTTCATATGAAAGGTGGGGGGAGGGGGTCTTTCAAATTACCCAGCTTTGGAGAATTTCAAGCCCCTGGCCATGAAGGGTAATCTACATTACTGCTCAGGACCAGTGGACATATCATTAGTCTCCTGGAAATAGTCTTTGCTCCCCGAGAAACACACACACACACACACACACACACACAGCAAATGATGCCTGTACTTTTCTCCTTCATTCACTGGATTTCAAGTTTTAATTTTCTGAGCTCCTCCCGCAGGAGGCAATTCATCTCATTCTTATTTGAATCAAATGTGGTCTATTATTCTGCATATAATAGAACTTATGAGAACTTCAAATAACTTCTGGTCATATCTCTGGGGGGAGCAGGTCAGGTGAGGGTACCCCAGGACCCCCATTGCCTCTTTCTAAGCAAATCAGCCATTTCATCCTACTTTAAAGGGTTGCTGCCAAACTGCCACCTTGACACAAATCAGAGGTTGCACCATTAGGTGGCAGGGTCCTCGCCTCAGCCACAGGGTGGGATCAAGCAAGGTCCCCTCTCTGGAGAGGCAGTCCTGGGCGGGGAGCAGAGGGCCAGTTCAGCTCCCGAGCCCAGGGAGCCCAGGGAGCCCAGGGAGCCCAGGGAGCCCAGGGGTCTGCTTTCTCCCTCTCTTGCTTTAGTCACCACAGCTGCAGTCCATTCAAAGAGCAAACGCTTGCATGAAAAGGCTCACCACAACTTTCCAAGGAATGGAGTTCATTAAAATACTGCTGGAGGCCCTTGGCTGGAATGCCTCTTCCCCTTGTAAAAGGGGAACTGCAGCACAGTGTCGCCTGTAGGAAAGCTCAGAATAAGCTCAGAAACAGCAGTACGACAGCGACTGTGCAGGGCTTGTTGCATAATTACCAATTATTCAATCCATTCCCCTGCTTCTGCTCCAGAGACAGTATCTGGCCCAGGACAGAATACCTCCCGACAAGCCCTCCAACAAGCCAAGTTCCCCCACCTCCAACAGAAACCCATGGGCACTTCCCTAGGTACCAGCAAATGGGGTGCAGCATAGACCCCTCCTTGGGGGTCTTGGCAGGGCTACAGAGCAGGCCACGGCTCGACAGGCACCAGCTGCGTGCGTCATGGGGGGGGGGGGTCCCCCTCCCCTCTGGGAGGCCAGTCACAGAGCCCAGCTAAGCATCTCCAAACAAGCTCCCAGAGCACCAGTGAGCTATGGCAAAGCTATGTCCCCGGGGAACAGAGCCCAACTTCCTGGAGCATCAATTTGACTCAAGGCTTTGGTGGAAAAAGCATTCTTTTTATATTAAAATGTCTTTTATATGGGCATGGTATGAATTGGAACACAATTTTTACAAAAAAACAAAAACACAAAATTCTCTACTAGAGGCAGACACTTTTGGACTTGCAGCCCCCTAAACTCCAAACCTTTGTATTTGCTCTCCTCTATTGTCAGAGACTTTGGGGAAAGAATCTGAGAAGCAATAAGAGGCCAAGTGAAAGGTGGCCAGGAATGGATCAGAGGAGAGGGCAAAAGTCATTGCTAGCTCGGCACAATGATTAAAGAGCCTAGAACACTTTTACTCAAAAGCAAAGACAAATAAATACGCCTGCTACGTATCTGTTCCTTAGATAACAGGGTACAAAGCTGGCCGTGGCCAAGTCTTCCTTCTTCCAGAAGAATCCTCCCTGAGTCCCCCATTAAGTGCCAGCTCCACGGAGCGAGGCCTTCCTCCTGTACCCCAGCAGCGAGAGCAGTGTCCGGCACATACATGTTAAATGCAGAACGAGTAACTCAGCCCTGCAGCTCTTGATGGTCCTTGTGAAGACCAATGGGCTGACAGGGCTTTCTTATCGTGAGCACGTTTTAGGATCCCTGCATTTTCCCCTCTCTGCGGAAGGGGAGCCGAGGAATAAAGGCGGCATTTCTTCCCAAGGCTGAGCACAGTGCCTCACACACAGGCGGTGCTCAGTCAATGTGCACTGAACCCATTACTTTCCACCTACTTCAGCTGAGACCCCTTTGGAAAGAAGAAGACATTTTAAACGTTGCCTTTGAAATCGAGGGAAAAAAATGCTGGTATGAGACTGAAATGTGATGATAATGGGGAAACAAGGAAAGAAAACACAAGCCTGCTCACACTCTTGAACACAGATAAACTGGATCACATCTGGCCTCCAAGACCCCCAAGGGCAGGGGCAGCGTCTTGGGTCCCCAGGCCTAGCATGTCTCCGCCACATGGGGACAGAACCGCATCTGATGCCTCATTCCACACAACTGTCACTGGAAAAATAACTGCCAGGTTTCATTGGTTCAACTACTAGAGACTGACAACTGAGTAACAATGCTTAGCAGAAATCAGATAACCAGCAATATTAATGAACTATTAAACATAACATGAGCCTTGATTTGACCAGTCACGTGTGGGAGCTTGGAGGGCTCCACTCAGTGCTGCCCGAGCCCGTGTCTGGGTGCAGCCCGGGCGCTCCAGTCTGAACGTGTAAAGACCTCACCCTCCTTTGCATGTTCCTCGCTACCCCAACTCGGGGGACAAGGTCTGTGAGCTGTTCCAAGGAAAGGTGCTGCTGAGGCCAGCAGGGCAAAGCCCTTTCTATTTCTGGAGGCCGATTCTGGCTGCTAAAAAGAGGAATTTGCTGAAATGAAGACCGCTCAAGTTATCAACTGCCTGGTCAGAGAATCGGATGTCTCTTTCACCTTCCTCCCGCCGCCTGGCCGGGATGGCTGGGTTGCTTTCCCAGCGCAGATGTCTTCCCCCTTGCTTGAGTCAAGTCTGGGGACACCCAAGAGACGGGCCTTCGGACGACAATAGTGAAGAGAGAAGGAATCCAAAAAATGAACTGACCAGAGCAGTGACTTTTCTGCCTGGTTAAACAGACTGAGGGCTATTTTGGGGTTGCTCTTAAAAAGGCAAAGGATGGAGGGCCTGCTGGGAGCCAATTTGCAGAAACAAACTCCTTCCTCAGCTCAGGGCTTCACATATACCCCAGCTATTGCTGCCCGTGTGCAGAGCCAAGCCACAGAAGGGCCAAGTTCAGGAAGCCAAGGGAGCATCTTATCATGGGATTCCTGGCCCACAGGGACGTGTGGGTATTTTTGAAACAGCTTAACAACGGGTTTCGGCTGGCTTCACTCTAGCACAATGGGATTAATGTGTAATAAAATGATGTTCTGGCCATCTGCACAGGAAGGTCATTCCCCACCAATCAGAGCGTGCGTTACGATCCCAAGGCAGCAAAAGCTCTGATGCTGGAAAGACAAGAAAAGAAGCAAGCTGATCTGGCATGAGAAATTGGGCTGCCCTGGCCGAGCTGCCAAGCACAGGCCACGTTTCTCTGTACTACCACTCTGCAGCGGGACCACTGGTGGGCCGGGAACGTTCCCCTACAGTCTCTGGCTCCGACATTTAAGCGAGGCCATTCCCTTCACGGGGAATGCTGGCAAATGCTAACATTCTTGTTAGTCTTAAAGTTGGTGACTTTCCTTGAAAACAGCCATTAGTTTAGGCAGGTGAGCATGGGAGGAGTGACTGCAATTTGCACCCAGCAGTGCAGTGGAGGCTCTGAAAACACCAGACTGATCCCAGATGGCACGAAACAAAGGCCTGGAGACACACTGCTTCTAGAAGGACCCATAACAGTGTGAGTGTTCTGAAATTACAGCTTTGGGAAGAAACTGAAACTGCAAGTGAACTTCAGAGCCACGGCGGTACACGCAGCATGGACCAACTCTTACAAGAATAGGAGAATTCTGCAAATCCTCTTAAAAAGGAGAAAAGCGCATCTGTCATTCCCAGGGAAAACTGAAGAAAAAGAGCAGCAATTAAAGAAAAACATTCAAAGAAGTGATTTCTAGGACGGGTCACATATCCAGTGCAAAACCAGTCCAAGCGCACCTTACACACCAGGTGTGAAGCAAGGTCCTTGAAGCAAGAATATGAATCAAGAAGGGGCTTCTGAAGCTCGTCAATACAGCGCTGGTGAGGCATGCTGTCCCAGATTCTAATTCGGAGAAAAGTCACGATCCCTTTGCTTTCTGACATTCATCATACTTCAAATTAGAAAATGAACGAGACCACCAACTCGGATGAAGAGAGATGAAGTGCTCTTAAAGGCTGAGCAAGAGGCCATAATGGATTCCCCAGGCCGTTCTGCAGGACGGGGATCCATCATGGCCTCTTGCTCAGCCTTTGCGGGCACACGGGGCCCGAGGCCTCCCGACAACCGGCACGGGGAGGTCAGCACCGTCCCAGCCTCCCTGTGAAGCAACGGACAGAAGTGAACTGAGACCGGAAGTGGCCTGGCTCTAAGAAGGGAGTGTCCTGCAAGTCTCTAGGGGTCTTTGTTTTTCAATTATGTGAATTTCAAATTATTCTCCATAATACATCTAGGTTTTAATATTTTAAATGACTAATGAATTCAATTATTTAACACTTTCCCCCCCAAACAAGTCAGACTGATACATGAGGAAGACGTACCATATTTCATCTGTTGCTGTGCATTTAAATGACTGGACCTAAAGGTACCCAGCAGGTACCCCAGCAGGAGAAACCGGGTTTCCTGGTGCTACTTAGCCTCACCACCCTGACTCCTTCCTCAGAGTCTAAATCATCTTAAAAAGTGGAGGTGGTCATATGTACACCATGAAAACTCAAGGAACTGATAACACAAATGGAAGCCTCCAGCTCAGTCCCGGGCACACGGCAGCTGTTCGACCAATGGTAGCCATCGACACCCTACACCTGCCTCCACACCGTCTCCAGCCACGTTGTCCAGAAGACGAAGTTAACAGTGGGAAAGCAGTGCACGCCAAAGTCATCTACGGGATGCCACATCCACGTCACATATCAGGGACAGACACAGTACGGCACTTCAACCTGAGTCCCAGTACCCACTGCAAGCCCAGCCTCGGGGCTGCTCTGTCGCCCAGCACGGGCCACGGTGGAAGACGGCTCACCATCAGCGCTGCGAGTCCCTGCCGAGTCCAAGCACAACTGGCACGTGCAGCAAAGGAAGCAGCTGACCAGGTTCCCATAAAAGCCGCACTGTGCACGTCTCTGGAATAAAGAGTGACGAGGGACTCACAGAGAAAATACACAGCTGCAGTAAAACACTTCAGTTGCCATAAGAACAAAATAGCCCGTTCAACACCGAGAGTCTACTGAGAAAAACTTGCTCATCATTTACTTCCATGTTTGGTTTATTTCTAAGACACAGTAATAGCGAAACTGGCAAACTAAACTTAAACTCAGCCAAGCACACTTTCACGCTGAGGTTAAAAGAAAAAGACGTCTCTGCAGCTGACCAAATTAGGGATCTGAGCATACCTTCAGCTTTTGCCACATTGTCCACATACGATCACCCAAAAATCTCTGAGAAAACCACAGTGACACACGGCCCTGCCACACTGCATCCCGGAGTGCTGCCTCATGGGTAAGGACATGCCAGCCAACTGCTTAGTCCAACGCGCTGCATACAAAGCTCGGTTAAGGGGGTCGATGGTGACAATGACCACACCTCAAATTCAAACCCTCCTGGCTTTCAAGGACACTTCCCAGCTACACAACTTTCTGTTTCATTATTTCTCAGCAAAGACTGTTTTCTCCAACCCCCATACCCACAACTCACATTTCCCACGCACGTCCAAATTCTACATAAAATCAGACCTCACCAAACGTGTAAAAATCGGGGTAGTTCCCATAAAATTCCAAATACATGGCTCCTCCAGAAAAATCTGAAAACCAGCAATAGATGACCATAGTCCCACGAGGGCAACAAGTGACCGGAGGAAAGGGACCACTGTCCTCTGAGACGGCGCCTGCCGGCCAAAATCCCTTTTTCACACCAAGCCCACTGCAGGGATTTACGTCACCTCCCTGGCTCTTGCTTTGTGACCCCGGGTCCTGGGCACACAGCAGGTTCAGCTGAACCACAATCAACCTTCTGTTCTTTGATACTCATCCAAAAGCTCTATCCGTCCAGCCAGGAGCCACCCCACTTCCCCCACAAGCAGCTGTCGCTGGCTTTCTTGTTAGGGCCATTTATCTCCAGACACCTCCTCCTCCTCACTTCTGAGCTATCACATGTGAAAACCACAGCGAGTTCACAACTCCTTCAAGAGGTGCCACTCGGGCTCACACAGCTGCCTCTCAACCAGGATTCGTGTCCTTAGAAACACAGAACTCGTCGTGCTGGACCTTCCAGGCTGCTGGGAATGACACGAGTCTCCTGCAGCAATCTCTTTTTCTAGTAAAATTGTTCTGAATTCATACAATGAAATGAAATATACCACTACAGCATACGAACACGTTTTCAGACCACTATTTTAGAAGATACCTCACTGAAGAACCACGGGTGGTGACCAATAATTACATCCAAGGCGACAAGGGACACAGGAAAAGCAGCGAGGACTAGACTCGGGGGACCCAGGTTCCAGAGCCCAAACTCACTGGCCAGATGATGCAGTAACTCCGCTGGCCTCTTGGGGCTTTTTATTTTATTTTCACTTCCGTTCACTATTTCCCATAGCTTTCTAGATGTTTTGGAAAACTTTGAGCATCTTCAAGTAATACTATGGTGCCAGTTAATCGGAGGCATCATTTTGAAACCAGTCATTTTGAATCTTCAAAGAGAATTACATATTGAACAATAAACGTGATGAGCGCTTCAGAAGCTGTCTTTTGTGTTTTATGCCGTTGCAGGCTAGAAGGGAAGCCACTGAAGCATTTTACAGGGTAGACTTTCAGTGCTTCGGCTGGAGAACCTTCCACAGAGAGGCTGACAGAAATAGAGCCTGGCACCCCCTGCGGCACTTCACACGCCTGCTGGAGGTGTGTGGCCTCCTCTTCTCTGTGCCTAAAGGTGAGCGTCTAGAAACGGAAAGCAGAGCAGCGGGGAAAGGGGACAGATTGTAATCAACTTCAGAACTCCTATTTTGGGCTTTATTAACACAGGTGGTGCTGGAATTAAAACCACCAGGTGAAAGTCCTGTTCTCCGCCTGGAGGGAATCTCGTAACCTGGTGAAGATGTCTGGCTGGAGAGGGAGAAGGTTTCTGGTGTGTTGTGAGTTCTGAATGGAGAAAAGTGCACAGAAGCGACCCGTGAGGAGCCCCCGCCCCGACGGACCCACACGGACACGGCACCTACCAGGTCGATCAGGTCGCTGAGGTTCTTCTCGATCTGCTGTGGAGGCAGGCGCCTCATTAAGTCCAAGGCACAGTCCAGCTGCTGATCACTCTGTGAAAGGAGCAGAAGAAGCGTCTGAGTCATTCTGCCAACAGAAACACCAAATCCCCTTCCACCAAGCTTTCTTGCGGTTTCAGCTTGCCCAGGGTATTCTAAGACCAAACAGGCCCACGGTGGGCCCTCTGACTGCTAGTCTCTCTCTGAGAGCAGGGTCAACGTCAAGAGGAGGCACCCAAGACACGCAGAGAAGTGGGAAGCAGGCCAGAGCTCAGAAAACAGCCCTGTGCTGCCCACATCTCAAAGTCTCACTGGCTTTCCTGCTCCAACTCAGCAGACCACGGGAGACGCAGATGTATTCACCCCCAACTGGTTCTGCAACGAGCATGCTCGAATAGCGTGAGGCTTTATCCTTCGCTGTAACCTGGATCTGAACAGGTAACATCCAGTCACATCACCAGGCCAGGTTCCCTGATGAGCTCCAAGACAGGGACAAAGCCGGGCAAAAAAGAAGTGGCGAGAAGCACACAAAGGGTAAGTGCGTCAGCCATTCACCTGAAGCTCGGTACATAATCGCAGGTGCCAGGCCCTTGTAAAATTGAGGAAGACCTCAACCACTTACAGCCAAGAGCTCCCTCGAGCTGGCAGAGTGGACTAGCCGGCCACACACTGGGGTCCCTGCTGTCGCAGGGGCCTGGGAGAATAAAGATAACCCTCGTTTACTGAGCACCTTCTTTAAGCTATGCCCTGTGTGCTTCACGATACTCTATTTAATGTTCGTGCTGCAAATAGTCACTGAGCGCCACCAGAAATATGTAATAAATAACGGAGGCAGTGAGGAATGAATTGAGTCGGGGCAAGACTGGTCAAGTGCAAAGTCAAGTCAGTGCAGAGTGGGCTGTAACACACGGCCAGGCCTCAGGAGGAACAACAGGAAACAAGGCGAGTAAGGTGGGCCGGGTGACATGGCAAACTCTTCAGTGCACATAAGGCACACAGAGTCCCCACACAACAAATCAGAGGCACTATCTCATCGGTGGCCTGACTCTGCTCTGCTCAGACCAATGTCGGGATATTTAAAAGCCAGAAATCAACAAGCTAAACAATCTTCATAAAATACACAAAGTAATCCTGGAAATGGCTCACTGGGCTGTAATGAAATATACATAACCTTGAATCTGACCCTTTACTCTGTAGGCATCTTGACTTGAAACAGGCTGTGGGATAAGAACCCACGTTATAGTCACCAAACACGTAACAACACATTGTTAACTGGAAGCAATTTCATTTGTCAGGTAACTGATACGGCACGTACATCAGGCTGTTTCTTAAAAGGGAGAAAACAAAGACTTGTCCCATAATTATACGGTTATCAGTGACAATTTATTCTGGGCACACAACAAAGTGGCTCCCCTGCAAAGAAACACACACACACACACACACACACACACACACACACACACACACGAAACTTTGTAGCACTTGTTTTGCTTAGTGAAACATTCTGGCGACCATGAATTCCCTTCTCGTGCCAGCCCAGGCTATGATGACATGGGTCTTGCCCGCTGGCATGGGAAGACATTTTAACACCACCTGTAGGGTCGAGAATACAGATTAGCTGACTGGACACTGATATTCAATTCCCAGTTCTGCCATTCATTCACTTGTGACCTTGGGTATAAGTTCTTAGCCTCTACAAGCCTTTATTTATAGGGTTGTTGCAATGATTTAGTGAATACCTGTGAACTTTTAACACATAGTGGTATGTGTTTGATTGGGGTATTTTCTGTGTGTATGTAAATACATGTTCTAGGAAAATATTTTAAAATACATTTTATAACATTCGCTCCCCCCTCAACCCAACCCTGAAGCCTTTCCTGTCGCTCTAAATTGGAGTTAGGTGTTCCAACTCCACAAACAGTCGTATGTCCCCTTGGCCACGCAAGAATAGAAAACCCTAAATGATCAAGTCAAACTAGTTAAAAGGTGCAAACGAATGGGCAAAGACCTTAACAGACACCTCACCAAAGAAGAGGCACAGGTGGTAAATAAGCATCTGAAATAATGCTCCCCATGGGCCACCACAGAAACGTACATGGACAATGAGACACCCTCACACACCTATTGGAATGGCCCAAATCCAGAACACTGGCGACCCCGAACACTGACAAAAGCATGTGGAACAACAGGAGCTCTGACTCACAGCTGCTGGGGATGCAACACGGTGCAGCCACTTTCAGAGACAGTTTGGTGGTTTCTTACAGAACTAAACACACTCTGACTTTATAATCCAATAATAGCACTCCTATAGGAACTGAAAACTTGTGTCCACGCAACAACCTGCACACAAATGTGTATGGCAGCTTTATTCAGAACTGCCAAAACTTGGAAGCAACCAAAATGTCCTTTAGTCGGTGAATGGATAGACAAACCATGGTACATCCAGACAATGAAATAATATTCCGTGCTAAAAAGAAATGAGCTGTCGAGCCATGAAAAGGCATATTACTAAGTGAAAAAAGCCAATCTGAAAAGGTGACATACTTGTGATTCCAACTATAGGACATTCTGAAACAGACAAAACTACAAAGACAGTAAAAAGATCATTGGCTGCCACGGGCTGGAAGAGAGGGAGGGATGAAAAGGCAGAGCACAGAGGATTTTCAGGGCAGTATAACTGCCCTATGTGATACTGTAATGGTGGACATGTCATCACACATTTGTCCAAATCCACAGAACGTACAACACCAAGAGTGAACCTTAATGGACACGACGGATTTTGAGTGATTGAGAGGTATCAGTGTACGTTCACCAGCTGTAACTCTGGTGGGGGGTGCTGACAGCGGGGGGACCATGCATGTGTGAGGGCATGGATGACATGGGCAGCCTCTGGACCATTTGCTCAATTTTGCTGTGAGCCTAAAAGTGCTCTAAAAAATTAAGTCTATTAAAATAAAATAAAAAAGTGTGAGCTAGTTATTTCTCCACTAGGGTTGATTCTGCCCTCCCCACGAGCGCCCAGGAAACATCTGGCAATGTTTGGAGACCATTTTGGTTGTCATCACTGGGAGAGGAGAAGCTACTGGCATCTAATGGGCAGGGAGCAGGGATGCTTCTAAACATCCTACAATGTGCAGGGCAGACCCCAACAACCTGGCTCAAAATGTCAACAGAGTCAAGCTTGAGAATCCCTGGTTTAAAACAATCAGTTTTGGGGACTGCAGACTCTCAGGCTCTAATCAAAGCTAAGGCACCAGAAAATTAGACACACAATTCTAATTCACAGACCTCTCAAAACCCCTAAAAACTCTGGTCTTTGGAAATATTCTTAACTTGGAAACCAACAATCTTCCTGAGAACTAAAATACAAATTTAGATGTAAGTAGGCCTACCCTGTTTCCCCAAAAACAAGACCTAGCTGGACCATCAGCTCTAATGCGTCTTTTGGAGCAAAGATTAATATAAGACCCAGTATTGTATTGTATTGTATTATATTATATATTATATTACATTATATATTATATTACATTACATTATATTATATTATATTGTATTGTATTATATGACCCGGTCTTATGTTATAGTAAAATAAGACCAGGTCTTTTATTAACTTTTGCTTCAAAAGAAGCATTAGAGCCGATTGTCTGACTAGGTCTTATTTTCGGGGAAACACAGTAGCTACTGATACTTTAATCCAGAACATACTGGGATTCAGAAGGGATTGACTAGAAGCTGAGCAATACATTATCTAGGAAAAGCAAAGTCCTAACTTGACCAGAGAAAGTCAACATGAAAAGACATTGTTTTAACCCTTCCATGGAGCCTGTTCTCCCCCCGCCCCCCCCCCCCCAACCTCAGTATGCTCAGCACAGTCTCACCTCCCAAGGGGGCCAGCAGCATAAATGCCTCCTTCCAGACAGTCCTCTGACTGCATCTAGCGGAAAGCACTAAGCTACTATTGCAAAACGGTCTAACTGGTATTTTGCATTAATCCCAATTTATCTTAAGTGGAAATAATACTTCACTACAAAATTCTAAGGCTAAGGACATCTAATTTTCATTCAATTAGTAAATGACTAAAAGGTTCCCATAAGCCGAGCAACATGGGCAAGTTTAATGAGAGCTTGTAAAAAGTTAAAATTAGAGTTCCCTGGAGTCCTTTGCTTGGGAGTCAGCCCAAACCCTGAGGGGTCCAAACAGGAAACAGCACAAGACATAAGGAAAATGCGGATGGCCTACAGCTCCGTGCAACAACACGAGGGACCCCAGAAACAGAATGATGGCGGGGGCAGGGAAACAAATCCCAGTGCTACCCAGGATGCTGCCCCTTTTATAAACCTTAGAAACAAGCAATACCGAACTATTATTTAGACATAAACACAGACACCGTGTGTTTTATACTATAGCAAGGTTTTTATTCTAATTGGCCAAGACAAGGAAACGATAAATACGAAACTCAGAAGGCTGCGTAGTTTTAAGGGGAAAAGGCACTCGGGAAGATGAGCGTGGTCATTCAGTTAGCTCTTGCACTAGAGGTGGTGGGTTCAAGGGCATTCATAACATCATGATGCTTAAACTTACATGTTAGTCAGTATGTTCCTTATGGTTATCAGACACCTACATTTTTTTTTTTTTTGAGTTGCTTTTTGTGTATGGTGAAAGCCTGGGGTCCAGTTTCCCCAACACCATTTATTGAAGAGACTAGCCTTGTTTCCCCATTGTGTATCCTTGGCTCCTCTGTCATAAATTAATTGACCATATATGCATGGGTTTATCTCTGGGCTATCAATTCTGCTTGTCCTTGTTTCACTTCAGTAAGTATTTTTTAAAGGTAATAAAAAAAAAATTCAAACAAGAGCAAGCAAAGACAGGAATTGGGGTTCGTGAGCTCAGAGTCCAAGGTCTGCCCTGTCAGGGAACGCCTGTGAGCCTTAGGCTGCTCACTTCACCTCGTGGCCTGGGAGTTGGGCTAGATGGGCTGACGCTGTATCCTGCAGCAAGTGCAGATGTACCCACTGCTCTGCCTGCTGCAGGCCTGCAACTGTTTCAACTCCACAATCCTGCACTGAGTGCTGACCCTCCAGGAACCACCCACAGGAGAGCCAATAATCACGACGCAGTGTGATGTGTGTAAGAACCGGACAGAGGTGCAGAGGCGAGCACAGCCCATAACACACTGATCTGCGCTGCTTCACGCGTCAGTTCTTCTCCTAGGAGTTCCCACTCTGGTTACTTCTAACCAATGGCTTGCTATTTACTTTGTATACCGTCAGCCCGTGACTAAGGGCTCTCCACGTTACGGTTTCTTCTAAATCCGAACTGACCCTAGACACTTCATAAAATGCACTTTACCATTTCCACCTTCCACTGGGTGGTGTTTTCCAGGTCGAAAGATAAACAGAAAAATAATGACCACTTCACTTCACGCTTCAGAATTCTCTGCCCGTTCGGTTACTCATTGGATAATTATTTGAGGGTTTCCTAGGTAACAAGCACTGTTTCTGATGCTGAAGGGTGAACATAACCAAGTTGCTGTCTTCAGGAACTTATCCTGTAGTTAAAATCTATTGGGGGGGGGGGGGAATCAAGGATGAGTCCTTGTTAAGATGTCAAAGAATGAGGAGGGGACAGTTACCCCACTTTAGGCTGGTGAGGCTCCAAGGGCTTGGTTTAGGTTTTTGGGGGGGTTTATTTTGTTTTGTTTTGAAGCATATAAACAAACAGCTAGGGAATATCTCACTTTCTGCTGGTTTTGTACAGGACTCAAAGACAACCACAAACTGCCTAAATCACCCTACAACAGAGAAAGCAACTGCGAATACAGACCAGAACCGTTTTTCAGAATAATATGTCAAATAAAATACTATGGCTTAAAAAGCCTCCTAAAGGCATTTTCAGACACCTGATAGTGGTATGTCATCCGAATACAGTAAAACTATTAAATGAACTAAGAGGGCAAAGGCTAATCTGGAAATCACCATCGAATAAAATTTATTCAGTCCCTAGGTGGGGCTGCAAAGGACAGGACATGTGCCAGCCTGCAATCAGTCCAAAGTTTAATACAACACACACGCCCATCCACAAAAATGAAGAACGTCACAGTAAACGAACACACTAAGTGATACAGGGCGCCTCAGAAGACTTCTCAGAAGAGGGGGTGCATGAGCTGGCTATCACGGGCAGAGGAGGAGGGTCCCAGACAGGCGGGCGGGGCCTTTGCAGACGGCAGGTGCAGGGAGATAGAGGACAGGTACAGGGGAGCAGAGCACCCACGTGCCCCATGAGCGAGGGGCGCTCAGGAGGAAGACAAGGCAGTGGAGCGTGACCGTGTCAGGAAGGGTCTACACGAAGGCCAGAAGACCCCAAACTGCTCAGAGGGCAGTGCCTTTCTGAGGAGGCTGCAGGGCTCGCGAGCTCCGGCCCCGGCTCACAGCCTCACTTCTCCCGAGTTCTGCCTTTCTCTACTTTACAGGGAAGCTTCTAAGTGCCATGTGGTTTGGCCTTTAAAACGTTAAACTCTCCTTCTCCAGGAGGACTGAGGAGCCCCTGAAGATTTTCCCACAGAGGAATGACAGGGATATTGTGTCTTAGAAAGGGAAGCAGTTTACATTTTCCAAAAATGGCCATAACAAGCTTTCCCACCCAACGCGCCCCTCTCACAATGTGACTCTGACATTCCTCCCACTGAGCGGGGGAGTCTATGTCCCCTCCCCTTGGAAGGGAAGAGTTTTTGTGACTGTTTCGATCAACAGAGATCAACGGAACTGATTCTCTGCGACTTCTGAGACCAAGCCATAAAAGGTGATTCACCTTCAGTCTTCCCTGCTGAACCCTCACGCCTGGAGCCCCAAGCTCCAGGTGAACGGTTCAACTGCCCTAAGGCCACCATGCTGGGAGGAAGACCAACCTAGCCCACACAGAAAAGCCCCATGAAGACACCCTGAGACCCTCTGACGTGAGACCCCCTGGCCAGGCCCCAGGTGCTCCAGGCCCCCAGGGTTCCAGCTGTAGCTGTGTGACCGCAACAGCACGAGACCCCAAGCCAGAACCACCTAGCCAGGGCCCTTCTGAATCGCTGGCCCAAGAAACCATTGGAGATGATGAAACGATTACTGTTCCTTTAAGTCACTAGGTTTGGGGGTGATTTTGTGAGATGGCAGCAGTAACTGATACTGATGGGTGCGTCTGGTGACTGCAGGGAGACAGTCTGACCCGAGCTGGGGCTGGAGGCGAGAGGGCCTGCAGAGGGGCTTCTTCGCAGCCAGGGCTCTGACTGTAGGATGGGGGGTGGGGGGGTGTCAAAGACTTGAACAGGCAGGGCAGCGGGACAAGGTTACTTCCTGGACATGAGAGGCAGTCCCCACATTCTGAGACGACGCTTCTGGCGGGACCACCTGCTAGAAGGTGATGCCACAACCTCATCTGCATGTTATGTGGTCTGCATGTGCGTTTTAAAGACACTGTTTGTAACTTCAAGGACAAGCAGTAACTCCAACTGCTCAAATTTCTGAGCAGACGTCCTGCTTGGCCAGCTCTGGTGACTGCTTTTATGGCAGATCTGTACTGAATAGCATCTGTCTATACATAAACAAGCAGCGAAAGCTTCAAGGCCTTTACAGCTGGTTCTGAAGTTCCTCGGGACCTTCCCTCGTTTACATTCCCAAGAGGCTTAGCAAATACTTCACAGATAACACAAAGGTAAACTTCACTGGAGCCCGAGCTGATTTATCACCATTTTATGGCGTCTATCTTAACTGTGATTTGTCTTGTATAACCTGTGACCCAACAAGCAACTCTGCTTAAATGCTGACTCTGTTTTGTGCCAGGGGCCTGGGGCTCAGGAACGATTTGTGCTGGGGGCTACCTGGAGACAGAGCCACTGGCCAACCCGGCCAACGACTCAGCTGTAGGTCACTCTGGAAAGAGGCAGAGTTTGTATTAAGAAGAAAGTGTCTCTTCCGCTGCCTGCCCTTGGTTGAAGGCTCCGGGAGGGGTGCAGTGATGACAGCCGCACAGGGATGGAGACGGCTCAGCAAGCAAACACAGCATTCCCTCTGGATGACTTGGTTCCCATGGGAAAATCCAATACCCTATATCAAGTGAATCAAAGTCACAGTGAAAGTTCACTTGGCCAGTCAAGCCTGCTTCGACCTTTTGGGGTCGACTGTATATCATCATCGCTGGGTCAGTGTGATCTTTGTCAAACCGAGGTGAAAACTGCTCCACATCAAATTAACCGTTTCACCGCGAACAACTGGGTGGCTGAGTCAACGTCATTTTGATCAGCATGAACACATAATCGCTTTACAAGGCTCTGCTTTAGAAGAATTCTGCCAGGATCATGGAAATTTAGATCGGGACTTCCCAAACCCATCTAAATCCTGCCCGCTCAGGCCTCGTTTTACTGAGTGATGTGGTTCAGGGAGCAGCTTTGCAAGGTCACAGTCAGTGACACACTCAGCGCCTGCACCCATGTCTTGTTGTTGAGAGGTTTTCTACTCCACGCACTGGATCCAGTCACTGAGCAACTGTGTGAGTGGTGGGAGGGCTCTGGGGACAGAGCCACACTGCTCAGACATGGTGACCCCATCAAGCGGCTCTGACGCTTCCGGAAGAAGACAGCCAGGAACAACGGCAGAAGGACTGTGCCGCTTTGCGCATGCCAGTCATTCCATTGGCTCTGAGGAGCTGGGAACTCTTTCTAGTGGCTTTTCCAGAGAACCGAACTACCAACCTTGTTTCAACCCTACAAGATGGTGGCCCGTGCTTTTACACAGAGGACAAAGCAGTGAACACAGTCCAACCATTTCTCATTGGCTGAGGGACACTGAAGAAGTATCCACCCTTGGAACATGGCCCTGTGTCTGCTTTTAAAAATTTTTGCCCGCTTTTTAAATTTTTTGTCTGTCAAGCCGTCAGCTACACTCCTCATCTAATGTGTTGCTTCTAATCTACTACGGGTTGAGAAATTAGAAGCCTATGCTTTGAAAAGAACTTTAAGAGAACGAATAAACTGCAGGTCCCTAATGTGCGGACCAGTGTTACAGTCCACCAGTTTCTGAGCACCATGACTCTGTGTGTGTGTGTGTGTGTGTGTGTGTGTGTGTTTATTCAAGGTCAAGGCCCCAGAGCTTTCATCCTTCTCTCAAAGAAGTCTAAGACTCCAAAGGCACAGATGTGATCTAATAATAATAAAAATTCCTATTCTCCCATTTAACCTGCGGGTGGAACTAAGAAAGTCACCACTTAATCCCTTGGAACCTCAGTTTTCTGTTTTTTAATTAAAGTCTATTGGGGTGACAATTGTTCGTAAAATTACATAGATTTCAGGTGTACAATTCTGTATTCCATCATCTATAAATCCCATTGTGTGTTCACCACCCAGAGTCAGTTCTCCTTCCATCACCATATATTTGATCCCCCTTACCCTCATCTCCCACCCCCCACCCCCCTTACCCTCTGGTAACCACTAAACTATTGTCTGTGTCTATGAGTTTTTGTTTCTCATTTGTTTGTCTTGTTCTTTTGTTATTTTTGGTTTATATACCACATATCAGTGAAATCATATGGTTCTCTGCTTTTTCTGACTTATTTCGCTTAGCATTATACTCTCAAGATCCAACCGTGTTGTCATAAATGGTACTATTCATCTTTTCTTACCGCCGAATAGTATTCCATTGTGTATATATACCACAACTTCTTTATCCATTCATCTATCGAAGGACATTTTGGTTGTTTTCATGTCTTGGCCACCGTAAATAAAGCTGCAAAGAACATTGGAGCACATGTGTCTTTATCTATAAATGTTTTCAGATTTTTTGGGTAGATACCCAGCAGAGGGATTGCTGGGTCATATGGCAATTCTATTCGTAATTTTTTGAGGAACCTCCACACTGCCTTCCATAGCGGCTGCACCAGTCTGCGTTCCCACCAACAGTGTATGAGGGTTCCTTTTACTCCACAAGCCTTGCCAACACTTGTTACTATTTGTCTTGTTGATGATAGCCATTCTAACTGGGGTGAGGTGATATCTCATTGTGGTTATTTGCATTTCTCTGATGATTAGTAATGTTGAGCATTTTTTCATATGTCTATTGGCCATTTGTATGTCCTCTTTGGAGAAATGTCTCTTCAGGTCCTCTGCCCGTTTTTCAATTGGGTCGTTTGTTTTTTTTTTGTTGTTGAGTTGCATGAGTTCCTTGTATATTTTGGATATTAGCCCCTTATCAGAGGCACTGTTTGCAAAAATCTTCTCCCATTCAGTTGGTTGCCTCTTTATTTTGTCGATGGTTTCTTTTGCTGTGCAGAAGTTTGATATAGTCCCATTCATTTATTTTAGCTTTTACTTCCCTTGCCTTTGGAGTCAAATTCATAAAATGCTCTTTGAACCCAAGGTCCATAAGTTTAGTAACTATGTTTTCTTCTATGCAGTTTATTGTGTCAGGTCTTATGCTTAAGTCTTTGATCCGTTTTGAATTAATTTGGGTACATGGTGACAGATAGCAGGCCAGTTTCATTCTTTTGCACGTGGCTTTCCAATTCTGCCAGCGCCATTTATTGAAGCTGTCTTTTCTCCATTGTATGTTTTTGCTTTTGTCAAAAATTATCTGTCCATATTTATGTGGTTTTATTTCTGGGTTCTCAATTCTATTCCATTGGTCTATGTGTCTGTTTTTCTGCCAATACCATGCTGTTTTGATTATTGTAGCCCTGTAGTACAAGCTAAAGTCAGGGAGTGTGATACCTCCAGTATTGTTCTTTTTTCTTAAGATTGCTTTGGCTATTTGGGGTTTTTTGTGGTTCTGAACAAATCTGATGATTTTTTGTTCTGTTTCTTTAAAAAAATGCCATTGGGATTTTAATGGGGATTGCATTAAATCTGTATATTGCTTTGGGTAATATGGCCCTTTTAACTATGTTGATTCTTCCAATCCATGAGCATGGAATCTTTCCATTTCTTCGTGTCTTCTTCAATTTCTTTTAAAAATGTCTTATAGTTTTCAGCATATAGGTCTTTCACATCCTTGGTTAAGTTTATTCCTAGGTATTTTACTCTTTTTGCTGCAATTGCAAAAGGAATTTTTTTTTTTTCTTTTTCTGAGATTTCATTGTTGGTATATAGGAAGGCAATGGAATTTTGTGCGTTGATTTTGTAGCCGGCAACTTTATTGTATTAGTTTATTGTTTCCAATAGCTTTTTGGTGGAGTCTTTAGGATTTTCTATATATAGCATCATGTCATTTGCAAAGAGTGACAATTTAACTTCTTCATTCCCAATTTGGATGCCTTTTATTTCTTTCTCTTGCCTGATTGCTCCAGCGAGGACTTCCAACACTATGTTGCAAAGCAGAGGTGATAGGGGACAGCCGTGTCGTGTTCCTGAATGTAGAGCAATGGGCTTCAGTTTTTCACCGTTAATTATGAGATTAGCTGAGGATTTGTTATATATGGCCTTTATTATGTTAAGGTGTTTTCCTTCTATACCTATTTTATTAAGTTTTTTAATCATAAATGGATGTTGTATCTTGTCAAATGCTTTTTCTGCATCAACTGATATAATCATATGATTTTTGTCCGTTGTTTTGTTTATTTGATGTATCACACTGATGGATTTGCGTATGTTGAACCATCCTTGTATCCGTGGGATGAACCCCACTTGGTCGTGATGAATAATCTTTTTAATGCATTGTTACATTCGATTTGCTAGAATATTGTTTAGGATTTTTGCATCTGTAATCATCAGAGATATGGTCTGTAGTTTTCTTTTTTTGTGTTGTCCTGACCAAGTTTTGGTATCAGGGTAATGTTGGCCTCATAAAATGAGTTAGGGCGTTACTGTCTCTTCTTCAATTTTCTGGAAGAGTTTAAGCAGGATTGGTATTAGATTCTCTTTGAAGGTTTGGTAGAATTCACTAGTGAAGCCATCTGGTCCCGGACTTTTGCTTTTGGGAAGGTTTTGGGTGACTGATTCAATTTCGTTACTGGTGATTGCGCTGTTTAGATTTTCCAGTTCTTCATGGTTCAGCCTTGGAAAGCTATATGTTTCTAAGAACTTGTCCATTTCTTCTAGGTTATTGAATTTGGTGGCATATAGTCCTTCATCGTATTCTTGGCTGATCCTTTGTATTTCTGTGGCATCCATGATAACTTTCCCTCTTTCATTTCTGATTTTGTTTATTAGTGTCTTTTCTCTTTTTATCTTAGTGAGTCTAGCCAAGGGTTTGTCAATTTCGTTAATCTTTTCAAAGAACCAACTCTTTGTCACATTAATTTTTGCTAGTCTTTTTGTTCTATATTTCATTTAGTTCTGCTCTGATTTTTATCATTTCCTTTCTTCTGCTGACCTTGGGTTTCATTTGTTCTTCCTTTTTAAGTTAAGGTGTAACGTGAGGTTATTTGGGATCTTCCTTGTTTCTTGAGATAGGCCTGTAATGATATAAATTTCCCTCTTAAAACTGCTTTCGCTGTATCCCCAAAAATGTTGGTAGGATGTATTTTCATTCTCATTTGTTTCTATGTATCTTCTGTTCTCTCCTCTAATTTCTTCTTTGACCTGGTCATTCTTTAAAAGTAGGTTGTTTAATCTCCATGTATTTGTGGTTTATCCTGCTTTCTTTTTGCAGTTGATATCCAATTTCAAAGCCTTGTGATCAGAAAATATGCTTGGTATGATTTCAATCTTCTTAAATTTGCTGAGGCTAGTTTTTATGTCACAATATACGGTGTATCCTTGAGAATGTCCCATGTACACTAGGAAACAATGTATAGCCTGATGTTTTAGGATGAAGTGCTCTATAAATGTCAATTATGTCCATTTCATCTAATGTGTCATTTAGGGCTGCTATTTCGTTATTTATTTTCTGTTTGGATGATCTATCCATAGCTGTCAATGATGTATTTACGTCACCTAGTATAATCGTGTTTTGGTCAATTTCTCCCTTTAGTACTGTTAATAGTTGCTTGGTATATTTCGGTGCTCCCTAATTGGGGCATAAATATTGATGACTGTGATGTCTTTTTGTGGTATAGTCCCCTTTACCATTAGAAATGTCCATCTTTGTCTCTTGTTACGTTTTTCTCCCTGAAGTCTGTTTCATCTGGTATCAGTATGGATACACCTGATTTTCTCTGGATACCATTTAATTGGAGTGTCAATTTCCACCCTTTCACTTTGAGTCTATGCTTGTCCTTGTAGCTGAATGTCTCTCTTGGGGACAGCATATAGTTGGGTTTAGTTTTTTGATCCAATCTGCTACTCTGTGCCTTTTTATTCGTGAGTTCAGTCCATTTATATTTAGGGTGATTATTATTTTTTAATATTTCATCTTTTCTTATGGACGAGTAATATTCCATTGCGCATATATATATATATATATATATATATATATATATATATATATACACGTATACACACACACACACACACCTTTTTTTTTTTAAAAGATTTTATTGGGGGAAGGGGAACAGGACTTTATTGGCGAACAGTGTGTACTTCCAGGACTTTTTTCCAAGTCAAGTTGTTGTCCTTTCAATCTTAGTTGTGGAGGGTGCCGTCCAGCTTCAAGTTGTTGTCCTTCAGTCTTAGTTGTAGAGGGCGTAGCTCAGCTCCAGGTCCAGTTGCCATTGCTAGTTGAAGAGGGCGCAGCCCACCATCCCTTGCAGGAGTCGAGGAATCGAACTGGCAACCTTGTTGAGAACCCACTGGCCCATGTGGGAATCGAACCGGCAGTCTTCGGAGTTAGGAGCACGGAGCTCTAACCGCCTGAGCCACCGGGCCAGCCCCTAGGGTGATTATAGATATGTGAGGATTTCCTATCATTCTATCTTTAGTTTTCTGCTAAGACTGTGTCTCCATTGTTTCTTTGCCTTTTTGTTGTTGCCTATCATTTCTGTGTGGTGATATTTCCCTCTGTTTCTTCTTTTATTATAGTATATATTTCAGTTCTGGATTTTTTTTTTTGAGTGGTTACCATTAAGTTTATGTAAAAGAAAATTTGATATTTAAAGTATTCCATTTTCTTCAGCATGCTTACTTTCTCCATTCCCATATTCTGGTTCAGGCCTTTACTCTCCCCCTTTTTATATTTTGGTTGCCATAAATTGTCCCTGTTGATTGTGGTCGAATAGCCTCCTTTAGCATTTCTTGTAGTGCAGGTAGTGTGTTAGAAAATTCCCTCAGCTTCTGTATGTCTGGAGAGGTCTTTATTCCTCCATCATATCTAATGGGTATCTTTGCTGGATATATTATTCTTGGCTCATAATTTCTCTCTCAATAGTTTGAATATTTGTTTCCACTCCCTCCTGGCTTGTAGAGTTTCTGCTGAAAAACCTGATGATAATCTAATGGGGTTTCTTTTATAGGTTACCGTCTTCTTTTCCCTGGCTGCCTTGAGGATTCCTTCTTTGTCATTGATTTTAGACAGCTTCAATACCATGTGCCTTGGAGAAGGCCTGTTGGGGTTGAGGTAATTAGGTGTTCTATTTGCTTCTTGGATTTGAGGATCCAGTTCTTTCCCCAAGTTTGGGAAGTTCTCATTGACTGTTTGTTTGAATATACTCTCTGTTCCTTTCTCTTTCTTCTCCTTCTGGTATGCCCATTATTCTTATATTGCTCTTTCTGATGGAGTCAGAAAGTTCTTGTAGAGTTCTTTCATTTCTTTTAAGTCTCAAGTCTCTTTCTTCTTCCGTTCGTGTCATTTCCAGGTTTCTATCTTCGATGTCACTGATTCTTTCCTCCATCTGGTCAACTCTACTACCTAAGCTGCCTATTTCAATCTTCATTTCTTCTACTGAGTTCTTAATCTCCAGAAATTCTATTTGGTTCTTATTTAAAACTTCAATCTCTTTGGTAAAATGTTCATGTTGTTGTTTGATTGTGTTTCTGAGTTCATTAAACGGCCTTTCTGTGTTTTCTTGCATCTCGTTGAGTTTTTTCAGACCTGCAACCTTGAATTCTCTGTCATTTAAGTCACATATTTCCATATCTTTAAGTTCATTTTCTGGAGACTTTTCACTTTCTTTCTGGGCTGTCTTGTTGCCTTGGTTATGCATGGCAATTAGTGATTTATTGTTTCTCTTCCTAGACATCTACAGGAGTGGATTCTGCAACAGGTTGACAGGAAGAGGTCTTTCTTTTGTTTTCCAGTAGGTGTTGGTAGAATGTTTTATTTTCTCTCCAACTGCAGCCCTTTTTTCTCTCTCACATTGTAGTGTTGTTTTCTCTGCACTATTCCAGCTTCTCACACAATGGGGGGATTCCCTGGAAGGTGGGCTTCTTCTCTGTGAACAGTTCGCCGGGGTCATAGGGCGTTGCAACAGTGTGGGCATACGGAGAGCTTTTGAAGTTCCAAAGCTCTTCCTGCTCCAGATTCAGAGCCCATGTGTTTCAGCAGCTCTGTTTACTCCTGCAGGGATCCGCCCAGATAGGTAGGGACAGAGGTGGGGTGGGTTGTGAGAATTGGCCCAGAGCAATGGCAGCAACCACCACCACAGCCGGTCCTGCTTCCACAGCTCCCTCCCCTTTGCCGGAACTAGTTGGGCTGCGAATCCGTGTCTGAAGTCCACAGTTCTCAGAACAGCAAATATTCTGTTCTTTTGATCTGACACTGCTACTGTTCCACTTCTAGCACCGGGCAGGTGGGGGCGGGGCGAGCTCGGGGAGGGGAGGGAGGGGGCGGCTAGTCTCAGTGCCTAAGGCTCCGTTCTCTGCTCGGCAGTGAGGGCTTCAACTACCGTTTTCAGCCTTTTTCCCTCAGTCTTTTCTCCGAGGTCTCTGCCGTGAGCATTGGGTTCAGCCGTGTTATATGCTGCACCCTCAGCCGTGGGAAGCAGAGCCCTAGCAGCCCGAGTTCTTCCCTCTCCCGCAGCTGTGGTCGTTCCGGGAAGCAGCGAGCTCAGAGCACCGAGCTAGGTCTGCGTCCTGTGCTTGCGCGGCCCCGTCTCCGCACTTCTCCCTTCCCTCCTCCCCAGCTTGCGCTATTCGCCCACCTTTAGGTGAATTTAGTAGTAAGCCTCTTCGTCTTGCCTGTCTGCTGTAAAGGGAGTCCTTTGTGGAGTTATAGTTTTTCAATTGGTTGTAAACTCCAGGGTACATCCCAGAGGCTCACCTCACGCCGCCATTTTGATGACGTCACTCGAGCCTCAGTTTTTAAAACCTTAAAACATGGTCCTAACAACACACTCCACCTTGCTGGGCCACTGAGAATGAGGTAAGGTGTCTGGCACAGCTTGTGACCCAAGAGGCGTCCCCACAGTCCGTCCTCCATAAATGGTAGGACTCTTCCAGAGTGTAAAAGCACGTGTCTTATCTGCTAGGCCTTTTACATAAATGTGGTTGGGTGCTCAAAGGCACTTTCCTCCCTGATTTTGCTCATTTGACGCAGGTTTTCCATTTAGGCTGCCAGGAGTCTCTAGAAAGGTAGGCGGGGTGTTATTTCAGTTTCCAAGTCATTAAGCACCAACAAAGAAGGGCAGACTTCCACATCTCTCACCCCACACAGTTCCTCAGTCCCCTAAAGCCAAAATGAGAGAAAGGGAGCGAACCTTCTGGGCAGAAAACAGTAAGAGCTGACCATATTCCATATTCACCCGCAAAAGATCTTCCTTTCGTGTTTCTGTTCTGTTCCGTCCTGTTCCCTCCTAGTTCATCCTTCTTTCTGAAGCCCTCGGACCCATCTCTCCAGTGCAGGATGGCACCAAGAAATAGTTCTACCATTTCACTTTCTCTCTATTTACTGGTGTTCCCACGCCCATGTGAGGCCATCAATACCATTCAAATGGGGACAGCCCTAGCAGAGTCCCCAAACTACCTCGACTCCCCGCCCAGCAATGAGAATTTCCAATGGTCTCTCTCCCTGGTATATTTATTCCGGAGCAAAACTTAGCAACCTACATACAGGCTCTGTGTCAAATACTACACCCGCCATCAGCTGACTTTTCCCTTCCACATCCCTTCAGGGAGTGAAAAATCCAGAATGAATCACATTCAGGAGGTGGAGCTGTGTCTTTGCCGTAGGGTGGGTTAGGAAAAGGTTCCGGGTCACCGAGGCAACGTTTACAGCCCCCCCCCCCCCCCCCCCCCGATTTCCAACTGCAGAACCCAGAATGGTTTCTCCGCTGGGATCTAGCTTTACCCAGTTAACTTGGCAGGATAGCAAACATTTGCAGTAGAAGGGGTTGGCAATCGGGGCCCCGCAGGAGGCACGCTGGTGCGAGCACATTCCCTTCGGGTGCGAGTACTTTCCCATCAGCAAAGCAGCTTGCTGTTCAGCAAGGCAGGAAGCACAGGTGTGCTTGGAGCTCTCCTGCCTCCCCTAGAAGCAGGTGCCCTCTACCCCCTGCATCCTCCACCTCTATCGCGCAGCCCGAGAGCTCAGGCTGCCCACCTGCCCCATGCACTGAAACCCGGTTCCTAATCAGCACCTGACCTAAAGGTAACTGATTGCTGCCTGCTTTTTATGACTCTGCCGTGCAGTGCAGAGCAGAGCGGGTGGCTTTCCACAGGGAAACACCCAGGTCAGATGACAACTGACAAATGCACTGCTGGGGATGCTGCCTGCCAGATTTCTCACACACGGTTCTTGGCTCTGCTAACCAGCCAGCTGGGTGTACAAGCCTTTTATCTTGGGTGTGCCTCCGTCTATCTCTCCAGATTATAAAACACGGAATCACAGAAATGTTAGGCTAAAGGGGACCTTAGAAACCATCTAATCAGCAACTTCTTTTTAAAATGAAGAAAACGGAGGCCCAGATTTATCCATAATTAATGAAAGCTTATCATATAAACTAAACAGCAAATGAACCAGGGCCAGAAAACAAATTCCTTGATTATAGAGTTTAGTGCTTTCCATCTGCTTTACAGTTTAATCATAAGTTAAAAAAGTAAGATTGGAGCTGGATTTTTTAAAAAAGCACTAATTTTTAATAAAATGCTCTACTATTAGAATTAACAATGGCATTTTAAAGAATACATATCCTCTACATAATTTTATTTTTCCAAATTAGTTGTTCTTTATAAGAATACGAATTATCCAAAATGCAAACCAATTTCAAACAGACAGGGAAGAAAACTAACATTTGCTTAAGGGCATGACATGGACCAGGCATACACGAACGGTTCTGGGTGAGCCTCACCACAGCTCCATGAGATGGGCACTATTATCCCCATTTTACAGATAAGTAAACCAAGGCTCAAAAAATGTAAGTGACTTGACCCAGGTCCTGAACACTGAATGACAGAGAAGGACACAGAAAAAATAGGCAGGTCTGCCTCCCATGACCAAACAGTCCCTAGAGAGTGTTAAACAACCCAAGCTAAAATAAAATAAATTACAAACGACTTTTAGAGAGCAACTTGCTAGCTCACAAATTCAGAAAGGGGCAGTGAGCCTCTTCTCCCAGGCTGGGCATATTAAGGATAATTCTATCTACTCCCAAACTGAAATCTCCTGTCACTTTGGATTACAGACTCGATTCTCACAAACACCATCACGGACGGGTGCATTTCTCAAAAACACGAAAGCCTTTTTCAGACAGTTTCTCTGGCTGATGGTTTCCTGGACCCCTTCAGAAGGTCTGCAAGGCGTCATTACCTATTGTCTAATCATTAATGTTTCACAGATGTCTACAGCTGCTGCCTCTGCATGATCCTGGCTGGTTTCATGTAACAAGTGACTAATCCCTCCACTTTGCCTACTGGTAGTCAAACACATAATTAGGGGCAATTCTGAGACATCTTCAATGGATGCCATACATGCTGTCCATTTCTACCTCGATGGCATAAGAAATGCAAGAATCATCGAAGATGATTAAAGCAGAGTGTCCCTGTATTCCACAGAAGAATTAAAAAAAATAAACATTTTGGAAAAAAACATCATCCACATGTTCACTGACAAAAGCTAAGAAAAGTAAACTCCCTTTTTCACAGCAGTAGCCAATTCACACAAACCTTCCCTCAAACTGATTTATAAGATGGCCTGGATGAAATCTGTAACATTTGGCTATGGGCTTCCGCCAATCACATACTGCACATGGCTTCCAAAGGTGCGGGGGAAACCTTGGGTCCCACCTGCGAACAGCGCAGATGGGCAAGTCTTGATGGGAGAGCAGCAAGATTTAAAGGACTTGGGAAAAATATGGGCTCCATCAATCCAAGTATTTCATCTAAAAGGGGGCAGTGCTGCCTTGTGACTTATGTCCAACGAGGGGCTTGAGGAAAAGAACACAATGTTTATGCAGCAAGCAAAGCACCTGGCTCATTCTTTCCTCGGGTCCTGAGCTCCTATTTCAGATGCCTATAAATATGGAAGACCCCCCCAATCTCCGCCTGCCTCATCCAGCTCAAGGGCTGCTCTCTATTACGGTCCTGCACACTACACTGTCAACCCTGGGTGCACATCAGATACAACAGAATCCCGCAGCTATGACTGGCTCTCTAGCACCCCCCAAAATAACACCAAAATGCTAATACATGTTAGTGACAGAAAAGCACAATGCAACATTTTACAACCTGTGATAAATCTGCAAATCTCATCTGAGACCCGTCACAAAGTTCCCCACTTTCAGTTGTCAGGACCCACCAGGCAGGGAGGTGTCTAACCATGAGGTCCTTCTCTAGTATCTAAGACGTAAGGCAGAGCACCCTGCCAGTCCGTGGGTGGTTGAAACAAAAACACTGGAAGGAAGGCAGACAAGGGTTTAAATCCTTCATCCGCTATGAAGGACTGGAGATTTGGACAAGTCCTTTACCTTCCTAAGCCTCAATTCTTTCACCTGTTAAACGATGATAATAATAATAATAATAACAATACCACCTATCTTGCAGTGTTGTTTTGAGAACAATCTCATAAAGTATATCTATGTAAAGAAATGAGCACGGTTCCTGAAACATTAAATGCTCAATAAAAGACAGCTACCATCACCAAGCTCTCCAGAGGGCACGAGATTCTAACATAATTAAAGCGTACACACACCTCCCCTTAGGTAGGTAACACCGCTTGGGGCCATGTAAGTGGGCAGCTGTGGGACAAGAAGCTGAAACTCCAATCAGTGAAGGCCACTCCTTTTTGGTTCCTTCGGGCCAGATGAAAGTGATCTTTACGGGCAATGCTACTATTTCTCCTTCTACAGACAAGTTTCCTTCGAGTCAGAGAACATCTTGCCAACAAGACATTTTCTCAAGCTGAAAATCCTTCTTTCTTTCCATCCTCAGTTGAATGCTGAGCGCTGTGTCTCAAGAAAGTTTGTGGCTCAGTATGGGGCTTACAGTCCTTCCATGAGCAAAAAGAACTGAAGAAAGGGAAGCAACGTGTTCCAACTCCAAAACGTCTTTTTGATACCCAGCAACTGAACCCAAACCCTAAGCAGTACTATTACTCCTCTCTCTCTTCCACCTGAAACAGGCTGTGCTAACTACAGCCTAATAACACAAGTCCTACTAACAACTTCCGCTGAGCAGTTACTCCAAGGCAGCATCAGACTTGAGCGCTTAAAATGCATTAATATAAATAATAGCTAAAACTTCTCAAGGCACTGGTCTAGGAGCTTTCTATGCCAATATCTCATTTAGTCTTAAAAACAGCATTAGGAGGTAAGTACTAGCATTGCACTCCGATGTGGAGACTGACAACAGAGTCATCAGCTGTGTAGCTGGCATTCAAAGGCAGTCGGGTCTGGTCTGCCTGACCCCAACGCTTACGTGCCTGCTCACTACCCCTGCACGGTCTGGCAGCCAGACCACTGCTCTCCCTCTTGTCCTAAGAACCATGCCACCTCTTCGTTTACCAGTGTCCAAAAGGAGAGGAGCTAGTTAGTTACTCAGTACCCACATTTGCACAGTTGAGCAGCAAGTGAGAGAGGCGGTGCAGCACTCCAGCTAAGGACACAGGACAGAGGCTGTCTGCATTCAAATCCTGAATGACGCTGGACAAGTCACTAACCTCTTCTGAGCCTCAGATTTCCCAGTCTGTAAAATGAGGGTAGTAAAAGCACACACAGTGGTACCTCGGTTTCTGAACGTCTTCATTGACGAACATTTCAGTTTACGAACACCGTAAATTTTATGTATCTATGGTATCACTAGATAGTAAAATTCACGCTAAATTTGCAAGTTTAGGATTGATTTTAAAGGTCTGGACCGGATTCATAGATTTTACATTACTTTCTATGGGGAAACCGTGCCTCGGTTTTCAAATGTTTCAGAACTCGAACGGTCTTCCAGAACGGATTACGTTTGAAAACTGAGGTACCACTTTACTTCACACTGTTGTTTGTTTTAAGGATCAAGTGGGGGTGATCCCCAGCTGGCACTCAGCACATAGCTGGGCAGTCACCGCTCCATCAATTTTACATGTTGAGTCAACAGAGGAAGGGAAAAGAATATAATCGAAAATTTCAAAATAAAGGCCTCGCCGGGCTTCTGCCAACCTTTAGAAAACAGGCCCGGCCTCTGTGCACCCACAGCAGGGTGGCGCCTGTGCCCTGTGGGCACCAGGAAGGCCTCAGCCTATAGAGCCGGCTGGCTTGACTGCCTGATCAAAGGACGGCGGGACTGGGCTCGGTGATGTGGCCTGAGCCTCGTTCGGCACAGACCTCTGCAAAGCAGAAATCCAGGGGTGGCTTGTATGACAATTCTTTACGAATATAAAAGCTCGATGTCTCAGACGAGCACTTTCCCGTTCCATGGTAGACAAAACTGCTTCTCATTGAGGCAAATAAATGCTCTGACAGCTTTCATTAAAAGCACCGCCTTGTACTACGGGACCTTAAGTTAGTAAGGTCTTCCATGAGTAAAAGAAATGACCCTCTGATAGGCCAGGGCCCTCACAACCTGCTTCCAAGAGGAGACGAGGGAGACTTGAGGACAAGTCACTGACCGACTCCGGGGCTGGGGTGTTGTTACCTCATCACCTCCAGTTGGTACATTCCTCACCTACAGATGAAAATGACCGTCAAAGCCATGCAGGGACACACTGAGCCCCAGGAGACACTTTCCTCAATGAGTTTTTGAGTGGGTTGCTGATTTCCAACAAAGGAAATAATGGCAACACCAATTCTTTCCTGGCCCTTGGTCATGTGACCGCATGTGGCACGCAGAGGCAGCCAGCCTAAGAGGCTGGTGGTGTCTTTCGCAGTCTGCCGGACCTGGTATGTAATGGAGAATCTCTACCACTGGAAAAGCGATTGCGAACAAAGCATAATCGCAGGGAAACCCATTCCAGGTCCTGTCACAGCAAGACACCCTTCTGCTATTCCAAAACTAGCAATGCACTGTCCCCACGGTCCCACCAGCCCAGGGAGACCGAGTAAACTCTACCAGGGACCTCAGCAAAGCGAGCCTTAGAACTCACCAGTGGGAGAGCTTCATGACACAAAGAGAAAACATCCTTGCTTTAGTTTGCCAATTTTCTTATACTTAGCTCATAAGTTCCATGACCAAAACGAATGAGGCACGGCAGGAGAGCTTAGAAAAGCCGAGGGGGCTGTTTTGCTCGACTCTTTCCTCTAACGTGAAGGCAGAAATCAATTCACTTCCCCCTGCTAACCCTTGAATCCCAGGAGAACGCCAGTGTTTGGATTGCCTACAAACGCTCAGCTTCCCGGCGGTGCCCCAGACAGGGAACCCATCAGTCCCAAGTATTGTCTTTACCTCCCACCTCCTCCTCCGTCAGGGAGGGGACTGGGCACATGGTTCCGAGGTCATGCTCCTCACTGAAAGGACCGTGGGAATGCTTACGGAAACACTTGTTCCAGTTCTGCCAGCTGGAATCGCTGCGCAATGAGAGTCTGGAAAGCTGGGAGCGCGGGATCAGACACCGGAGAGTGGGAGCGCAGGGAGGCAGATGTTCTGTGTTATTATAAAACAAACAGAACCCATCACGCTGTCCCCTTGAAGGACGTGCCACCCCGCGTGCTTCACCTCGACCTGCATCCAGTTAGAGAGGAGGAGGAAGCAGAGAGCTGGCCAGTCTCCTACCACCTCAGCATGCACTGCTGCCTACCGCTTGGGGAAAGCAGCTTTTAATGAGAAAATTCAATTAGGAAGTAAACCTAAGGAAACGCAGAGCATGCTGAGTGGAAAGAGCTTTTCCCAAGCGCCTCGGCGCCGGGCAGCACACCAAGGCACTCTGAAAAACGACCACTGAAGCTTCCCACCGCTCTCCGAGGACATGGACGCTCAGAGGCCAGGAGACTCGCCCGAGCACACGTGTGGCACTAGAACCCAAGCCCAGATCTGCTCTCCCTTTCCCGTTTTCCCATGCTGCTTCACGAGTGAGCCTCTGCATAGGATGAAGCGGCCACGGAAGGCCGCCCAAGGACAAGACTTCAGCTCTTAAACACATTGAGTGTTCGAAGGAGGTAACAGCACAGATGTGTGTGTGCCTGACTCCCTGCCAGAGGCGAGCAGGCCCTGGACAGCCTTCAAGGTCGTCAGCAAGGGCTGTCCACTCTCTTTCTTTTAGTTTCTCTTATAACCAACAGCGGGCAGCTGGTCAAGGCTGGGATGTCCTCTGAGTGGAGAAAAGGGCTTTGCTGATGCTCATAGGAAGATTAAATCCAGAGCAAGGGAGCAGGGGTAGGAATCCGTTTCCAATCGATGATGGAAAACAGATTTGCTCATCAGCCGGGATTCATTCCTGCAGGATGTAAAAATCAGCAAGTTCCACACAAGACCACAAAGTTCAAGGAGGTATGGAGGGTGGTGGCACATCCTGGATAAGAGATGCCTGTGGGAAAGAGGCCTCCTGGCCTTGGGCTAGCCCATCGGAGACAGGAAACACGTCTCTTGGCACGCACTCCAAAAACTCCCCCACGGAAAGGTGAGATAAAGTACAGAACTGCCCCACTCACGTAAACGTTCTCCACTGACAGGAACAAAAGTTATAAAACCATCTTACACAACTGCAACCTCTTCCCTATAAAGTGCAACACACACTTGCATTAACATGGGGAAAGATGGTGTGGACTAATAAAGACTTCAAGTTATGAAAGCATCACAAAACCTCCGAGTTTTAGTGGCCTCGGAATCCCACCTCCCCCTTACAAAGTCCCGAAAGCCATGTGTCTTTGAGTCTCTGCTTGATCGTTACCCTAGGAGGGAAACTCCCCAGGTACCCGGGGCAGCCCGATTTCACACAGCACTGATTGTGAAGTGGCATTTCCTTACACCTGCGACTTCTACCTTCTGTCCCCTGGAGATATCCCAAAGACGTGCAAGCTCTTGACCAGGCAACATCACCTCAAATACCAGAAGCAAGCTGTCGCGTCCTTCCTCCTGGAGCAGTGCACGTCCTGGCTAAACACACCCAGTTCTGCCTGTGTCCTGCCTGTGACACAATGGAGACCACTCACCATCGGGGGGTAAGCCCACAAACTCCCTGAGCACGTACAACGCTCCACTCATCTTAGATCTTATTCCTCTTAGAGTCAGCCCTTGGAGTTTGTTGATCTGTTTGTTTCCGAGGGAGTAAAGGTCCTAACATCTAGCAGGTCAGCGGCTTCTCCGGCTGCCATCGCATCCTGCCCAGGCGTAAGAGAGCAGGACAGGGCCAGGGCACAACCAGGCAGGGGGCTGCTACCAACTCTTCCAACAGCTGAAGGAAAACATACATGTACTCCTGACAAGTCCAATAAACTGCTCAGAAAGTCCTTCCAGGCACAGTCGTTCAGGAAACTCTTTAATAAAAGATACATTTGTAATGAGTATGTGTTAGAAATAGATGCGGGGAGACATGATGTAAAAACAATGTGCTCTTTTATGGAGATGAAGCTTTTCTCCTGAAATCCAACCCTGGCAGCTCAACCATCCTTTCTTCACAGCGAGAGGGTAAATTTCAGTCCAGTCTAGTGCCAACCGTTCTGGATGGTACCACTGAAGCCAAAGCAGGGAGCTGCCACGTTGCTAGGCATGTGGAATGTGCACCAATGAACAACGTGAGGAGGAAAAGTTGGTGGACACCCAAGCCGAGGTCCCCCAGGCGCAGTGACCGAGTGTCTGCACAGGTTTTACTGCATCCAACTCGCCTATTATATTAAAAACCATGCTTAGCACAGTTAATGCAATTAGAAAATATGCATAATAATGAGCAGGACTGAAAACTCCGAGTCCCAGTTAGTTCGCCACGCATTTCTTGGCGGTGCAGCTTGTGCCCCAGCTGCAGCCTGCGATCTATCTCCTCCCTGCACGCAGCGGGTGAGGACAGGTGGCACACTGCACTGGTGGCCCGAGCGCACCAGGAGTGAATCTGCTTGAGGACTTTTCTTGGAAGGACAGTGAGTGCAGGAGGTGTACTTAGCACTGAATCGTCTCTGGGACTTAGCTTTGTGGCTCAGCCAGCCCGGGGAGAAAAGCGTTTCAAAGCAGAAACAGAAGGCCCCACTGGCCTGGGGGAGTAGGGTACTACACATTCATTTAACTTCACCATGCACCCCCCTGTGTCTATAAAGAACAAGCCGCGGACTGGCGGGGGGTGGTGGTGGGCAACATGCACCCAGTGTGTCACCAACACTCTCAGAACTCAGCCCCTCCCCAGGCTCCAAAGTGGCAGAGGCCATGGTGAGGCTGGGTGAAGGGTGGCTTGATGGGGGGCTCCGGAGCAGGAGAAGGCGAAGAAAACAGCAGCCCCCAGGTGCACAAGAGCACATGAGAAGTACCCACAGGGGCCCTTGAAATGCATCACTGTGGACATCTCCAGCTGGTGGAATTACGGAGGCTTTACTCTTTGAACTTAGTCTGTGATTTCCAATTATAATGGACAGGCATTGTTTGTTTTTATCGTTTAAAAAAAAAGGGTAAAGAATTTTTAAACTGACAGTTTTCAAAAACAAAAGCTAGCAATCCCTTTTGTTGTTTGGACCTTGGTACAGAGTGTAGGAGAATTCTGTTGTCGGAATGGAGAGGCCCCGAGTGCTCATTAAAATTAAACCAGAGGATCTGATCCAAACTAATTTAAGCCAGGGGAGGGTAGAGTGGTATAGAAACAATCATCTGCCACAAGATTGGCCATGTCGATAGGTAAATGGGGGCTCATTATATTACATGGTTGAAATGTTCCATTAAAAGTTTTTTTTTTGTTTTGTTTTTTAATTTAAATCAACACTCTCTTGCATTAAGCCCCAGTTGCCATGTAAGCCAGGTTCTTGCAGGCTGGACATTAGGCAATGTTCTCCCACCTTGCACTCGGCCCGAGGAAGCCCCCTGAGGGAGGAGCGAAAGGAAACCCGAAATGAAGCCATGCAGCAGCCCAGGTGCTTAAAAGACTGAAAAAACACAGGGTCCTCAAAAATCACCAAAACCCCTTCAGCTTGGAAAGCTTTGCTTCCATTGGTTTCCTGTAGAGATGCCACAGGCACTCTAGAATCTCCAGCTCCGGTTTGTTTTTAGGAAAGTTCCACTGCTCCTGGCTTTAGCTTGGCTGCCTTCTCCACATTATAAAAATACAGCTCCTTTGTGCTGTGGAAACTGCACTAAAAGAAGTCTTCGTGATGTGCATTCATGCTATCAGGGGACGGGGGGGGGGGGGGCACACGCAAGGAGAAGTCCAGCAGTGGTGTGATTTCATACGTTCCCCTCGCACCCCCCCCAAAAATACTTAAAATAATAATTATACCCTTCTCCACAGTGAGCGTGTCTTACTTTCATAAAATGATTTTTAAAAAACTGATTCCTATTTTAAAATAAATAGGGTCCTGTATAATGGCACCACATTAACATGAGCCTTCTCAGGGGCTGGCTGTGAGGAGACGCATGGTCGCTCAGGTCAGTTTCTGACCCACGCTGCCTTGAACACCCTCATGAGCCCAAATTCAAACAACACCTGTGAACCTGCGCGCCTCCAGAGCGCACAGCACTGCACAGACGAGGAAACTGAGTTGCAGAGGCTACATCACCCGACCGAGACCACACAGGGCGCTGGTGTGTGGGGGCTGCAGTGTGTGGGGGGATGCCAGACATGGCCTTCCTTCCTCTTTAAGGAAGGGACACAACCCTCCAGGGTAGTTCAGTTCATACTCTCTGTGAGGCCCGAGATAAGAGTGATGGAAGCCGTGGACCCTCTCCCCAGAGAAACACACGCACACACACACATTTGAATAAGAGATATGGTGGGTTTACAGACCCCTCTGATTCCCCAAACATCCAAGGTTAAAATCTCTATTCAGATTTTTGATCACTGAAAAACTTTGGCAAGAGAGTGCCCAGTTAGAAAGGGACGCATGTATAAATGTCCTCAACTGCTGCCTCCTGAGGTCTGCACGGCCCCCAGGGCTGCCCTCACGGTGCTTCCGACACCCCAGAACCCAGGTCTCACTCAAGATACCCGTTCTACCCCCTCCATCGCCACATAAACGAACTAACCTTTACTGAAAACTAAAGATGAACAAAAGGATTATTTATAGAAAACAGAACGTGCCTAAACCTGTCTAGATTATAAATCTAAGATTGAGCTAAAATAAACTACATTCTGGCTCCTCAGGGCACCACCGTCTGCACAGGCCCTGGTTTGGCTTTTCCACCCCCGTCCCCGCCACTTTCCACCTTGAACCTCAACCTGACATAAAGGGGCTATCTCATGGAAATCGAGACCTGATCTCGAGGCCAAAATACGCACTCTCAAGAGGTAGGCGACATTCAGAGAAGAAATCAGCACATAATTTTTGCAAACATAGTTCCAAACTGGGAGAAAAATACATTTTTTTTCAAGAGCACAAACCTCCGGCCGAGAGTTCTACGAAGGTCTTACACAAAGCTTTTACACACAGTCATTTCTGCATTATTTATAGTAGCAACCAAGCAAAAACCACCTCAATGCCCACAGTAAGTAAATTATGGTACGACCAAAAGATGAACTACTGTACAGTTATTAACAGGAAGTGTGCAAAGGTGTTTTAAGTGAGAAAAAGACTTAACGTGAATGCTAGTAAGAAAAAAGCAGGACGCAAAATTTTAAGTATGAAAGCTACACTTAAAAACATGCGCAGCGGAAAAAAAAGTGAAAGTGGTTTTATCCACGAGATGGGGAATTTTCAATGTTATTTTTCATCCTCTTTATATATATTTTTACATTTTCACAAATGAAATATGCATTCTCCCCCCTTTCCTTTTTTCTTCTGATTATAAATGTCACACAGGCTCTCTAACAAACCCAAACGCTACAGAAACAAAAGTCCCCCTATGATCCCGCCACCCCTAGGTAATTACTCCCCAAAAGTAACCACTACTAATAATTTGGCTTCCATTCTTCCAGATGTTTTCCAACAAGCATTCTTTCAGGATCAAATAATTTCCTTAAAAAACAATCTATACAATTCTCTCTACATGAAATGTCCAGAGAGAAAGATTAGTGGTTGCAGGGTGTTGGGAACAGGGAATAACTGCAAAGGGGAGCAAGGGACCTGTTTAGAGCGAGGAAAATGTTACACAGGATTGTGGAGATGGTTCCGCAACTCTGCCAATTCACTAAAAAATTTACAAAATTGAATCATGCACTTAAAACCAGGGACTTTCACAACATGTAATTATACCTCTATAAAGCAGCTGAAAATGCCAAAAACACCAGTGCCAGGACTAGCGGCACCGACAGTACTGGGCTCAGCCTGGGAGGGTGAAGGAGGCAGCCCTGGGCTTTGGGCCCTGCTTTTCTCAAGGGCACATGGCAAGTCTGCGTGGTAGGAACAGAAGACGCTGGCAGCCTTGCAGGAATCACTGGACAAGCCACCTGCATGGAGAGGCTCACCAGGTAACGTGAGAGAGTGGGGAGGGCTGGGGGACAAGCCAGTGCCAGGGACACAGGGCAGCCCTGGCCCTGAGAAGCCATTCACAGAGCTGGGGCTGAGCTGCCAGGCCCGCCTCAAAGGCAAGGGGTGAGACAGGGCGCTGGCCCCAGTGCCCACACAACTTACGAAGTTCAGGGCGCGCCGTGGGCAGCAAAAAATGAACGCAGCTCTCATTCAACAGAATCTTGAAAGCCACCCCTGACAAAATGGTACTCCCTGTTGGTACTCAAAGGTGGAAAGAAATGGGACGAAGTTAAAATGAATCATATGACAGCCCATCTGGAAGAGGTGAGTGGGAGATTATGCATTATGTAAAAGGCACAATGATTACAGAATAGAAATAGTTCAGATGCCTGTAAGGGTGTAAACCCATACAATTCTCTTAGAAAGTACCTGGCAATTATGTGTCAACAGCTCCTGGAGTGTTCATACCCTCCTAGGAATATACCCTAAAGGAATCACTCAAATTTATGGACAAAGATGCCCACGGCAGCCTTGCAAAAAATTGGAAATAACCTCCCCAACAGTAAGGAAACGATCCAATTGTCTGTAACCATTACAATGTTTGCACAGAGCGTCCTTAAAAACATGGGGGAAATTACCTATTTTATGTTAAATTAGTAAAGCTGAATATAAAATTTTAATCTGAAAAAAGAAATGCCCAAATCCTAGAGAGAAAAACAATATAAGAAAATGTTAACAGTGTTTTTCTTTGCGTAGGGAGATTAAATGATTCTTTTTCTCCTTGTATCTATTTTCCTATATCTATTTTTCTCAATCTCTAAAACAATCTGCCAATTGGATTTGGTTAACTTTATCCTCTAGGATTTGTATTGTGTAGAAACTAGGCTTTACTTAATTTGCCAGACATAAAATTCTAAGCTTAAATATGCTTTCTCAAATTACAACCCCACTGATCAAAAAATGCCACCTGCCACCCACAAGGTCATGGTAGCCCCCAGGAGCTGGGCCGCCTCCCCCAGGCCTCGCTGAAACTCCTCGCTACCAGGAGCACGTCAAACTTCTACCACCCTATGGGAGATTATGATTTTGTACCTGTTTGTTATTGCTTTGTTTTCACGCAGGAAAAAAAAAAAGACTTGTGAATGTGAAACTTAGCCTGGACAGAGTCACTGGGCAAGACCAGACCTAGTCCTTGAGAAAACCCAGCATCACCTAGAAGGAAGCTGGGACCACAAGATCTCTGTTTGTGCCAGTGGACACAGGGCAGCACTGGCCCTGAGAAGCCATCCATAGAGCTGGGGCCGAGCTGCCAGGCCCGCCTCAAAGGCAAGGACCGCTGGCCCCAGTGCCCACACACTTTTTGTGGATGCAGAAATCCAGCGAAATGATTTTTAGCTAGCAAGTTAGTTTAACAGACATGCCCAGGGATGCCACCCCCAGTTGTGGGTCACAGCAGTCCAGCCAGAGCTCTGCTGAGAACTGGAGGAGGAGGGCACAGCTAAGTGGCCCAGGCCACCACAGCCCCAGGAGCAAGCTCTCGCCCCTCGGCTTAGTGGTCTCTACTAGAACGCTGCACCCCTCTAATGAGGGGGTGCCACCTAAGCTATTTGCACCTAACTGCAGTTGAAGCAGAAAGTTTACTTGATGTTTAAGAATTAGAGCAGATTCGATGTTAGCGCTCTAATTATGACACTCTCACCTAATAAGCTTTCTTCAGCGTGGGGAAAAAGGGTGGAGACAGAGCTAACACAGAGGGAGCTGTGCCAACTCCAGCTCTGAGGTGGAGTGGGTGGAGGGCATCACTGCCCCCCAGGCATGGGGGGGGCCTTTCCTTTGGAGGGCGAACAGCCTGCCAACCTATCATCCAATCAAGTAGCACAGAGCTGGGAAGCCAAATAGTCCCCAAGGAATCCAATGTGGGTTCGGGGCTCGGAGCCCCCTGCTATACAGCAGGCAGGGCGGTGTGCAGCCAGCATGCAAAGGAACATGGGGCAGCTCCAAAGGCGAAAGTAAACATCCAGAATGCCGCCTTTCCCTCCTGGCACTCTCCACCTGTGAGGGGCTGTTTCCTTTCCAAAGCAGAACTTTTACTCTTCGTTATAAATCAACGTGAATGGTCTATATCCTCCCTTCTCCTCCCACCCTATCGGGTATTTCATTAATATTTTTCTACTTTTGCTGCCCCAGTTGAAGAGTGTTTAGAGACTGAACTGAATACATCACTTCCCACTCCAGCAACCTCCTTACTGCACAAAGCCCAGAGGTAAACACGCCCAACCTTTTCCCTCTCTGAACCACGAATCAAAACCTGCTGGCACCTGTGACCATCTGGACCACAGAAGGATGGTGTTTCACCAGCTTAGACCGATAATCTTGTTTTCTTCATTCAACTGCAAATGAGTCACTTTAAAAGTTGCCTGATGACTTGGTCCACTTTGCTCCCTGGTCTACAAGTTGTCACTTAGCCAACGCATTGGGGGGCTCGGGGGGTGGCTAATGTTTTCAGCGTCTGTCACTTTACATCACTGGCCTGGTTCACGTCCGTGTGCCGTGTGGATTCCACTACCTTTGCAATTTACTTTCCCTACTATCTCCCTTCACCATGACAGTTCAAGTTTCCGCCCTGATGGTCACTTAGCCACCTGTTGCTCCTCTTCCTCTGTCAGGTCTGACACGCATGTCACCTCTCTAGGCTCTGGGTCACCTCTTCTGGGCTGGCCATGACCTGGGTGGCAGGACCCTGAATCCTGGATCTATCTGGACACCAGAGGAGATGATGGCTTAGAAACCATCCTTCACAGGCTGGAGAGGCCCAGGGAAGTGGGAAGATGCTGACGCTCGGACATTGCCCGGGCTGCCTAGTGCCCCCTCCCGATTTTTCCCATCTGGCTTCCATCTGACCCGAGCAGCTGGCCAGGTGGTTTCCATTTGCAGATGAAACCCCGGCAGCTCCACCACAAACCTCCCGACCTTGGAGTCGATGTGAGGCACAAAGTGCACTTGGATCACTGAGCATGACTGACTGAAAGGCCTCCCTTTCCAAAGCCGGAACCAGGGCTAAAAGAACAAAGTGGGGTCTTGATGCGTGAAAATTCTGACAACCGCTAAGAAAAAGAAACACTGGTCTGACAAAATGTGAAACAAAGTCTGGCACTGGAGCTGAGGGAACAGGGAGAGGATTCTCAAATGTCCTGCATTTTGTCTCTCACCGACGACGCCAGCACGCGGGACCTTGTCTCGAGGCTGCTCCCGAGCACAGTCCAGAGAATGACAACGTAAGCAGGTCGTCAATGTGAATTAGGATCTGTTTGTGCAATGCCATATTATGGGACAGCTAAAATCAGGTTTATAAAGAAAGCAGTAATGATACACAACAATGTGACTAGGATTATAGTAACAGTTACACCGACAAAGGGTGTTCTGTGCGCCGATGGCTCCAAATCCTTCCCATGTGTCAGCCCATTCGGTCCTCACAACGTGCCTGTGCGACAGCTTCAATTACCCATCCTATTCCACAGATGAGGACCGAGATACAGAGGTTAAGGAACTCGTCAAAGATCACGAGCTAGGAAGTGGCAGAGCTGGACTGTGAACCCAGAGCCATGTTTGTAACTGCCAAGCTCTACTGCCACCCAGAATAAAGTGTAACATAACATCAACATAACAGTACCTATGTGTACAGCCACCATAAAATTAAATAAGAAAAGAGAGTAATTCTCCAAAATAACAAACGTTTTGTCTAAGTAGTGGGATTAAGGTAATTCTTTCCTCTTCTACTTTTGTTAATTTCCTATAATTTACAAAATCCGAAGGAGACCTTGACGATTACAATTTTTAAGTCCTTAAAGAAAGAAAGAAATTCAGTGTGGGACCACCAATAATCAGTGCCCGGCAGTTCTAATGAAACTTTCGCACAAGTTCCGCAAGTCCCACCACCACCACCACACACGTTTCTTAATCTGTGAAATGGGAAAACCACTACCCAAACTCAGAGATGGGTCAGGATGAAAAGAGAGCAGAGGGAGGCACAGAATGTGGCCTCAGAATCATTACATCCTTTCCGGAGGCCCAAGGCAGTGTTCATAGTAACAACAGCCATCCCTTTCTGACACCCGCCCCGCTAGGCGTGCAACCTATACTGAGTCAACTTTCTAACTCCCTGCTGGGCCAAAGAAAGAAAAGGCGCTTCAGGAGCTCGTCCAAAGCCACGGTGCCTAGAAGAGGCTAACCCAAGATTCAAATCAGGTTTGCCCAACTCCAGGGCCCAACTCCTTTCCGTGATCCCTGCTTCCTTTACAGATCAAGTTACAGGTGACGAGGGACAGGGTAGCACCACCTTGGGGTTTCCCATCACTAGCCTCCTCTTTTTCTGGGCTGCTGCTTTTGTTTTCCACTATTTCAGACTCCTTAGGGAGAAGGGAACACGCCTCACCTTGAAATGATTACAATGTATTCTCAGTATCTTTGTTCACACTGGAAACCTGATCCACGTGGTTCAGTTACCCCCCATCCAAGTGCGCAGACAGATTGATGCTAACCTCTCGGAGCCTCAGGCCACGCACAGGAGCAGTCTCGTTCTTGGCCCTGAATTCAGGACAAAAGCCTGTGGTCGCCATGTTGGCACATTTGATCCCAGGTGAGAGACTGGCACGGTGGCTTTTCAATGTGCACTCTGCCCTGTTCTCCCACAGGACAAAAAGCTGCACCTCAGGAGGCTCAGCTGGGTACGGGATGGCATGGCTGTGGATTAGTCCGGACCAGTGGAGAACAAGCGTCAATTTGTAAAACTGGACACGGGGTGCTTCCACAAAGGTGCTTCAAAGAGGCCGACAGCAAGCCGTCTCGAAGCAGAACCGGGCTTTGGTGATGCTTTGGTGATGCTTTGGTGATGCTTCCTGACTCCTGGCAGGTGGCAGACGTGGGCCCTGCTGCAGGACGCCACACCTGTCAGCGTTCTAGCCCTTCCCACACACACTTCCCGCCAGGGTTAATCACATGTGGCAAAAGCATTTTTCACTTTTTAAAATTTAAAAAAACAGTTCATCGTATCGTCCCTTAGGGTATGGCTCTGATACGCGAAATGTCCACTTTACTGACGATGCTCTCTTCAGGAGTGTTTCTAGAGTCTACGAGCAAAGGCCACCCTGACTGGATCCATCCTGAAGCAGGAAGAAGATCACATGGAGATTATCAAGATTCATTCCACCGTTTCACAAACAAGAAAAATGAATCCAAGAAAGAGACGCTGGCTGGCACAAGAACACTTGGAAACAAAAATTCTTAAAAACTATCCTTTAACAAGTTTGCACCGTCAGCTGATACTTAGGCTTGGGTTGGAAAGTCGTGTACTTCTGCAGGATAAAAGGGCAAGGGAGGAAAAGGATCTGAAACGCAGACACTCACCACGTTTGTTTTGGAAAAGACCAGTCCCGAGTCCACAAAAGGTTATGCAAAACCCGAGTGACACCACCACCAATGTTTGTCTTAGGAATAGAAAGGGATGTTTATTATTTGTAAGAATTATCTCTATTATATGACTCATTCCTGCATGCTGGACTGCTCTCATCTGGTGCCAAGGAAGGACTGCTGAATTAGAAAGTCTGCAAAGTTATTATTGCCTGATAAGTGTCACACTGCAGGGCAAACTGATACGCACCAAATCAGCTGTGGGGAGGGAGTTATTGTTCCTCTCATGATTACCAGCTGTTCCTATTTTACTGTAAGACCTTAACGACATTTTAACCCAAGAATTCACCAACCTCAGCAGCGGAACTGCTCAGAAATGTGGACAGTCAGCACGAGTTCCCAAGGAGAACCCACCAGGGGTTCTGGAGGCTGGATCCTGGCACCAGGAAGGGGAGTCGTAGGGACAGAGGACAGAAACAGGAGAGGAACACGGACGGGAAGACAACGGATGAGAGGGAAAGAACCTACTGCCATAGATGGCACACAAGAAACGTTTCAGCGCGGAAGTCCGCAATCCTAAAATGCAAAATATGACAACTTTTTTTCTTGCTCCCAATACATAGTGGAAGGATGGAGAGGAACACACAATAACAGATAAAATAACACTAACATCACCCAATGTGCGTAGCACCTCAGAGCCTACAAAGTGCTTCCACCTTAGTGCTGGACCCTCGCAGAGCTGTAAGGTAGAAAACACCATGCCCACTATACAGAAGAGGAAGCAGAGGCTCTGGGAGGTCCGCATTCCCAGTGTCATGTAGCTACTCAGTGACAAGGCTCAGGCTATGAGGTGAGCACACTTCTGCACAGGGCAGTCTGAAAATATTAGGAAATAATGCACACGCAAATCATGTAGTTGTTACTGTTTCCACGTCTCTGAATGACTCAGAAGTATGTAGGCCTCAGGGCTTCCCCCCAACCAAAGTCTATCAATTATGTGTAGGTAATAGCTAACATTTATTGAGCATTTACTATGTACCAATAACAATGCTACGAAGCGTTTTAGTTTATTATCGTATTATTATTCCTCTTCACCCCCCACTAGCAACCCTCCCCTCCCCCTTGCCTAGCCACCATCACCTCTCACCTGGTCTACCGTTCACCCTCAGACTGACTCACACCTGTCCCAGCCCCCTCCCTTCTCCAGAACAGCTTTTCTGATCACTCCCTCATTGCTTACACCCTTCAAAGGCTCCTAAAATAAAGACAAACAAAACCCTCTGGAGCCCAGTGGAAAGGCCCCGCGTGCCTCTCCATTCTCATTTCCCACCCTGCTCCTCACCCCCTCTCGTATTCACTAAACTTCCCGCCACAGGGTTTTGCACATGCTGTTCCTTATCCCTGGGTTGCTATTCCCTCAGCTCAAGCCTAGCCCCTCCTGACCATCCATCCCTATGTGAACCCCCCGCCTCCCCCCCATTCTGGCCTCTCGTGGCAGCTTACCTCCTCGCTCTGGGCACCGTGCTATCTGTTTGGTGTCCCTCTCCTGTGGGTTCCAAGAGAGCACGGGTGATACTCTTCTTGGTCACCTCTGTATCGCCCGGGGTTGGCACAGTGTTTAACTCATGGTCAGGGAACTACGCAAGGAACCAATGGACAACTCTGCTAACTACTGGAAAACCAGGAAGAGGAGAAGGGGCTGCAAGCCGGCTCCAGGTCCTCGCAGGCCTTCCCCCATCACGTGAACGCAGCACGCGTGGTGAGAGGCCTCCGGGAGGTGTGGGAAGAGCATTGCACGGGGAGCCAGCGCGTCCACATCGAGGGGCCTGATGGTAACTGTTCCTGGGGGGGAACTTCATCCAACCAGACAAACCCCAGGTGCCTTCTGGCTGAAACCAGTGTCATCAACGTGTAACTCCTGTGACTGAACACACCCCCATTCTGTCCCCAATTCTGTCGCCCTCCACTGCACCACCCGCTCTCACTGGACATCGTAACCACTCTCCTGCCTCCACTCAGGCTGCTCAAAATCCTTCACCTGCATGGCAGTTGGAATAACCTTTCGTAACATAAATAAGACCTCGGTATTCCTCTGCTTACAACCCTCCTGGCCTCTTGTTACCATGGGAACAAAGCGTGATGCACAAGGCGTACCTGGTCCTGCTGACCTGGCCACGTGCCGCGGGCTTCGCTCCCAGCAGGCCCTTCTCGCTACTCCTCCAGCTGGGGCGTCAGCTGCCCCCCTCACACCTATCTCGCGGTGGCTGGCCCCTTTCGGCAGCTTCATCTCACCCGGAAGCCGCACCCCGGGGACCGTGCCCTCCTCGCAGGCCCTAGCACGTCACCCGCTGTGTTTCCTCACAGCACTTACTACTGGAGACGCTCGAGTTTGTTTATGATCTGTCTCATCCCAAGAAAGCAGGGATTTTGTGTTGTTCTGGGTGAGTAGCTGCTGAATCAATGCCTCTTACAATGTTAACAACAAACAATTACTGAGCTCTTCCTGGGAACCAGGCAGCGAAAGCAGCACATGAGATGCACTAACTCATCCCCCCAACGAGCCCATTCCCATTTCACAGATGAGGAAAGTGAGGAACACAGGACAATAAGACCCGTGGGATTCAAACCCAGGCGGCCAGCTCTAGTACCTGCACTGCTGACCACTTCCCCAGGTGTGCTGCTGCCTGGTGCTTTATTGGATTACAATGGACAGGGAGGGACCCCTGGAGAGCAGGCACTGTGTCTTAGTGGCACTGGCTGCCCCAGGGCCAGGCCCTCTCACAGGAGGTCTTGGATAAAAGCTCAGGAATGAAGGAATCAGGGGAGCCCGGGCAAGGAAAGCTGTACAAGAGACAGGCAAGACTGGAACCCCTCTTTGTGTGTTTACAAGTCACACTGCACTCAAGGTGGGGCGAGGACTGCAGCAGCGGCCACATAAGAGACCCCCACTAAGAGCAAGTCTGTCCTATAAGGCTGTCTATTTCACCCTATAATAGCTACACCCTCATTTAAAAAAACTCTTTCCACAGAAAGTCACGCAAGTGACATTTGGAGGGGGTTCCCTGCTGCTTTCATTTTAGAAAGTTATATACGATTACTAAGAACTGCTATTGTTTTCTGTTACGTATTTACACACAATACACACAATCTTCCTTCGATCCCTGCATCCCCGTGAGGCTCACGTGATTATCCCAACCGATAAGGAGCCTCAGTGATTTGAGGGCAGTTGTCCAAGGGCACCCAGCAGTTAGGCAGGAAAGCCAGGTTGTCTGATTGCAAACGCCCCCCCTTTACCATAATGCTGAAAGCTTCAAGAATGCACTTCAGCAAGTTGTCACAATTCTCTCCGAGCGACTTATACAAGTACCCCTTTACGAAGCACAGCTTTGAGGCTGGAAAGCAAAGGCAGAACCATTTTCGGTGAAGCACCGTTTTTCGTTCTTCCTTCTTCGCAGTGATGTTTTAAAGTGCCCACCACAGCTTAAAGCTCCCCGGTCAGAAACTGCAGACATCAGCAGAAACCCCCAGAAAAGATAAACTCTTGATAAAGGGAAGGAGGAGGGGCTGAGTGGGTGAGTTCAGACTGTGAATTCACGGAACCTTCCTGCAAAGAGGAAACCAAACTGCCGACCCAGCAGCCAGGAAGCCGAGGGCCCAGAGGGGCTGACAGCTCTGAGCCCTGAGGGCCAAGCACAGGCGGCCTGGCCCAGAGGAAGAAGCAGGCAGGCTCTGTGACTAAGGCAGATGGAGGCAATTAACGCCTCTTGTTTGGGTGCCTGGGAAGAGGAAACAAAGGTGGCCACCCCAGAAATAGGAAAAGCCAAAGCCGTGCTGAATATGGGCTAATGAGAGTGGACAGCGGAGAGCATTCAACACCAGCGACTGCGAAGCAGGACGCCCGGGATCCTCAAGGGCTCCGAGCATCAAAAACGCAGGTGGCAGTCTGCTTACATTTCTATTTTCTAACCCAGTAAATAAACTTTATTCACTGAAAGAGCCCAATGGGAGAGGGCTTCTGTGTGCCCACCTGAGGGTCTGCCAAGCAGGTAATGGAGACCAGACAAGCCAGAAGTCCTCACTGATCCTCACCTCGCGGTTAGTCTTTGACATACAGGGTTTAATTGATCCCGTAATACATTGCAGCTCGGGACAAGTAGGACACCACGCAGGCACGTACCCTCCTGTCTGTCAGGGCCCTGCCACGTCTTGGGTCTCTTCGGCCTGGCCAAGTTCACTCACATCATCTACTTGCCACGGTGGGCCGTAGGGTTTGCAGTCCTATTCTACAAAAGTCACTGGAGAGCTACAGAGAGAGGACAGCCCCAATGTCCAATGCGCCGCTCCCCTTAAATCCTTCCAAAAGCCTGGCAGATTCACGGTCACGTCCAGCACCACAGAGGCGATCACACACCTTCTTTCCAAGCCACGAAGAAGTCACAATCTCAGAACAAGCTATTTACATAAGAAGGCCTATTTCCTGCATTTTATAGGGTTCGTATATGCAGGGCTCATAATTTTACAAGCAACCAATAATCGGCTGCTATAGTAAGTGCGCAAGTTGAAGAAAAGCTTTGAGAAATAAACAAAAGAAATAAAAAAATACTCTGAATATTAATAAAACCTCTCAGAAGAGGGTCAGCTGCAAATCCAAGGCAGGCTCCTGTATTTTTACGAAACTGGTCAAAAACAAAAAAACCCCCACACAACAGATCTCGTATACAGGAACATCTGCATACGAGATGTTTCACACAGAGGTTTGTATACAGGAACATCTTTCCAACAACACCAGCCTCAGGACCTGAGTCTTGAGTTCCCTTAAAGGGTCATAAATGCACCGCCTTAGACGGAATGCAGAACCGGGACCCCGCCCACGCACGACTGCACTGGCCACAAAGGGAGACTCCAGCTCACAGGCCAGCCTTTCTCTCAGCATCAGCCCGTCCAACCGTAGGACATCCTCAAACAGACTGTATTTCACTGGTGCTGCCTCTGTGGTCTCCTTGGGGGGGGGGGGGGGGGATGGAGTCTAGGACAAGAACTGTTCTGACCACAGGAACCAAACACCCAACACAAGACCCCTAACATTTTAAAGGGAGAGGGAACAGGGTGCGTCATCGGAACCGCAACGTCAACGAGAGGTGCTACTGCACAGGTCATCTTTGTTCCTCTGGGCCATTATACTCACCTTGATGCACTCCTGAGGATTTTCATCAAGGAAATGCAATAATGACCAGCATTCCACGCTATTATTTAGAGATTAACTCAGTGGGTGGGGTGGGGAGGAAGGCGCGGCTTAAAGGGTTCGGTTAACCCAGAAAGGCAGGAAGCTCCAGCAAAAAGACTGTCACTCTATCCAAGTCTTGTTGGAACTAAAGCACTGCAGGAAAATCAAGCAAACCGAAGGAGAATTAGAGCTATTCACAAAGGGAGGGGCCTTGGGATTAATGGACTCTTTAATTTTCGAGTTTCCTGAGGTTTATGGCTAATTAGGCCCCTTAACCATACTGTGAGGCGATCAAATTTCAGCTGAGTTCATGGAACAGCTGAAGGAGGAAGATGGCACAGAAACTACCACTGGGCCCCAGGGACTGCAGACTAGGCCCACAGCACTTGTTTCCTGCCTTGATCCGCACTAATTAGGCACCTCTAATTCCCCAAACAATGGCTCTAGGGGCACTGTAATCCACCGTGTACGCTCGCTCAGAGAGCACTGTTCTTACAATACTACTTACTGATAATTCTCTAATTTGGGACAAGCACACACACACACACACACACACACACACACACACACACACACTCAACGGTGGGGGAAAATGACAGTAAGTGAAACTAGCAAACATGTATGTAGACAAAAATATTCAATCTTGTTAACCTACAAATGAAAAGTAAGGTACTATTTACTGCCTATTAAAGTAGAAATTAAGGGAGAAAAACACCCAAGGTTGACAAGGAAGCGATAAATGCAACCCCGTATGCTGGTGGCATTATGACTTGGCACGACACTTTGGAAAAACAATTTGGCAGTATTTGTCAAGAGTTGTGAAAGTGTTCATACTTTCACACAACAATATTACTCCTGGGAGTCCATCCTACAAAAGCATCCAAATACACACAAAAATGCATGAAGGACCACAGTCGCTGGAACACTGTTTATAATGCAAACACCTGGAAGTAATCTACAGACAGAACATGAGGAAGTTAACTGCTGTCTCCATCGTCTTCTCTAAGGCATACCGAGCAGCCATTAGTAATGTGAAAAAAGTCTTAGTAATGTGAACTTCTTAGTAATGTGAAAAAAGTCTCAAATAATATAAATTACTTTCAATAGACCTTACGTTTTAGAGCAGTTTTAGTTTCACAGCAAAACTGAGAGGAAGGTACAGAGGTTTCCCCTGTAACCCCAGCCTCACGCACACGCACACACAGCCTCCTCCGTCAGCAACGTCCCTACCCGAGCGGTACCTTGGTTATAAGTGCTATACCTACACCCCACACGTCGTCGTCACCCCAAGTCCAAAGTTCACACTAGGGTTCACTCTTGGTTACATTCAATGGGTTTGGACAAATGTATAAAGATACATTACAGTATCACACAGAGTAGTTTCGCTGCCTTAAAAATCCTCTGTGCTCTGTCTATTCATCCTTCACTCTCCCCCATCCTCTGATAACCACTGGTCTTTTTACTGTCGCCATAGTTCTGCCTTTTGCAGAACGTCATGTAGTTAGAACCACACAATATGCAAGCCTTTTCGGATTGGCTTTTTCACTTAGTAACATGCACTTAAGGTTCCTCCGTGTCCTTTCATTTCTTTTTAATGCTGAATAATATCCCACTGTCTGGATGGACCAGTTTTCATCCACTCACCTAGTGAAGAGCATCTCAGTTGCTTTCAAGTTTCAGCAATTACAAATAAAGCTGCTATAAACATTCGTGTGCAAGTTTCTGTGTGAACATAAGTTTTCATCTTCTCTGGATAAAGGCCAAAGAGCACGACCGCCGGATCTTACGGTGAGAGCATGTGCAGTTGTGTAAGAAACCACCAAATGTCTTGCAATGTGGCTGCAGCATTTTGCATTCCCGGCAGCCGTGAATAAGAGCTCCTGGTAACTCCACATCCTCGCCGGCATTCAGTGCTCAGTGTTCTGGATTTTGGTTATTCTAACAGGCGTGCAGTGGTATCTCGTTTGGTCACATTAATTTTTAAAAAGGAAGATAAAAATCATAGGTTGCCTATGACCATAAGTAATCAAAAACCACATGTAAGAAATGAAAGGATTTATAAAAAACTGAAACTGGTACAAGTGACTTTTTTTTCCTTCTATGAGCCAAACTTCCCACAATGAATATATTAAGTTGAACCATGTGAAATTGACAATGATCCACTATTTTTGGCCTCCAAAAATGGCAATTTCATATGGCTCAACCTAATAGTTTTACAATTAAAGTTTAAGTTTTAAGAACCTCAGGCGTTCACAGCATTTGTCCTTATTCTGTACTACCACCCACTGTAACATAAAGAAACGTCACCATACACATACGGGCCAACAAGCCAAGTGGTCTAAAAGGCAATCTTCAGAATTTTATAATCCATCTAAGAGGATGTCAAACGGCTGATAGAAAAAAACCAACCAAGGAAGGTCAGTTTTACCATTTTGAAGCCCAATTCTGAAAGACGCAGGCAGGCTCTCCACCCACGACCATGTGGAGACGGCACTTCTGTGCTGTAAGTTCAGAAGTTGGAAAGCCAGACGTGAAGTCACACAGTGCAGCGCTTTTGCAGGAGGGTGCAGTGGAGGCAACTGTGCCCCTGCTGGATGGATGTCCCCTCGGCCTTCTGCCTAGAGGATGTCTGCTTCCCTTCTCTGGCCTCAGGACAAGGCTAACTTTATTCCCCCAAGTCGCCTGACTCACGTGCCCAGGAAACGGATCTGAGGACAGGAAGGCACACTGTGCAAAACTGCCCGTAGGGGTGGAACCGTTTTTTAAAAATATAAGCACATGCATAGAAAATATCTAGACAGATATGTACACCAAACTCTTAGCTATACTTCTGGGGGCGGAATTACGGGGTGGGTTTCACTTTCCAAGTGACATATTTCTGTTGTTTAAATAGAATAAGTAGTACTTTTGTAGTCAGAAAAACAAGGAAATTATTTTTAAAAAGAGAGAATGGGAAATTTGCTTTGGTTTCTTTCTTGTTTTCAACTTCCTCCCACTCTTCGCTCAGCCTCCCAGCCCCTCCTTCATAGTTTCCACAAGGCAGTATTTATCCAGAAAAGGAGAAAAAGAAATACCACATAGCGGGGCACCCGCACAGGCTGGCACTGCGCTAGGAGCTTCATCCATACCATGTACCCTGTGCTTAGCTGAAGAGGGTACTGCCCTCTCAGAACAGCAACTCGGGCCTCTACAGGCAGCCAAGGGCTCGAGCTACATACAGATCCACGAAATGACAGGGCAGTGACCTTGCAGAACCATGGCGGGCGGGGGCCACCAGGAGCTGTGTGTTAGTCGGGCACTTCACTTACTCTTCAAATGAACCCCATGAGTAGGCAGGTTACTGAAATTGGCGTCCCAATTTCAAGGATGAGAAAGGAAAGCTCATCATGAACCAGAGTGCAAGCTTCATAAAGGCAGAGCTTTCTCTTCTTCACCTGTGGGTCCCCCACACCCAGAACAGAGGGGGTCATGGGAGAGTTTCCAGAAGTTTTACTGGTGGAGAAGGGAAAGAAGCCTCACAGGCTCGGACAGGTGACGTGACGTGCACACGGTTGCCTAGCTAGTAACCAGGTGGCAGCCAACTTTTGGGCTCCACACTGGCGAGCTCTGCCATGGGTCCCTGACGTCGTGGCACCCAGGAGAGAACGTATGAGGACCACGCACTGCCTCTGCCGCTCCCGCTCCCACGGAGGCTGAGCTTTGCCGCACCTGAGCTGAGCGTGGGCATCCAGACAGCATTCCGGGTAGCAGCGTATTCAAAGCAGTCCTTTCACGGACATGAGTGGAAGAGGACATGCCCTCGCCAGATGAGCTGGCCCCCACCCATGCCACCTGCTCACCTCACGCCTAAGCCCTCACGGCCACTGACCCCTGGCTGCAGCATCACAATAAAGTCTATTAAAAACAAACAAACAGGGCCGGCCCGGTGGCTCAGGCGGTTAGAGCTCCATGCTCCTAACTCTGAAGGCTGCCGGTTCAATTCCCACATGGGCCAGTGGGCTCTCAACAACAAGGCTGCCAGTTTGATTCCTCGAGTCCCTCAAGGGATGGTGGGCTGTGCTCCCTGCAACTAGCAACGGCAACTGGACCTGGAGCTGAGCTGCGCCCTCCACAACTAAGATTGAAAGGACAACAACATGACTTGGGAAAAAAAGTCCTGGAAGTACACACTGTTCCCCATTAAAGTCCTGTTCCCCTTCCCCAATAAAAATCTAAAAACAAACAAACAAACAAAAAAGCCCGACTTTGTTTGTTTTAAAACAAGTTTTAAATGTTTAAGGAATAGGTCCTAGTCTTAAAATAGCCATTGCATGAATAAAGATTTAACTGAAGATGAGCTTACGAGGCCAGCCTGAGTGGGGATGTGAATTCTACAGTTAACTGGCCACATAACGGAGGGAAATTACTTAACCTCGCTCAGCTTCAACGTGCTCATCTGTGAAACAAGGACAACGTCTCGTCGCATTAGGACAAATGAAGATGAAATTATTACACTTAAGAGAGTTCAAGCATTTACTCAATGTCTTGAATTCTACTCCTGGCACATAGGGGTGTTCAAGAAATAAATGTTATTTCTATTAAACATAAAATCATAAAAATGGCTGCACAACAAAGGACTTTTAAAAGCCTATCTAGTCCAATACCCTCGTTACAGATGGGGAAACTGAGACCCACAGAGGCTATAATAGGTAACTTCTGATTATCCACTTACCACAATGCCTTAAAATGGCGGGTACCCACTGAATATAGTGTATAAATACCCCTATGAAGTAACATTCACCTAATCTGCTCAGAAATCATTTAACGCAGGTCCAGCTTAATGGTACCGCCTCTGGTTCTTACCTGCAATAATTTAAGTTAAAGGAAATTTCTCAGTAGGAGTCAAAATTCATCTGTATCCGCACTGCCCGATACACTAGCCACTAGCCCCATGTGGTTACTTTAATGTAAGAGAAATAAAATTGGACATAGTTCCTCAGCCACTCTAGCCACATTTCAAGTGCCAAAGGGACACACGTGGCCAGCGGCTACCAGACAGCACAGATATCGCCATTATCACGGAAAGTTCTAGTGGACAACACAGCTGTAGAAGAAAGAAGACATTCTTAAACTGTATAATTTCTGTTCTGAAACAGTGTCTTTGGTTTCCTAAATCCTGTTGTCTGCTCGCAGTTACGGGAACATAAGAAGGAAAAGACCTCATTAGCCTTCCTTTTTATGCAAATCTGCACATGCTCATCAACAAGTCCAAAGCAGTTTTCTACGGAGGGGTGTTGGGGTCCAGACGACAACGGGGCCAGGGCCAGGTACAAGTAAAAAGGACTCTGATAAAATGCATTCTGGGCAGACACATAACTGGCGCCACTGTCCTCCACATCAGTACGGAACATTCGGCTAAATCGGTCAGAGGCCCGCTCACCAAGCATCCCCGACACAGAAGGACCCTAAAAGACTGGGTAGTTTACCTCTGCTAAGCACCTGTGGTTTTCCAACAAGATGTGACCGAAGCAGAAACTAATTTCCTTTACAATTTACTTCTGACGCCAAAACTCACGTGACCCCACCTAAGCCAAGACGTCACACACTCGCCCCCTTTAATGGTCCAAGAGCAAGAAGTCCTGTTAAACGGAACAAGACCCAGAGAGTGGGCCTCTCTGCCAGCACAGCCACCTCCCTCCCCTTCTCTGAGGTCCCAGAAGGCTGGCATCCCCTCCAGGAGCTGGGAGGGCCACTTGGCATCCTTAGCTCCTGGACCACTAGGACACAAGACCAAGTTAAAGATTCCATATGAAATCTTCTCACCTGGTAGTGAAGCCCCCCCCCCCCCAAGAAACACAGGGTGCAGAAGCATTTTTATAATATTCCATCCTTTATGTAAAAAGGGGGGGATAGAATTCAGACGACCCTTGAACAATACAGGTTTGAACAGCATGGGTCCACTTATACAGGGATTTTTTTCAATAGATATACAGTTGGCCCTCCATATCCCTGGGTTTCTCATCCACAGATGGGGAGGGCCAACTGTATGTACTGTTCTAAGCCCCTTTATATAAAGGATTTAAGCATCCGTGGACTTCGGTATTCACAGAAGGGTCCCGGGACGAGTCCTCCCCGGACACCGAAGGACAACTCAGTTTTCAGGGAGTCAAAAGTCGTACACAAATCTTCAACTGTACAGGGAGTCGGTGCCCCTAACCCCCGGGGTTGTTCAAAGGTCAGCTGCATTTGTATTTGTTATACCTAAAGAAAGGAGGGGAAAAAAACCCACATCTACAAAAAGCTCAAGCATGAAGACTTACAGCAGAATTATTCGTAACATGTAAAACACGGACGCAACCCAAGTGAACATCAAGTGGTGCACGGACCCACGTGGCACCATGTAACCTACTACCACGGACCACTGCAGATTCCTGTACCGCAATGAACAAGAACAATTAACACAGGCACCAACATGGATCAATCTCAAACAATCACGCTAAGTGAATGGAAGTCAAACACAAAAGACTATGCACTGTGATTCGATTTCTATGACATTACAGACAAGGCAAAACCACAGTGACAAAGCAGATTAGTGGTCGTCGAGGCAGGCACAGGGGTAGGGATGGGTGAAGCGAGTGCCAAGGGGCACAGGGCACTTTATCAGGTGAGGGAATCATTCTCCAACTCAGTTGTGGTGGTAGCTATAGGATTATTACCGAACCTTATTAAACCACATACTTAAAGCTGGTGAATTTTGTTGTATGTAAGAAAAAAACAGACCCTGGAAATAGTAAACGGTTATCCAGAAAGAGGGGCACGGTGGAGCAGACGGGGCAAATGAGGACCGGGACGGGGGAGATTTTTCTGATTACAGTGCTTTAGGCATTTATTTTCACCTCTGAAACTTGTGATTCTACTGCCTGTGCCAAAACTGAGTGACAATTCTTTCTAAGCCAAATGCACACGAGAGCTCTGTGCTCTGGCTCAACTGGGACAGGGTGGTCCAATGCCCAGTTCCTGCCGGTGAGTTACAGGCATGAAAAACTGAAAGCGGGTGAGACGGGGATGAAATCTCTGGATCCAAGCAGAGCAGAATGTAGAAACCCATCCCTCTCCTCTCCTCCCAGAAGCCGGCACTCTCATCCCAGGCCTCCTGCCATCATGTTAGAAAAACAATAGCTACCTCGAGTCAGACCCACTGAGGCAGGAGCGTGCACCTGTGTTAAGACAAAAACAAATGACTCCCCAGACCATCAAGTCTTATCAGACTGTGAGGAAGAGTCCCATTGTACTAGAAAACTATGTATTAAATACTTATAGAGATTACGCTTCCCCATCCTCACATAAAAAAAGTCTTTGGAAGAAATCCATTAAACCCTTATTTTTAAAGCATCACCACTGTAACTGCCTCGACCCCACGAGGTGGGTACAACACGGACACACGACAGGCTTGCTGGGTACTGCGCGCATACAGTCGGTCCTCGTTATCTGCCAATCCCGTATTTGCAGATTTGCCTAATTGCTAACATTCCTAACCCCATAATCAATGCTCACGGCACTTTCTCAGCCACTCGCAGACGTGCGAAGCGGCGAATATTGAAGTGGCTGCTGCGCACGTTCTCAGCTGAGTTTCCGTGCTCCGCCTTCTTGTGTCTGTTCTCACACCGTAAACAAGTCATTTTAGTGCCCTATTTTTCCCACAGCTGTGCCTTTTGCTGATTTGGCTGGTGAAAAAGGCCCCAAGCATCGTTCTGTCTGGTGTCTCTGAGCACAAGGAGGCTGCTGTGCCTTACAGAGCACACGAGTGACAGTGCTGTTGGCTGTGACGGGAATGTTAACAGACCAAGGATACGCAGGAAATAAACAGAAACACACATGAGACAGGTGTGTGTGTTTCACATCAGGCCTTACTCACCTGAGAGCTGCAAGTTTATACGCCTTTACCAACCTCTCCGTTTCCCCAGCCCCCTGGCAACTGCTTTTCTCCTCTGTTCCTATGAGTTTGCCCTTTATTTTTTTCACATTCTACATACACTCGTTAAGCAATACCATGCAGTATTTGTCCTTCTCCGTTATGCATTAGTCAGATGACAAAAACGCTGTGACCCGAGGCTTGCAGGAAACTTACCCTATATTTCCTTTAGGAGCAATGGGGTTCAGTATTTGCCAATTCAGTGTTCGTGGTGATATTACAGACGACACTGTGAGCGACGAGAATAGACGGTATATATTCATTCATGGACAGGGAGACGTGTAAGGGAAAACAGAAAAGGGCTAGCTGTCCAACAACAGGGGGATGGTTTCAAACAAATTATAGTTGAAATATTAGTCATTTAAAAAGTTTATGGAGAGTTTATAACAAGAAAATTCTCGTCAAAAAAGGCTGGATATAAAAACAGCACAGACAATATGAACTCGATCATATGAAAAGCCTTTAAAAGCTATGCACAAAGATGCTGACGCAATGTAACAAAAGGTTAACTGTAGCTGCTGGCAGGGTCAGATTATGGGTGATTGTGTTTTCTTCTTTCTAGATTTCCAACTTTTCTATAATGAACACATTATGTTTATAACAAAAGAAAAACACACGATTTTTAAAAAGCACAATACGATCAGATTACAAGGGGGTCCCTCCCTTATGGCAGGGAACGGGATCAAGAAGCTTCTAGGGTCCCTGCCATTGGTGTTCACGCTCAACGTGATGGCCATGGGTATCTCCTCCACTCAGCTGGGAGCCCGTAAGGCAGGAACCTCCCTTCACTCAGATCAGTGTCCCAGGACCTGGCACAGAGAATGGCATACAGGAGGCACTCAGCAAATAATCATGCCTGGGGGACGGGAGGGGTGAGTGAACCAACACCAAATAATACTCAAGGGAAAAAAGCCCACTGCCAAACTCTACAGGTAAAGGCTAGACTGTAGGTCAGGTGAGGTCAGGGTACAGAGACGGAGCTGAAATGGGCCAGGTCAACTCAGAACCCCTTCGTGACACAGGCTTACGTCACCCTGTGGCCCCTGCCTCTCTGCCCAGTAGCATCAAGCCCTCCCACCCCTACATTTTGGCTCCACCAAGCTTAAATTATAGTCAGTTCCCCTGAATATGCCATGTTCTCCTGCACCTGAGTTCTGGCAGACACTATTCTCCATGCCTGCCATGTTTACACCCACCCTTCCTGTCAAATGAGTCATCTGGGCTCCAACAAAACACCTCTCCTCTGGCATCCCAGCCTCGATTCCCCTCGGCCAGACCCCTTCTTCAATGCATCTGCACACACCCCGACAGCAATTACCTCTCATGCCACAGATCCTGCTGTCAGACTGCCTGTCCCCCACTTGAACAGTCTCCTTGTAGACATGGAAAGTATCTGTATGCCCAGCCCAAGCGTAGCATATACTATTGTCAAATGTTTGGACGGGTGGATGGGCCGACGGATGGGAGGACAGATGGATTGGATATGGTAGAGGGATATGGTCGTCAGAGAAAACTGGGGGCGTCAGGTCCTGGAAGTGGGACAGACACAGGCGGAGGGCAGGGAGGCAAGGAGGGGGGGCTACACGCTGAGCCCCAGTGGCAGGAACAAGCCAGACCCTGGCGTTCACCAGCCAGTTTCAGGCGGGCCACAGGCGGGCATCTTCTGTATCAGTATGTTTATATGTTATAGATGTTTATTTCAATGGGGACTTGCTACTCAGGGCAATCGCTACTGGTTTTCCATTTATGGTAATGACAAAGTTTCCCTCCTAAATAATGTACGTTAAAATTTGGCAATTTAAAGGAAAGTGAATGTATGGTTCTGGTGCAGAGATGGATGTGGCAAAAACCGTGAAGGCTACCCCCAGCACAGGGCACCTGGCATGAAAGCAAGGCTCTCTCTCCCCTGGGCCCGAACAGGAGAACAAGGTCAGCTGAGAGGGCCCTGGAGATCAGCCGGCGAGGCCCAGGCTACGAAGACGGCAAAGTGACAGCAAAGTGAGTGGGATGAACATACGGGGAGAAACGCTCCCTTCGGCCAGGTAACCCCACTCCCGAGGATTTCTTAAGGAAGTAACAAAAAAAGGAGGGGGGAAATACATACATGCATGCATACACACACACACACACACACACACACGTGCATAGACAGCTATGAGTGTGTTCTAACATTTTACAGAACTATGAGGACACTGCTCTATTCGACACCACCACAAACCTTTTCCACACTGCTACACAGTCTTCACATGTCAGCTTAATGGCTGTGATACATTCCACTGTATTATGTACCATCGTTTTTCTACCTACTGGGGAACATCCCCTGTCTTAGCAGGTGTTTGCTATTCCCACTGACAGCTCCCACGTACAGACAAACAATATAGGCACTCTAGCTCAGAGGAGCCCGAACCCAGACCGGCCTGTCCCCAGATTTCTTCTTTAACTCAAGAGTACTGGCTTCCTGGATTGGTCACCCCAATTGCCAGGAAGCTCTTCCACAATGTCACGTTGGAAAGGGTGGTCTTGCCATGCCATCACCCAAGAAGCACGGTCAAAGATGACTTTTCAAAGGAGCTTAAGTTTACGTGGCAGACAAGACATCGGCCTACTCCAGACTGTAGAGTCCAGAATCTAGAGTGTTAGGCACAGGATCACAGGCCCAGTTGCTTAATGATTCATTGTGGGATCTGGACAAACCACAGGCCCCATGCAAGTGGTAAAACTGTGACACAGCAGAGGTCAAGGACATGAGCTTTCAAGTCGGAGCAACTGGGTTCAAGTCCTGGCTCTGCCACTTCATAGCAATTTATATAAATTTACGTAATTTATAACTTATATCAAGTCACAGAATCCTAAATTCACAACATCCCGTGCTTTCCGGTCCCCACGGTCAACTGTGGTCCAAAAATATTCAATGGAAAATTCCAGAAATAAAAAGCCCACTAAATTCAAAATTGTGCACTGTTCTGGGTCGCATGATGAAATCGCTGACATCTGCTCCATCTGCCCAGATAAGAGGCATACTTCTGTCCAGCATCTTCGTGCTGTACATGCCATCCCCCCGTCACTCAGCAGCCGTCTGGGTTACCCGATCGCCCATTGTGGTACCAGTGCTTGTGTGCACGTCACCCTTATTTTATTTAATAAGGACCCCAAAGTGCAAGAGTAGTGATGTTAGCGATTCAGATATGGCTGAACAGAAGCTATAAAGTGCTTCCTTTAAGCGAAAAGGTATGTATGTATTGAAAAAAACATACTACATACAGGGTTCAGTACTATCCGCAGTTTCAGACATCCACTGGAGGTCTTGAAATGTGTCCCTGTGGATAATGGGCGTCACTGTAGGACAATGCATGTGAAGTGCCAACTAATGTACGTAGTGATGGATGCTACTGCCTTCCTTTCCTTATTAAATCTGAGGGCCTCCTGAGCTTCAGCTGGTTTAGAATCTGGTTGTACTTGTTCCAATACACAGACCATGAGCTGAGGCCTGGAAATCATTTTTTTTCCTTCTGGCATGTAACGGAATTCAACTCACAGAGTTTTATCCATTAATCCAATGCCTCACAAGGGTGGTGGAGTTAAGACTCAAGCCTCATAAAGCACTCTGAGCTCATCACAGAGAAGTCTAACATTCTATTTGTGTCCATGTTCTGCCAATTAGTCACATGATGGGAGGGCCCTTCCGTAGGGACCACGGCAACCAGTTCTTGTCAGTTATCTCTAGAAATGCTTCCTTAACAATCAGTATGTACCAAACAGATAACATGGAATCCAAATAAAAGCAGGATCATGGGGAGGTTCCCACGATGCTTTTCTGTGTTCTCCATCTGCATTCAGAAACCGCAGTCCATCCACATGGGGAGAAAAGCACCTATACAGCCAGTTTATGGGAGGCAAAGGACAAGGGAATGCTAGCTATCAGATAAACGCCTCGGGAGGAAGTTATTTAAAGGAAGGAATGAAGAAATCGAGGCAGTTAAGGAAATGTGAAGACTGGACCCATTTCCCAGGGATCTCTCCTCGTGCCAAGTAAGATGAAAATACAGGCTGCCATGAACCGAGGACCTGGAGATCCTGCCCGTCTCGTGAGCAGGTGCTGACGTCTACAGCCTAGTGATCGAAGCTCTCCGAGGTCAAACACCTGTGTGTGGCTCTACCTCTCGGGGTTGGACTGATTCGTTTTCTGTTGGCTATCTATGTAGGCAGCTAACTATGGCCTCTTGGCTTATTCCTGGCCCCAGCTGCAGGTGTGACACAGCCAGGGCATGGAGTAAGTGGGCCCTGAGTTTCAATGCCAATGGGCACTGACAACTATTACCCCCATACTATTCTCATTACTTCAGAGTCCACCTGGATGTACACAGACGACACAGGGCAGGGAAGAAAAAAGACTCTACAGTATTTGGGGCCTCAAAAGGGATTCCAAACCCTGACTACGGGGTAGAAGTCACTATGTGGGAAATGAGGCTCCCTGTTAAATAAGGAACTGCAAGCTCATTCCTGACACATTTTAATATGGGCTCCAAGTCATCAAAGCAAAACTAGGGGCAGTCATTTAACAAATAGTCTGCTCTGAGCTGCAAAAGCTTAAAAGAAAAGAAATTGCTAAAGAACATTTGTTAGAACCATCAACATCAAGCACTTTCCTCTGTACATGAAAATGACATCCTTACACCAGCCTCCAGTGTGTATTAAGGGCTGGATTTTGGAATCAGAAGGACCAAGTTTAAAGGCCTCCTCTGTCCCTTGCTAGTTGTGTGACCCTGTACAAGACACCTTTGAACCTGTTAGGCCTCCATGTCTACATCTGCAAAACGGGGGCATGACCAGGGCTGTGGCAGAGATTCCATGAGACAGTTTCTATAACATTCAGCCCACAGGCTGGCCCAGTGCAAGTCCCCTTGTGTGACAAATCCTCTAAGCGAATGTGCAGAGTGGCCCAAGAGCAAGCACCCCGGAAGCCAGGGCCTCTCCTCAGTGTGAGCATTGCACTACATTTTAGATTTGTGGCATTCCTTAATGCCGGGGCTTTGTTTGTTTTGGATTCAATCAAATTTCCTTCCCTGTGGATGAAATTCCTATCAATAATAATGAGTCTGGATTAAGTGCCCACATATGCGGCCGGAGCTACGGCACATCATGTACCTTATTCTTATTTAATTCTCTCAACTACCCTGCAAAGAGGACATTATGTCCATTTTACTGGTCAGGAAGTTGAGGCTCAGAGATGATGTAACTAGTTCAAGCTCACACAGAAGCAGCCATGGTGGGATTCAGAATTCCTCCCACTGTATTACACCAGGCTGTCTTCCAACAAGCAGTTCTGTTTTGTTTTGCCCATTTTCTTTTATTTTTTTCTCCTTCTTATCCCCCTAAACCCTAATATTCTACACGCCTTAGAATCAAACATGAAACCCCTAAGGCAGCGGCGTCTTGCACTTCACAAAGGACACCTATGATGACCTGCCACCTTCGGAAAAGGAGAAAATGGACCCGAAAATCAGCACGGGAACTCTGTGGAAAGTGGGGGCTGAGATGGCGACCAGTGGTTAGTACCAGGCCCTGCTCCCTTCAAAGGCCCCGGGTACCAAATGTAACTGGCACTCCAGGGTTGACCACTCACGCCAAGAGGAAAACAAAAAAAAAGAATTAAACCATTTTCCAGAAGAGTGACTTTAACCACCACCTGGAACAAAAACACCCTTTCAAGCTGCTCACCAAGAGGCAGGTATATGTCCCGCAAGGCCCACAACCAACACGGCTTCCCAGTGACACAGGAGACGCAATGGCTCCTCGGAGACAGAGAACCGACACGAGGCCCAAACTCTCTCCAACACAGAGCAAAGGAGTCTCCACACCGGAAGTCCCTTTCGGCTCTGCCAACATGCTATGAGTCCGTGTCACTGATAATAACATAGTGTTATTACTTACGTTAGTAACAGTTAATGTTACCATGTATCTCGGTTTGTATGTATTAACTCACTTAATCCTCATGAAAATTCATCAGAAATGATACTTTTATTCTCACTATTTCATTGTGAGACAAGGCAACGGCGGCAGAGAATGAAGGAAGCTGCCTGAGTCTGCAGGCTTAGACGTGAACCCATTAGTCCCACAAAGCAACAGCCGGGTGCGGGGGACAGTGTAGCAATGCTATGGCCCTCACAGCTCCAAGGGGGCACTTTTCATTCACCTTCCCTCCTAAGGAGAAGAGAGAGAACTTATCAGGCCCTGTGAAGGCAACCAACTCAGCCTGCTCAACGGGCAGTATGGTCTTTCCCCTCAGAGGCCCCCGCAACCTGACGCGTCTGGATATGGTGCCCCAGGCTGGGAGGGCTTCCCGGGAAAAAGCCCAGGGAACCCTGCAAGGTTTCATCCACCAGCAGTCACGAACAAGGGGCTGCCACAACGATGAGGACTGGCACAGAGGATGGTGCTGCCAGAAAGCCGAGGCGATGGCAGATTAAGACACATCTAACACCTGAGGGTGTAGCACATGCGCTTTCTCAAAACAGACTGCAGCTCAGCAAGTTCCAGCTGCTTTCATTGCAACAACCTGAACCACACACAACAAAAAAAACCCAAAACAAAAACCTTCTAACTTCTGACCTAAATCCGGACTTCGGCCACCATGGCTGGACCATAGCCGAACCTCTCTCAACCTCAGCTTCCTCACCCATAAGATAAGCATCCTGGGGAGTGCACACATGAGGGGCAGGAGAGCAGAGTTCAACACGCATGAGCTCGAGTGGATGGAATGGACCTGGATCCCAGTGTTAACTCGGCCACTGACTAGCTGGGGGCCCTCAGGCAAGTTACTAAACCTCTCTGAGCCTCAGTTTCCTTAACTCCACCGTGAGGAAACAGACCTCCTAGGTGATTGTGGCCCCCAGCAGAGACTCTGGCAGAAGGCAGGCGGTATTGCTGTGACTGACAGAATCCAGGAGGGACGACTGAATGACCTGTGGGATGAAGACCCTACTCGGGCCACTCCAGTCCCTGTCCACGAGTGCATTCCTCACGACCAATCAGAGGCCTCACATCTCAGGACTACCAGGGGTCCACAGCCAGCACGGCTCGAAGCTCGAAGCGATTTCAAGACAGGGCTGCCTGGAGGAGGATACACAGGAAGCAAGGACAGCACGCTCCAGAAACTCTCCACAGCACACAGCACCGAGGTGGCCACACCTGGCCACGGCTGTGTCGGGTCTATGTTCCTCGGTGACAGGTCCACATTCAGCCCCATCAGCCACACCCTGACTGAGAAGCCACCAGCAAGCTATGCTCAGCAGAGAAGCACAGACTGATAAAAACCCAGGCAGAGATGACACAGGGCACCATTCAAGAGGAGCCCCTCCAGCGGCCACAATGCCCTCACATGAGATCTCAGCACGAGTGTGCAGTGGAGAAAAGCACAACCCGGCATGCAGGAAGCATCTATGCGAAGCCAGATACACCCCACCGGGGCCAAAGCCTCCAAATGGAGAAGCCTTGAGAAGCCACATCAGATGTGAACAAGCCAGACCTGAGCTCTCCATCTGCTGATCACGGCCACAACTGAAAAAGGAGGAGGGCATGTGGTGCCACCAGGAAACACTCATGTCCAACAGGGGCTGCTCGCCATTCCCTTTCCCCAGCAAAAAGGGCACGTGCCGAAACAGCTTTTCACAACCTTAGTATTTTTAATTAAAAAGATTTCACCTGGTAAATGTAATGAGTCCTCTGCCTGAATCTTCTTACGGAAACCTCTGAGACAGCAAGCCCCAACGATGCTAAATAACACACATACTGGTTTCAGATCGGATCCTAACTCACTCCGAAGGGCCGTGCTGCGTTCAGTGCTAAAAGAGGAAGCTTCACAGAGCAGTACAGGCAGCGGTGGGGAAGTTCCGGGTCTGAGCCAGTGGCAATGACTGCTTCTCATCTGCAGGATGGTACGAACTGGTCGGCCAGAAAACACTGGGCCAGAAGGCAGCCTTGGACAAGGGACTCTACCTCTTAGGGTCTGAGCAGAACAGGGGGCTACCACTTGCCTCCGGGCTGGCTGGGAGGTTAAAAAACGCAACTATCAACCATCCATATGAATAAAATAATCAGCTCACGGCCAATACTCCTGCTGCAGTGACACGTCGCCAGGCACGGCCCACGCCTTCCACACGTAAACCCACTTAATCCTCACAAGAACCGCCGAGGGGCAGGCGGATGGTAACCACCAGGACTGCGGCCTTAGAAGAACCTGGACTCTTGGACTAGACATTTATCATTAGAAAGTTGTAGACGAAGACTCCTTTTCACAGGCTTCCAGAGATTTCAGAACAGGAGGGGGCAAGGAAAGGGAAAAAGGTGAGCGGGCCCCCAGGCCCGCCTGTGTCCTGGACGTCACCATGCTGGCTCTGCCTCATGCCCAGGTTGGTCAGACTCTCAGAGGCACCTGTTTCCATCTGCGTCCTCCATTTAACTTTATGACTCACACGTAACAGGCCCATCTGACTGCTCAGTGAGAGTCCACGAATGAGTGATGCGATGGAAACAATGCTAGAGGCAGCCGTGCACAGGCTCAGGAGTCAGAAGACTGTGGAGGCAAGCCTCGGTTTCCTCGCCTGCGTCATGAGGGTGATGTGAGAAGCTGCCATACAGGGTTGCTCTGGATATTAACAAGTCGTCAGCGAAAGAGAGCTCCTGTCACTACGACAGCCTCCGTGCAGCGCCTGCACCCTGCAGCTCTCATCTCTGTCCCTGCAGAGGACGAGGCGTCTCAGGCATCTGTTTGCCCAGAGCCTAAGGCTGTGTAAGCTGAGCAGAACTTGCTGCCACCGCAGACACGGGATAGCTGGGTGGCTGCATCTCACTGGGCTAACCAGACTGCAATCCCTCGTCAGTTGTTCAGAGGATATCAAGGCTTTGCAGGCACCACTATCTAGGATTTAAACTGGCCAGAAACAGTTGTTGGGTTGATGATAAACCATCCTATCAGAATGCCTTCACAGGGAGCTCTGGGGACAGAAGCTCCACCACCACCCCTCAGTCCCAGAGGTGGTCAATCACGACCTCTCACTCTGCCGTCCTATCTTTCTCAACCCTTCCTTCCCTTCCAGACCCACAGCCGCACAGCAGCCGGGACCTTCATAACCTCACAGCTGATGCCTGCGAATGCCTCTGCCTTCCCAGGTCCTTCCTACACACCACAGCCAGACGACTCTTAAAATACCGCTACTTTGCCAGCCTGCTCAAATTTCTACCTGCCCTGTCAAAAATGTAACTGGCTCCACACTGTCTCAGATCAAATGCAAACTCCTTAGCTTAGCAACTCAGGCGCGCCACAACTCACTCCCCAGACTCAGGCACCCACACTTGCTCTGTCTACTCCATGGCTGGTCCCCAAACTCACAAGCTGACCATACCTGACCTTTGCTTTCGCTTCAGGTCCCTGCCTAGAATGCCCTCTCCTTGACTGCACCCCGGAGCAAGGTCTCCCCAAGCTGACTCGGGGCTGGAGTGGTCTGCAGGGCTTCCTGGAGGAGGTGGAAGGCAAGCCACGCCTGCAGGGACGTCACATGTGGTCCTTGTTCAGTCTTTTCTACTACTGCCTCCTTCCTGCTGCACTTAACTTTTTGGACACATCTTGCCTCCCCTTCTGGATCAGAGGACAGGGATTATGGCTTTTCACTTACTCTGTGGAAAGCAGAGTAAGACAGAAAGCAGAATAATCATCACAGCTACCACTTACTGTGTACTGATGAAGTACCCTTGATTAAGTACATCACCAATTTCACTTCTTTTTCCTGGTCTCCCTATCGTATCCCCCAAGCTACAGATCAAGAAACTGAGGCAGAGAAAGATTAGGATTTCACTCACGTCACACTGAGTGGCAGAGACAGGACTCCAACCCAGATTTGCCCAGCCCACGTTCTGTGGAGCAGCAGCGAACAACACACAGCCAACTCTCCGCTCTGCCCACTCATTCATTCAGTGTTTACGAAGAGCTTACCAAGCGCCAGGTGGCCAGCGCAAGGTGAGGGGCAGTTAGTGGGAACCAAACACACAAGGTCCCGGCCCTCACGGAGCTCACATGCTGTCCCCAGTCCTGACCCTCTTCTTCCAAGCCTGGAGGCGGGTGAGGACTCACGGTTCGTAAGGGGCTCCACCCGGCACAGACGCAGCATCGGATCTGAGATCCAGCATCAGGTGATGGCAACAGGTGGTGTCCAGGGCACAGGGAGCCTTGTCTTTTGTGGGGAAGAAGAGCCTCGGGTTCTCTAAGTTCTTCGTTTAAGGCACAGCCCAAAACCAAGCAGGCTTCCCATAAGCCTTCGGCGGGCAGTAAGGAGTGGAGGACAGGGGTCTAGCTCTGCAGGCAGAAAACCCAGTTCCCCCACTTAGTCGCTACAGAGGAACTAACCACCTACGTCGGAACCTCATGTGTAAAACGGTGCTGGTAACAGTTAGGACTTACATAATTACGTGCCAGATGCTGCTGGATGCCTGACATGTACCATCTGATTTAAGCCTCACCCAAGCCTTACTGTCATTATCCCAAGGCAGTCTGGCTCCTAAGTCCTAACTTCTTATCTTATGCAGCCTCCCTCCCAAGGCCGAACCTTCCTGGTCGGGCTGTTGTGAGGAGGCCCCACCAGGCTAAAGCTCCTAGCAGAGTGCTCGGTGCACGGCTGGTGCCGTATAAGCACAAGTCTCTACGTCCCTACACTGACACATCCGTAAAAGCTTAGGTTTGGAAACAGCATTGCTCTAGGGGCTCCTAGCACAGGTGGATCCGGCACTGGCATCCTTCGGGCTTCTGCACGGCACTCTCACTGGTGGGACCGGCGGCAAGGAGAAATCGGACGCGACGCTGTACTTACGAGCCCACGGCTCAGTTTCTGAGAAACAGAGTGAGTGTCCAGCACAGGGGGCGGGTGGACCCAGCTCTGAGTCCCAGGCCTGCCTCTCACACTGATCACTCGACTGCTCAAGCTTCAGGCTCCTTACAAGTAAAGCAGGGGGTCAGGGGAAACCTAAGTCACATTTCTGGGTCACTACAGACCCTCAATCAATGGTAGCTACCCAGGTTAGGAAGACAGGACTTCCCGTGGCATCGAAAGGTTCCGTTCCTGGATGGGAGAGCTTCTGGTCTGCAGAGAGACAGACAGTGCAACTCACCTCCACAGCGACGGCAGAGACCAGAGTAGGCGCACCCGAAGGTCTGGGAGCGAAGCCTGGCACGAGCCCCGGCTTTCTCTTAGTCTCCCGCCACAGCTCATGCAAAGGTGCTTGCAATTACACTAAACAAGGCTCTTCCTCCTTAAACTTCAGGCCTATTAAACACGCCCCTTGCGCACCCCCACAATGTAAGCTGTGAGGGTGAGGACCCTTGCCTGTCTTGCTCATCATTGCGTCCTCGGCACATAAAGCAACAGAGAAGGCAGTTAACAAATATATGGTGAACGAATGCTATCCTGTATCTTCAGGTCCCTACCTCCCTAACTCACTTCTGCACTGGCCTAAGAGCAAACATTTACCCAGCTGGGAAACGGGAATCTCAGTGGTCAACGTACCTGCCCAGCCACCGTTTCTCTGTACTGTCAGTCATCTGTCCTCTCCCCTCCCCACAGAATGTAAAAGAAATCTAGGACTTCCGAGTTATACACAGGAATATTTGCTTTCAAATGTATGATTTATCATCTCCTTAATCTCAAGCGATCAATCGTTGGCTGCTTTTTCAAGCATTCCACCAGAGGCCAGTTGGGTTTAAATGAACAGGGCTGTATGTACATGAGGGGTCTGAGCTGAGCCCTGTATCTCACCCACACCAGGAGACCCACCAAGACACATTAGTTCAACTATATTGTTTCACCTTGTAACAATATGACAGGCATCTCGTATCAGCTCCTGTCAGGCAAAACCATCTGTGAGCTGCAGGGACAACTCATGAGGGGGCCTCTTAGCCTGTCCCTTTACTGCTACACCCCCACCACCCAGCACGTGAACCGTAACTCTAAGTTAGAATAATAATTCCTACATTAGAAGCTAGAGCTGTGTAAGGAAAAGTGCTTTAAAATGTAAAGCACTTACAGACCGTTGTAAGATTATTACCTGCAAGGGGAATGCACATAAATTCCATTTGTCTGTGTATTCTTAACTGATGCCAACAAAAATCATGGAATTTACTCCAAATTCCAATGCATTTCAGATTCTCAATCCACTATTTCCCTGTATAGATAACTGAGTGCTACCTGTTTTCTCTACCATCAAACCTACTGAAAACAAAAACCACAATGCTCTTAATTCATTTACCTAATCTGCAGCCCCACCCACCGTTTCTGTCCTACCCCACCTGGCTCCACAGTTTATTCCAGTATTCAAGTAGGGGATAAATTTGACAATAGCCAGTCAGAAATTACTTATCAGCCCAGGGGATACTAAGAACAAGTTAATGAGAGACTGAGCATGAACTCCAAGTGGTTAAGTCCATGAACACAGACACACCCCAAAAGAGAGCCCTCCAAGCCACTTCCTTCAAGCCATGGAAAGCAAACACAAGACAAAAATCCCTGCCGTCAAAGAGCGCACGTTCTGGCCCAGGCACTCCCATGCGACTATTTCACTAATGTCGTCTCCTACGCAAGGGACCCAGGACACAACCCAGTCAGTAAATGCTGCTCCTGGTGCTTTCTTTGACAGCTCAGCCGGTAGAGCGGAGGACTGTAAGTGCTGCTCCTCCCTTGCCATCTCTGCGCAGTACCCCATTATTATGTTTTCTAAGCAGTGTCCTTCATGTCTTCCCACACTTAGCAGCCTGGGGCAATGGGAAGGAGAAGCTGTGAGCCTGCCAGGTCGGCCTCCACTGACTGAGCAACACCCTGAGTAAGTTAGTCCGCCCGAGCTTCAGCCTCTTTCCCTGTACGATGGGGATCCCTCAAAAGGCTGCCTGTGGATGAAAGGAGCTCACACAGGCGAACCTCACGACGCGGTGCCTCGCACTGAGTAGCCCGTGAAGAAATGGTAGCCCTTGTCCCCCACCCCTTCCAGTCCTTTCAGATTGTCCAAAGACCTGACACAGGACTCTTGAGAAGCCTGCTGTGTATCGTCGTGCTCCTCCTGGGTCATTACAGGCACTTTCCCATCACAATTGAAGAATCAGGCACCCAGGGCCAAGGCAGACACCCCTCCCAGCCAGACACCTGCCTTGAGCCACCCCACCTGGCCACTCCACCCAGCCTCCCCTGCTTTTGCCCCCAGAGCAAATTGACGAAACTTCACTCCACTTTTAAAGTCCTCACCCAAACCTGTCCAGAAGTCTTGCCCCACCAAGGCCCAGGACTGGGCCATTGCCACGCCACCACCACTCCCACCCCCCACCATGCAGCCAGTTCTCAGCCAACGAAGAGAACTCCAATAGCATGAAAAATGGCATTGGCCACCTTGTTCATTAACATACAGGAAGGCATCAAGAAAAAACGTTGAGAGTCTGAATTAGTCACCCAGTTCAGAAGCAACATCCCTTCATCAAACAAGGAACCAAGAGCCTCAAAACCCTTCAGGCCCAAAGTCCACATGCAAACATCTGCTTATGCTGATGGGAGGAGCAGATGGACAGCCTGAATTGTCAGTCCATTCTCCAATGGGTCCTCGGCCATGTGACAGAGAAGCCCCCTGGCCCTTCCAACCTGGGTGCTGGGCCTGCCCTGCAGAAGGTTTGGGGGGGGGGGGGGGCAGACTCCTGTGTGTGGGGCTATGTGAAACCTCAAGCCAGGTAGAGTGCCCAGAGAGCACCTGCCTTCATGACCAAAACAAACACCACGAGCCTGGCTCACCTGATCAGAGGCACCTCCATAATCAGCAGTTCCAACCCTCACGAGCTGACAGTTCAAGGGGAAAGGGAGGCTGCGCCTGCTGGGGTGCATCGTGTCCAGGCCATATGTTGGCCTCGGGGCCTACTGCCCGCCCCCCACCCCATGGGCTGTGGCCTCTCACGAGCGATTGTGCGTTCATCCCTGCCGAGTCTGCTCCCCCACCCTCATCACTCCGCTCCCACTCAGAACTTAGCCGCTCGGCAGGACGCTGCTCCGCAAGCACCCACCGCAGCACCAACCGCAGCACCGAGGCTGCCGCCGCGGAAAGGCCCGGAGAGCGCCGCGCTGCCTTCCGGACACAAATGCCCGCCCGTCCCTCGCTCGCTCCCAGACGGCCTCCCCAGAAGGGGCAACCCTCAAACCTGAAAAGGCACAGCCCCGGGACTACCCCACCCTGGGCTGCAAAGCTTCCCACAGGTGGCAAAGAAGGCTCGCCCTGGTTCGGGGAAGGGGACCAGGTGGTGGCTCAGGGCAGGGAGCAGGGCCCTGGAGAGAAGGTAAAGCCCGGGACAGACGGAGGTTGACGCAGCCTACTCTGAGAGTGGTGAGAAGTCTAGGGAAGGGGATCATGGCGGGTGGGGTGGGGTGACGTCCAGGCGGGGGCACGGGCGGAGGAGGGGAGGCCCCAACTTATGACCGGGGAGGGAAAAGAAGGTTCAAGCTGAAGCCATGGAAGAGACGAAACACATCTAGGCTGAGGCCACTTGGAGAAGTTGACGGGGGTCCGGACTGCGGCCACGGAGGAGGGGGACAGAGGCCTAGTCTGGGCCATGGGAGAGAGAAACGACAGCCTAACCTGGGCCGTAGGAACGAGGAAAAGGGACCTAGCCCAGGCCATGGGGAGGAGAAATGGGGGCCAAACCTGGGTCACCGGAGGGGGTGCCGGGCCCGGCCCACGGGTCCAGGAGGGACTAGCCTGGGCTATACAGGAGACTAGCCTAGACCCAGAGGTGGAGAGTGGGACTCCAGCTTGAGCCAAGGGCGGGGTCTGGGAGGGGGAAGCAGGGACGCAGCCCACCCCAGCCGCCCGAGCTGGCAGCTCCCTCCTGAGTGCGCAGGGATGGTGTCTACCTGGGTTCCCGGACCCCGCCCCTCCCCCACCCGGGGGAACCCACCCTTCACAAGCCGGGGGTCGGCGGGGGCAGGGGGACGTGAGCTCCGGCGGAGCCCCCGGGGCTGGGGGAGGGTGCCGTCGGGCCTTTACCATGGTGGCGGCGTCGGCGGCGGTCCCGGTCCCGGCGTCTGTGGCTCTCCCCCCAGCAGCAGGGCCCGGCGCTTCCACTTCCCCGGGTGCCCAGGAGTGAACATCCGGGTCAGCGCCCCCCTCCCCCCGCGCCGGGCCGCCGCCACCTTCCTTCCCCGCCCCGGCCAGGCCCGGGCCCGCCCCCCACGCAGCCGGCTCTCCGCCAATGAGCGCGCAGGGCCGCGGCGATCGCCAAGTATGGAGCGCGGCGCCGGGGGGCGGAGCGCCGATCGGGGAAGTGAGGGGCGGGGCCTGCGGGCGGGACCGGGCCCGGCGGCCGGCAGAGTGGGCGGGCCGGCCCGGGGCTCTGAGCCCGGCGTGGCGTGCCCACTGATATCGGGGCTGACCCCCGGGAGTGGGCTTCTGCCCGCACCCAGACCCTGCCACCTGCTCTGGGGCTGCAGAAGCGGGAGGCGGCAGAGGAACCGTGCCCGCGGGCCTCCCGGGCGGGGATGCGGAAGGCACTGGGGCTGGGAGGGGTCAGTCCCTCCCCGCCCCACCCGGTGCACGCGCTCACTCCCGCGGCGGACCCGGAACTAGTGCGGCCCACGGGCCCAGCCCAGCCTGGGGAGAGTTTAGTGAGCGAACCTGAAATGGAATCTCTGCGCTGCCGCTAGCAACGTGCGGGACCTGGAGCAAGTCGCTGCACCTGAGACCGATCTCTAAAAAAAAAGTCTCGAGCCACACACTCATTGAGCACCTACTAGATACCAGGCCTTGTTTGAGACACCAATAGAAAGCAGGGGTGAACAAGACATAAAGATGGCCTCATAGCTAGAGGATCGCTGCGAGGACGACACAGGTGGGGATTAGAAAACTGGGCTCCATACATGGTAGGTGTTCTGAGTATTTTCAGATGTGCTACAGAGAACCAGCCCGTTTGTCCAGTGGGGCTGCTTCACACCAGAGTGACTCCGGAAATATTTTTATTCCTCTTCATTCAACAAATATTTGAGGTTGATCCAGAAGGCAGGCGACCTGGGATGCTAGCCTTCCCTAACTTGCTCACTGCCTTTTGCGAGAATTAAATCAGGCCACCTGTGCAGGGATTGTAACCTGTAAAGTGTTGCATAAATGACAGGAATTATTACCAGGAGCCAGGCCCTGTCCTTAGGGAGCTCAAAGTCAAGTAAAACTTGCCACCAGCATAAGAAGTGATATAGGTAGGTTCCCCAAGAATGATTCATACCTGTATTATGGGAATTCAGAGAAGGGAGTGTCACTTAGGAATTGTTTTCACTTGGTAAGCATTTATTGAGCGAGCACCTACTGTGTACCAACTACTGTGTTAGGCTCTAGGGATAGAGCAATGAACAAGATGGTCCACCTCGTTGCAGATCTTGAATGTTGAAGGGGAGACAATTAGCTACTAAGTAAACAGTGTCAGATGGTTAGAGATGTGGAGGAAATCGGGAGTGAGGGCATAGGCAGGCAGGTTAACCAAAATGGGGCCAGAAGAGGCCTAACTTAGTAACATTCAATGAGAGGGAGGCACAACCAAGGTAAACACCCAGTGGGGACAGCCCTTGCTGTATTCATGGAACAAGGACACCCAGGTGGCTGGCGCAGATTGAGCGAGGGGAGAGCAGTGGGAGCTGAGGTCAGAGAGGTGCAGAGCAGTGACAGGATCTGGCCTGGGCTTTAAAAGGATCAGGAAGCTGCTGTGTCCTGAGCGGACTGTAGGGGGACCAGGGCCGTCAGAAAGCTATTTCTGCATTGAAGGCATTTTTTATTTACTTAAAAAGCACTTACATGGGACTTCCTATGTGCTGGACACTGTTGACCACAAATAATAACTCATTTAATCCTCTTAACAGAGACCAGAAGAGGTAACCTAAGGTCTCACAGCAGACAGATGAAGGTGTTTCCGCCAGGGCAGTAGCATTGAGGTGGCAAGAAGAGATCGTATGCTGGGTTTTGGGTGATGGATTGGTGGTCGGCATGAGAAGAAAGGAAGATGCTGAGATTTTCAGCTTGATCAGCACCGGAATGATTTTCCATTTATTGATCTGCAGAAGATTGGGGGAGGAGCAGGGTTTTTTTCCAGGGGCGGGGACATAGGAGTCAGTTTGGGGCAAGTTAAGTTTGTGATTACCTACGGGAGATTTAAATGGAGGTGTCAAGTAGTCAAGTATGGAAGTCTGGAGTTGGGGGAAGAAATTGGAGTTGGTGACAAACTGAGAACTGTCAGCTAATGATATTTTAAGGTACTTAAAAGCACAGGACATCTAAGTCCTTAGGAGGTGAATGTAGAGAGGTCAAGAAGATTAAGCGGAACCAGCAAAACGATTGAGAAGGAATAGCCTGGGAGGCGAGAAAAGGACCAAGAGAAGGTGGTGTCCCTCCTGGAAGCCAAGGGATAAATAAGATCACAAGGGAAAGTGTTGGGAAAGAAGGGACAATTTTATTTGAAGAAAATAATACTGAAAAGAAGCTGGTTCAAAATGCATCTCCTGTATTTTCTCTAATCCTCAATAAAAGGCAGCACTACGAGGGCAGTGCTGTTATTCTCATGATACAGATGAGGGCACTAAGGCACAGAGAGGTTAAGTAATTTGCCCAAGATCACATAGCTAATGATTTCAACGCCAGGCAGTCTGGGACCAGAGCCCAAACACATAACCCCAGGTCTGATTATATTGCTTCTCTGCTCAAAAACCTTTGGAAGTTCCCTCATAATAAGAGGACTTGGGAACCAACCCAGAACTAGGGACAGGCTACTCCATCTCTGTCATGAGGCCTCATTTCTGCTGCTTTTGATGCATCTTCTACGTTCTTCCTTTACTTTTTGGCATCCTCAGCTTGTTTATACCCCTATTCCCTTAACATTTCAGCCTGTGTGAGGTCCATCCTGATGACCTTTGTCCTTTTATACTCTGCATCAGCTTGTGCTATTTTTTTTTTTAAAGGTTTTATTGGGGAAGGGGAACAGTGTGTACTTCCAGGCCTTTTTTCCAAGTCAAGTTGCCGTCCCCTCAATCCCAGTTGTGGAGGGTGCCACCCAGCCTCAAGCTGCCGTCCCCTCAGTCCCAGTCGTGGAGGGCGCAGCCCAGCTCCAGGTCCAGTTGCCGCTGCAGGGGGTGCAGCCCACCATCCCCTGCGGGACCCGAGGAGTCGAACCGGCAACCCCGTGGTCAAGAGCCCACTGGCCCATGCGGGAATCGAACCAGCAGCCTTCAGAGTCAGGAGCACGGAGCTCCAACCACCTGAGCCACCGGGCTGGCCCCCCAGCTTGTGCTATTAACCAACAAATTCTTTTTGTGTTTCATAGTTCAGATCCCAAGATAGAATCCAATGAACTCATCTCTCCTTTTAATGGTGACAGGTCACCGGCCAGTGCACCACATTGGCAGCCCGTAGGTCAGATCCTACCCCTTGACCAGTCAGATATTGCTATGCGCATGGGGGCATGTGGCATTAAACATGACTCCCTACAAGGGGCTGCGGGTAGACAGGCAAACACCATAAATATTTTTAGCACTGTTTCTCCTCCCTTCCTCTTTCAAAAGCCCAACCCCCTTGAAGTTCATGCTATCATGACCCCCACCGTGCCACCTGCACTTTATGTCTTCAGCATCCATAAGCATAATCCATCCGAAATCTTACTGGCTTCTCCTTTACTCATTTCTTCTCTACCAATGAGTTTTCCCTTCCCCCGTCTGTAGGTACCCACTCCCATGGTCTTACTCTGGACTTGCTCTCACTGGTAATTGTACTATCTCAGAAAACACAATTGCAAAGATCCCAAATCTGACTTGAGCCTCCTTATGACAATATCACACCCAGCATTTCTTCAACGTCACCTCGACCTACAAACTTGTGACCCTGCCAGATTTTCATATTTATCTTCTCTCTCATGCTCACTTCCCTCCTCACCAACTTAGTAATGGTCATTATATTCGCTTCCTCGAAAAACCCCGTAGCCCCTTTGCCCTCGTTCTCTTCTTCTAACTTGCCCAACCTTAGTTAAGCCCAGCTATTCCCCTACTCTCTGCTTACATCAGAATATCTGAACATTGCTGGGAAATTAAAAGTGACTCGTGTCACTTGAAATTGATGTCCCCAAATTTCAAAGGAGCCCTCAATCCTGCCTAGCAATCCTACTATATTTCCATGCTATAGTCAATCCCCCACCCTGTACAGAGATGATTTTCCACTCTTCCTCCTCCTCCATTTCCTTCTCATCTCTCACTCTGAGCAGATGAACTTGCCTCATGCTTCACACAGGAAATAGAATCAATCGGACAGGAGACCCCTCATCCCCCAACAACCCTGCACCTCGCCCACGTCCTCTGCCTTCCCCACTCACAGTGACTGAAGAAGCATTTGTTCACCATCAGAGCCACCACTTCACTGGCACTCTGCATCCCTCTCTCCTGAGTCACCAATCTCTCCCTCTGTACTGGACCATTCCCTCCTGCTTGAAATGACATGCCCTAATATTTCATAGTTTGTTTTAAGTTTTAACAACAAAAATCTCCCTCCAGCCACCTCCCCCATGTTTTTGCTCCTCTTCACATCCAAACGTTGTGAGTTCTCTGCAGTTGCTATTTCCATACCAACTCCAATTTCTCTTCAGATCAGTCTGGGGCGAGCTTCTTCCTCTGCCTGTTGGCCTGGAAACTCCCATCTTGCAGAAGCCAGTGGGTCACTTTGGGGCCTCATCTTGCTGACTTCTCAGGGTTTGCTGCAGTTGGCCTCTCTCGCCTTTGATGCTCCTCTCTCGCTGCTCAGCTTTCCTCTGAGTTCCCTTTCATAGCGCCTCTTCCTTTTCTGAGTGCTCAGCTCTGGAACCCCTTCTTTTCTGTTATCTAACTGCTCTTTTGGTCACTAGGGATCTTCAGCACCTGGAACATAATAGGTACTCAATGAAGGTCTGTGAAATAAGATATTAGTATCAACATAATATGATTATTGTGTGAATAAGTGGACCAAAAATGAATAATAAAGTGATGGCTACTTTTAATTGAGTGGTTACTATGTGCTAAGCTGTTGTATTATCTCATTGATTCCTCCCAACAATCCTTTGAGCTACTAGCTTCTATTATTACCATTTTATAGAAGAAGTTGAAGCTTAGATGAAATGACTTGTCTAAGGTCACACAGATAAGTGGATGACTGTCATGCAGGGTGTCATGCGGGGTCTCTGGTCCCGCTCCCCACATAAGAACGCAGGATATGGTGAGGCCAAAAAGGAACACACATGGAGCCATAGATAGGGGAGTCATACCACTATATTCTTGCTGGCAGCTGGGTTGGAGACACAGGAAGCAGGAGCCACATTATCCACAACCTACTGTCCACTTCTCTCTGCCAACCAACTCCACTTGCAGCTGCAATCCGCCATGCTAACTGCAACCCACTCTTGCTAGCTCAGCCACCATCTTCTTGCTAGCCCCCATTTTTCTGCTAGTGTAGCCACGGCAGTTATATTAATGGCCAGTGGCTCACTGGTTACAGCTGATGGCCATCCAATCACAGTTGATGGCCATTTACTACCCGAGTGAACACCTTGCCACGTGAGGCCGAGAGCCTGGAAATTGCACTCCTGGCTCTGTCCCCATAATGACTCCATCCTCACTTTAGTGTTTTTGACCCAAAGTCTTTTCTCAGAATGGCTAAATTGAAATCATATGTAGGAAAGTGCTTTGTAAATGGCAGAAGAGGATGCTACTACATTCTAGCACATAGCATGACAACTTGCACACTGTAGGTGGCCATATGCGTTTGCTGAATTAAGGCAGAGTGGCAGGGAAGCCCAGAGCCAAGTAGGACCACCACCCAAGGAAAGAAAGAGCAATCTCAAGGTCCTTGCCAAAACAACCTTCCACTAAATGTTGCATTTTTTGCGATGCTCGTCAGCTACTATAGGACACATTAAAGCAGGCATTATCCAGAAGTTTGCCTTACAGGGTTTTTATCTTTCCTCCTGAAATGAAGTCCCCACAGCTGGAACTGTTGGGTTAATACATGCACAAGTATCGCATGGGAATAGGGATTGCTTAGCTCCTAAATCACCTCTGGTTTAACAGGCCTGGGACTGCTTCCTGGGACTGTGGGTCTTCTTGGATTACTAACAGTGGTTTTAGATGTTTTGTCTTTCGAGATACAAGAGAACCCTAGAATTAGCCAGCTTTAACCTCTCACTAGTCCAGGAGGGAAGGAACATTGCCTGGTAATTCCATCTGCTTCCCCATCATTCCGCTGGTTTAGAGGTCACTTCTGCGGTATCTGCCACATACCCACACCCTCTCTTTTCTACAACTTAACCCTTCCTCATTCTCATTTAGTTTGGGTGGAGTGGAGCCCACCCCCAGCCCCAGAGGAGAGGAGTCTGATTGGCTAAAGCCAAAGTATGGCCTTGACCATACTAATTGGTTTGGGGATGGGGCCTTGACCTAATTTGGGCTGTAGTGCTTTCTACAGAACATTGATCAAAATAAACTCTGCCTGCAGGGGGTAGCCCATCAAGTAAGTTTGGGAAATGCTGTAAACAATATTCCCTCTTGGGGATTTATTTCTCAGGAGCCTTACACTTTCATTATTCTGTCTCTCCCCAGATTGTTCAACTACTCCTTCTCAACTAGTTAATTACTGTGGTTTTAAACATGCCTAAGTGTCTACATCTTATGTTTAAAAAAAAGCAAAAAGCATACATGAATTCCACACCCGCTGTAGCCTACCACCCCATGTTCTGCCTTTTGCAGCCACAGAATTGTCAGTATTTCCTCTCTCCACTTCCTAATTTTTCATTCTATTCCATCACTTCTCCACTGAAATGACCCTAAGGTCACCCATCCCACCCATCCCTCCAAGGTCAAAAACCGGATGGATGTTTTTCAATCCTCACTTCCTGTGATTCCCCAGTAGTATTTGACACTACTGGCCCCTCCCTCCTCTTTGAAGTGCCCTCTTCCATTGGCTTCCGTGACATCACATGACTCTCTCGAGCTTAATCATACCTGTAGGATGGCTCCTTGTCTATGTTCTTTGCAGACTCGTTCTCTTCTACACAACATTAAATGACGGGGTTCCTCGACGCTCAATCATGGGCTCTCTCCTTCTTTGACTTTGTCCTTCGACAGTCTCATCCATGCTCATGACTTCATTTACCATCAGGCCTCAGTCATGTGCCCACTCCTGGAGCTGGCAGGAATGGGGACCTGGTAATGGGCAAGGGGAGCTGTTTGCTTGATAATGGGAAATCAGGGTACTGTAACCAAAAGAAGGAGAAAGACATGTTGAAGAGTAGAAAAAACAAAACAAAACAGATGGTCATTACAGGCATGCATTCTGGATACACTCATGCAAATGAATGAAACAGGCTCCGTTTGGGTCGCAGAAATTTCTAGTTATGGGAACCCTAAGAAGGAATGAATACAGCCAAAAAAAAAAAATGCTGATTTCCTTTGAAGACAGAACACTGCCTGGTTTGTAGAGGAGGCAGCCTCAGCTAGACAGCTTAGATCAACTTTTTCCATTCCTCAGCATCTTGAAAGAACGTGGAGCCAGAAGGGGTGGTAGACTACTAGCAATCGACTTTGTTTTAATACATCCCCCAAAGCTTCAGTGCCAGGAGGATACTTTAGTCTGAGGTTAGACACCAGCATCTCCGGGCTTTGTTTTTGCTTTTCTAATAGGTACCTGGGAGAACTTACAGCTGCCTTCGGCTGGACCAGAAGTATTTGTATCCTGACCATCTGTGGGGTCTTGCCCAGAGTAATAGAAAGGCCTCTCACATGTGGACCAGCTGTTGCAGTTTTTATATGCATATTTGGGGAAATTCATGTTTAGTTTATTAAGCTGGCCAGCCAACAGCCCACCAGGCTTGGGATGGTCTCTGCAATGTGTTTAAGGCTGACCCTTCAGACTTAGAAGAATTGGTACCTTTTCCTCCTCATAGTATTCCCTGACAATCTCCTCAAAAGCTGTATGGGGCCTGCTCTGCACTCCTATGGAAACCTTGTACTTACTCTACCTTATCAAATCACCTTTTCACTTGTAATTTGGTCTTACTGCACTCTGGGCTCCTTGAGACAGGGACTATGAGTCATATCACGAGCAATTAGCATAGTACTTGGGATATGGTGCTGTGTGAATGGAGCCTGTCAAATAGTGAGCCAGCGAAACTCCAAGGACACTCATCCAGGATACCCACCTAGGCCACCCGCAACTCCTCCCAAGCGCCCATCTCTCATTCCAGTCAGACATTGCAATGTCCCAAATGAAACTAAACCAGATGCAGAACTGACGTAGGAGCTGAAAAAGTGGCAGGACTTGGAGACAAATCTAGTGAAAGGTTGGAATAAAAAAATCAGAGCAACAGACAATTCGAAAATGTTTAAAAATACCTTTTACAATAACATCGAAAAGCATAAAATACTTAGCGATAAAATTTTAATGAAAGATGCACGAGTTCTGTATACTCTGAAAATTAGAAAACATTGCTGCGAAATTGAAGGTCTAAATAAATAGATGTACTCTATGCATGGGGAGACTGAGGGCTGTTAAGATATTCATTCTCCCCCAAAGGAGCTACCGATTCAATGCAATTCAACTTAAAAGTCCAGCAAGTTTCTTTTGTAGAAATTGACAAGCTAATTTTAAAATATATGTGGAAATGCAGAGATCTTAGAACCTTGAAAAAGGAAGAAAAAAGTGAGAGGACCTACACTTTCTGATTTCAAGACTTACTATTAAGCTGCAGAAATCAAAACTGTGTGACATTGGCATAAGAATAGACACATAGATCAACGGACCAGAATAGTCCAAAAAATAGACCCTCATAGACAGTATACAGTTAAATAATTTTTGACGAAGGTGCCAACATAATTCAGTAAGAAGAACAGTGTTTTCAACAAATGGCGATGGAACAACTGAAGATCCATTTAGAAAAAAATGAATCTTGACCCTTACCTCATACACTATATAAACATTAACTCTAAATGGGTCATAAACCTAAACATAAAAGCTAAAACTATAAAACTTCTAGAAGAAAACAATAGAAAACAATCTTCACGACATTGGGTAGATACAGGTTTCTTAGATAGGTTATAAAAAGCACTAGCTGAAAAAGAAAATAAATTGATAAATTGGATTTGATTAAAATAAGAAAATTCTGCTTTTCCAAAGAAACCATTTAAGAAAAGGATTCCAGCGCTTTATAGGCTATAAAGCATTATTTAAACTCACAAAAGACTTTAAAAATTTTGTAAAGAAAATTGCATTCTCTCCACTATATAAGCTTCAATCTTCCTAAATAAATAAATATTTATTTTTTGTTCATGTGAACCAATGGAATGCATAGCGTAAAACGACCTTTGTTGAGAATGTTAACTCCTAGGAGCGGGCCAGACCTGGTGACCTATTTATCTAAGGCAACCGATGTCATTGTCGTCAGAAGGACTCCAGATTTTGACCAAAAAAGGAAAGCAGAGGTCAAAGGCAGAGAAGTGATGGTAGTATCTGGTCCAGCAGGTACAGTAGGTGAAAGTGGGGAAAATGAATCATCAGTTCTAAAGCTAGGCAGATGGGGAGCAAAATGCAAAGAGGAAAAGTAGAGGGCACGTGGATCAGGGTGACTCAGCACAGAGGCCCAGAGCAAGGCCAGCGGTGATGGAGCCCATTTTTAACATGCATTGGTGCTGCCTACTTGACAGCTTAAATCTGCCAGCCAGGATCAGACATAGCTGATTTAAGATCCTGCAAGGTCTGGCCCAGTTTAAAACCTCTATGGATCAGGAAAACTGATCACCAAAGATTTCTCTGTCAGGCATCAATTGCCTGGACAGCTGGCCATTGCAGTTCTATTGACTTTATCTGGATGGCCTTTCATTCTCTGCCCCACACTACCTGTGATCGCTACACGAATGTAGCACTGACAGACTACATGTTCACCTTTTCCATTTCCACTTCCTGGGCACAAACGTGGTCTGTATCTCCCAGCTTCCCTTGAGTTAGGTTGTGGTCATGTAACAGGGTTTGACCAATGGAATGTGGGAGAAAGTGACATGTGCCACCTCCAGGCATGGCCATAAAATGCCCCTTGTGACCTGCCCCATACTCTCTCTGCTCATCAGCCAACTGAATGCAGAGGATCCAAGGGAAGATCCAAGAGAGAAGAAGCCTGAATCCCCCTTCCAGGATAGTCCACTGAAAACATCCAATCAGACCATGTCTCAGGAAGAAAATGAGTCTGTATTATAGTCAACCACTAAGAGTTGGAGGTTGTTTGTTTCGGCAGCTGGCATTATCCTGACTTAACACAGGTCTAAAGAGTTCCCCCTGATGGCTTCCAATATAACAGGAAATGTGTGGAATGATCAGTGTAAGCAGGATTTCCATGAAAGTGTGAGGGCTCCACAGATACCTCAAGGCAGAGCCGGTGAGGTTGGGCATAGATCATGTAGTTACACAGCTGGTGAGCCAGGATTTGAACGAGGGTTGTCTGAGCCCGACGCCTTTGCTTGTTTCGCTCCTCCGCGTTTCCCCAAACAAAGAGGTATTTAGATGTTTTGAGTGACGATCAAAATGAGGAGAGACTCTAGGGTTCTGTGTAATTTACTCTCTGGCACATTTGTTCTCTGTAATACTGCAGACCTTCCGCCACGTCCCACAGGCCGGGGAGGTTGAATATAATGACACCCTGTAATCTTCACTTTTCTATCAACATGGTTCTCAAGTGCTCAGAGGAGGGTAGTTAAAATTATGATCATTTTCTCTAGCCAGCAACCTAAATGTTTACCAGTCGGGTAAAGGACGTTGGGGACCATACCACAAATGTCCAGGTCTTCCTTCTTCAACCTCACTTTCCTTCCTATCACAACCATTCCAGGCCTGAACAGGGATCCATGTCTCTCCTAGCTGAATAAACGCATCTTCTTTTCTCCCTGCATTGTTGAAGGGGCAGGCGACTGAACCTCCATATCCTAGTTTCCACATCTATAAAGTTGAGGTATAATACATATCACATAGAATTGCTATGAGATTTAAATAAGATAAGCAAGAAATCAGTGACATGTGGTATGCTATTCATTTTCATGCCCTCTCCCCCACCCCCAACAATTTTCACTGTTCTTACCAAACAGCAAATGATTCTATTACATTGTCCATGTGTTTTATATAAGGTCATGTCTGCCTTGTATGTCTTTGACCTTGAACTCTAAATAGGCCGAAAACCTATGGTTGCTAAATACTTATTGGTCCCATGTACCATACTATTCATTCGTTATCCTCTGACCACAATAAGAGATCACTGAACACTTCCTATTTTAAGAGCTTTATGCAAGGAGGCTTCTGGAATAAGATTCCTTTCTGCCCACAAAGACCATCAGAAAGATGACTTTAAAAGGCATAGCAGCTTATTATTATTATTATTATTAAAAATAGCATTTACACATCTGACTACAGAATTGCATGCTTATAGTAGAAACGTTATAGATAAAACATACACACATAAGAAAAATAACCAAGGAATAATCACTGTTATCTTTTTAGAACTTAGCCTTCGAATCTTTTTCTATTGCACATATGTACGTTTGACAAAAATAGGATCATTCGAGACACACATTTTTGTAACCTGCTTTTTCCTGCCTAATAACACGTGGTGAATACTTTCCATGTTCTTAAAGATTCTTCTGTGGCCTAATTTTTTAATGGTGGCTTAGTATCCATTGTCTGGGTAGACCACGAGGTTTTTAAGAAACAATCCACGAATGTACAGTTAGGTTCTTTCCAATTTTTCACCATCATTAGCAATAAACCTCTTTGTATGTATGTCTCTGTTGACATCCTTAATTATTTTCTTAGAACCCACAAGCAGAAGTTTACATCCACGGAAGAGCACATCGTCAAGGCTTATCCTGCCCATTGCCAAGTTTTCTATTAGAAAAGTCATACAAAATCACAACTCACCAGCCGTGTAGGAGATTTGCTATAATAAAGGCTTTTGTCCAAGACGATGACTATGAAGAAAAAAAATAATCAAGAAGATAAGTGTTTGCTAAAGGCTCACCCCACGCCAGCTGTGTTTATTTGTTGAACTCTATAGCCATGTTCCTTGGTCCAAACACTAAAGGTTTTTAGACTCTTGGTTTATTTAGTGCCTCTTTCAACACCCTGAAACTTTGACCCACATTTTATCATAAGAAAAGGAGATTTCTGGTAAATACAGTTTCCAGTTTGGAAACTCTACCCAAGCACGTCCATCCCCATCCCAGCGTGGACCACCTCTGTGGTTTTCACTGATGGGAATCGGTCAGAACGGGCTGCTGCTGTCTTGGAGCTTAGAATTTAAGTGCTCATAAGAAAGGAAAGAGCAGGTTTGGGGTCAAAAAGTCATGTTCCGAGGCACAAAGGAAAAACCAATAACAACCCAAGAATTTGGAGTTTCGTTTGACCCGCTCTGATAATATCACCATGGTGATGGTCTTTATAAACAGTTGCAAAATAGCAAGATGAAAAAGAATGAGCAAATTCCACCCAGGCAATCTGGAGTTATTTTAGGGATGAAGGCAATGTCATCTGGGGTAAATATGGAATGTCAAAATCTGTTTTTTTAATAAGCACCCCCTTCTCTTGTGGGGCTGAACAAAGGCCTGATCCAGCATGTTTGGGACTGAGGGGGAAGCGCGGCCAGAAGAATGGAAATAATGGTTAATCCCAGATGCTGAGACAATTCGTCTCACACCCTTGGCCGCTGAGCCTCTGCTGGTGCGGAGTCCAAGGGTGGAAAAAAGGGTGACGTTCTTTGGAATGACTGGCCTGGTTGAGAGGCTGGGATTGGGACCCCAGGGAACTGAGCTTGGTTGTCTGCCTCTGACCTTGATTCCTGGCCCAGAGGAGGTGGAGGGAAGCATCTTCAAGGCCACAGTCTGTCTCTGGGGCATCACCATCTGCTGCAGATGACATCTGCCACTCCCATCCTCATACTATTCTCTTTGAACCCCTGACTCAGCGAGCCTCTGTCCAAAAAGCAGAACTAGTTATTTTTTGCACTAAGAAAAGAATGTCAGGCAACCCACTTGCTGAACTCCTCCCGGGCTCTGAAACTCTTACCCTTTGCACTTAACCCCTTGCTCTTCGCTTATTCTCTCCGCTCCCTTCTCCTCTAGACGGCTAAATTGTAAGCTTTTCCATCATCTCTAGTGAAGATCCTCAAGAGAAAAGGGTTGTTTGGCAGCTGTGGAGGCTGGAAGAGTGCCTGGCACACAGAAGGTTTTCCATAAGTGACAGTTGACAGGAGCGGAAACCAAAATCCCCATGCTTACCCTAAAGGGGACATTTCTGCAGCAGGTCTGCGAGAATGACTCTTTGTTCATTTACTCTTTCAACAAATATTTATTGAACACCTACTTAGGAACCAGCACTTCTGCTAGGGCCTGGAGCTACAGGGAGGCACAGGATCCCAGGGCCCTGCTTTTATGCAGATTATGTCCTTGTTGACCCAACTGTCATCTTATCATAGCTCCATCTCTGACCTTTGGACATAAAATAGCACTCAACCATTTTCCCAGTTTTATTTTCTTCCCAGCATCTATCCTCACATCAGGGCATGACATACACTTGTTTGCTTTTATCTGTCTGTGTTCCCACACAAAACTGTATTCTCCTTGAGGGTAATTTGTCCGTGGTGTTCACTGCCGAGTTCCCAGCCCCAGCCGAGCACAGTCAATGCTCCACAAATATATATCACATCAATTTGTTCCATGAACTCTGCAACCCTCTAGAAGAACTTTCTAGTAGAAATCTCCAGGGAACAAGCTGAGAAGAATGCCAGAGGGTAATAGCAACAAATTACAGATTACAACCATCCAGGACTTTACAGTTTACAAAGCAGGGAGGTGAACTGGGGTGAGTATGGGCCTTCACCTCGCAGAGTCTTGCTTTCCTCCTTGGAAGGTGGAAATACCTTTGGGGACGGTTGTGACAACTGGATAAGGGAATGTGCTTGAATTGCCCAACATGAGACCCAGTATATTCTTGGTGTTCCACGCCTGAAGACAAGCACCGTTGTTTATTATTTGAGTTTCTTCATTTCCTGTGGACATTATTATTAAGTACCACCATTTAACCAACAAGAAAAACAGAGTTTACAGAGGCTTAGTAAGTTGCTCCTAGTACCTCACATGGGACTAGAACCTCCCCCGCCACTGCCCCAGAGGGGCAGAATTCCAAACACATGCCTTCTTTGTCTGCCACCCCACAGATGCCAACTCTGGGAGGAAAGCACACCTAATAAGTTCCTCCTAATGCTTCCTCTGCCCTGACTTTGGCATTCCCCATTTTCAGTCATTCCACCCATACCTGTGAGGAGAGAAGAGCTCTAGGGAGAAGCAAGCCTGATTGTGCATTGGATTAGTAGTTGAGGGGCGAATCCTCCTCCTACCCACCTCCCCAGTCCATTCTGCAGCTTCCCCCCAGTATACCCCCTACTTCTCTAATGCCTTAGGGCTCTCCTCAGGCTCCCAGCAGCTAAGCTGATGGGGCTTCTGATCCAATCAGGAGAGATGGGCCGTGAGAGTTGTTAGCATAAACAAATAAGAAATTTCTTGAAATTGAGAAGGCCTCAGAACTCTGACTAGACTATAAAGACTACCAGTAACATATAATAGTATACCGGGAGTTGTCAAAAAAATGTATACAAGTGGACACTTTGGTCAGCGTTGCTCAAGCCGTAGTTCGCCGTAATCAGAAGTGTCTGGACGCTGATGGTAACCACTTTGAGCACCTTTTGTAATTGCAGAAGTCAAACGTGACGTGTAGTCATCTTTTGTTATCAGTATATATTATTACAATTTTAATAGTTTTCCTTTCTTAAAATGTGTATAGATTTTTTGGCACCCTCTGTATATTACAATATATATTATTACAATATAACATGTAATAATTACAATTTTAAAGTAATTTAAAATTACTTTACATTACTATAAATTACTTTAAATTACTATAAATTTTAAATTACTATAAATTTTACTTTAAATTACTATAATTTAAAGTTCATTGAGTATCTCCTCTGTCCTGGATAGTATGGGATGCAATTTACAAATATCCGGTTCTGACAACCCAGAAAGGCAGATGTTGTTATTCCCATTGTACAGATGAAAACGTTCAAACCCGGGGAGATGAATGATCTTGTTGGAGGTCAGGTAGCTACTAAGTGGTGAAGGCCCAGGATTTAAACCCAGGCCTGCCTGCTTTCAAAGTTCATGCTCCTTCTGCTACACAAAAATATGCGGGGAGAGGAGTTATGTGTCCTAGGTCACCTATTTCAGCATCACGTTGAAGAAAATTGGAAACATTCTAAAACATGCAAAAATTGGGGATGGTTATATGAATTATAGTGAGTGTAGCCAGCAGCATATTTTGCAATTATTGAAAACGATACAAAGACTATGACACCGAAAAGTACTGATGATAAATAAGAAATGTAGGATACAAAATGTGGAGATTACAATTTATAAATATGCATGTGAAGTATAAACATGCATGTGTAAAAGACGGAAAAGAAATACATAAATATGAGAATAAATGTGTGTAGGATTTGAAGGGATTCTACTCCCCCAGCCCCCCCAGTTATGAGCCTTTCTGTAATGTGGTTAAATTACTTTGCAATTTGCAAATTTGTAAAAACGTCTAAGACACGCCTCTCAGAAGTCTGTACATAGAGCGTACGAACCAGCAGGCATAGTTTTAAGTTGCTAACTAGACAGATGACTTTCCTTCAGCAACTGCCCCAACCCTGCACACCTGCCTGCCCCCAACTTGTAGCCTTTCCTGCACCCTTTGTTGCCCGAGCAACCACTGGGGATTCCTCTCACCCACTTCTGTGTCAGTCTGCTAACACTCTGCTTCTGTCTAGAATTTACTGTCCCATAGGGTGGCCATTGCCACCCATGGGCATTTCAATTTAAAGTAATTTCAATAAATGAATAATTCAGTTCCTTGGTCTCAGTGAGCATATTCCAAGTGCTCCATAACCATACGCAGCTGGTGGCTACTGTAGTGGACAGCACGATAGGCAATGTTTCTACCATAGCAGGAACTTCTATTAGCACTGATCTAGCATCTAGACTGAAGACAATTTCTTGAACTCGAGAGAAAGGATTCCGCAGCCACTCTTTATCAATGGATGGCCTGGACAGTGACTTTGCCATCCTAAGATTTTACTCCCATCTCTACTCTCCAGAGATCTCAAGGGCAAGGGAAAATTAAGGATGGCCCCTCCTTCCTGAAAGGCGGTGTCTCCCAATTATAGCTCATTAAATGCTTCAGAGAGTGAAGATTGAGACCATGTTTCCTCGAAAATAAGACCTACCTGGAAAAGAAGCCCTAGCATGATTTTTCAGGAGGACATCCCCTGAACACTAGTCCTAATGTGTCTTTTGGAGCAAAAATTGATATAAGATCCGGTTTTCTTTTCAGGGAAACACGGTAGGAGATTGGGAAGGGTTAATTTTTACTAAGAATATTACCAACAGGAACCATTCATTGATGTCTACTACGGGCCACATCCTGTATATGTTTTTTATCTCCATTAATTGTCACAACCCTGAAAGAAGGTAAGATTAATATTAAGATAAAAACATCGAGACGCAAAGAAGTTGAGAAACGTGCCCAACTCCACCAGCCAGAATCCATAACTTTGGACACCAGAGCTCTTTCTATTACACCAGTGCATCTCGTGGGGGAATCCCTGATCTCACAGAAGGATTCTGATTGGCTCTGCCTGGGTAGCAAACCTATCCCTGGACCAATCGTGATGGAAGGAAAGACCAGTAGCGTGGCTGGCCAGGCCTAATTCATTCTCCACCACTGAACGGGCAGGGACAATAACTGATGATCCCATTTGAACCACCTAAGATCAGGGAAAGGCAGTGACCAAATCGGAAAAAGGATGGAGCAGACTGACACAATTGCTGTTCACTACTTCAACCCCATCATTATAATTCCCACTGGACCTACCCACAAGATGATCTCATTGGTTTTCCAAATTACGTCAATGAGAATAATAACAATTACTACTATCTTTCATTGAGAGCCTAGTTGCCATGGATGTGCTTTTTCTGTGCGCTAGTGTTGATCTTCACACTTGTAGACATTATTCTTCAATAATGTTGGACTTGTTTTTTTACTTTGAGGGGAAATAGCCGATCAGATCTTGTTTCCTGGACACTCAGACTTGGCCTTCCTAGGTTGTCTGTGGTCTGTTTCCCACAGCTGGCCCATCCCATGCATTATGCTCCAGACTAACTCAAGTCATCCACATATGAAACATCAAATCCTTTGTGCTGAAACCTACACTCTCCCTTTGGGAGGTCAATGAATAAGACATTCACACACAGGATTACTCATTAGGTTGGGCACCAAGGCGCCAATTCTATAACAGAACTTAGTCTACACAGTCCAGCCTGGGGACTGGACAGTTGACCGGAGGCTGGACTCAATGCCCTCCAGAGGGCTCTGGAGAGCTGAGAGGCCTGCATTTCAATGGTCAGGGGAGAAGAAGGAATGTTCCCGGGCCATGGTTTCTCCTTGGATTGAATCCAGCCTACACAAGAGCCGCTTGGGGCCCAAGTTGTCTAAGTAAACACTGATTCCTTGACGAGTTTCCAAAATCAGGAACGGAGCAACTGTTTGGTTTGAACAGGCTGTGCTCTGTAAACCACTGCCTGCGTATCACCAGGGCCCCGTGTAAATATTTTAGCTAAAGATTGGAAGAACACAACTTTTTTTGAAATCCCATCACTTCATTGCTAGACTTGTAATGAATTATGTGTTGTCTCTGTTGTTGGACTTAAAATGAATTATATGTTATTTCTATTTATTGGGAGGTCCAATTCTCTACGTTGATTATAAGTGTCTTAGATATGTCTCTACTGGGTCTGTTAGCGTTTGGGGAGAGCCCAGTAAATAACATGCCCCTTTTTTCCTGCCTGAGTTTGGAACAAAATGAAGGAAAGACGTAGGAATCAAGTAGGTAGAGAGGAAAATATAATTTTATTACCATTAAAGCTGGTTATGCAAAAGTTGGCTTTAGGTATATGACTAAGGGGACTTCTAATTCCTCACCCCAGAATTAGCCTGACTCAGCCCTGGACTGGGGTAACCTGTGCCTCAGGGGTAGAGCCTACCCCTGCAGGCCTGAGGCAGAGAAGCAGAAGCAAAAGTGCTGCCAGAGAGAAGACAGGAAGAAAGGCACTGAGCCGAGCATGCCCAGTTCCTCCTTCCAAAACTGCCAATCATTCACCTCCTTCTCTGGGGAGCAGTAACAGAGGTGACCAAGGGCAGCTAAGATGTTACTATGATGAACCTCTGGCCACAGGGAAACTTGAAGCCAGAGAAAAAGAGGTTCTCCACCAATAGACACCTTGATGAAGAAGAAAGCAAAGTGGGGGCCTGGTCAAGGACCCCAAGACAGAGCCTCTTGGCAAAACAGATAACCATGACAACTGCTTGAATCAGAAAGCAGAAATTATCTTGAAGAGAAAGTTTAATTTCAGGTGCAGTTGCAACAATACTGGTAATGGGCCCCATTACAGGTACAAAAACTGAGACTGGAGAGTATTACTTCCATTACTGCACCAGGCACCACAATTGACCTCATCTGCCCGGAACAATCCACCCTCCTCTCAGCAACACGTACCCATGGCAGACAAGCTCTGTGTTACCAACAGAGCAATGAATCCAGTGGAAATTAGCATGGTGAATTTCAAACCTGACCCTTGATTTGTTTCCTCTCTTGGATATGTGGCAGAATGGATTTCTTTGGGCCCTGTACCCTCTCTATTCCTTCTCATTCTCAACCCTGGAAGGAAATGAGAAGGCAGATCTTCTAATATAATAATGCTGCAAAGATCTACAAGAACCTATTAATATCTGTAAGACAGAAATAGGTCCCTTTAGCCATAATCACAAGGGGTTGTGGCTAGATAGAGTCAGAGGTCCTGGGGAGGGGAGCAGAGGGGTAGAAAATGAAAGACAGACTTAAAGTGGGAGAGGGGGTACCCATTGGAGAGCACAGGAATAGTAAAAGTGGTTTACACCATCCTTTGACTCTTAGGGTGTTTGTGATTGGCTGGCTGTAATAAGATGGGGAACTTCCTGGGAGAGGAGCCTCCTAGGGGCTGTTGGGTACAAGAGCAGGGTTTTGCTTAAATGGCCTCACTATCCTCAATTACTGGTGGCCTCTCTGCCACATTCCTTTTCCTCTTTGATGAACAAGCCTGGTCCCTTCTGTCTCTGTAAGGTCTTTCTCTCATCTGTCTGATTTCTATTTTCAGTGTTCCGTTCATCAACTATTTACTGGGTCTTCCTAAATGTCCAACCAGAGAGGAATAGTGAAGTGATTTGTGGAAACTCTGCTTAGGACATGATATACACTTGCAGTTTAAAATTACATTTACAGTTCAAAAAAAGGATAACATGAACAAAAGAAACTATGGTACATTCACGTGACACTTTATTATGAAGCCATCTAAAAATCAGATTGTGAAGAATATTTAATGGGATTATAAACTAAAAAAGTAGAATACATTTATTATTATAATGATTTCCATGAAGAGAAAAGAGAGTAGAACATATTACAAAAACATAATGTGTGGTAGGATTACAGGTGACTTTTCGTTCATTCTTCACACTTTTTTTGTATTGTTCTACAATAAGCAAGAATTATTTTTATTTTATGATCAAAAAATAATGTTTATAAGGTTTGTAATAATATCAGGAAATGCAATTTGTCATAATGTTAAATTTAAAAGGCAGAAGACAAAATTACATATAGAGAGCTCAATTATGTTAAACAATATTTTGGAACGGTGGGAAGGAAATACACCCAAATGTAAGCAGTGGTTGACTTGAGGTGTTTTCTTTCACATGCAATTTTTATTATTTTTATTATAAGAGAAAAGATTTTATTTAAAAATTTATTGCAACACTGTATTGGTCAAGTTTCTTCAGAGAAACAGAACCAATCAGATTGATAGATTGATTATAAGGAATTGGCTCGCACATTTATGAAAGTTGGCAAGTCCCAGATCTGCAGTAGAGACAGGAGGCTGGGGACAGAGGGGAGCCTCCAGTTGAATGCACTCTGCTGGAGAATTCCCCCTAACCGGGGGTGGCTGTTCTTTTTGTTCTATTCAGGCCTTTGACGGATTAAACAAGGCCCACCCATAATATGGAAGGCAGTTTGCTTACTCAAAGATGTAAATGTTAATCTCATCCAAAAACACCCTTCCAGTTGACACATAAAATTAACCATCACAAGCAACACAACTAGTAAAGTATTCTTGCCAAAATATATGCCTAATTGAATCTTATCCATTTTCTAGATCTAATGATTGGTTTACATAAAGGACAGGGAATAGAGGAACATGTGAAAAGATACTGGTAGGAACAAGATGACCCAACCCCGCACAAGACAAATTAGTGGCATAAAATATAGGGGACCAGTGATAGATGGAAAGTGGCTTAAGAGGCATATCAGCCAAATGTGATGTGTAGGCCTCGTTTGGATCCTGATTTGAATGAATCAATTATAAAGAAACGTTTATGAAAGAATCAGGGAAATCTGAACATTGATTAGAAGTTAGTTGATATTAAGGTGTTTTTTTTAATGTGTTAACGGTACTCTCGTTATATTTTCTAAAACAAGAGGTCTTGTCTTTCAGAAATACATAATGAGGCATTTGCGAATGGAAGGGTTTGACGTCTGAGCTTTGCTGTAGGATGACCCAGCACATTCTAGGGAGACAGAGATGACACAAAGAGGACCCCTGTACTGTTGGTGCTGGGATTTGGGAGGTCATTGCGTTATTCTCTCTATTTTTGTATATGTTTAAAATTTTCATTGAAACGTCCAAATGTTCCCCTCTACTTGCAGCCAAAAGGGGAGGCTGCTGCAAGCCTCAAGAGTTACCTGCTCTCGAGCATAGAAATCCTGGATTTCAAAGTCACACATCCCTGTAGATAAGCATCCCAGTGAGATTCTTCTCCCGGCTCACAAAACTGCAAGTCTAGAACTGCACTCTCCAACAGAAACAGAACGCAAACCACACGTGTAGTTTCACAGTTTCCTAGGCCACATTACTGAAAGTAAAAAGAGACAGGTGAAATCAATGTTGATAACAATTTTACGCAAGTCAACGTATCCATAATGTTATCATCTCAACATGTGGTATAAAAATGATGAATGAGATCAATGGGAGTTTTCTCCATCCACCTTCCCACGTGTTGTCTAGTTCTTGGTCAGGTCCTCCATGGCTGCAAGAGGACTTCCCGTAGAAACCAGAGCACTGTGTATTCTTAGTTCACATTCTGTGGGCCTGAGAACTTGGCAAACATCATCTAATGTCTCATTGACCCATATTGGCCTAGACCTGCCATCCTTGACTCAATTATTGGCAATAGGCGTGAGATCGCCATCATTGGGCAGACTGATCAGAGGCCTGGAGCTGGCATCAATTTTCTGAGCCTCACAGCTATTACTCAGTGGGAGACGGATGTAATGGATGTGGGGAGCCAAGTCCAGAGTCTATATTAGGGAAGGTTCTAGCACCCAGGAATACCATCCAGACTGCTCAAAAATCTTCTCCACCACCCATGGGACAAAAGAACACAATTCTTCAGTGGGGGCTTCTTTAATGACTTTCTCCACAAAGGGGGAACGTCCTGGGAGAAGAAGCCCTTCCAGGCATTGCTGCATGTATGGTTTTTTTTTGGGGGGGCGAGGGGAGGGCTTCCTTGTAAAATGTCATTAAAGGGAAGAACACTGGTTCTTGCCCTTCCAGGGATTGTTGGGTATAAGGGCAGGGTTTTACTTAAATGGCCTCACCATCCTCAATTACTCCTGAATACAGCTCATGCATACAATCTGTTTTCAGGCCAGCCAGCATGAAGCTGAGCTATTGACAGAGACCCACGAGACTTTTCTAAGGAAACAAACCCCTCAAACTCCGTTTTCTTTCAGCATAGTGTACACATGCATGTAGATGAACAGCTTTGCTCTGGCTTCCGTGTGCACTCTGCTCGCCACTCGTTAGCTGAGGGACCTCGGGCAGAGCACGTAGCTGTCCTGGTTGTGGGTCCCAGTTGTAAATTACAGGATTCTATTACAATGGGGGAGAGGGGGAAGGGATGTCAACTGTTGTTCTAAAGTCTTGTAGGACCGACACCTTAACCTGTGAGGTCTGTGCTAACTCTGGGCAGTTAGTGTCAGAATTGAACGGTGGGACACGTAGCCAGTGACCGGCGAAGGCTGAAGAATTGCTTGCTGTGGAAAAACCCACATATCTGGTGTCAGAAGTGTTGTTGGTGTGAGTCGTAGTAGAGTAAAGCTGTCTTTTTCCTTCTGCATATTCTCATGAGAAAAATGGGTCGTCAAGATGATCCTAAAAAAAGTATGTGATGTAAGTTCATAGAGACAGAAAGTAGAACAGTGGTTTCCAGGGGCTGGGGGAGGGGGAGATGGGCAGGTAACGTTGAAGGGATGCAGCATTTCGGTTTGGGAGTACGAAAAATTTCTGGAGATGAACAGTGGTGATGGTTGGACAGTCATGTGAACCTACGTAGTGCCACTGAATTGTACACTAAAATACCGGAAAAGTGGTAAAAATTTTATGTTACATATATTTTACCACAATATATTTTTTTAAAGGCTGCCTTGGAAAATGCACACTTTATTGGCTGAAATTTATTCATGGAAGCCACTCGCGGTAGCACAATGCTCCACTCTGGCTGTCCCTCCATTTATTCTCCTGTCACATTGAGAAGGCTAAGCTCAGAGATTTATAGTTGGACAAACCTGGGGAACACTCTGAGCCCAACCACTGGCTAGCTGGGGGGCCAGGATAAGTTATTTAAAAATATCAACTAACATATTAATGGTTTGAGCATTTTCATTTGTGGCAGACACAGCACTGAGCATTTTACATGCATTTCTTCCTTTCATCTTCATTATCAGCATATATAATATAGTCCACCATGTATTCCAATATCCCAGGGAAGGAAAGTGAGGCACAGAGAGGTTAAGTAACTCAGCCAAGGCCACACAGCCAGCAGGGGAGTCAGGACTTGCCCCCAGACCAGGATAACTTCTCCATTAGGCACAGTAGGCACAGCGTGCATGGCCTTTTAGGGGCCCACAAAACTGTTTTAATTTTCACTTACTTTAAAATCAGAAGAAAAAAATGAATAGGATGATAATGATTCTATAATAATGAATTCAACCTGGATTAGATTCATCTTTATTCCAATATAGTCATGAAATATAATGCTTAATATTTTTTATGGAGGGAAGGGGCCCACAAAGGCAAGAGTGCCTAAGGCCCATGAAATCAGGACCTCTAACTTCAGACCCCCTAACCCCAGGCTCCCAGGTTTAAACCATTATGGCTTACCAACTCTCTGAACCCCAGTTAACCCACTTTAAGACTGGGTGAAGTCTATGCGTAGACTTGGACTATGCCCCAGGCTCCTCCTCTGTGAAATGGGGATAGTCAGTGGTGTTGACTTCCCTATGGCCACAGAGATGCCCTGAGCAACGTGCCTGGTGCTCAGTGAGGGCTCCTTAACCATTAGCTACTAGCTACGTCTGACATCAGTCCTCATTGCAGCAGCAGGGGCCGCAGCGTCCAGACCCCGGAGGGGCTATCTCTGAGAGGGCCAGCTGGCTGACAGCCTCGGTGTAGCAACACTTCATCAGGCACACCAGGAATTCCACAGCGTCTTCACAGAAGCCTCCGGAGAGATTCTGGTGTGTTCTTCAACCTACCAGGGCAGATCCATGCTTATAAAAGCTTCCAGGCCTCAGCGATAATTTCCCCCCTTCCCACACCCCTCCCCACTCCCCTGGGCCCTTTTCCATCTTTGCTGTTTCTGCAGGAAGCAGGACAGAAGGGACTTGGTTTTAAGCAAGTGTAGAAGAAAGAGCACAGACTTGGAACTCTCTGGAACTGGCTTTGCAGCCCAGCTCTGCCAGAATGAGTTTGGACAAGTCACGCAACCTCTCTGAGCCTCAGAGTCCTCAGCTGGATAACAGGAACACATAATTAAAGCAGGAATGACACTTCCGACTATTGTTTCTCCAGGGCAGTGATATAGAAGCATAGGGCTTCAGCGTCAGAGTCCTTTGGTTCGAATCTACCCCTTGACAGGACATGACTTCCATTTGTGAAATGGGGAATAATCATAGTAACCACCTCAAAGGGTTATTGGGAGGATTGAATGAGATAATTTGACCTAAAGCTCTTTTGCTCTTTGCACTAATGAATAAACCCATTACCACTCTCAAACTGGGACTCTTTCCTTCGTACCAAGTCCCCCTGCACCTGATGACAATAGGAAATTTTGCAGCCTCAAGATTTTCAATTTTCTTGTTTCTTTTTGACTGGATGAGGCAGTTTAGAACATATCCACAACTTTGACACTCCCTTCCAAAGATGGACCTAATTTCCTTCCTCTTGACTGTCAGTTGAATTTAGTGACTCACTTCTAACGAATAGAATAAAGTGGAAGTGACAGTGTGCAACTTAAAAATCATGGAGGCTTCCATCCTGGTCCCTCTCTTGGATGGCTCACTCTGGGGGAAGATAGCTGCTGTGTCAGGAGCACACTCGAGCAGCTCTTTGTGTGTGTGGCAGGGAGGGGGGTCTCATAATGAAGAACGGAGGCTTCTTGCCAACAGCCATGTGAGCCAGCCATCACAGACGCAGATCCTCTGGCCCCAGTCAAGCCTTCAGATGAGTGCAGCCCCAGCCAACAAATTGACTGCAAACTCATCAGACACTGAGCAAGAAATACCAGCTGAGCCACTCCCAATTTCCTGACCCACAGAAATTGTGAGATAGTTAGTGTTTTAAGCCGCTATTTTTGGAATAATTTGTGATACAGCAATAGATAACTAATACACTTTGTATGAATTTTCCTGACGAGAGGTTAAACGAATGCTTTTCTAACGATACCTGGCTCATGGAGACTTCTGATTGTTCATTCTCCGTATTGTTTTAACACTGTTTAGAAAGTCTGAATCCACACTTTACTTGTTACATTACGGCTAACAAATTAAGGACCCCTTCCCCACTAAGATATCAGGTGGGCTGCATCCTGATACCTGTTGTACACCAGCCCTCAGAGGAGTTGGCACTACCACATCCCCAGCTGGGAAGGAAGAGTCAGGCTCAGTGACAATCAGGGTCTGTCCAGTCAATAGCTCATATTTGCAAGCCTCATATTGTCCACTTCAGGAGGGTCCATCTCAGAGACACTATTTCCTTACTGACAGCTCCCATGCTGTTTAAACAGCAGCTAACCTTTTACTTGATTTGGAGACAACTTCAGAACCCTTTCTCTGACTAGCCAGTCTCTGCACTCACTGGAGAGAACTCTCATAGGCCTTTGTGTCTGGGAATGCTCTGCCTAGTGTAGAAAAGAGCCTGGAAAGAGTGTCTGTGCCTGGCCAGATGGAGGGCTGGGCCTGATGAAGATAAGCCAGCTCTTCTCATCTCACAGTGAGGACACCAGCACTCAGCCTGTCCTGAGGGCATGGCCAGTGTGGCTATGGCCATCAAGTTCAATAGTTTTGCTGTAGACAAGGCCAGGGCACATTGAGCAGACAAGGTCCTTGGCCTGAAGGAATGCATGGTGTGGTTGGGAAGCCAGGCGAACGGATCAATTATTACAATTCAGAGCAATATTCAGAGGTTTACCCACGCACCTGGCGAACTGGGAGCACAGAGCAGCAGAAAGCAAGGAAGAGCTCCTTCCTTGGGGATGGAAAGGACAGGACAGAATCAGGGAATACTGAGGGGGCAGGATGTGCCCTGGGCCAAGTACGGAGAGGAGTAAACCCTGGGTGGAGGGCTTGAAGGACAGGGCAAGGATCCCTCTGAGTTCTGGGTCATAACTTCTGGAGGGCTGGTGGCATCTAATTTATCCTCCTCTGGTCCCTCTTAGAATCTAGCTGGAACATTAACCACCAAGCCAGACTTGAAAGTTGAACAAAGATCTCATGAAGAGAGGTCAGTGTCCAAACAACCCACACCCAGTGTGTGGCATGGATGCTGTCACAAGAGCTAAGTGCAGGTTTCTTGTCAGATCTGGAATCTGTTTGCTTTCTCCATCTGCACGGCCCTCAGCCAGAGCTCATCCACCTTCCTCTCTCGCTTGGACTTTGCTGTAGTCACCTAACTGGTCTCCCCATTTCTATTCCCTATTTCTATGCTGAATCCAGGCCCCACAAGGCAGCCACAGCAACCCTGTAAAAAATTCAAGTTGGATAATGTCACTCCCCAGCTTAAAACCCTTGACAGGTCTTCTACTACTCGCAAGATAAAACCCCCCCTGCTTTCTAGGCCCTACGCCGGCATATGTCTGCCCTCCGCCCACTTCTCTAACCCCCTCTCCTGCCCTGTCCCATCTGCTCAGCCTGTCCCATGCACTGGCCTTCTCCTGCTGCCCAAGTTCTTGGGCACCAAGAACGTACACCAAGTTCTTTCCCACTCAGAACCATCCACTCACTCACCACTTATACCACTTTCTAAGAGCCAGACATTGTTCTTGGCACTGAATACACAGCGGGGAAGAAAATTCCCATAAATCCTTGCCCTTGGGAAGCTTACATTTTAGTGGGGGAAGACAGACGTAAACAAGACTAGTAAATAAATACAGTATGTAGGGTGGGAATCGGTACTGAGGGGAAAGAAAGCTTAGAGAGGGGCTCAGAAGTATTGGGAGTAGGTTTGCAGTTTTCAGCATGGTAGCCTGGGCTGGTCTCAACAAGGTGGTGACATCTGAGACTTACAGGGAGTGAGGGAATAAGCCATGCCGATACGTAGGGGAAGAGCTTTCTCAGCAGAGGGGACAGCATGTACAAAGGCCCTGAGGCTGGGCCATGCACAGCACGGAGGCCAGAGGGGTGGGAAGGGAGTAAGAGATGAGATTCAAGAAGTCACTGGGACCCTAATCAGGGGTTGCTGACAGATGGGCACAAGAACTTTGGCACCTGCAGAACCCTCTACCCAGAACATTCTACCCTGACTCTCCCATCTTTCCAATCTCAGAGAGACTTGCCTTAACTACCCTCACACTTCATGATCACAGCACCCGCTTTTCTCCATAACGAGCACCCAAATATGCAGTTGCTGGGTCTAATAGGGCAGGAGCTTGTGTCCTCGTTGACCATTGTAAACCCAGTGCTTAGCAAACCGTCCAGCGCTTGGCAAGTGCTCAGTAAACAATGTATTGAATGAAAGAAAGAAAGAGGGAGGTTCTGTAATTATTACTCCTGCTATGAACCCTATTTCGTATGAAGAAATAGGTTTTGATGTTGGAGGAACATCCCCAGGAAAGCGGTGGCCATGGCCTAGAGGTCAAAAAGCTTTCAGAGAGAGACAGAGAAAGATTGAGAAAAGAAAGCCCCCCAAAATGCCATGTTTAAAGACCTGGGAATTAGAATGGCCTTGAACTTCTAACTAATAACAGTAGGAGCTAGAAGGCAAAGGGACAAAGCCTTCACAATACTGAGCGAAAAATGCTGTTAGCATAGAGTTCTACGCCGAGCCAATGTATCAGTCAGATGTGAGGTAGGATTCGCATAATTCCAGATACACAAACCCTTAAAAATGTTTATCTCTTATGCACTTTTTCTGAGAAAGTGATTGACGATGTACTCTACCCATATACGAGAAAATGGCAAGAAAAAGTTAAATATCCAGGAAACAGTGGTTCCAATGCAGGAGACAGGTGAGGAAAACTCCCAAGCTGATGGCAAAACGGGTACTCAGGATGACAGCTGTGCAGAGCTCAGTCTAGATGAGCATAGCAGGGCAGAGGGCTCCAGGATCAAGGTCTCCCAGAAAATAGGAGAATTCACACATTATCAGCTCCACACAACCAGGACTGCCTGTGGCATTGCCAGGGCCTCATGTGAAATGTAAATGAAGAGGCAAGGCCTCTTGTTCAAAAATTATGAAGAATTTCAAGGTGGTGAAAGCAGAGTAGTAAAGCAAGGGAGTGCACTCTCCTGAGAATGAGGCCCCGTGTCACCGCAGGGTCATATGCCTAGGAAGACGGCCCTGCGTGTCGACCATGTAAAAGCTGTCTTGATAGCTGTTTTTATCAGCAAGCTAAGAGACATCAACTCTAGTTACTTAAGGAGAAAGAAAATGTATTAAAAGAATATTACATGGCCCATAAAATCCCAAGAAGGTTAGAGGACTTTGTTTGTAGCTATCCAACTAGACGTAAGTCCTGAAACCAGGGTGTCAGCTGGTCGAGTGAGGATGACCCGCTGCTGTCCCCGAGTAGCAGGCACAGCAGCTGGCAGAGCTGACACTGCTAGGTCCCTGGGCATGGTTCACTGCCACTGTCTGGCACTGCTGCCCCACTGCAACTTCTTCTACCAAAAAAGCATCTTGCATTTTCTGCTTCTCCAGTTATTCATTATTCAAAGTCTTAGATGTGTGCATCTGGTGGGTGGTATCCACACCAAGTGCCCACACCCTAGCTGCAAGAGGCTGGGAAAGCGAGCTTCTAGAATCTTCCACTTCTATGGTGGAGTTCTGCTTTCCACAGTCTCATCAGGGGAATTCCACAAATACAAGCTGGGTTCAAGATTTGTTAGTTCAGAAAAATGACAAATATCCATTGCAGTGTTATGGCAAGAATTGGTGATACACAGATTAAACACACACACACACACACACACACACACACACACACACACACACACACAAACAGAAAAAAAGAGAGACACAAACAGAAATGCAGATAAAAATAGAATAAAAAGTTGTTTAAGAAAGGAAATATATTGATAGTGTACTATCTGGCTCATAGGTGTTCTACATTTGCATATTCTGGATAATGTAATGCAAAAAAAATAAAAATTTAACCCAAATTTTTCATATTTATCTCATTGTGAAGATAGAAGGGGGAGAATTGGGGTTGTTGATGATTTAAGAAAGCCAAAACGTCATGTGCTAAAATAGGAAGTTAATAGATAGGGCCTAAAATGGAGAAAATTTGAAGTAAATTCATATTGAGAAACATGGACATAAATGCCCAAAGAAGCTGCTAAAACATTGAAAACGGTCTTCTGGAGGATAAGACGGGGGAGTGAGGAGAGGTGCGGTAAGGGAGCTGCGTTTTTGTTGTCGTTTGTTTTTGTTATAAGCCTTTCGGTGTTTGTTTTGGTCAGGCTACATTATGCAACGATGCAGTAACAAATAAACCCTGAAACTCTCAGTGGCTTAACTCAACAGCAGGTTTTTTTTTCTCATTCATACCGAGTCCAGTGTGGGTTGGGCAGCCTCCTTTAATCTTATAGTCCCGTCACCTAGAACAAGGTCATTGAAGAGGAAGAACAAGCAGGAAGCTGTGATATTTGGAAGGGCCAATAGTGCTTCAACTCACATTCCAATGCCCATAACTTGGTCACTTGGGCCCAGAATAATTCCAAGAAAGATAAGAAATGTAGTCTTCCCAGAAAGACACGTAGCATTGTCTTTGCCACAATACCATTTTTTAAATTGATAGACAAATATTTAGAGTAGTTTCAGGTTGACAGAGAAACTGAGCAGAAAGTACAGGGTTTCCTATATCCCCTCTCCCCTCAGCACACACACAATTTCCTCTGTTTTTCATATCTTGCATTAGTGTGGTACATTTGTTATAATTTATTAACCCATATTGATATATTACTATTAACTAAAGTCCATAGTTGACAGGAGGGTTCACTCTTTGTGTCGTACGTTCTATGGGTTTTAACAAGTGTTTAATGCCATGTATCCACTATTACAGTATCTTGCAGATTAGATTCACTGCCTTAAATGTTCCTTGTGCTCCATTTAGTTGTCCTTCCCCACCCCCATGCTCCCTGAACCGCTGGCAACCACTGATCTTTTTACTGTCTCTATAGTTTTGCCTTTTCCAGAATGTCCTATAGTTGAAATCACAGTCAGCAGTGTCTTCAGAAAGACACCTTTCATTTAGCAATATGCATTTAAGGTGCCTCCACATCTTTCTGTGGCTCGATAGCTCATTTCCTTTTAGCCTGAATAACATTCCATTGTCTGGATGGACCACTGTTTGTTTATCCAGTCACCTATGGAGGGACATTTTGGTTGCTTCCAAGTTTGGGTGACTATGAATACAGCTGCTATAATCATTCATGTGCAGGTTTTTGTGTGGACACAAGTTTTCAACTCATTTCGGCAAATCCAAATGCCATTGTAGGAACACAATCGCTGAACCTTGTGGTAACACTATGTTTCGTTTTGTAAGAAACGGCTAAACTGTCTTCCAAAGTCGCTGTGCCATTTTGAATTCCCTCTAGCAAAGAATGGGTCTTCCTACTACTCCACACCCAGCTTGGCTGTTATCATTATCAGTGTTTAGGATTTTAGCCATTTTAATAGATGTGCAGTGGTTATCTCACTGTGGTTTTAATTTGCAATTCCTACTGACATATGATATTGAGCTTTTCACATGCTTCCTTGCCATGCGTATATCTTCTTTGGTGAGAGATCTGTTCAGATTTTTTGGCCACTTTCTAATTGGGTTGTCTTGTTTTCTGATTGTTGAGTTTTAAGAGTTCTTTATATGTTCTGGAGACAGCCCTTTATCCGATATGTGTTTGCAAATATTTTCTCCCAGTGTGTGGCTTGTCTTCTCATGCTCTTAACTGTCTTTCACACAGACATTTTTCATTTAAGTGAAGATGACCTTATCAATCTTTTCTTCCATGGTTTGTGTTTTTGGTGTTATGTCTAAAAACACATTGCCAAACCCAAGATCACCGAGATTGTCTCCTACGCTGTCTTCCAGAAGTTTTATAGTTTTCTGTTTTACATTTAGGTTTATGATTCATTTTGAGTTCATTTTTGTAAAAGGTGTAAGGTTAGCATCTAGGTTCATATTTATTGCATGTGGATGTCCAGTGGTTCCAGCACCATCTGTTGATGAGATTCTCCTTCCTCCATTGAATTGTCTTTGTTCCTTTGTCAAAGATCAGTTGACTATATTTGTGAGGGTCTAATCCTGGGCTCTCTGTTCTGTTCCATCAATCCATCTATTCTCTCACCAATACCACACTGTCTCAATTACTGTAGCTTTACTGTAAGTCTTGAAGTCAGGTAACGCCTGACTTTGTTCTTTTTCTTTAACATTGTGTTAGCTATTCCAGGTCTTTTGCCTCTCCATATAAACTCAGTTTGTTGCTATCCACAAAATAACATGCGGGGATATTGATTGAGATGAATTGAATCTATGGATCAAGTTGGGAAGAACTGATATCTTAATACTGAGTTTTCCTACCCATGAACAAAGACTATCCCCTCTATTTATTGTTTTCTGATTTCTTTCATCAGAGTTTTATAGTTTTCCTCATATAGATCTTGTGCATATTTTTGTGAGATTTTATACCCAAGTATTTCACTTGGTGGGGGTGCTAATGTAAAGGATATTGTGTTTTTAATTTCAAAGTCCAATTGTTCATGGCTGGTGTACAGAAAGGTGATTGATTCCTATAACCTTGCTGGAATGGCAACTTAGTTCTGGAGTCTGGGTTGATTCCTTTGGGATTTTCTACATAGATAACCATGCCCTCCAGAAACAAAGACAGTTTTATATCTTCTTTCCCAACCTGTGGACCTTACATCACTTACTTTTTATTCCATGAATATATTATTCTGCTAAAAATGTTTAAGAGTTGCGGATACCTTGGAGGGGTACCTGAAATGCTGATGGGATATATGCCGAGGTACTCTGCCATCAGACAAAATGTTTTTAGTGTATTCATCTCTGTTCCTTTGTTCCTCAAAAGTAATGACCCTACAGAAAACAACAAGTGTTGGCAAGGATTGTGGAGAAATTGGAACTCTTGTGCACGGGTGGTGGGAATGTAAAATGGTCTAGCTGCTGTGGAAAACAGTACTGAGGTTCCTCAAAAAATTAAAAATAGAATTACCATATGATCCAGCAATTTCACTTCTGGGTTGGAAAGCAGGATCTCAAAGAGATATTTGCATCCCTATGTGCATTACAGCATTAGTCATAATAGCCAAGATATGGAAGCAATCCAAGTGTCCACGGACAAATAAAGGGATTTAAAAAATGTGATCTCTGCATACAATAGAATATTATTCTCATGTGACAACATGGATGAACCTTGAGGAAATGATGCTAAATGAAATAAGCCTGTCACAGAAAGACAAATATTGTATGATTCTACTTATATGAGGTACCTAGAGTAGTCAAATTCATAGAAACAGAAAGTAGAAGGGTGGCTGCCGGGGGCGGAGGGAGGGGGAAATTGGGAGTTGTTTAGTGGGTATAGAGTTTCGGTTTTGCAAGTTTAAAAAGTTCTAGAGATCAGTTGCATAACAATGTGACTATAGTTAACACGACTGAACTTTTACACTTACAATGATTAAGACAATACATTTTATGTTATGTGGTTTTTACTGCAGTTTTTAAAAAGTTAATGATCTTTCCATATTGGACTAGAAGGATGATCTTGAAGGCTTTTCAGGTCCCATTAGACCCTACTAGAAATCTATCTGTAAGTAAATACTTAAACATGCCTGTTATTACTATTTAAATTTTAAATCTTTTAAGTGTATTGAAGATTTGTAAAAAAAAAAATGATTCTTTTGTAGTGAGAGTGACCAACTTTAATTTATCAGATTTAAAAAGATTAATTTTTTATTTCTCGAGCTTTTTAAGGGCATCAAAAGCATGTAGAATTTCCTGGAATTAAAAAAATTTCAGTATTCTAAGCCCAAACAAAAGGCAGGTATTCAATGACCACTTACTATGTAAGTAAAGAATTAGAACCGGCCATGTTGTCTGAGCAATTCCTTGGTTTGCAATCTTAAAGGCACTAACAATTATATATCAAAAGTGTTTCCCTATTTGCGTTGCCAACCCGTAAGCTCAGGACAAGATTTGCAGTATATCTCTAACATCTACACAGAACTTCAGGCAATATGTGTTTACACAAACTTTGTGTTCTAATTTGCCTCTGAACTCATCCGACTTGTTCCTTCCCTTCATTTTTACTTAGTTTCAGCTTCATCACTTAAAAAAAAAAAATTCTTTGCACAGCACACATTTAGTAAATCCCCTTTGGAACATAGGGAAGTATATAAATAAATAAAACACAAATAAGCAATGTGAACTGAGCACTTTACAGATCTGGTCTTATATTGTCATGCATCTCTAAACATCATCTAATCCATTATTTCCAAAGACAAATAGAACTCTAGGGCCAAGTGACATCTTGTGAAGCTGAAGGCAGCAGCAACGCATTAGGGGTGAACTCTTCAACTAATATATTTCATATCTCTTTGTAAACAGGAAACACAGAGCTCTCACAGCCAAGTGGCTGATGGGGGGAGGAGGTAGGGAGGAAGGCTGGGTCTGTGAATGAAGTGGGTCTGGGGGCAGTTATTGTTCACTGTCAACCTGACTGAAGAAACCCGCAACCTCCTAGGAGAGAGGTAGGAAGTTAAAATTAAGCAGGAGGAAACTCTTAAACACATGGAGGCATCATAAATCAAGATGACACTAATAACTTCTGCTAGTTGTAATACGCTTTGAGCTGTTTCTCCAGAAGTGGAAATGAGGGACTTGGCGCTATCTGCACTCTCTCTTCTTGTTTTCTTTTCTAAGAGCCGCAATAGAACTAAATGAAATTGAGTAAGTGCTCATCAACTAGGGTTCTCAGTTGCAAGCCACAGAAACTGATTCTACCTTGAGCAAAACCAAAATTCATTAGAAGAGTGTCTTGGACAGAATGTTTGTGTGTCCCTGCCCCCTCCACCAATTCATGTGTTGAAGCCCTACCCCTCAATGTGATGGTATTATATTTGGGGATGGGGCCTTTGGGAGGTAATTAAGGTTAGATAAGGTCCTGAGGGTGGGATCCTCATGATAGCTAGCTCTCCCTGCCCCCGCCTGCCCCTCTCCCCACCATCCCCAGGACATACAAAGAAGAGGTCGTGTGAGCACACAGCCAGATGGCGGCTGCCTACAAGCCAATAGGAGAGGCCTCAGAAGGAAATCCACCTTGCAATCCCATTGTCTCTCTGATCTTACCTTCTACCATTCTTCCCTTCACTCGCTCTGTCCAGCCACACCAGCCTCCCGGTTGTTCCTCCTATGACACAAACATCCTTCTGCCTGAAAGTCTTTGATCTTGCCCTTCCCTCTACTTAGAACTCTGCTCCCCCAGAGCTGCCTGGCTCCATCCCTCAAGTTCTTCAGTCTTTGCTCAAATGTCTTCTCAACAGACCATCTTTGGACCTTCTCTGTCCCCACCCTGCTTTATCTGTCATCGTGGCATTTCTTACCACCAGGCATGTGATTCCCGTCTGTTTAATTGTTTGGGGTCAGTGTCTCATCTTAGAGAGTAAACTCCACGAGGGCTGCTGTATCCCTGGGAACTCTGCCTGAAGTGGGGTAGGCACGGCATGAAAAATTGCTAAATGGGAGAATCCTGAGCCAGGAAGGGCACTGCTTTACTCAAACCCTGGGAAACTCAGGACCCTGAAGCCTCTATAGCGTGAAAATGGACCTCATTTCCCCACCCTCAGAAGGTTGATCTTAAATTCCCTCGCTTTAGGAAGATTCTCCAGAGGGTAAAACTAAAAGCTGAAGGCACTGATCTTCTAATCCCCCAAATGCCTCAAGAGCAGGGAAGGGGTACTAGGCCCAGAGCAGGGTCAGAAAGATGTACTTTTTCTTATCCCCATCACCCTGCTTTATTTTTCTTCACAGCATTTGTCACTATTTAAAATGGAGATGAAGCCCTCTCTAGCCACTTGGCTGTTCGTATAGTTTATGTCTGTTCTTTCTCGAACCTTCTCCACCTGGACACCGGCCCTCTCCCACTCTTAGTCCATATGACTTGGAGGGCGTAACACTCACCCCAGCCAGTCTACTTTATCCCCCTGGCCATAGGGACTGCTTTGAATACGACCATGTGACCCTATTCTGACAAAAAGACTCAGGACCAATTCAAGTCAATGGGACTGCTGGGGAAACACAGCGTCATCTTCCTGCTGGTTTTAAGAGACAACAGGACGTAAGCCTGGAGCTTCCAGTACCAGTGCCACAAGTTGGGAAGAGCCTTCCTATATAAAGTTCCACAACAAGAGACAGAGAAAGACTGGTCCTGATACAACTGAGCTCCTGGATTCAGCCACACCTGAAGTCAGTGGACTTTTTTCGGTTACACGTTGCCTAAGCCAGTGTGAGTTGGGCGTTACTTACTGCCAAGGGGTCTTTACCTTTTCATTCACTCTTCCGTCTCAACTCGCTGTTCATTCATCCCCTCTAACTCTTCTTCTGTGAGTATGAGCTATATACCTAGGTTAGACATCGAACTCTGAAACAGGATACAAAAGCACTTCCTGCTCAAAGCCCAAATAACTGGATGAAGATGGGGCAAAGTCAGTTCATTTTCTCCATGTGTTCAAGCATTTGGATGCTTGCCAACATGAAGACAGAACTTCTAGCTTTTTATCTGATAATTTGGGAGCTCTGTTAAGCCGAAGGGCCTGATTCTCATGCTCTCCTTGGAACTGTAAGACTTATTAGCATTTGACTGAAGTTTAACAAATGTGCAGAATTTGGGGGAGAAGGATCCTGAATACATTTGCTGAAATATTTGTACAACTTCCCCTTAATCTACTTAGATGATTTCATTGTTTTTAGAGCACTTTGTGCTACTTTTCCTTTTCAAAGTTAAAAGAACAGAGGTAGACGCATATCTAGACTGTATCTTCCTTACTTTTAAAAAATATTTAAACTTCACCATTTTTTTTTCTTATTGAAGTGGTAAATGTTTTAGAAAAATAAAACGTTATGGAAATATATAAAAGAGGGTATATAAATTTCCCCATGAGCTGACTCTCTAGAAATGACCACAGCTGACAGTTTGGTGGGTATCCTACTATGTAATGATATATAAAGTTCTTAGACATGAATGGATTGTATCATACATACCACTTGTGACTTTTTTTCTTTTATACATCATGGGCAACTCTCCATGTCTTTGTATAGAGCTATCTTAAAATGCCGTGTCATATTTCATTGTATGAAGGGCTACATACGAGGTCAGAAAATTAAGTTCGCAAACTCACCCTAGAAAAAGTGCTACATACCTCATTGCTGAATATCACTATGGTCACCTTCGAAGTACTCCCCTCGGTCGCCAACCCCACCGCCTAATTCATCCTTCAAAGCAATTGTGGAATTAATTTTTTGGAATGGCTATCAGAGCTGTTGTCATATTACACTTGATGTCCTGAATGTCATAAAAATATCTTCCTTTCAATATTTCCTTTATCTTCGGGTAAAGAAAGAAGTCATTGGGGGCCAGATCAGGTAAGTAGGGAGGGTGTTCCAATACAGTTATTTGTTTACTGGCTAAAAACTCCCTCGCAGACAGTGCCGTGTGAGCTGGTGCATTGTCATGATGCAAGAATTATGAATTGTTGGCAAAAAGTTCAGGTCATCTGACTTTTTCACTTTGAAATAGTAAACTTGGTTAACTGTCCAGTTGGTACAAATTCATAATGAATAATCCCTCTGATATCAAAAAAGGTTAGCAACATCGTTGCACCAAGTTCGTGAACTTAATTGTCAGACATTTGTTGTTTGAACTGCCAGCATGTGATGGCTCTGATTGCATAGAAATGCCATAATTTATTTTTCCATTTTCTTTTCGATGAGCATTTGGGTTATTTCCAATGTTTGTTCTAGTAAATAATGCCGTATTTGCATCTTTCTATGTTTGCATGCTTGTGCAAATTGATAGAATTTATTTCTAGATGCGGAATTACTGGGTCAAAGGGTATAAATATTTAAATGTTAATAACTCGTACCTAACTTTCCTCTCTGAAGATTCTGCCAGCTTTTACCAATGATGCACAAGAGGGCTTTGGATGGTAAACTTTGTTTTCACTAGTAAACACCATTGGTAGATGTCACAGTCTGTTCAGGCTGCTATAATAAACTACCATAGACTGGGGGGCTTATAAACAACAGAAATTTATTTCTCACAGTCCTGGAGGCTGGGAAGTCCAAGATCAAGGTGCCAGTAGACTCAGCGTCAGGTGAGAACTTGCTTCCGAGTTCATAGTCATCTCACTGTGTCCTCACGTAGCAGAAGGGACAGGGGAACTCTCGGGGTCTCTTTCTGTTTTATAAGGGCCCTCATCCCATTCTTGAGGGCTCTGCCCTCCTGACCTCATCACCTCCCAAAGGCTCCACCTCCAAATACCGTCACATTGGCAATTAGATTTCAGCATATGAATTTGGGAATGACATACACATTCAGTCTATGGCAATAGGATGGTGCTTATTTTTCCTATTTGGTTAGTAGTAGGGGATAGGTTGCACGGAGCCATTTGCTTTCATTGTATCAGCCAGAAACCAAACTCCAATTGGCTTGGCAAAAAAAATGAACTGAAAAGTAAGGTAAACAGTTTCAGGCATAGCTAGATTCAGGGCTCAAAGGATGGTATTGGAACTCATCTTTTATTTCTCACAGGGTTGGCTTTTATCCTTCTGTCCTACGTCATGGTCCCCAGCAGCTCCAGGCTGTCCCCTTGTAGTGGCGAGGTGGTTGCAGTAGCTTTAGCCATCGTGTCCTCTCAGATCCAAGTTTATTGACCCATTGTAGTGGCAGTCAAGTTCCACCCCTGGGGGGGGGGGGCACAACACAAATGCCCACCACAGGGGTCGAGAGTGAGAAGAGAGGCAGAGGGTCTAATGATAATCTGGGAGTGCCAAGTGGCTACTGGGGAGATAAAACCTTCATTCAACTCTGTGGATCCCTACTGTGTCCAGTGTTGTCCTGCTGTAGAGCTATTCTCCACCCTGCAGTCAGAAAGGGGCCCTCCACAAAGAATAAAGTTATAAATTTGAGCCTTTTAAAAACCATTTCAGTGGTTCTCCCTTGCCCTCAGGGTAAATTCCGCCCTCCGTAACAAGGCTTCCAGGACCTGGCCTGCCCTGACCACACCAGCCTCTGTTTTCCCCACCCCTCAGACTCCCCAGCATTCCTTAGCAAAGCCCTGCTGCTTTGCTTATTGCCTGAAGAGCATTGTTCTCTCTCCCACCTCCAGGTCTTTGCATAACAGTCCTAATGATTTATAAAGAACTCACTAAGTGCTGGCCATGTGCTAAGCATTATATCCCACTTGTGTACTCACAATAATCCTGTGAGAGACAGTAGGGTGTACAGAGACAAACACACACTCCAGAGTCAGACTGCTGGAATGCAAATTCAGGCTCATGTATTAATCATGGTTTCATGTTCTGTGTTTTATGAGCTTTGACATTTTAGGGCCTTGCTAATCCTGGAGAGACTGCCTCTCCCAGGGCTAGCTAATTCTGAGAGAGAGTAAACAATTTGCCTGCGAGCATGCCTTTTGTATCGGTTCAAAGCCCAAATATCCAACTACCTCCTCTATTGAACTCTCACACACCAACTCAATGTCCCTTCCATCCTAAAGCAGCTCAGGTGCCAGACGACTGGGGATCTCTCCATAGACTGGAGCCTGCTGAAATTACTCAGACTAACCAATCCTAAACTGTTTACCTTGCCTTTCCCCTTTCTCCCCACGACATCCACAATAAAGGCTTTTGCCCAGACTCTTTGTCTGTCCCTAACTGACCCTGGTGCTTTTTCTCACGGCCCTGCATGGCGTGGCATACCCCTTCCTCTTGGAAACTATAATTAATAACTTCTTCTTTCAAAGGCAGTTGTCTCCATGTCTATCATCTTCCCATACTCGATTAAAATAAAATCTTGAGTACATTTCACAACAGCTTAGCTCTGTACTAGTTGTGTGACCTTGGGCTCCATCTCTGCCTTGAGTTCTTTGTATCCAAAATGGGGATAATAATAATACCCTGTTGGTGGGAATGCAGACTGGTGCAGCCGCTATGGAAGGCAGTGTGGAGGTTCCTCAAAAAATTATGAATAGAATTACCATATGACCCAGCAATCCCTCTCCTGGGTATTTACCCAAAAAATCTGAAAACATTTATACATAAAGACACGTGTGCTCCAATGTTCATTGCAGCTTTTTTTACGGTGGCCAAGACATGGAAACAACCAAAATGTCCTTCGATAGATGAATGGATAAAGAAGTTGTGGTATATATACACAATGGAATACTATTCGGTGGTAAGAAAAGATGATATAGGAACATTTGTGACAACACAGATGGATCTTGAGAGTATAATGCTAAGTGAAATAAGTCAGACAGAAAAAGCAGAGAACCATGATTTCACTGATATGTGGTATATAAACCAAAAACAACAAAAGAACAAGACAACAAACGAGAAACAAAAACTCATAGACACAGACAGTAGTTTAGTGGTTACCAGAGGGTAAGGGGGGAGGAGGGTGGTAGATGAGGGTAAAGGGGATCAAATATATGGTGATGGAAGGAGAACTGACTCTGGGTGGTGAACACACAATGGGATTTATAGATAATGTAATACAGAATTGTACACCTGAAATCTATGTAATTTTACTAACAATTGTCACCCCAATAAATAAATAAAAATAAAATAATAATAATACCTACTTAAAAGGCATAGGGAAAAATTATGAAAAAGGAAGGGTTTTTTTCATAATTAGAGAGGCAGAAAGAAGAAAACACCAGTGGTATCTGATTAACTCACCCATCAGGTTTTCTCCAACTATCGTATTTTACGGCTCTGTAAGTTGTAGAAAACTGACAGTAATGCAATAATTCTTGCCAAAAGAAATGCAACTGGTTTTGTCGTGAGGATATTGAACAGTCATGTCAGCTTTGCATCTACTTGTAAAATCATTTCAGCATAACTTTTCTGACTGTAAATGGTAGTACTTTGAATTTTCCTTTTAACCACTTGTAACATCTTACTGGTTTCCTCATTATTTAATGAGCTTAGTAATGTCTTTGACAATGTTCGCTTCTATCTGTATAAGAGTCATAATTTTACCTTGTTTGAAAATGATCCTTTAATGTTCCACCAGATAACCAATCAATTCACTCAACAGAGCCAGGTAAACTGCATTAGCAGAAGTACATGTCATGGGTGGTATCAGTCAGCCACATATTTTCTCGCCTCTCAAAGGTAAATCCCAAGTAACAATAGAATTTGAACTCTGCTAACTCTTTTTCTCTATTTTCTTTCTCTCTACTAGGTTTGTATTTTGTTTTTGGTTAATTGATAGCCGATAAGTTATTCCCCTTTAGGGGCATCAATGACTAGGAATTTGATTTTTATGGTTGGAACATTTAGTGATCTCGATAAGTGGGTTAATGGATTATAAAGATCTATTCTCTGCTGTGAGAGGCAAAGAATCTGGTTTATTAGTCTTTTTGTTTGTCTATTTGAGCTGAAATCAATTAAGAATTTTATGCCCACCAGTAAGGAGAACAACTCTTTGATACCTGGACCAGTGAGATTTTTTGTGTTTTTGAGTTTATTCTTGATCTTTGTCTAACATTGTAGATCTGAAGCGATAGGCTCTTTACATCTGTAATATAAAAGGCCCTTATGTCTTATGTAAGTGTGTAAAGTTTTCCTATCTTCAGAGGATATTAATTAATTATCTCATGAAGTCTCAAAGTAAAGGAGTTCTTTTCTGAATCGCTTATATTTTTTAAATGATTATAAATATTCCTAACATTTTAATAAAAGGAGGAAATTGAATTTCTAATGCTTTAAATGTGTGATCAGTAAAAGATGCTATTCTTATAGAAACTCAGACGTGTTTTAAGAATCCAAGTGCATGTAAGTAAGGTAAATCTTTGGCAAATAAGGCTAGCTTAATCATTTTGCTTTAATGAAAGCAAAATTGCCCGATTTATTAGTATGAATATAATACCACTGTACATTTTATTCTACTTAGGTTAGTTTGTCCTGAACTTATTCATGTTTGTTAATCAAATAAGCTAACATTCCGCCTGTGTAACACTTACAATAATCAAGAAATGTCCATTTGTACTCAACTAAATTCAATCACTATTTTGACCAATTTTAATAGTGACCATGTCTTACAGTATGCCTGCTAATGGATAATTTCCAAGATCTTCAGATAACTGAAAACCTTGAACTGGTATTAAATTGAGTTATATAATGAATAATCATTGACTCCTAAATAATTTCTAAGATAGAATACTGAAACACGGTTTACTAAGCATAATTTTAAGATTATGTACATCTGCTTACATATTATATACTAAGAGAAGGTGTACAAAAGATAAGTGTGGCTACAGGAAGCTGCATGGAAAGCTTTACTTGTCTGCTAAAATACTTGGGTGAGGCAAGCAGATCTTAATTAGCTAACCTCACACACCCCCAAGTGTTGCCTGTGAAATAGTAGTTACGTTGGTTAAAAATAAAAATTCATAAGTGTTTTGAGCGGTTGACATCACACTAGAAGCAGTAGCAAGAGAGGAATATGACGTGTACGTGAGCAGAGGTTCTCAGGCTTTTTGTTTGTTTTTCTGTCTCTTAATCCTTGTGCGTTCTTGAGACTCATTGAGGACCCGAAGCAACTGTTGTTTATGTGAATTTTAACTATCAATATTTACCATATTGGAATTTGAAACTGGAAAAAAATTTAGCTACTTATTTAGTGTTTCATTTGAAGATAAAAATAATGCACGTATAGCATGTGATCATAAATAACATCTCAGTATTAATATGAACATTTTGGCCTTATGGATCCCCTGAAAGAGAAATGCTTTGCTAAAGTGAAGGGTTGGTTTGATCCAGAATAGAAAACAGCATTTATGTGAAAGTAAATTTGACTTGCTTTAATCTGTGACACCTGAGTTCGAAAAGAAGCTATGAAATAAACGAAAACTGTAGCAGAGTTTGTTCAGTCTTGATGGTCCAGCTTCCTTGGTTTACAGACTACTGCTTTCACCTGCCATATGAAAGGTTATTCTTTATTTTCTGTGTAATTGCCTAATAGCAAAGATTCCATGTCTTAATGATTTTCTGTGATTTATTTTGATTTTACTATATCCTTACTTATTTAAGGGCAGCAAAAAAGAACCAAGATTCCTCACTTATGAAAGAGCTAATGTTTTTTACAACCTTGTTACCGTCTATGTTTATCTTTAAATGCTTTATTATCACAATTACAGGCACTCAGGATCCTATCTTCATTGACTTTTCAAATCTCCTCTGATAAATTTTCTGAAATTTTTGCCTTCCCAGACTGGATCTTAAATATAGAAGAGTAAAGTAAAATTTTCAAAATATCCGCTATAGCTAAAACTCTCTTTGAGACTTTTCCATAGGATCCCAGGAAAATCACAAGGGTTTGTTCTTTCTCTTTATTAAAAATAGTAATAATAAAATAAAGCTAGAAATCATTAGATTGGCTTGAAGAGTTGCATGTACAGAGTTGTCAAACAGAATAGATGATTGCCTTTCTCTAGGTTAAATTTGTATCGGTAAACTGTCATTTATTTAAATATTATTCAATGGTATGCTTCATGGGAAGCCCAGGGAAAACGTCCCTGCTCTCCATAGCATGTTTTTCCCCTCAAGGAAAACACTCTTAGGAACTAGTTCTTTTCAGAACTAGCACAATTATGAAGTAGCTCTGTCCAGTTTTCCTACTTCCATCAGTGCTCTTCCTGGTGATATTGGCAGATAGTGTAAAGTGTATCAGTCATGGCAGATATTATATAAAATGTTTACTTGCTGTAGCCTTCCTTCTTTAATCTAGCAAGGTCTAGGCCAGTGGGATTGATGTCAGACTTATTTATCATGGAACAGAGATCTGTAGATCTCTACTCCAGGTGCATTGAACCTCTTTACTCGATATTTTCGGTACAAAAGAAATTATGTCTCAGGATTTTTCTGTTATATCTCAAGGTTATTCCCGCTGTGCAAATTCTGTTCATCCATATTTACGAATCAGATGTCAAATTGACTATTTCTTTGAAAATAGACTTCATCGTTATCTTTAGAGCTATTTTGCCCAAATTTTGTTCTTTTTTGGAATGGTTTGATTATCTTGGTTTGGCACGCCAGCAACAACCAAATGTCCCTGTCAGTTTCATGCTTCTTCTTATGATCCCTTGTCAGAGCTTTCACATTGGAAAATGATCAGCAGTACCTTAACCATAGCCATTTGAAATCATTGCCATCTACAATAGCTCTGAAGCTTGCCTAAAGACTCTGCTTTCGGGCCAGCCCGGTGGCTCAGGTGGTTAGAGCTCCGTGCTCCTAACTCCGAAGACTGCCGGTTCGATTCCCACATGGGCCAGAGGGCTCTCAACCACAAGGTTGCCAGTTCAACTCCTCAAGTCCCGCAAGGGATGGTGGGCAGCGCCCCCTGCAACTAAAATTGAACATGGCACCTTGAGCTGAGCTGCAGCTGAGCTCCCGGATGGTTCAGTTGCTTGGAGCCTGTCCTCTCAACCAGTTGCTGGTTCGACTCCCACAAGGGATGGTGGGCTGTGCCCCCTGCAACTAGCAACGGCAACTGGACCTGGAGCTGAGCTACACCCTCACAACTAAGACTGAAAGAACAACAACTTGAAGCTGAACAGAACCCTCCACAACTAAGATTGAAAGGACAACAACTTGACTTGGAGAAAAGTCCTGGAAGTGCACACTGTTCCCCAATAAAGTCCTGTTCCCCTTCCCCAATAAAATCTTAAAAAAAAAAAAAAAAAAAAAAGACTCTGTTTTCAACAAAAAGACCATCTCAGAGCTTCATGGAAAAGGGCTGGACAGATACTTCAAACTGTTGACACTCATAGCTGAGCTGACACGCCTTAGATGGCTTTTAGACTCTACCAGAGGAGTAAGTCAGGATTTCCAAGCCTCTGCAGTTGAGCAGGTGGCTTCCTGAGACTCTAACTCAAGAGCCAGCAGACCAAGAATTAACTACATGGGACTGAATGAACTGACAAGGGAAATTTTATTGTCGTTATTTGTTTGGAATATTGTAGATCTAGTTTTAATGTTCTATTTTCCAGATTTACAAAGAAGCCCTTTGTCTTTCTTCTTAAGCCATCTGCAACCCATCACAATTTAGTAGATTCTGTTTTTGTAAACTGAACTAAACCATGTTAAAATATCTGATTTTTGCTGACCCTACAGAACTCAGACACTCTTAATGTCTCTTTGCTTTTCATGGTAATAGTTATTTGCATAGGCTTAATAAGACTGTGCCCTCAGTTTTACAAGGATAAATTGTACATCAAGGTCTCACCTGGAATGGCGTATTTGAGAATGATGCTTAACAAGTCAGGTAAGATATTTGAAGGAATAAAATTTGGCTGTATTTACAGAGTTAATGCTGACAGAGCTCGCCGAGAAAACTGGTCGGGTACCTGGTTTACCAGCCAGTGTTAAGGAATGACCTTTGGGATATTTGGGGGACCTCAGAAAGAAAGAAATTCACCCAAGTTTATAGGTATGACAGGTAAAAGAAATCTAGTAGAAAAAGTTTCTTGGGCTGGGGATTTCTTAACCTAGGAATAAAAAATTATAGAACCTTTTAAAATTCCAATTAGAGAGTCCTCATGAAAATTTCCAGACAAAAGTTAATTTTGTAATTGTTTAAAATTGCATGGCTCAAATTTTGTGATGCAAATTTAAGAGGCCTATATGACAAATTAATGCTCTCACTGCACCTATATAAGCAATCAGGCCAAATCTAATGAGACCAGCTTTATTTTGTGATCAAGAATAATTAATTTTTCTTTGAGATTATGATGATCGTGAGGGGTTGGGAAGAGACCATAGGGACAAACTGGAAAGACCTTGAAATTGGGTGGGTGTCCTGACTGGCTCAGCAGTCAGTGTCATCTCTGCCTTTCGTTATCTGTGAGCTGCTTTAGAGCTCTGTAAAGTTGTAGAAAGACTAACAATAATGCAAATGATTCTTGTCTACAGAAATAAATTGTGTCCAGTAGAATGCAATTTTTTATTTATTGTCTTGTGGGTATTGACCCACTTTGCTAGTTTTGTATCTATTCATACATTAATTTCATTGTTCCTCGTCTCACTGTAATTGTAGGGTGCTTTGATTTCTGCTCTGAGCTAGTCATAACATCTTACAGTTTCCCTCATTCCTTAATAGGTTCCATAAAGTCTTTGATACAGGTTCCTTTCATGTCCATACGAGAGTCAAAATTTTATCTTTTTTGAAAATTATCCTTTGAGTTAATATGTGTAAGATGCTTAGAACAGTGCCTGGGCCCAGTACAGGCTCAATAAATATTAGCTCTTGTAACTAAAGGATTCAGATTATCTGCATTTTACAGGTGAGGAGAATGAAGTGCAGAGAAGGTACGAAAACTTGCTTAAAATGGCACAGCTTGTCAGTGGTGGAGCAGGAACTAGAAGTTAGGTCCGTCTTCTGCCTTCAAAGCCACTGTTTTCTTGTCCCCACCCCCACCACCCCCTTCTTTTACCCACAGTCCTCTCTGGCTGTGCTCTGCTAACTCCCACTCATTCTTCAGGTTTCATAATTGGAGTCTTTCTAGATCCCTCTGGGTTAGGTTAGCAGGTCCACCTCCAACCTTGTATCTTCCCGTCAAGCACATATTGTAAATATGCTGCCACCATCAATTTCCTCACCTAAAGGATGAGCCCCATACAAGCAGGGACCAAGATTGTTTCTATCGCCATCCAGCATAGAGCCTGGCATGCAACCCGTGGCTACATGCAAGCGCCAGTATTGAGGCATCCTGTGGGCGTGGTGCTCTCTCCCCTGGGATGGAGAGCAGGATGCTTTCTGGAACTGCCTGGAACCCCTCTGCTTCACTGTTCTCTGCCAGCCCAACCCTCCCTGGGCTCCTGGCCACGCTAGAGGGTACCAAGCCTCCCAAAAAGGATGTCCGGAACCGCTAGCCTCTCATGACTTCAGTTTCTGCTTTTTGTTTTGTTTTCTTTTCTTTTCTTTTTTTTTCCAAATGAAATTCCAGAAATCCAGGTTTAAAAATAACCAATAAATGCAATCTTCTCCACCAAGCCGCTTGGCAAAAACAAATCCTCAACAAAGACCAGTGTGCAGTCCCGCTTCACACTTACTCACTTTCAGAAGCCAGCTTAGCTCTGTTTTGGGTGGGGAGGAAAAAAGAAGACAGGAGTCCTTGGGGCTGAGGGGAAAGGGTGCAGAAGCCAGGCACAAGCTGGGCTGGACAGCAGGGCCGACCCCGCGTTGCAGGCACACGCCCTTGCGGGAAGACAGCTGCTTGAGAAGTCCGGTTTTCCTTGGAGTCCCAGCTTGCTGGTCCCCAGCCCTGGATCGGGCAGGAGATCAAAGCAGCCTTGGAAAACGACCTCCATTAGTGATCCGGAATTCACTCTCCTTCCCTGGGGAGACATCAGCTTCTGCTCGAGCCTGCCTTTCCTCATTGTGACTTAGGGAACTGGAAGGAGGTGTAGGGAGCAGCATTTATACTCGGGCTAAACAACAACCTCAACCTTCCTCCTCTTTTCTACACGGTCTATTTTTTGACCTGTCATCTTTCTTAATGCCCATTTTGTGGGTGAGAAAAAATGTGTGATGGAAGAGAGGAAATTCAGGACCAGGGAAGGCCTGGAAAACTGTCAAATTTCATATTTCCTCCTCTTTTGAATCAGCATTTATGTCCCTCAATGGGGTTTTCCTGCATATGCTTGTATAACTCCCTTTTAAAACAATTTTTGCTGTTTTTTCCTTGCCCTGCCCCTGGGTAAGTTATTCCAACGACTACTTTCCACCTCAAAAGAAAGTAGTGGACAGGAAAAAAGTGGTCGTATGGTCTGTTGGCTACAACGCCAAGTGGAGCCAGGAGACTTTGGTTCTATTCTGAGCCTTTTTGGGAACAGGACGCAGGAGAGGGACATGAGCCCTGCCCTTTTACGGGAGTTCCTGGGACCCCATGCCAGCAGGAGGAAGTTGCTTACTCCAGATCAGAAGCGGACCAGGAACTAGCGTTTATGAAACACCTGCAAAATGCCAGGCCCTTTACCGACTGGCTCGCTTAAGCCTCACAACTTTGTAAGACAGGCGTTTGTGATTTTCATGTTACAGCTGAGGAAACCGAGCCTGAGAGATGTAATGAGTTGCCCCAGGAAGCACAGCCTGTCAGCAGCAGCTGGGAACGGAGCTCAAGTCTGAGCTGTTGCCCCAGAACGTGCAACCCCCAAACCCTGCTTTCTTCATTGATTTGCTCGATTTATTGAGCACCTGTTATGTGCCACTCCCTGTATTCGTAGTAGTGAGCAAAACAAAGATCCCTTTCTTTATGAGGCTTATCTTCTAGTTGGGGGTGAATAGAGTAGGGAGGAAGATAGAAAACAAACATCATAAATAAGTAAATTATGTAACACGATAGCTCTTACACGCTAAGGATAAAAGAAAAATCAGAGCAGGCTAAGAGTATTGGAGACACCGTTGTACATTTGAACAGGGTAATCAAGATAGGCCTCATGGAGGAGGTGACATTTGCGTGAAGACTTAAAAGAGATGTGAGAGTTGGGAATGCTGGTGTTTGAGGAAAGATTACTACTGTCAGAGGCAGCAGCCAAATCAGTGCAAAAGCTCTAAGGTGGGAGGTGGCCTGGCAAGGAGGCCAGGGTGCTTGCAGCAGAGTAAACAAGGAGTCTTTACACAGAAAGGGCCACTCTGACTGTTTTGTGGGTAACAGACTATACAAGGGCAGGGAAGAAGCAAGGGGAGTGGGGAGGGGACTTTCGCATCACCAGGTGGAGCAGACCAGGTCGGGGGTGAGCAGTGGTCTGATTCTGGGTGTATTCTGAGAGCAGAGTCAATAGGATTTCCTGACAGATTAGATGTGAGGTATGAGCGGGAGAGGCATTGGGGCACTTCCAAGGTTTCTGCCTGAAGGAGGGAGGGAGCTGCCATCCACTGAGCTGAGAAAGGCTTTGAGTGGGGCAGATCTAGGCAGGGAAGAAAGGTCAGGAATTTGGTTTGGGATATAGGGAGTTTGAGATGAGTAACTTCTCGTACAGGGCCAAATAAATAACATCCAAAAGCATGACTGAAGAGGCCCATTTATGATGAATCTCCAGACAAACCGGCCAATTCCAGAGTTTCCCCCAACACTGCCTTCCTTAAAATCGGTTCTTCTTAAACCAAGGGTCCATGAATTTGTATGGAAAAAAAGTACATGATTTTTTTTTGTTTTTCATTAACCTCTGACTAGAATTTAGCATTTCCTTCTATTATGAATATAGGCAACAAACCCCAGTAGATTTAGCAGGACCTGTGACCGCCACCCACAGGAACCACAGACATTTTCATTTCACACAACAGGTGACACAGGTGAACCTCAAATGTCTTTGACCCTCATCACTTCTTTGAACTTACGGAAGTTATTGGAACTGCCACTAGGTTCAATGCATTAACAAGCACATGGGTGACTATATCATAAATTCATATTTAAAACATTTTTGACAATGGTATTTCATGATATTTAGTTTCCTTTGTAACCCTATGCATTTTACTGTTTGTATCAAAATGTCGTTATTCTGAGAAAGGCTTCCCCAGACTGCCAAAGGGGCTCAAGGCACAAAAAGAGTTAAGATCCCTGATCTAAGTTAAATGTCCTTGACAAAACGAGAGCAAAAACCAAACAAGTCACTAAAATATCTTGATTCGCGGCAGGAGCCATGCCCAGAACGTTATAGGCATTACCTCATTGAACCCTGACAGTTGCGAGGTGAATGTTATTATTATTCCCGTTTTACAATTGAGGGATTTGAGGTTCAGAGAGGTTCAAGTCGCCCAGCCTGTCAGTGAAAAATCGGGCATTCAAACTTGGGGCTATTGCTAAAGTCTGTGTTTACTTCACCAAAACAAACGGGGTCATATGTTGTGGCCTAAGTGTCCCCTCTGAATCAGCGCCGTGTCACAGCCAAGTGGCAGGGTGGAATCAGTGAAGAGTCTGGAGACTGCAGCTAGTCTGCCTGGGCTCAAATCCAGCCTGCGCTGCCTGTTTACATGCATCTTTAGGTAAATTACTTAACCTCTCTGTGCCTTAATTTCTGTGTCTATTATATCGGCATGATGGTGAAAATAATGCCACCAGCATACGTTTGTTGTGGGGTAGCAAGTGTATGATACCTAGAACAGTGCCTGAAATGTAGAAGGTGCGTGCTTTATAAGGATTTATTTTTATTAGGAGCTTTAGCTCTAGAGAGAAACAGATTGGGTTTGCATGTCAACATAACTTCTTACTAGCTGTGTGATCTTGGGCAACTCACTTAACCTCTCTGAGCTTCACTTTCCTCATTTATAAGTGGGGATCATGATTCCTGCTTTATAGGGTGGTTGTAAGTATTAAACGAGATAATGAATACAAGATATTTAGATATTTACTGACTAGTACAAGCAACCCCTAGTAGATACATGCACAGTGTTAAATGTTAATATATTATTATATTATTATTATTGTTGTTGTTTTTGTTATTATTATTATTATTATTATTATTATTATCTAGTTCTATCTCTTTTCAACCCCATCAATTTCTAGTCCTTACTCGTGTCTTTATTAAACTTTCCCAACCCCATTCCTGTACTTGGGGATTTTGTGGAATGTCATGTAATCAAATTATTAAGGTTAAATTCAGACATTTATTACCCTTACATTTATTGAGCTCTTACTATATGTCAGACACTGTTCTAGGCATACAGATACATCAGAGAACAAGAGTCAACAGTATCTGCCCACAGCATCTGACACTTTAAACGTTAGGTATTCTGTCTCACATGAAGTTCCCTTTCTGGTCTAATTTAAGAGAAATTAATATTCAAGAATAACTTTATATCAATATACCAGACATAGGTCTATACTATCTTTCTCTAGACAGATCCCCTCTAAGCTGGGCCCAGCAGCTCTCCAGCCCCATTTCCCACCACTGAGAACTTCTTTCCTCTCTAGACAAGCAATGCCCATTCCCAGTTCTCTGCCTTTGCACATAACTTGTCCCTCTGCCTGGAACATCACTGCTACCTGACAAACTCTCACTTGTTCTTTGGACCCCGAGTCTGATGTCCACTTCCTCCATGGAGCCTCCTTTGGCTCCCCAGGGCAGATGCCTTCTCGACTTGAGCCCTCCAGGGGAAACTTGCTTATTTTACCTAATCAGCGTCAATTCCTTAGTCATCTTTAGTTGTCCTTTAGGGAACAATCCCCTGCTTGCTTTTTTGTCCAGTGGGCTGATCTTAACCCTACCTCACCCTTCATTCCAGAACGGAGCACATGACTAGGCCTAGCCAATCAGAGTATTCCATTCCTCTAGCCAGAATGATTGGTTCAGGGATGGAAACACAACCCAAACCTGACCAGTGAGATTCAAACCTGGGGCTTTTTGCTTAAGCAGTTCAATTGGATTTCTGTCTCTCACAATCAGGAGTCCTGACTAGTACAAGCAATCCCTGGTAGATTGTTTTGTGGTCTCTCTGTTACCTTCTCTCTCTCTCTCAATCTCTCTCTGAAATAATCCAGACAAGGATCGATTCTTATTCATGAGATGATGTGGGATCCAGGTCTCTTCAGACAAATGGCAGGAGAGTTAATAGATTTCGCTCCTTAAGAATTTGTCCCCATTCCCTAGATCACAAAGATATTCTCTCCTACATTATGTTCTTTTGTTGAATATATTTTTACTTTTCATACTTAGGTCTTTAATCCTTCCAGAGCCCACTTTGAATATGGGTATTATACAGGCATCCAAATTCTCTTCACTTTTCCTCTGTATTATGAATCAGCTTTCCCTACTTGTTTTGAACTCTTTGCTCTCTGGTTTCTGCTCTCACCACCGTCTTAAGATGCTACCTCTGCAGAGAATCATTGACCTCTAAATATTCTTATTCCATGGCCTTTAAGACAATTCCTGTTGCACTGGGAGCTTTGGACCACTTCCCCTTCTGGAAACTCCGTGTGCGTGCCCTTTCCAATCTTATTATTCTTGTTTGCCTTTTCTTCTTTTGTCTCTTCCTGCTCTTTCATCCCTAGAGCTTTGGTGGCTTAACTTTCTCTTGCAGCTCTTAACAACGATGTAATTTAAGGCTCTATCCTCATCTTTATTTTTATCCCTTGTAATTCCATCTTCTTTGAGAAATTCATCCATTTTCAAGATTTCAATACCTCCAGGTGAGTGACCCCCTACTGGCAAATTCAGCTCTGACCTCTCTTGTGAATGCCAGTGACAGCTTTCAAACTCAAAATTGGACATTTTTTAGTGTGTCTACATTCAAGTTAATTTTTTTTTAAAGATTTTATTGGGGAAGGGGAACAGGACTTTATTGGGGAACAGTGTGCACTTCCAGGACTTTTCTCCAAGTCAAGTTGTTGTCCTTTCAATCTTAGTTGTGGAGGGTTCTGTTCAGCTTCAAGTTGTTGTTCTTTCAGTCTTAGTTGTGGAGGGCGCAGCTCAGCTCCAGGTCCAGTTGCCGTTGCTAGTTGCAGGGGGCACAGCCCACCATCCCTTGCGGGAGCCAAACCGGCAACCTTGTGGTTGAGAGGACGCACTCCAACCAACTGAGCCATCCAAGGAGCTCAGCGGCAGCTCAGCTCAAGGTGTCATGTTCAATCTTAGTTGCAGGGGGCGCTGCCCACTATCCCTTGTGGGACTCGAGGAATTGAACTGACAACTTTGTGGTTGAGAGCCCACTGGCCCATGTGGGAATCGAACCGGCAGCCTTTGGAGTTAGGAGCACAGAGCTCTAACCACCTGAGCCACCGGGCCGGCCCCCATTCAAGTTAATTTTAAGTGTGAAAGTAATTTTATACGATTCACCTGTATTTCATACATTTCCTAATCCTCCAACATTCTGACACAGTATCTTCTATAAACTAGGTGTTCAACATATATTTATTCAATGGACAGAGGATCTTTTATGTTTAGCAATATTAAAAGTCAACTATTTCTATTCATGGTTCAGATCAGAGTCACATTACATTTCAGAGGGAAGTTCAGTCATGAGTCAGTTCACTTCTTCCTTTGGGAAGAGAGTGGCTCTCTCCTGGATATCCACCTCCTCCTGTGTTGCAGTGCTTCTCTCACTGAGATAGAGTAGAGAGGGAGGAACAGGGGTTGGCAGTGGCCACAGCCATAGTCACTCTGCTATACTGGAAAGATCATAGTTTTGGAGACAGAGAGACCAGCATTGAAATTTCATGTCCTACACTTATGAGGGCCTGCTTTCCTTAGCTATAGAAGTAGGTAAGATGGCTCAGCCCAGATAGCTATAAGAAGAATAAAGGGAATAACACATGGAAAGTGCTCTATACCTAACATGTGCTAAAAAGAAGTGTGAGTTCTTTCCTTCTTCCCCCCTTGCATCCCTTTCCTGCATTTGGCTTTAAGCTGAAGACAAAAGCATCTGAACTCTTGGGATAAAAGGTCCCTAAAAGTACCCTGCACAGCCAAAGGGGAAAGTCAAACTGAAAGTCTCCTAATCCACACAGCATCCCCGTGCATCTGTAAAGTAGGTTGAGGGAACTATGATCGCCTCCTCTTTACAAATTAAGAATTGAAAGTATCTAAGATCCAAGATGGCAGAGTAGATAAATGCTGTGCTTGACTCCTCCCATCAACACATTAAAATTATAACTAAATTATAGAACAATCAACCTGGAGAACCATCTGAAGCCTAGCTGAACACAAGTTTTATAACTAAGGATATAAAGAAGAAGTCACATTGAGACTGGTAGGAAGGGCAGAGACGTGGAATGGGCCAGTCCCACACCTGCTGTGGTGGCTGAAAATTGGGAGGGATATTTTGACTGTGGAGGTTTCCCCTGGGGGAGCAAGAGACCTCAGCTGCACACCAGGCTCCCCAGCCTGGACTGCCGGTGCCAGGAAGAGGAGCCCCCACAACATCTGGCCGTGAAAACAGTGGGGATTCTGACCATCCCGGTGGGATGGATGTTTCAGGAAACCCAGACATCCTTTTAAAGGACCCACACATTGACACACTTGCTCACAGACACTCACCCTGGGCTCCAGCAGGGGGCCAATGACGCAGGGGATGACAGAGACATACAGGGAGAGACTGAGTTTTGTGCCTTCAGGGTGAGACTGGAGAACAGTTGCCATTTTCCCTGTGTGGGGTCCTTCTGCGCAGCCGGCAGGTGGGCACCATCTTTTCCTGTGTTGAGCCTGCCCCCAACAGGCCAAATCTGAATCTGATTGGTCTGGTAAGCTCTGCTCGCTTCACCCTGGTGACTCCCTGGGACCCTGCCCCACCCAACTCGCCCAATGCCCAAGGCACTTCCACAGTGAGAAGCTAGCCCCGCCCACATTGCACTCTTTCTTGGACAAATCTCAGGGGTCTGTGGGCCCTAGGCAGGCAGCGACTGGCCTTGGTATGCTGTGGACTTTTGCTGAGTAGTTCCAGGCTCAGTACTAGCACCAAACCAGAATCTACATAAAGCAGGTGAACACAATTCAGCTCACCCTGGTAATTCCCTGAGACCCTGCCTCACTTAACTCTCATACTGTATGAAGCTTTATCAGTAGCTGAACCTTATGGGAGCTGGCAGGTGGCAAGAGGCCTCTGATGTCCTGTTTTTTTGTGGAGCTACTCCAGACCCAGCACTGGTACAGCCATCCCCAGTACACAGCACGGCTTCTCCCATGTGCCTCCTGGTTTAGGACAGGCAGTGAGCAACCATGGATCACTTTATAGCTCCTACCAGGTAGTCCCCGGCTAATCACAGGCAGTGGGTGACTTGGGCCTGCACCAGAGCCCCTCACAAGAGGCCCCAGAACCAATATACTTGGAAGCTGGCTTCAGACCACAGTAGATCACAATTAGCCCCACAAGTAGCACACTTAAAGGGCAGTCTTAACCGGCACCTGCTGGGGCAAATCCCACTCAGTGGGGTGAGCCCCCTGCACAGCAGCCTGTAAGCTGTGGATGTGGCAAACCCCACTGTCAATCAGCCTGAGGATCAACCCCACCCACTGAAGTGCCAATACCCATCAAGGCTCAACTATAACAGGAGGGCACACAACCTGGCTCAGGTGACCAGGGAGACTGTGCCACTGGGCCCCACAGGATCCCTACTACATAAGGCTACCTGGCCAAGACCGGGAGACATAGCAGATCTACCTAATAGAAACAAACAGAGAGACAGTCAAAATAAGGAAACAAAGAAATATGTCCCAAATGAAAGGACATGAGAAAACTCCAGAAACAGTACTAAACTAAATGGAAACCAGCAACCTACCAGATACAGAGTTCACTACAATGGTTATAAGGATGCTCAAGGAACTTAGTGAGAACTTCAACAGAAAGATAGGAAACATAAAAAGGGACATAAAAACCATAAAAAAGAACCAGTCAGAAGTTAAGAAAACAATAACTGAAATGAAGAATGCACTAGAAGGACTCCCCAGCAGACTAGCTGATCAAATCAGTGATTTGGAAGAAAAGGTAGCAGAAAACATCCCATTGGAACAGAAAAAAGAACTGAAAAAAAAATGGGGATAGTTTAAAAGACCTCTGGGCCAACATCAAGAGAACAACATTCTCATTATAGGGGTACAAGAAGGAGAAGAGAGAAAGCAAGGGATTGAGTACCTATTTGAAGAAATAATGACTGAAAACTTTGCTATCCTGGTGAAAGAAATAGACATATAAGCCCAGGAAGTGCAGAGAGTCCCAAACAAGATGAACCCAAACAGGCCCATACCAAGACACATTATAATTAAAATGGCAAAGGTTAAAAACAAAGACGGGGGCCAGCCTGGTGACTCAAGCAGTTGGAGCTCCATGCTCCTAACTCCGAAGGCTGCCGGTTCGATTCCCACATGGGCCAGTGGGCTCTCAACCACAAGGTTGCCAGTTCGATTCCTCGAGTCCTGCAAGGGATGGTGGGAAGTGCCCCCTGCAACTAAGATTGAACACGGCACCTTGAGCTGAGCTGCCACTGAGCTCCCAGATGGCTCAGTTGGTTGGAGCATGGGCTCTTGTGGGGACAGAACCCCAAAAAAGCAGTTTCCAGGCGCTCAGCCTCACATAGACAGGTGCTGGCTCAGGTAGTAAATGGCCATCAACTGTGATTGCATGGCCATCAGCTGTGGCTAGTTGGCCGTCAGCTGTAACCAGTGAGCCATTGGCCACTAATATAACTGCTGTGGCTACGCTAGCAGAGAAGGGAGAGAAAGAATGGGGGCTAGCAAGAAGATGGTGGCTGGGCTGGCAAGTGTGGATGGCGGTTTGCGGACAGTGTGGATCCAGCCTCCAGTGAGAGTATAGTGCTGCCAGAGAGAATATAGTGGTATGACTCCCCTACCTATGGCTCCGTGGGTGTTCCTTTTTGGCCTCACCACATCCTGCGTTCTTATGTGGGGAGCGGGAGCAGAGACCCCCACCGGACGCCCTGCACGACAAATGGTGCAGCGAGCAGGGTCTCCCGCAGGACAGCTCTCAACCACAAGGTTGCCGGTTCGACTCCTGCAAGGGATGATGGGCTGCGCCCCCTGCAACTAGCAATGGCAACTGGACCTGGAGCTGAGCTGCGCCCTCCACAACTAAGACTGAAAGGACAACAACTTGACTTGGAAAAAAGTCCTGGAAGTACACACTCTTCCCCAATAAAGTCTTGTTAAAAAAAAAAAAAAAAGTACAACTTGGTTGTTACAAAATAGTCATGGGGATGTAAAGTAAAACATAGCAAATATAGTCAATAGTATGGTAATTACTAGGTATAGTGTCGGGTGAGGACTAGATTATTCAGGGGGATCACTTCTTAAATTATGTAAATATCTAACCACTATGCTCTACACCTGAAATTAATATAAAACAAGACTGAATGCCAACTGTAATTGAAAATTTTTAAAGGAAAAGGGTGAAGTGGAAAAAGAGGGCCAAATTTCCAGGAAAAAGAAAGAATTGGAAGTATCAAATTCTCAAGAGCATCAAATGAGCACTTTACAGTTCACAGCAACTCAGAATTCATTCAGAGTCTCATGAAGGAAAGTCATACTTAACTTTACAGACGGGCAACGAAGGAGATAGTGTGAAACTGTCCACCCATCATGACCCTTTTAAATGACCTGGGCAGCGTATTCAAGCCAGTGCAGGGATGAGACTTAAAGTCACTATAAGCATCCCCAATTTGTCTCTGCAAACCTTCCAAACCACTTCCTTGTGTTTCCACCCTGCAGCTCCTCGTTCGTAAATTTCTTGGTTTCCTCAATTCTCTTTGTTTTGGCTTCATACTATGGTTCCTAACCTCCACCCATCTCTTTGCTGGATAGCCCTCTGGGCTTGACTCTCTCTTCTGGCTCTCGACAACCACACCGACCCAAGCCATTGCTTTTGATCTTGGTCCTTCAATGCTCCCACAGGTAAGAAGCAGCCCATCTGTCAGATCCACCGGATGTGCCCCACTCCTCACCAGGACCACAAGGGGCGTAGTGGCTTCCCAGTTTCAAGATGGCAGAATGAAGGCTTTTCTGCCTCCCGCCTTCAAAAATCACCCCAAATCAAACAGTACAACAAATGCAAACAAAAATATTGTTTAGTAAATGAGGAGAAGCCAGCAGCCTCTGATCATACTAGATTAAATGGAGAGAGGAAGGGCCAAGCACCACAGGTGGGTCTGCTAAGGGTGGGCATCTGAGTAGCCTCTGTGGAACAGCAGGCCAGACCTTGAAGACAGAGGGTTCATCTTGTGCGTTTCTTTATCCCTAGAGCGCTTAGCACAGGACTGGCCGAATCAGGTACTCATTCAACACTTGCCGAATGAATTTCATTATATATGTAATAACATTTATCACATATACTATTATCAGCATATGAAAGCATATTTTACTCAAAGGAGAACGTTAAAAGTGTTTACTACATTGCTAATGGAGCTGCCATTAGTTTTATAAGAGAGCGGGCTCTTTGAAACCCATAGACTGAGAAAGGGAACTCTAAGCAATATCCTTGCCTGATGTTTCGCATTTCATTGCTTCAAATATTTTTCCAAATTCACAAAATCTGCTCTTTCATTAGCTCAGTTTTTGTTTTTCATTATTTTAATGTGAATTTGGTTCCTAGGGGGATCAGGACTTGAAAATTACATTCAGCCCTTGGCAATTATTAGTAAGAAACCAGGTAACAGCACTGACATTTAATATTTAATTGTTTTTGATCAGCATTAATTAGTCACAGATGCGCACCAGATTCCCATTTAATTAAATACTCTGGGGAACATATTGTGGGCTCAGGGATTCTAACCACATCAAAAAGTAAATGTTCAACTTTAAAAGTTAGGCCCTAGAGACCCAGGCATCCATGGAGAGGAAATTCCAGATGTCTAGCATTCTCCCTCTTTCCTTAGAAATAAACCTCCTACTTCCAGCCCCCTAGAGTCTAAACTTTTAGTGTTTCTGCTGGAAACTTCCAGGCTGCTGCCATCTCCTTCTTCTCTCTCTTTCATCATCAGTGTTACCCTGTCTACCGTTCCCATCCACATACAAACGTGAGTAATTCCTCCCATCCCACAAAACCTGCTGTCGACTCCACCCCTTAACCAATTGCCCTTTTTCTTTGTCCCTCTTTGGAGAAAAACTCCTTGAAAAGAGTGTGTATACTTGCTGTCCCCAGTCTTTCTCTTCCTAGTCTCTCTCAAACCCACGGTCTTCAGGCTTTGGTTCTGACCCCTTCAGGAAACTGGCCTTGTGTGTGTAACCAAAATAACCTCCTTGATTGTACATCCAATGGCCGGTCCTCCATCTTCATTTGACCCCGTTCATCACATTCTCTTTCTTGAAACATTTCCTTCATCTGGCTTCCAGGAAGCCATTCTTTTTGGTTTTCCTCCCACACATGGTCATTCCTTCTCATTCTCCTCTGCTGATTCATCCTCCTCTCCCCAGCCTCTAAATGTTAGAGTGTCACAAGTTTCAGTCGTTGGCCTGTGTTTCTCCTCTGGCTATATAACCCCTGAGGTGATCTTAGAGAAGCATATATATGCATCGAACTCCCCATTTTTATCTCTGGCACTGTCTTCTCCCCTTCTTATCCTGCATTGCTACTGAATGTTGACTTAGCCTGGATTTCTTAGAAATCAGAGCCTGAGGCAACGTTCACACATGTGCACGCTGCACCGGACAAGTACGATCAGTCCAGAGAGGGAGGAAAGAGGGAAACGAGGCAGGGAGGGAGGGGACGCAAACACAAGGGGTGCATTATCGAGCTAGCCAGATATTCACAAGAAAACACAGCTAGTGGCCTGGTCACACGGGAACATCTCCAGAGAGGCTGGGGGAATCACAGAACCTCTGTGCTGCCTCTTGGGAAGGAGAAGGTTTATTTCTGGCCCGCAGAAGGAAATAGAATTCATCTGTTGACTCCTTCTCTTGTCTTTGATAAAAGTTTACCCCTACGTCTCTGGGTGGTAGTCCCCAGCCTTTTGGGGCTCCTTGGGGATGTCAGCTCCCCCAGCTCTGAGTTAGAACGTAATCTGGGCTCAGAAGGGTTGGGAGGGATCATAGTCTTTGTGGCCTGGTCACTTGGGCTCGATGCCTGGAGCTTTTGCGGCTCCTGTTGCAGCAGGTATGATGGAGCTGAATTGGAGCCTGGCCCTCACCTTGGGAGACACTGAGACAGGTGATCCCAGCAGGAGGCCATTAGCTCTGGTGGCCAGGGCTCTTCTTTGAGCCGTCAAGGGGGTGGGGAGGAGAAGGGGTGAAGGAATTATGGGGCAGCACATGAACTGGGTCTGTTGGGCAGCTCCAAACTTAACCTAGCCAAAATGGAAGTCCCGATTCTGTTTTCCCATACAAACTTCTTTCTCTCAGTTTTCCCCATCTCAACATCAACTCCCATCTTTCCATTCGCTCACACCAGATATCGTAGAACCATCCTTAACTCCTCTCTTTCCCCCTCAAATCACCTCTCATCTATCAGCAAATCCTGTCAGCTCTACCTTCAAAATATATCCAGAAGCCCACCTCTTCTCACTGCCTCCTTTTCCATCTTTCTTGGATGATGCCACTTGTCTTCCTACCTGGCTTTCTGCTTCTGTCCTTGCCCCAACGTTCTATTCTCAACACAATGGTCAGAATAGTCGCTGTCAAACACAAATGAGATGGTGTCACTCCTCCCCTCAAAAATCTCTATCTTCCCATCTTGCTCAGAGTAAAACCAATGTCTTTTGCCGTGGCCTCTAAGGTTCTATACCATTTGCTTCCACCACCACGCTGACTTCATCTGCTGTCTGCACACTGTTGCGACCACCCTGTGCCTCTACAGGTCCACGCAGACTTCCACCCCAGGACCTTTGCACTTGCTCCTCTTTGTGCCTGCCAGACTCTCCCCCACAATTATCTGTTTGGCTTCTTCAGATCTTCAGAGCTTTTAATCTTTGTTCCATTGCTTCTCAGCTAGAGAAGGCTCCCTGGAGGAAGAAGAAGCTGAAGGATGGGAAAGATAAGGAAAACAGGAAGGAAGGAAGGAGTGATCTGATCAGGTTCAGAAGCTTGTTGGAAAGCCCAAAGCAACTGCAGGAATAGTTTGGCCAACAAGGAGACCTTATATGTGAGAGAGTAATGAGAGTTGAAGTGGAACCATTCTCAAAAGGCCTTGAATGCTAAGTTAAGGAGATAGGTGTTTATTCTACAGGCATAGCCAACCAACTGAGAATCAAAGTCACGTCATTCAAGTTCCAGGGAAAAATGTCTTCCAACCAGGACCTCTGAATCAGTGTTTGTTCTGGTGGTCTAAATATGTCCACGAAGGAAGCAAGAGAGACCAGCATTGACAGAGGAACAACAAAGCATAGAAAGATATGTGTCCCTGAGAAGAATTTCCCAGGCCATTTCAGGAAGTTGATGGGAGAAGGTGGTCTTCCCCAGAACCACTGCTTAAGAGCTTACGTGTCCAGTAATGTAGCAACTGGAGTTTGGAAATGGAATTTCAAAAACAACCCAACAGGAAGAACAGGGGAAGGGTGGTGCTCTCTTTTGGTACCCGTGGGTCAGGTCTACCTGGCTCAACCTCTTGCTCTCTTGATAACCAACGTTGTAAGGTCAAGGAGGTCAGTGAATGTGGGCGCCACTGCCCTCTGCTGGAGGGACTGGCATCCTCCCCAAGACATATATTTGGCTCCAGGTCAGTAGTTCTTAACCTTCTTTGGATCCTGGGTCCCTCTGAGAATCTGAGGAAAGCTATGGAGTCAAAGAAACAAAGATATGCACTCATACATAAAGATTTGCGTAGAGTTTCAGGGATTCTTGGAAAGACTCTCTGCAATCCATCTATCAATTTCCCAGGTAAAGGTGTGACTTTAGAAGCAGACAGATCTAAGTGTCAGTTCAGGGCTGAGACACCCACCTCTTTGGCTATGAGACAGAAGAGAAATTAAGAACAGGTTACCCAACATTTATCTGAAGAAACCAAAACACTAATTTGAAAAGACATATGCACCCCTGTGTTCATTGCAGCATTATTCACAATAGCCAAGATATGGAAGCAACCTAAGTGTCCATCAATAGAGGAATGGATAAAGATGTGGCACATATACGTATACAATGGAGTGTTACTTAGCCATAAAAAGAATGAAATCTTGCCATTAGGGACAACATGGATGGACCTAGAAGGTATTATGCTAAGTGAAATAAGTCAGACAGAGAAAGACAAATACCATATGATCTCACTTATATGTGGAATCCTAAAAACAAAATAAATAAACAAAACTATCTAGATACAGAGAACATTTTGATGGTTGCGGTTTGGGGGAATGGATGAAAAAGGGGGGGGGGTTAAGAAGTACAAATTGCCAGTTATAAAATCATTCACGGGGATGTAAAGTACAGAGTAGGGAATTGGCAATAATATTGTAACAACTATATGGTGTCAGATGGGTCCTAGACATAGCGTGATCACTTTGTAAGTTATATAAATGTCTAACCACTATGTTGTACACCTGAAACTAATATTGTATGTCAACTATAATTGAAAAACAAAAAAATTATAAAAATAAAATAAAGGTAAATAAATACATAAAATCAGAGGTTACCCAACCTATTTTCTGCCAATAATGCCTTTCCCTGCCCCCTTGGATCCTATATTTAGAAATATTTTCTCACCAAACAAATTGCACTGACCAAGAAGTCCCTAAATTTGTATTAATCAAACAGAACAGACAAGTGATATCCAGTAACCTCCTTATGGCGGTGTTCATATAATCCAGGTAAAAATCAAAGCGAACTTGACATTAAGTTAGCCAGGGGAGTGCTACTGTGAACAAACATATGATTTTGGTTGGCCTTGGAAATAGTAATACTCGAGCTGTGATGGTTACACTCGCACCACCTCTCAAGCTTACATGTTTAAATCCAAACTAATTCAGTGATGCTGTTTGTGTCAAACTCATGCTCTCTCACAAATTCATTTACATACAACTCGAGTGTACCTTCAAATGCAGGTAAATGCAGAAAATGCACCTTCAAAAACACCTTTCCAAGCATGCCCTCGGACTCAAACTCTCTCTAAGGTCAATTCAAACGTATGCCGGCCACGAAGCTACACATCAGTCTGCTTGTGTCCCACACGGGGACCCTCTGGCCTCAAAGGCAGGGCCATGCAAGAGCACAGAACGTCAGTGTGGCACCACTTAGTACCCACCTGGCCTGGCTGGTGCTGGAGATGCAAAAATGAGAGAGACATCCTTCCTGCTCCTCGTTGGTTCATTCATTCATTCACTCATTCATTCATTCACTGCAGAAGTATTAATTAAATGCCTTCAATGTACCAGACACTGTGTGAAGTTCTAGGGATATAATGGTGAGACAAGTGAAGTCCCTGCTTTCATGGAACTTACTTTACCATCTGGTGGGGGAGATGGGGGTGGGGACATGGGGGAGGGATGTGGAGTGGAGGGTAAATAGAAAAGATAATTGCAACTTGTGAAATGAGCCAGGAAGGAAACTCAGGGAGTAGGTGGGGCTAGATGGGAAATGGAGGCCCCCTGTTGGATAGGGGCAAAGCCCTTGCATAGTTTTACCAGTCAGGGTCCTGCCAGGAAACGTGGTACACTCAACGTGGGAAATGGAGAAGCATTTAATCGTTACTATTTCCAAAGCAAGAGGAATGGTAATACCTTGGAGTAGGTAACAGTGACAGCGTTATTAGCATTAGGCCCAAAAGTACAAGGGGAAGAAGCAAATGCAAGAGTGCGAAGGAAGAGCTGATGGCAGCTGCTGCTACATGCACATAAGTGGCGGAGACGACTGGCATTTAGCTCACGATTTCCAATCTAGTGTGTTTCCTGCTAGCTTAGTTTCCTAGGTCTGCTGTAACAAAGTATCATGGCCTGTGAGGCTTAAAACAACAGACTTTTATTCTTTCTCAGTTCTGGAGGCTAGAAGTCCAAAATCAAGGTGTTAGCTGGGTTGATTTCTTCTTGGTGGCTCAGAGGGAGAATGTGTTCCATGCTTCTCTTCTAGCTTCTGGTGATTGATTCTTTGGCTTACAGCCGTATAGCTCTCATCTCTGCCTCCGTTATCACATAGCCATCTTCCTTCTGTATCTGTCCATCTGCATTTCTTCTCCTCTTCTTCCAACAACACCAGTCATTTCAGAATTAGGATTCCCCTTATTCAAGTATGATCGGCAACAATTTTAGAGTGTAAGTGAAAACCAACTGTTGGCGACGATGTGGAGTAACAGGAATGGTCATATACTGCTGGTGAGGATGTAACCTGGTACAGTCACTTTGGGTTAAAGTTGGCAGTATCTGAAAAGTGCCCTCCTTAGTTATATGTCCTATAAAAATGTATGCCAATATGCATCAGGATACACGTACAAGACCAAGAAGACTTGTTGGTAATAATCCCAAGATGGAAACAACCCAAACATCCATGGACAGCAGGAGTAAACAAATTATGAGTAGAATACAACTATATACTATATAGCAATGAAACAAGAACAAACTATGCACACAACATGGATGAATCTTAAAGCATAATAACGAGCAAAAATAAGTCAAATACCATAGAACACAACTGTATGATTTCATTCATAAAAAGTTCAAAACCAGGCAAAATTAAACCATATTGGTAAGAATGTATCATCAGGTAACAATGCTTAAAGAAAAGCAAGGAAATGAATAACTTAAAAGTCAGGCTAGTGGTTATGCTAGCAGGGAGGGAGGGGTATGATCTGACAAAGGACACATTGGGGAGTGGGCTTCTGAGGCGCTAGTGATGTTCATTTGACAACAATTTATTTGTTATACTGTATTTACGTTTTTAGCACTTTTCTGTGTGCTTGTTATATTTCACATGTACATACACACACGCGTGTAAAAAAAGAATGGGTGGGGCATCTGGACTTTGTAATCAAACGGAGAAGCTAATTAGTAGCTGTTTGACTCTGGACACATTACTGAAAAGGCAAAACAATAGAAGACCCATCTTGGAAAAAGAAGATATGGAACAAAAAATGTGAATCTCCCTTTAAGAAAGGAATTCGTTTTCAATTGAAGGGCAATTGAAAAAAAAAAACCCAATGGAATCTCAAAGACCTTTATTTATGCAGGTGCTGTGCAATAAAATATTCTAATCTGCGTTGTTAATGAAGCCGGATTTACAACCCAGTAAACTAAACAAAGAGCTTATGTTTAGTTGATTAATCAGTTGGGGCTAAAATCTAGTGTACTTAAGTGACAGTTTGCACTTTTTATTTTTCTTCTAACCAATGTAAAAAGATGGTGGCTCTCTTGCTGTGAAATTGCTTCATTACAAGACTGTCAACCCATTTGAAATTCAAACTTTTATCGTGAAACTTGTTCCATACAACTGAGAGAAGTCCTAATGATGGTAATAATAATAATGACTTACAGAGTTCCAGTTAGGAACCAAGAACTACTTTAGGCGGTTTGTAGTTATTGAAACATTTTGGCATGATACTATCTTCCTTTAAAGACTTCCTTATTTTGAGACACGAGAAGCTATTCCAGGGTCATTTTGTATTTTCCCTGCTCCAGCGCTGGAGTCTCGGTTGTTTTTCTAAGGAGCCCTGGATTCTTTTAGTAGCGAATTGTATTTAAAAGCCAAGATATAGCTTGCTTATTGCTACTGTTGTGTCATTGCTTTTAGGCCCTCTCAGCAAACAGGATCAGAAAATACACACACACACACACACACACACACACACACACACACACACACACACTCTTTTATATCTACCTCTATTATATCAAATACCATGAGTTCATACTGGTACATTGAATTCTAATCCAACAGCAAAGAGTTCTTTCAACCTTTCCACCTTTTCATGTTTGTAACGCCCTTCTCCTGCATTGAGAAATCTATTTTTAATAATTTTGAATGTAATGAAGTTTTTAATGTGTTGTCATGCAGGGTGTCAGCTCCCACTCCCCACATAAGAACGCAGAACATGGTGAGTCCAAAAAGGAACACCCACCGAGCCATGGATAGGGGAGTCATACCACTATATTCTCGCTGGCGGCTGGGTTGGAGACACAGGGAGCAGGAGCCACATGATCCGCAATCTGCCATCCGCTTCTCTGCCAACCGACCCTACTTGCTAACTGCAATCCACACTTGCTAGCTTGGTCACAGCAGTTACATCAGTGGCTAAGGGCTAACTGGTAACAGCCGGTGGCCAACTAGTCACAGCTGATGGCCATCTACTACCCGAGCCAGCACCTTTCCAGGTGAGGCCGAGAGCCTGGAAACTGCTCTCTGGAACTCTGTCCCCACATAGGCATATTGTTGTTTTTTAGAAAAATATTGTTCTCTCTCGTATTAATCTTTGTTCTCCAATAACTACAAAAACTCCAGAGTTTTATTTTAATTCATTCAACCAACACTATGTGCTAGATAATGTTCTAGGGCTGGGGATACAGCAGTGAATAAAACTTTGTATTCAGAAACGAACAGTGGTAAGAGAGAATAATAGATACAAAGCTAGGAAATGGCAAAGCTGGGATCTGAAACCAGACAGCCTGGCTCCAGAATTCATGCTATACCATCTGCCTCTGATTGCTTTTGTAATTTGCTCTCTGCCTTCCACAAAATTTTACAACTCTCTTGAATCCAATAAAAATACTTCTGTCAGTCTCTAAATCTACACAATGCAGAGGCTTGTGCATCTTCCACATTACTTAATTTCTGATACTCAGCTCCAAATCTGTGAAAACAAAGATACTAATGTCAGCCTGCTGTGAGGATAAATGAAATTATATGAGATGCCTGGTGCTACTTGTGACACATTGCAGGTATTTAGTGAAGTGAATTTTTCTTTCCTCTTTTAACATAAATGCTACACTGTAAAGTTCCTCCAGAACAGACATTTTTTATCTTTTAAATTCAATCATTTATTTACATATCCACTTATTCTTACATCAATTCAAGAAATATTTATTGAGAATCCAATATATACCAGGCTCTGGTAGCCATGGGGGATACAGGAACGGCACAGCCTTCATTATCAAGGAGCTCACAGCGACGCACAATTACAATACAATCTGGTATGTAGCTCAAATGAGAACTAGAAGAAGGGTGGTCATGGAAGAAGCCTTTCTGAAGGGGCTCCGTCCTACTAAGGACTGTGCAGCGCTTCTGCTGTTCAAAGTTGCCAGGGGTAAATGAAAAAATTAAATGGGTGCATGAATTCAGTTCAACAAATATTTCGTAGAAAAATTCTGCCGCCCAAGGCACTGTGCTCTGACCTGGGAGCGTGCAGATGAAGAAGGGGCAGCTCAGGCCCTTAACCAGCGTCTCCTTCTGCTCGCAGATGTTTGAATCCAACGTAGCGAATGATGGGGGAGGGGAGGGAGGAGGAAGCAAGCTCCTGTGACAAGAAGAGGGAGGGGGCTCTAACTTCTATTCGTGGATGTCACCTCTGGACCAACACCCTTTAAACAGCAGGCAGAGAAAAAGCAGCCCCGAAAGGACACCGAAAGAGCAGGGTGAGAGGAGAACGAGGAGAGACGGGTGGCCTGGGACTCCAAACGGATAAAGAGAAGGCGGAGACCAGGGGGATGAGGGGGGCAGCAGTTGTGTCCAGTGCTGTCCAGTGATCCAAAAAGCATCAATTCGGTTTGGCCACAGGTGACCTTTGCCAGAGCAGTTTTGGGTTAGTGGTGCAGGCGGGAGTTCCATTGCAATGAACGAGTGAATGAGAGAGAGTAGAAAAAAGTGAAGGTGAGTGAATGAATACATCAAGCGCTGTGCCCTCATTTGCCCCGGGAATTGCCAGGCCCAAAGCCGGGAGTTGGTGCGGAGGAAGCGCCTTCCGACTGGGCTTTGGGTGCCGCCTAGAAACCTGTCAGCCTCGCAACCCTTAGGTAGGCGCGGCTCCAAGGTCAGGGTCACCTCGGGCCTCCCCGTAACCCGTCACCTTGACGACCAACTGAAGAAAACCGGAAAGGACGGAAGCCGTCAGATCGTCTCGCGAGATCTGGTGCGCCGACGCCGGCCTTCCGGGCCTGGGACCCGCGACTGTCTCTCGCGAGACTTGCCTGGAACCGGAGCGCGGGGAGCCACGGTCGGGAAAGCTGGCGCTCCGGGTGGGGAACATGTCGGATTCCGAGCTCGGCAGGAAGTGGGACCGGTGCTTGGCGGATACGCTCGTGAAGATAGGTAAGGGGCTTATCGTCCCTGGCAGGCCTCGCCCGGAGCTCGGGGGTCCGCTGACCAGGAGAGCAGAAGGGAAGCCCCGTGAGAGGTCGGGCCGTCCGGCCTGTTCCAGCCCCTAAGGCCAGGGCTGGTTATCCGAGCCCGGGCGGGAGGTCGGTCACTCCGGCGGTGGGGGACACGGGCCCGGGGAGCCTGGGCAGCCGCCCGAGTGGAGGGAGTGGAGTTGCAGCCCGACGAGGTGGGGGTCGATCTCGCAGGTGGCAGGAGAGGTGCTGAGAGCTGTTGGGGTGAAAACAGTAGGTAGGGCACAGCCTTGTGCCAGAGGCTCGACATTCTTCCTGGTGCCACATCTCCCGCACGGGGAGTGGAGCCTGGACGGGAGGCCACACTGCCTTCTAAAGGTCATCGGCAGCCCTTTCTAGACACTGCCAGGCCCTAACGTGAGCGGCTGTCATGCCCGATTTGTAACCTGACTTATCGGCGTCAGAGTAGTCTCGGGCCTGAAATCGGAAACACAGCGATGGTGATCGGGAATGAGAACTGCCCTGGAGAGTAGTCCTCAGTGGGACTCCGCGTAGCCGCTTACCACGTGCTCAAGGACGACACAAATTATGAAATCACTGCCTGGAGGGAAGGTGAAAGAGGGACATTCCTTTATTGAGCGTATACTAAGTGCTCGACGCTGTGCTTGGCGCGCGACTTAACACATTATGTTGTACAGGTCATGAAACGGAAAGTCAGGGGGAAGAGATGTGCCCAGGGTCTAAGAACGGACAAAGTTGCTAATAAACGGCAAACCTGGGAATACATCCCAGGTTTTCTGGCTTTCAGGTCCCATGCTCTTTATTTAATACTAATTTTTATTGTCCAAATTTGATATTTTTGTATGGAAATCTTAAGAGTATTTTTAAGAGGATTTAGGATTGCCCTTTAATGAAAATGTAGGAAAAGAAATAGGATAGTAAGGTCCATGAAAGTAGGGATGTTTTCTGGTTTATTCATTGCTATATTCCCCAGTCCCTAGAAAAGTGCTTAATAAAAATGGTTGAGAAGAGTCAATAAATGAAATAATGCGTCACAGCTACCACTTCACCCTTGAATTCATCACTTACCAGCTGTGTGATTTGGGGCAAGTTATTCAGCCTCTCTGTGCCTGTTTCCTCATTTGTAAATTGGCCATAAAAATTGGTATACTGTCTCACAGAGTTGGGAGGATTAATTGAGTTAGTTTATATATAAAGGCTTGAGTACGAGTCACTTGCTAAGAATGGGTTATTCTGGAAGTGACCACAGAAATACACAATTTTTGTTATTGTTAACAACTTACATTTAGGAGAGAAGATTTAACACCTAGATATGAAATGACCAAAGGAATTACTAAACAGTATGATGTAGTAGTTAAGAATGGGAGGTAGACAGAACTGAGTTTGAAATCACTCACTCTCACTCTTCCCCCCCAGCCTCACTAGCTCTGTAGCTTTGGGTGATGTATCATCCTTAACTGTGAAATGGGGATAAAGAGGCAGATGACCTAAAAGGATTATGAAGATTGAAGGATAGAAAAATACATAAGATTCTTAGCATAGTGCCTGGCACTTCTATGTAATCAGTAAGTGGTGGTAGTAATAATTGTTGACATTAATATTGTTGTGTCACTGATGACCACGTGAGGCAGTGTGTAGTGTCACGGTCATTCATGGCGGGGAGTGGGGTATACATAGGTGAAACAATTAAAAGGCACAGTGATGGATCACAGCTATAAATTAAAAAGGGATTCAGACTCTTTTTGCTGTAGCACTGTTATAAATCAAGGAAGTGGAGTGACGGGCCGAGGTCAACCAGTAAGCGTTTGCAAGGGAAATGGGCTTTCCGCTGACCTGTGGAGAATGATTTGGACTTGGATAGTCAGGGAGGGTGCAAGAACTTGAGCAGAGACCGAGTTGAACTTATATAGAGGAGGAAATTGAAGCATGGAGCAGTTAAGTATCTAGAAGTGGAGGAGCTGGGTTAGAACCCAGGCATTGGATAATAATTTCAGCACTCCCTAAAAGACTGGTTTGGCTGGAGTCAGAATTGTGAAATGTCTTAGAGAGGTTCTACTTTATCTTGAAGGCTTTTGAGTTGCCTTTGGCTTTCTCACATGTATTCTGTAAATTCAACACCTCTGTCTTAGATTAAATCAATTACTTTCTGCTCCTAGGGCTCATTATACCAGGCTGGTGGGGAATCATAGGATGGTTTTAAGCAACAAATATTTAGTGAGCTCTGGGCCAGTCACTGCGCGAATAGAGAAGCAGAAGGCATTTCACTGCCCTCAATGGGGAATTGATGTGATATAAATGGGATTTTGGTATGATCGTTCTGGCAGTGTTTTCTACAGATCAGATTTGGAAGAGAGGAGACTAACAGTACTGTAAATGTGAAGTGGTCAAAGTCTGAACTGTTAGACTAGAGAGAAATGGGTATGTCTGAGAAACTACAAACTTTTTCCCCATTTATAAAGGGAAAATAGTATAACCCACTTCCTAGACCAGCACGGTGACAAGTACATAATAGGAACTCAATAAATACTATTTTAAAAATTTTCTCTCCAGCTAGTTAACTTTGCTTCATCTTTATTTGTTATAAAAATGACTCCAAGGTTAGAACTTGGGTAAGTGGTAATGTCATTGATCAGAATTTGGAATTAAAACAATAGGGGTGGGTGTGCACCTCATATACATTAAGTAACACATGAGACGTCGTAACTGAGTCTGTGAGGTGGCAGAAGACACTAGTGAGAAAAAAGGTCATGATTTTGCTTGCTTTTCTGCTTACTTAGTTGAATTAGAGAATGATAGTGGAGAAGTTGAAAGTGGGGTTTTAATTTTGAGGGGGAGCTGAGTTCAGATTTTGAGGGGGTTGTCCCTTTAGTCATGCACTTCCAGACGGCATAAGAAAGTACGGACATGTAATTTTGGGAGGCTTTAATGCAGTCTGAGTGGTCTTCGACACTAGGAACATTTGTGTAGTGAGTGTTAGCTCCTGTTCCTATAGGCAGTGATAGAACTAACTCTAAACTTCTTTGGCTACTTGCTTTCCTGGTACTTTAAAATGGAAGTGGAGACAGAGAGAATGGCAACCTGTTACAAGATAGATCGAGGTTTTGTAGAAGATACAGGAAGGGAAGAAAGGGCCAATGCAGGCTTCCAGTTACTTCTTGATCATTTTATACTCCACCTTGACTGAGACTGAAGGGAAGCCAGGTGAATGGACAGCTCCCTTTGTGGGCACTTCTCTGTTTGACTAACCTGGCTTTATTCTTTTCCCACTGGTTTGTTGAAAAATAGCTCATGTTTGGTCTCGATGTTGTGCAGATGAGTTAAATAACTCGTAAGCGTGTGCTTCAGGCAGTGGTTTTTTTAAAAAAGTTCTTCAAGGATCGATCTCTTACTCCGAGGCTTGTGTAATGTCTTTTTTTTTTAAACAATAAAAGATTATTTATTGAATGTTTCGTGTCCACATTAATGTAAAAGCTTAACTTCTTTCAAGCTTCTTTTTTTGTTTGTTTTTCTATTTCGCCATCTTGGACCTTCCTCCTGTAATGTCTTAATCGAAAGTTCTCATGATTTCGTCCTGTAGGAAGAGATACATTTATTTATGAATACCCCTCCCTGTGCTATCATAAGAAAGGTAATTCTATTTCCCCCATTCATTCTGGTTTTAAAATATCTATTTGTATTTATTACGGGTATGGTAGGATAGGTGTTTTCTATAATAATATGGTTTAGTCTGATGAATTGAGCCCATGGATTGACAAAAAACGCAAGCCTCTCTGTAATTGGCACTATTGTTCATTACACATCTGTTTCTTCTTTCAGCTCTTGTTCCTTTCTTTTTCTCCTCACATTTTTACTCTTCTCTTTGGCTTCTATTCTTATTCCTGCCCCTGCCATCCATTGGCATTGCCTAGTTCATCCATAAGGTTTGAGATTACTGTATCTTTTTAAAAAATTATATAACCTTATTAGCATTTGAGTTTCTGGGTGTCCTAGTTATTCTCTATCCCATCACTAATTTTTCTTAGTAGCACATACCACCAGCTGGAATTTGCGATTTGTTTCTTTACTCAATTGTTTCTTCTCCCTAGAATATAAACTTGCTAAGAACCAGAGACGGTTTCCTTTTCACTGTTGACGCCCCCACCCTGGGCACAGAGGAGGCATACAGTACTTATTGCTAAATGAATGACACGCATTGCTGAGAATTTTGTAGACTATATTCTCTGCCCGTATTTGCTGCTCAGTGTGTTTATTAACTGAATGAATTAGCATATAAATTAAAAAGTCCAGGTAAGGTAGATTGCATGTGAATTTCTGCCAGTTCACATGTTTGATTGTGTGTCCTTGTACTCTTGGGACTTTTACCCACTTTTAATTTCATCCGGGGTAAATTACTGTCGGTAGATCTTAGTAATAAAGTAGTATTAGAAATGTTTAGGAGTAGTCAACTAAGAAACATAAACCAGCGAGCACTTTTGTTTTTAAACAAATAGAAAGTGATGTTGGTTTAAGTGGTAGTGCCAAGCGTCTCACTGCAGGAAATTAAAAAAGGAGTAAAGAATATTCCATTTTATGAATGGCGTGTTCCGTTAGTTTTATGTGACGGCGTCATTAATGGCTTTTGCTAATTTTATGGTCTTATTTTTAAGTTTTAGCACATTTATTGAATGCTCTGGTTTTCTTTCTCCACGCAGTTCAAGGGCTGTGCTGTTTATTTTCCTTGCAGTACTGACTAATTTGTCTTGCACATACCCACATGAATAAATCACACATTCTTGTTAATGAGAATAGATGGTGTAGTATCTTGCCAACATAGGAGGCTTGTACTTGTCACTCTGGACAGAATGGGAGGTTATATGTGTTTTCTGTTTCCCAGGGAAAATAAGATTCTAGGCAATGAGAAAATTACAGCTATGAAACTTATGGAGGTGCTTCCCTGCAGCTTGAGGATTTCTGAGCCCTGTAGGTGTGAGTCATGGAAGCAGTGTCACTGTCCTCAGAGTCCTGTTGCCACTCTGGAGTGTTGGAGGCCTGTGCTGGTGGGCTGTGATCTCTGACCAAGTTGACGTCTGTGTGACAGTGGCCAGGGCCTCAGTTGCACATTTGCAGGAGGAAAATCTGATTCCAGTGCTTCCTGGATTCATATGGAGGTCCTGGGAATCCTTAATGTGACTTGAAAAGCAGTAAAACCGGCGCTGTCCCTGTCCCCTGCATTTCTCTCCCACCGTGAGAACATGGTAAGGGATATCTAGTGTTACTAATCCGGGGATTGGCCAGGAACTCTAAAAGGGGAAGGAGATGTTATGGTTGCGGGTGGGGTTTCCCAAGCCTCTGATACTTTGCTAAAAAAAAAGCTGTCCTTGCAAGCCAGGTGAATGAAGCACAGCAGTGTTTTTCATTTTCTTAGTAACAAGGCAAAATGCAAGCCACGGACATTTATAAGCAGCCCCTAGAATGTATTCCATTCGGTGGACTATGGTAGCGTTCACATGAAAAGAAAAGCTTTTGCTTTGCTTTTCCCTGATTTTTTTCCACGAGAAAGAAATGCGCCAATAAGTACTTCTCTGTGCCTCAGTTTTCTCATCTGTAAAATAATAGTACCTGCCTCAGAGTTGTTGCAAGTAAAGAATAAAAGATAACTTCTGTAGGTAGATCAGGTAGGACATTACTTGTACTTGATAAATATAAGCTGCATTAGCAATCATAAGTTCAAATAACACATTTGCTCTGATCTCGGCTATTGTGGGTGGTGTGGAAGCCTGCCAATCAGTCTTCCGGTTTTATGTATAATAGTCATCGTTAATGTAGGTACTTAATGTCGGGGATTGTGGAAAGCTGGGGTGGGGCTTGGGGGTGGTATGCCAGACGAATGGGCACTGGCCTACCCTTGAGAGGCTTCTCTCCTTGAGGAATGTATAAAGGAAGTGGTGACATTGGAATTTCATCTTGGGAGAATATGGAGGCGTGAGTTAGTAGGTGGTCCTGGTGGAGGACTGCATTCCAGGCCCCGGTAACTGTCGGGCGATGTCCCAGAGGAAAGGGAGACTGGCTCCTTCAGGAACGATGGTGGTGGCTACCATTGACTGAACACGTACCATGTGCCAGAGGCTAAGCATGTTACGTTTTACATGCAGTGTCTCACGTAATCCTCAAAAATCCTGTAGGATATTTTCCCAAATTTTTGTGTGTGTGATAAAATATACATAATAAAATTTACCGCCTTAACCATTTTTAAATATACAGTTAGGTGTTAAGTGTAGTATTAAATACATTCATGACGCTGTGCATTCATCACCACCATCCGTCTCCATAACTCTTCATCTTGTAAAACTGAAACTCGGTACCCGTGTAACAACAACTCCCAGTTCCGACCTCCCCCAGCTTCTGGCCACCACCCTTCTTTCTGTCTGTGATGTTGTCTGTTCTAGGCACCTCATGTAAGTAGAATCATATAGTGTTTGCTTTTTGAGACGGGCTTATTCACTTTGCGTAGTACCTTCACGTTTCATCCATGGTGTAGCATGTGTCAGCATTTCTTCCCTCCAAGGCAGAATAATATTCATATATACGTATGTGTCTGTGTACATATGCATCACGTTTTGTTTATCATTCACCCATCAGTGGACACTTGGGTTGCTTCCACGTTTTAGCTCTTGTGAGTAATGCTGCTGTGAACATGGGTGTACAACGATCTCAACCATCTCTTGGAGGCCCTACTTTTAATTCTTTGGGGTATATACCTAGAAGTGGAATTGCTGGGTCACATGGTCACTCGGTTTTTAATTTTTTGAGGATCCACCATATTGTTTTCCACAGTGGCTGCACCATTTTACATTCCCACCAACAGAGCACAGGAGTCCCCGTTTTCTCTCATCCTCACCAACACCTGTTATTTTCTTTCTTTTTTTGATAGTAGCCGTCCTAAGTGTAAGGTAGGATCTCTTGGTAGTTTTGATTTGCGTTTCCCTAATGATTAGTGGTGTTGAGCATCTTTTCCTGTGCTTATCAGCCTCAGTATGTCCTCTTTGGAGAAATGTCTGTTCGAGTCCTCTGTTCATTTTTGAATCTTTTTTTGTTGTTGTGTTTTAGGAGTTCTCTGGACAGTAATCCCTTATCAGATATATGATTTGCAAATGTTTTCTCCCATTATGTGCGATGCCTTTTTACTCTGTTGATACTATCTTTTGATGCACAAAATTTTTAAATTTTTGTGAAATCCAGTTTGTCTGTTTTTAACTTTGTTGCCTGTGCCTTTGGTGTCTGAGCATGAAAAAACTCTGTTTCTCCTGTACGCTTATCCTCACAGTCCTTCTGGCATCAAACGAGTGGGTTTTCCACACCAGGCAATTCTCTGACACCAGCTGAGTGTCCTATCATTCAGTTCAATGCTGACACTAACTGGCTTTAGCACAGACCCCACAGGTTAAGGGCTCAGTCCCATAAGACTCCCCCCACTTCAGATACCAATCCTATGTCCAGACTGGTACCTGTGCTTCTGACTGACTGGCTCTGAATCAGAGCTTCCCACGACCCCCTCCTAGGGTTCGATAAGTTGCTAGAATGGCTCACAGGACTTAAGAAAGCAGTTTACTTACTAGATTACCAGTTTATTACCAAGGACGTTAAAGACTATGAATGAACAGCCAGATGAAGAGATGCGGAGGGCAAGGGCCTGAAGGGGTCCCCAGAGCAGGAGCGTCTGTTTCCGTGGAGTTGAGGTGTGCCACCTAACTGGTAGGTACATAGATGTGCTCACCAACTTGGAAGTTCTCTGTACTTTGGGATTTTTATGGAAGCTTCATTACAAAGGTGTGATCAATCATTAACTTAATTTCCAGCTCCTCTCCCTTTCTTGGAGGATGGAGGGTGGGGATGACAATTCCAAGCTTGGCTTGGTCTTTCTGGTGACCAGCCTGCATCCTGAAGCTCTCCAGGAGCCCACCTCGATATGAGTTCCCTCATTAGAACAAAAGACACACCTATCTCCCAGGAAATTCCAAGGGATTCAGCAACCGGAGACATATATATATATATATATATTTTTTTTCCCCCCTACTATTTTACAGTGTTGTATCCAATAAGTCATTGCCAGATCCAGTGTAACAAGGCTGTGTTTTCTTTAATAGTTTTAAGTTTTATATTTAGGTCTTTGATCCATATCGAGTTAGTTTTTTAATATGGTGTCAGGTAAGGATGGGTCCAACTTCATTCTTTTCCATGTGGATATCCAGTTTTCCCAGCACCATTTTTTGAAAAGACTGTCCTTTCCCCATTGAATGGCCTTGGCACCCTTGTCAATCATTTGACCATATGTGCAAGGGTTTGTTTCTTGGCTCTCTATTCTGTTCCATTGGTCTGTAGCTCTGTCTTTATGCCAGTATCACACTGTTTTGATTCCTGTAGCTTTGTGGTACAGTTTGAAACCAGGAAGTGTGAGTTCTCTGGGTTTGTTCTTCTTTTTCAAGATTGTTTTGGTTATTTAGGATCCCTTGAGATTCCACATGAATTTTAGGATGGGTTTTTCTATTTCTGCAAAAGATGTCATGAGATTTCAGTGGGGATTGCCTTGAATCTGTAGATCGCTTTGGGTAGTATTGACATCTGTTAACAAATGATATTCTATGAGAAGGATATACCACACTTTCTTTATCCATGTATCAGTTAATGGATATTTATGTTCACACTTTTTGGCTGTTATAAATTCTGCTGTAATCAAGTGTACAAGATTTTATGTGGACGTATGCTTTCATTTCTTTGGATATGTGACTAGGAGTAGAATTGCTGGGTTGTATGGCAACTCTTTGCATAGCATTGAGAAAAACCATTGAATGTTAAGCTGAAGAGTAACATGGCTGAATTTCTGATTTTGGAAAGATCACTGAAGTCACATGAAGAGAATGAATTGGAAAGGGCCAGAGTGAAGGCAGAGAGATGGTAGTATTGCAGAATCATGCCAGAGATGATCAAATGAGAGGAAACCAGAAATAAGATGAGGGCAGAGGAATGAAATGGAGACAGAAGCAAGGGTGACAGAACAGTGGTAATATTCACAGAACTTGAAATGCACGCTCATGAGCGGGAGCAGTCAGGGGTGATGCCAAGCTGATGAAAATGGATGATGGTGTTGTGGGTGATAGATAGGAGAGGCAGGAGGGGAGCCCCAGGAACATTCATTTCTCGTATACCTTGCAATAGGTCATGGGTTGTATGCAGCTCCGTCAACGGGATGGAAGTTACCTCTTTGCCCTCCATTTATATCTTCCTGAAAAGACGATTTGGCCTTGTTCCTTCCTTGTTTAGAAAAGGATAGTAAATTACTTAGTAGCCAACCTGCTTACAATTAACCAGCAGATTTCATATATTCATCCATTAATCAATTAAGTGTAGTTAAATTGATTGTTTCAGGCCATTTTAATGTTTAAAAAATACTGTAATGAAAGAGGTCTTGAATACAGTTATGGAAAAAGAAAGCAAATTATTGTTTTTAAGTATCAGTTCATCTGATAAATGTGGGTTACCACAAAGTTTTGGTGGCTCACCAAAAATTGCCTTTTGGTGGCCTGTGTTTGCAAACTGATACCTCTCCGTTTCATGGAGTGATATCAGTTAGACTAAACTAAAATACTTCAAAGGGTTTGGGTTGTTTATAGGTTTGGGTTTCAAATTAGTACATGTTAATTGTTGAATTAGTAGCCATATTTTGTTTGTTATATGTATTTCTAAACAGTGTATGTATTTCTAAACAAATGTAAAAATACTTTTTCTATTTGCAGCATCAATATGAATAATGGAACATTGTGATCTTGCTAGAGGAGAATTTTCTGTTAGTATTATGGAATAATGTAATTAGGCACTATATGGAATTTGAAAACATATTTAAATTTCTGTCTGGCTGTGGTTTTATGCTTTCCTAAAATGTGGCCTGAAACAGTTTATTAGTAAATATGCTGAATTGCTTTCTCTGGCAAGTGCATTTTAGTATCGAATCCAAGTAAAAATACAAATATTTACTTATAAAAGTCATTTGGTGTGGTAATATTTTTACTACGGCCATTGACCCACTAGTGAAATGTTAGGGCATTGCTAGATTGGATCCTGTTTATTTAAAGGCCAAGAGAGGGAAAGAGAGAGGAAGCTAACATTAATTGAATGCCTGTTATGTGCCACCGTATTTGGTACACTAACATATTATCCCTTTTTACTCTCCTAGCAACTTAGTGAGGAAGTTTATTTGTTTTTCCAGCAAGAAAAATAATGCTTAGAGATATTTATAGAAATTGAGAAGCTGATTTAAAAATCTATATGGAAACGTAAACAATCCAAAATAGCCAAAGCAGTTTTTGAAAAAAAAAAAAAAACCACACAGAAGTTGGAGGGATAACATTACTTGATTTCAAGACTTACTATAAAGCTATAGTTAATAAGACGGTTTGGCACCGGGGGAGGGGTACACGCATGGATCAGTGGAATCAGCTAGTGTCCAGAAATAGACCCAGAAATACATGATTGATTTATTTTTAACAAAGCTGCCAAGGTAGTTAACAGGGAAAGGAAAATCTTCTACAAATTGTGCTAGAATAACTGGGTATCCCTATAGAGAAAAAAGAGCTTCATTATCCTGCATAAAAATTAACTTGAAAGGATCACAGACCTAAATGTAAAAGCTAAAATTATAAAATCTCTAGAAGAAAACAGGAGAAAAATCTTTGTGACTTTGAGTTCAGAAAAGATTTTTGAGGTCACAAAAAGCAAAAAGTCAGGAAGAAAAAAATTCATATACTGGATTTGGTCAAAACTTTAAACTTTCGGCCGGCCCGGTGGCTAAGGCGGTTAGAGCTCCGTGCGCCTAACTCTGAAGGCTGCCGGTTCTATTCCCACATGGGCCAGTGGGCTCTCAACCACAAGGTTGCCAGTTCAATTCCTTGAGTCCCGCAAGGGATGGTGGGGCTGCGCCCCCTGCAACTAGCAACGGCAACTGGACCTGGAGCTGAGCTGCGCCTTCCACAACTAAGACTGAAAGGACAACAACTTGACTTGGGGAAAAAAAAGAAGTCCTGGAAGGACACACTGTTCCCCAATAAAGTCCTGTTCTCCTTCCCCAATAAAATCTTAAAAAAAAAAAAACTTTAAACTTTGCTCTTTGAAAGACACCATTAAAAAAACAAAAAGGCAAGTCCCAGAATGGGATAAAATATTTGCGATACTTAAAGGACATGTTTTCAGAATAAATAAAGACGTCTTTAAATTAATCATAAAAAGACAATCCATTTAATAAAATGGGTAAAATGTTTGAAAACATTCTTTGTTTTTTAAGTTTTTTGTTGGGGAATATTGGGGAACAGTGTGTTTTTCCAGGGCCCATCCTCCAAGTCGTTGTCCTACAATCTAGTTGTGGAGGGTGCAGCTCAGCTCCAAGTCTAGTCACCATTTTCAATCTTAGTTGCAGGGGGTGCAGCCCACCATCCCATGTGGGAATTGAACCGGCAACCTTGTTGTTGAGAGCTCGTGCTCTAACCAACTGAGCCGTCCAGCCGCCCCTGAAAAGATTCTTCACAAAAGAATTTATACTCATGGCTGAGAAGCACATGAAAAGATGTTCAGCATCAGTGGTCATTAAGGAAATGCAAATTAAAACATAATGAGATCCCCCTAATCATAGGTGTGCGCCCATTAAAATAGTTAAAATTAAAAAGACTGACAAGAGGGGTAGTAGATTGGGCGGGGGGTTATCACTTTGTAAGGGGTGTAAATGTCTAACTAGTACATTGTTTTGTACACCTGAAACTAATTTAAAAAAACACCTGACAACGCTGAAGGTTGACCAGGATGTGGAGCAACTGGAACTCTTATATACGATTGATGGGAAGGAATCATGGTACAATCACTTTGTAAAACTTTTAGGTGGTTTTTATGAAGTTAAACATACCATTTAGTCATTCTATTCCTAGGTATTTACCCAACAGAAATGCGAACATGTATCCATACAAAGTCTTGTGTATGAATGTTCATACCCGCTTTATCCATAATGCCCCAAAACTGGAAAGAACCCAGATGTCATCAATAGATGGAGGGATAAACAAAATTCGGACTGTCCATAGAGTAGGATATTCAGTAATTAAAAAAAATAAAACAAAAAACTACTGACACATAAAACAGCATACATACATTTCAAAATCATTATGTTGAGCGAAAGAAGCTAGATGCAAAAGAGTATCTATTGTCCCGGGTTTTGGCACAAAAAAAGAGTACCCTCATACCTCGGAGATATTGTGCGTTCAGTTCCAGACCATTGCAATCAAGTATCATGATAAAGCGAATCATCATCTTTTTGCTGGTGGAGGGTCTTGCCTTGGATGTGTTGAAAACGTACCATCTGTGAAGTGCAGTAAAGCAAAGCACAATAAAAGGAGTTGTGCCTGTATATACTGTATGATTCCATTTATATAGAAATTCTAGAAAATGCAGCTCACTCTGTGATGACAAAGTAGGTAAGTGGTTGCCTGGCACCAAAGGTGGAGGGACGGATGGGCTGCAAAGGAGCACAAGGAAACATTTGGGGTGCGGGGGTGATAGCAGTATTCTTTTGTTTTTTCTCTCTTTCCCTCAAACTTGGTTTTAAAGGGTTAATAGCAGTATTTTGTTTCTTGATTATGGTGGTGGTGTCACAGGTATATATATCTATCAGACTCATTGAATTGTACACTTTAAATTGGTGTAGTTTATTCTACATAAGTTATACCTCAAAAAATTATTTATAAACCAAAAAGATAAAAAATGAAATGAAAATGAAAAAGATGAAAAATACTCAGTGTTGGTGAGATATATGCAACCAAAACCCTCAGACCAGCAACTAAAAAAGATGGGAAATGAAGAATATAAGAAAAAGGAACAAACAATAATTAGAATGACTTTATAAAAACATAGCTCATAATTTCAAGGTCCTTTTTTTTTTTTAACCAAATGCATGCTTGTAAAAAAAATAAGACAAACTATATTACAAAGGGAAAGTCCATTGGAATCGATAACTGTTAACAATTTAACTTGTCATTTTAAAAAGTAAGAAGTGGAGAAAGTGAATTTAAAATGCTTTTTAGACAGCATGACATGAACAAGAAATAAAGGATAAACTTGAGTACAAATGAGGAAGAATATGAGAATAGGAGTCAATATTAATGGATAATGGGGAGTTGAATAGAAAAATGGTGCAAAACACATCTGGGAGAGAGGGCAGGTAGGCAAGCAGACTGCAGTGTGGCTGAGGGGCTTGTTTAAAATTATACAGACTCTCCAAGTTGCTTTAATTATGCATCTTCAGGTAGAATTTTTAAAGCTATTTGATTAATAGTTTACAGTGTATATGGGAGGAATCGAAATCCAGTGCTTTCACCTCAGATTTCTTTATCCAATCTAAACCTGCATTCGAATGCTTAGGATAACTTAGAATTATTGTAACACTGACATAATTGTTGACAGATTTGTAGCCTTACTTAACTTTGACAAATGTTTACAAGTTAGAACAAATGTTTCTGATTGTTTGTCAGAACCTGCACATATAAACCACTCAAAATTCCTGTTTGATAGATTCTAAATGATTAACTGAAGCAAATGATTTAAGCAACATAATTCACTTTTTACTAGGAAGGTAGTACTAAGAAAGCTTCTAGTTTCTTGGCATCATTTCAGATTACTAAATTGAAATCCATTAGTTGTAGGAATTTTTTTTTTTTTTTTTTTTTTACAATTTCAGCATGGGCCTATATGTGACAAACCCTGAACTTGTAAGCTCATAAATATCCCACTCTGATTAAAAGAAATACAGTGTATACTGCTCCAATCATATATTGTCTTGACATTAAAATAAATGCCGCTACTCTTGTGTATTCCCAGAAAAGATTGGCTGTGACCATTGAAAAATAACTGATTTTTCTCCTTGTTTCAGCTGCAACTTGAAATTCATTGTATTTCAGCCTATAATTTCCTTTTTAGACGGCTTTTTCTTCACTTCCATTTATGAAAACTAAATTCTTGGTTTCTTAAGGTATGCATGCCCATTGATTCGGAAGGGTTTATTTATGGGGCTTTGTAGAATAGTGATGCCTTTAAGAAAGACTGTAGAAAGCTTCGTAATATAAAGTTGTCTGGGTGCTGTGTCCTGGCCTTACTGTCTCGGGCACTTGATTAGAACCAGATTTGAACAGCCAAGAAAAAGTTGCCTGCTCACGAAAGCCCCAAGATTCAGGCGAGTCCTTCCGCCACCTTTGCAGGGCTGATTTGGGATAGTCACCATTCGCGCCGACAACACCTTAAGTGCACAACCCCTGGATCCCCTTTTCTGTCTCTGTCTGTCTTTGTCCACGACTACGCGTAGCTTTACCGAAGGTCCATTATCTCAGAATCATCAGCACATGTCACTCCCACTCCTCAGGAGTTCCTGATCCCGGGTCAGAGTCATGCTTTAACCTGCGCCGCTCACCTTAGACACCGTCTTTTCCATTTCTGCCTAGAACGGAATACAGGGAAGGCAAAGGAAGGGCGTTGAGGAGAGACCAAAGTATGGAAGACAACATTTTTTTCAGTCGGCTGGGTAGAAAAGAGAATCTGAGGTCCTTGTGGTCCATCTCTCTTGCCACCTCCTCGCCCCCGCCCTTCTCTAGCCCGTCAGGATGGTTTGAGTGCCCTGCCGTAGTGCTTCTAGTACATCCTGTTTCTGTCATTGTTCCTTGTACGTTACCAGTTGGCTCCCACACGAGGCAGAACTGAATGCGTGTAGGAAGTTATCCATCATTCTCCAGGGCCTAGCATAGTGCCTGGCACACAGTAGGTACTCAGTTTGCATAACTAAGGAAATGCCCACACATAGTGTTGGCCAGGATGAATTTTGAAAGGTGTTTAGTTTCCTTTGGTAAGTCAAAATTAATGATCATAATAGCGTCATATGTCTGTGGGGAGGCCCCCCTGCCAGTGTAGCATGGCGACCAAGGACCAGGCCTCTGGAGTCAGACTGCCTGGGTTCAAATCCCAGATGTGTGACCTGAGGCAAGTTACTTAAGTTCTCTGTATCTCAGTTTCTTGGCCTATAAAATGGGGCTAATAAAAAGAAGGTTACTGTGAGGACCAAAATTAGGTAATTTAATCCTGAAGCATACGTTCCTAGTGACTGCTCTTTATTTAGTACTGTACGGCCTTCCTGAAAACTATCGATGCTGCATTTTTATAAATCAAGTTACGTTGCAGATTTATTAAGAGAATTTGGTATTAAAAGGTTACTTGGTGACTTATGAATAGCACCAATGTTTTTACAGTTATCCAGGTAGAAGTTTTCAGCATTTTCTTTGACAGCTTTCCCCACTGCCGCCTCCAAAAGCCCAGATACACATACATACACTTAATCAGTTAAGTCCTGTAAATCCTGCCAGCAAAATGTCTCTTCCTTTCCAAGTAATCCTACACACCTTAGCCAGATGAATCTTCCCAAAGCACAGCCTCGGTCTTGTTAGCCTGTTACAGAACTCTTCAGGGACGCCCCCTGCCTACTGAATTAAGTGCTGTGTGGACTCCTTGGCCCAGCTTCTGGCGCCTTCAGAATGGCCCTCACCCCTTCCTAGCCTTATCTGCTGCTCTCCAGGACATGCCTCGTGCGTCAGCTAGACTGCCCCCCACCCTCCAAAAAAACCTCAGGCTGTTAAAAGTCTACCGTTGAAGACCACTCAAATGCCACCTTTTTCTTTTTTTTTTTTTTCAATATTACATTTATTGGGTGACACACCTCTTTCTTAAAGAGTAAAAAAAAGTCTTCCCAGCTAAATGTGTTCCCACCCTCCTCCTCTGGACCAGCAGAATATGTTCCCCTCTCAGGACGCTGAGGAGCTGCCCTCGTGCAGGTTCCTGACTTGTTACCCCTTCGTGGTCACAGGCTGCCCAGAGAAGAGACTGCCTTACTTATTTCTGACCCTGGTTGGACCCGGCACTCTTGCCCTTCAGTGCTCAGTAAATATTTAAACTGGGTTTGTTCTTGAAATGCTTTTTGTGGGAGAAGACAAGTACAGTTACTATGTGCAATGCACTGTTCTTCTAAACGTTCTACACATTACGCCGTTTCGTCCTCACTGTTCCCCAATCAGGGGTAGGCACTGTTATGTTAGTATTCTGATTTCCAAATGGAGAAACTGATGCCCGGAAAAGTTATCTCATTGGCCCGAGGACTGAGACACAACTAGTGAGTAACCTACCCAGTGTTCTCAATAATTTTAACCTGGCTTACCCCCTCGTCCACAGTGTCTTGTAACAAGTATAAGCACGGTGGCACACTGCCCACTTCTCAAAGAATCAACGCTCTGCACTTACTTGAGTGATGTGCTCCAGGGTAAAAAAAACTTCTACTTAATAAATGCTAATAAATGGCGATCACGTAAACCTGTAGGGAAAAGAAAATATTGGTACTTGTTTCTCCCTTGAATTTTTCATTTGAATCAGGAACAGGCAACCATGTAACAGTATAAGGAGGTGTACGTGGGGTACAACGGAGCCCTGGTCCTTAACTTTTGCTCACAAGGATGAGAAGAATCCAGCCACTGATGTTGACGAGGGGGGTAGAGCTATTGGAGGGGTTGGGAGGGAAGGGACTGGCTGAAAAATAACCTTTCGAGCAGTTTGGGTTCATTTGGGGTCGTTTGTCAGCTGTCAGCCCACTTGGGTTCATCTTATCTCCAGCCATGCACAGGGAAGTATTTCCCAGCTTCATTTGTTGCCTGTTTCTCCTTGATTCTAAGTAATTTTAGTTTTTTGTTACCACTCCTGATAAGTCAACATCTGTAGTTTTGGTTGTTTTCTTGAGGTACTGAAGAGTGACATAGTCATAAATTACCCGTGCATCATGGGACAATCCAGAAAGACACTTTGTTGTCATGGGTAACAGCAGAGTGGTCCCTGCTGCTATGCTGACCTCTCCGTGAGGTTTGTCTAAACCCCTGTATAGGAAAGAGCCATCCATGACTTTGGAGGCAGACAGCCTGGGTTTGAATTCTCCTTTTGTGGTTGCGTGTGCTTGGGTTAGTCACTTAACCCTTCTACGTTGTTTCCTCTTCTGTAAGAGAGGATCACGGTACAGCTAAAAGGTGGTTCTGTGGAGCAAATGATAGAATGTGTGGAAATGGAATACAGTGCCTGACACTATAATGTTAGTGCCTCCAAAGCACCCTACCCTGCCCCCAATCAATGTAATGCATTGCATCTTTTATTGTTTATTGGAACTTATTTCTGGCATTTTTTTGTCTCCCTTTAATAATTAGTTTTCAGAGCTGCTTCTCATTTTCCTACATACTCTTCCCACACGTGAATTTACTAATTATATTTTCATAAAATGCGTACACCTGTGTTTCTTCTTTTGCACAATCTTGGAAACTAGTATGGCCGTCAGGATTCTGAAAGTTGGAGCATGTGCTACATGCACTCATTTAAAAGGACCCTTTTGTGAATTTGGCTTTTCTTGAAACAGAGCACACCAGTAATGCTTTCCACGTTTACCTTCCCTATCTGTACTCCTTTCTGCTGACTGGTTTGCTTGTTCTGGTCGGAATGCTGGCAATTGCTGCCCACCTGAGAAATTCCTACAGATGTTCCAGCCTCTGTCTAGTCTGGATAAGCCACAGGAAGGTTAAGATCTTGTAAAATAGCCACCTTCTTAGCCTGTTTCCTCTAGACCCTGCAGCAATGTTGACTTTTGAGAAGCTGATTAACACAGACCGAGTTTACCATCTCTGGGTCTTTGGTCTGGCACACGTTCTTGGTTAATTCCCAGGGCTTGACATTTACACATGGACACCTGGGCAATCTGTCTTTGCTTCAAAGGATTGAGTAACACAGTTTGGAGCTGACTTAAAACTATTTTTTTCCCCTCATAAGTTGGGCCCTGAGCATCTTTCATAAATCAGGAATGTTTCTTGGAAATGTAATTCTCACTAAACGTAGTCCAAAGGGTACTTTTCTAGAAAAGCTCGTTCTTGTTTGTCGTAACAAATGCTCTTGATGATTGTAATAGCATTGATAGAAACATGATTGAACAGGAAAACATGCCCACTATAAATAGGTCAGTTTGATATTAATCCATGTTCAAAGCATAAAAATAGCTTTATGAAACACAGACAGCTCTAGGAAAATCTTTTATATTTTAAAGCAATGAACCTGAAGGAATCCCCCCATTTAAATAAGTGAGGGTGCCAAAAAAATGTATACACATTTTAAGAAAGGAAAAAACAATTACGCTGATGGGAACCACTTTGAGCACCTCTTGTAATTGCAGAAGTCAAACGTGACTTGTATTCATCTTTTGTTATCGGTATATATTGAGTATTACAATTTCAATATAGTTTTTTCCTTTCTTCAAATGTAAATACATTTTTTGGGGTACCCTCTGTATATCAAAACCTGATGTATTCCTAGAAACAATTGCTAATGCCAGTGAAATATAGTCAACTATGCAAAGAGTAGGGGAAAAGGTTCTGATTTTCAGCTGTGGGTCACCCACAGCGTGATCCTAAGTGAGTTGTATTTCAATAGAGGATTTACTATTGCATTGCACTTTTGACTTCTTTTGGGTTTTATTAGACAGGTAGCAGAACTTACTAGCACTTACTGAATTGTGTCAGACACTGCTCGGTACCTTACATTTTCCTTACACAGCAGCCCTCGAAGGTTGTTCTCACTTTGTAGATGAGCACGCTGAGGCTGGGCGAGGTTAAAGCATTGACCTGAGGTCAGAGTTACTACTAAGGAGTCGAGCAGGGGTTTGCACTAGGCCTGTCTCCTGGAACATCAGTGCACATGCTGGTCGACGCAGCAGGAGAGGAAGGAAGCCTGTTGTTTTTTGGAAGCTGTATCTTGCAGACATTTAAGAATAAAGTTGTTTGGCCCAGGGCTTCCAGGATCTTAAAAACTTGCTTGTGATTCCTGTAGCTCCTCATACTTGCAGACTGCCAGTTGAATATGGTAACGTCTTTGCTCGGACATCTTGATGTAAGTTATTATCAAAGTAAAATAGAATTGCTTTGCAATTTTAAGTTTTAGATGCGAATCAAATTGATCACTATACATTAGGCTTATGGATTTAGGAGCTTGGTTTAAAGTGTTAACTGTAAGCTGGAGTGAGATCTTAATTATCACATAAATAACATACTAAACGGACCAATAAAATGGGTCTGTGGTCTTTTTTTTTCACCCCCTCTGAAATTTTATAGAAATCTTTTCTAAGAGAATTTCTGAGGATTTTTTTTTTCTGTGCCTCTCCGAACGATGAATTATTCCTCCTCAATTGAAAATCCATTGGCCTGCGCCCTCCACAACTAGATTGAAGGACAACGACTTGGAGCTGATGGGCCCTGGAGAAACACACTGTTCCCCAGTATTCCCCCAAAAAATTTTAAAACAAAAAAAGAAAAAGAAAAAGAAAGAAAATCCATTGACAATTGCACCGTTGACTCAGTTGCTTCTGCAGGAGCACGTATTGCTCTGACTTGTTCTGTTTAGGGGCTGACGTCCAAAGTCCCTTTGTACCCCAAGACTGCAGTCAGATTACGGAGCCTGTTTGTTAATTCTTGCTGATTGTTCGCTTCCCGATTATTTGCAGTGAAGTAAAGCTTTATGGTATGTGGCATGGTCAGAGCAAAGATTTTTCTAAATAAAGTTGCATTGACTACCTGGAAATTGTCCATATGTCGCAGTAATAGCCATCACCATGTATTTCTGCCTCTTTCTTACACAAACTGGGGCTTAAGGTGTACACTGGCATACTGCTGTTGTTACTCTTTTACATTTGGTATAAAATCCACTTGGGCATAAGATAAGGCAATATTTTGCATGTAGTCAGTGGGAGTGCGTTCTGTTGTTGGGTTATTAAAATAGTATCGGATGAACTGTTAGGGAGTTGTTCCTTCCTAAAAATGTGTTTTTATCTAACCAGCCAGTTTTATGATGTCCTTTTGGGCACTAAGCATGCATTAAAGTGCAGGGTTAGATTGATTTGGAGTAATTTCGTTCTGAAAGAAATGGTGCCAATTCTTTTTCCTCTCCAAAGAAATGGTTTCAGAGTATGGGCTCCTTGCCTAATGTCAATTCCATAAGGCTCCTCTGTTGTGGGTTTTTCTTTTTCTTTCTTTCTTTTTCTTTTTTTGCCGTACCCCCCTCATCCCCCCATAAGTGGACTTTGCCATGAGGAAGATATGTACCTATAAACAGGCATTTCTTTACTTTCAGGGTTATTTGTCATTCCAGACAGCGTGAACCAAAAGAGCAGGCTGAGTGGGGGAGGCAAAGTTATATAAACTGTATTCATAGTTAAATATTTGCTTCCAGGGAAGGTGAAAAATGCTTTGTACTTTTCTTTTGGCTTTTTTCCTCTAAGGGAGCTTGTCATGCAGCAACAGAAAAAAGTGGCCAAAGGCAGAGAAAGCTCTTCTCTTTTCCATGTTGGTTTGTTTTTATTGTAAGACAGACCTTTCATGTTTTATTGTTATGAAGTTTAAACCTGGCCTAGAGGTGCCAGTCTTTAGTGGAAACAGCTGCAGAGTTGGTGTCCCCTGATCAGGTGGGACTTTCTTTGAAGCAACATGTTGCCTTTTAAAAGAAAATTGAGCATGTGGGAACTTGAACCTGTAAAACTCATCAGCAGTTCCACCATTGTTTATCTCTTAAATAACTGAGATAGCTGACTTTAAAACATTGGCATTTAAAAATCATTTTTCGCATTTCTTTTTTCTGAAGAGAATCCTCTTGTTATTTTGTGTCTTCAAAACACAGAAATGGGGGAGGTATCACTTAAGAAGTAAAGCAATAGCAGCCCAGGGTAACTCGGATCATAGAGCACACTCCGTCTTTCGGCGAGTCCGAACTGTGACTGTGCGCTCATATTTACACTTACAGATAAATGTCTTTCCGAGGAGCAGCACTGGGTGGTTGGCATGTACCTGAACTGAAACGAAGTCTAGAGGCTACAGATTTTCTACTCCTAATGTTGGCGGATGTTGGAGCCCTTCTCTCCTCTTTGTGGCTGAGCAATACTGCTAGAAGTGGCCTCCGCATCATTCTTGGTCTACTGTTAGGAAAAGCTGAGCATCAGAGAGCTTTCTTTCCTTGGGGGGAAAACAGGAGAGACAGGCATGGAGTCAGAGGGACAAGAAAAATGCTGAAATATTTTCCTTTTGGGCTTTTGATTTGTTTGCCAAAACATTGCCTTCCAGATGGAGAAGACCGAAAGCTCTGATTGTAAGCCATTATGTTTTTACTGGCCTACCTCCCCATCCCATCGCCTGGTTTGAAATCTGTCAGCCTGTCCAAATCCTTTACCTCATTTTCTAGTACCAATTTACTGTCTTACTCATCTTCCAGCTGCGAGGGGGTGAGGCAAGCCTCTTTGAAATTGAACCCGGTGCCATTTTATAAACCGAGCAACAGCAGAGCCTTGCCAAGGAGTATCAGTTGCGATAGCCCCCATTTCTCTGAAGTTCTCGAATCAAGCCCACCAGGTAGACTTGTGTCTATGACATGTGCGGTCAGATTAGTCTGGGAATGAATCTGAACAAGCCCTTTTGGCCTTGTGTAGACTTGTTACTACCCCGGTTGCCTAGCGTTCTGGGCTGTTGCATGGGAAGTACAATTTATTTTTTGGCTGTCTCTTACTGTACTGGCAGTTGAAATCTCGACGCTCCAGTTTCCCTTGGGAAGTAGTGATTGTTGGGGGTTGAAATCATACGGGAATCCAACGTCAGGACATAGTAGGTATAGTGGCTTTGGAGTCTGGCAGGCTTGGGCCCAGTTCACTGCTCTACCACGAACTAAGCAGAGCACGTTGTTTTCTGCATCTGGAAAATGGGGCTAATACCGTATCACGTTGTTTGATTTAAAAGATAATTTGGGAGGGGGAGGAAATGTTGGGTACTCCTGAGAAATACTGAAATGTTAGTTCCTTTTCCTTTTTATTATGTCAAACTTGAATAGTTTAACTGTTACGGTCTGTAAACTGACTGGTTTTCTACCATTTTATTACATGATAGGGAAATTGGGATAACGTGAGTGAGTTTCAGATATTGCATGTTAAAGTTGGGCAGCAAACCAGGACCGAATGCAGGGGCTATTGGACAGGACAAAGTAATGATTTTTAATTAAAATTCATATTTATAGAGGATACAGTCATAGGAAAGAAAGCTACACCATGGCCACACATGTATGGTAGGGAAGAATTATCAGTAATCATTCTGGGTAAATAGCATAGATACTTTCTTCAGGCCAGTATCAGCTGGAGTGTCGCGTAGGTGGATCAAAAAAGATGTGGTTTAGCTTCCTTGCTGGTGATGAAGTTCTCTGTGTTTGGAGCAGAAAAGGTCAGGTTGGTTGACAGGGAATACTTTGAGTATTCACCCTGCAGTCGCCTAAAGTCATGGTTAGACAGAGCAGAAGCTCTTGGAATTTCAGTAGCACAAACTTGAAAACCATTAAGGCCAGTGAAAATTGGGACTTTTCTGTGGTGCTTAATGTAAAGACCTTAGTCAAGGGTTATGTGTGCCCATGACAGACAGACAGTAATCAGAATATTCCACAAGGTTTGAAAACAATTGTCAAGCTGAAGAAAATAAAAATCAGATTTGGTTCTTTTCCTTGGCTTGTATAAATTTTTTGATAATGAGAAAATAAGTTCATCACAAAGTTTGGGACATGTATCACTACAGTATGTAAGGTGATTTTTTTTTTCCCCTAAAGTGGTATCACAGACAAATATTTTTATTTTAATAGTTCTACATTCATCTGAGCATACCTTATGAAAAAATACATAGCTAGCATTCAAATCTATGATTTCACCAATATTATTATTTAAGTTGAGGCTAAAGTTATTTAATTAAATACATGCATTGATTTTCTGTTTAAAAAGAAGACTATTAAGTATATAATTGTGTAGGTGATGTATAGATAGCAATAATTGAATGAACAGGGTTTGAGAAATACTGGTAAAAATGAGAATTTGGTCTTTTTTTCCAAGCTCAGATTCTTGTGAAGTTTAATTTAAAATTCGGTATTTAAAATTTATTTCTACCAGACCATTAAAATGGGCTCACGTGTGTTCTTTTATTTTGAAAAATAACGTGGTTAAATTGCCCTATGAGTAAAATGAGGGTAGGGAATTAATCTCCACATTTGGGACTTTTGAGGAAGTGCATTCCGTCTGTCTGGACGCTCTGACTTGTGACACCTTTAGGAATTGTTCTGGATCACTCCTTTCCATCTTCCTCAAAAAGTAGCCATCACCCAAAGTGCTGAAACGACAAACGGAGCTTCCTGTTGACATTTTTATCTGATGTTCTGGCTGTGGCACCCCTACTCAGATGGGTAGGAGTGCCCCAGATGCTGGCGGCTATTCACAAGCAGTGCAGAGAGCATCTCCTTAAGAATTCTTGGCTTGTTCCCCACCCCCAGACTTGTTTAGACAGAATGGGAAGACTTTTTATCCCCTATTGTGGGCAGGGGACCAACGGCATCTGTAAAGCTCCTGACAGTAAGAAGGAAGATTGGAAATGCAAAAATCAGCTCTACCAAATTATGGGGGAAAAATCTTTTATAGATGTTCACGTTTATGAAATGTTTATTTTATTTTTGTCAAGTTACTATTATGAGATTTACCGTGCTTTTTTTCTCCTTTGCAGGTACTGGTTTTGGATTAGGACTTGTTTTCTCACTTACCTTCTTTAAAAGTAAGTGTGCCATTTAACTTTTTGTTTTGTCTGATTGTCCTTTTTAAAAATTATTCATTTTTTTCAATTACAGTTGACATTCAATATTATTTTATATTAGTTTCAGGTGTGGAGCATAGAAGTTAGACATATGATTTACAAAGTGATCTCCCCAATTAGTCTGGTATCCACCTGGCACTGTACATAGCTGTTGCAACATTACTGTCTTCCTGATGCTGCACTTTACATCCCCTGCACTTTACATCCCCGTGACTATTTTGTAACTACCAATTTGTACTTCTTAATCCCTTCACCTTTTTCACTCAGCTCCCCAACCTCCCTCCTCTCTGGCAACCATAAGTTTGTTTTGTGTATATATGAGTCTGTTTCTGTTTTGTTTGTTCATTTATTTTATTAAATCATTACATATATGTGTCTGTAGCTAAGTAGGGAATTGTAAGTTGAAGACTAAAAGTGGGGTCTCAGCTTACACCTGGTGAATAAATCATCATGAATGAGGGAGGGTATATAGGATGGTGTTTCTCCATGTATATTTTATTTTATTATTTTTAAATTTTTTATTGAGGAAAGGGAACAGGACTTTATTGGGGAACAGTGTGTATTTCCAGGATGTTTTATTGGGGAACAGTGGTGTGTTTTTCCCAGGACTCTCATCAGCTCCATCCAAGTCAAGTTGTTGTCCTTTCAATCTTAGTTGCAGGGGGCACAGCCCACCATCCCTTGTGGGAGTCGAACCGGCAACCTTGTGGTTGAGAGGACGCGCTCCAACCAACTGAGCCATCCGGGAGCTCAGTGGCAGCTCAGCTCAAGGTGCCGTGTTCAATTTTAGTTGCAGGGGGCACTGCCCACCATCCCTTGTGGGAGTCGAACCGGCAACTTTGTGGTTGAGAGCACGCGCCCCAACCAACTGAGCCATCCGGGAGCTCAGCAGCAGCTCATTGACTTCATTCTAGTTGCGGAGGGCACAGCTCACTGGCCCATGTGGGAATCGAACTGGCAGCCCTGTTGCCCAGAGCCCGCGCTCTAACCAACTGAGCCACCCGTCCACCCCTCCATGTATATTTTATAGCTTTGTTGAGGTATAATTGATATACAATAAGCTGTACTCATTTCAGTGTAAAATTTTAATAATTTGACCTATATATTACATGTATATAAGTGAAATTATCATCCCAATAAAGAAAATGAACATATCAGAGAAAAAAAGTAGACCACCTCAGGGATGATGTAGATGCCTGATCACTGCACTGTACACCTGAAGCTGAAGCTGAACAATACTGAATGTCAACTACAAGTTTATATATATATATATATATATATATGTATGTATGTATGTATGTATGTATGTATATATATGGTTACAGGAAGCAGAGTACAGTATTAGGAGTAGAGACAGTGGAAATGTGATGGCTCTGTGCGATGTTAGAGGGGTAGTGGATGGGGGGTTATCCCTGTGTGAGGGATATACATGATAAATGTCTAACTAGTACATTGTTTTGTACACCTGAAACTAATAAAAAAAAAAGTTTAAGTGTGACTCTTACTACCTTGCCAACATAATGTCCGTGTGCATACATACACATAGAAGGGACACTTCTGGAGGGCTCATCTCTATGGTCTGCCAACCCATCCATTTATGGGTTTGGGTAGGCCACTGTAAATGAGTTAGACAGAGAATGTGGACTCAGAAGCGATCAAAATGTGTTGTTGAACATCCCAGAATTCCCCCTGGATGTTGAGTCAGAGTACCTGGTAACTAGGATATCGTTTTAAGAGCCTGTAGTTTATGCCAGTGAGTCATTTGGCCAAATCTACATACTCAAATATTTCTAGTTAATTATAATTTTTTCTAAAGGAACTTGAAAAGGAGAGTTCTACTGGTAATAAAAACAAGTGGACCAGAAGTACATATGCTTTTTGGCCAAAAACTATCCTAAGCAAAGGGCAGGCAACATCCCTTTCATTCTGTGGGAAAACTTCTGAAGTTTGAATATTGACCTCTTTCCATAAGAACTGGTGGGGAATACATAACTAGAGAATCATAATTAACACAGAGTAGTGATATGAAATAATCATTTACAGGATGGGCATAAGTGAACCTCAGGACTTACTAGAATCAAAATATGTAAATATTGGTGAAATTCTTACACATTTTGAAAATTCAAGCACCTTACTGAAAGGTGGTATTATTTGTGTTAATGTTAAGAAAATAGTTAAAGTGAGCAAATGATTGGAACTGATACAGAGAAGTTAAAAGGTTCAACTGTGTCTACTGTTTTCATATTGTACCATTACATAGCATAGGTACTTAATAAGTACTTGCTAAATGAATAACTTTACTAATAGACTCCCTCTGCCCTTTTCTGACCATTGATGAAACATCGGCAAAATGTGGCATAGTATGATGCGTGTTGAATATTTATTGAACCCTAAGCAAATGTATTTAAGCCAGAGAAAAAGCTGTATCTTCTCTTAACGGTTCCCTGTTGGGATTTTTCCTTTTTCTGTTCACTAGGAAGAATGTGGCCGTTAACCTTTGGTTCTGGCATGGGATTGGGAATGGCCTACTCCAACTGTCAGCATGATTTCCAGTCACCATATCTTCTACATGGAAAATATGTCAAAGTATGTACAGAATTGATAATTCTCTTTCTTCCCGAAGAAAAATAATTTTCTCTTGAGTCTCCAAAGAATTCTTTATAGTATATATGAGTATAATTAATAAAGTGTGTGTGTCATGTGACACCACTGAAATCCTACCTGCTCTTTGGCCTTAGGGATGACACTGCTCTGGTGCTTAAAGTCCCTCCCCTGAACCCTGAGTGGCAGACGTGCATTCACATACCATGTTTACCCAAAAGTAAGACCTAGCCGGACAATCAGCAGGAATGCGTCTTTTGGAGCAAAAATTCATATAAGACCTGGTCTTATTTTATTATAAGACCTGGTCTTATTTTATTATAAGACCACGTCTTATATAATGTAATATAACATAAGATCGGGTCTTATATGAATTTTTGCTCCAAAAGACGCATTCCTGCTGATTGTCCGACTAGGTCTTACTTTCGGGGAAACATCGTATAGACTCATGTTAGCTGACTGGAATTGACAAACCTTTCTGAAAGTTTATCATTCTGGTAGATTTGCATTAAATATCTATAGGTAGCACTTTTGGTCACGATCTCAGCGTGCCCTGTAAACGTCTCACACATACACATGCTAAACTGAAAGACTTCTAGGTCTCAGCCCTCGTTCTGCTTTTTATTGGAGAGGACGGCGCTTGGCTCTAAGTCCCACATAATTCTGCAGATGCATTTTTCATGACGCAGACGAGACGAAAAATTATAACGCATGCCTCAAGAGGGGAGAAGGGAGCCCGTTTCCTAAAGTTGCTGTGTCGCAGCATTTCCCGTGGCCTTACTTCAGATGACTGATTACCGTGGGGTTTTCAGTGAAAGGATCACGGGAAACTGGGTGCTCAAGGCCAGAGGCGTGTGTTTATTTTTGTATCCCAGGGTCTGGAACAAAGTAGGCACTCAAACGTCAAACGAATGAATGAAGTAAATGGCATATATATCCTATTAGATGTGTTCGTAGCCTCAGGCTTATAAGGCATCCTCTTTGTAGCAACACAAACTCAGCGAAGAACTTCACGTTCCCTGGATAGCTAGACTCGTGCTCTCTAAGTTGCCCTTAAGCTGCAATCGCTGTGGTTTGGGCCGCAGCAGGGGGCTAGTGGCGAGAGCACAGGAGCCAGGAGACCTGGGCTAAGTCCTGGGCATGGCTTGCTGTGTGATCTTGCGTTTTTCACGTCTGAGATTCTCTCTTCTATCGAATGAGAGGAATAATTTCTACTTACAAGGTTGTTGTGAGAATTAAATGGGAAATGTTTCTAAGCCGTGAGGTGCTATATAAATAGAAATGTTGGGGCCAACCAAGAAAGGTGATTGACTTGTCCATTGTTCCATCATAATAACAAGTAGAGCAGAAAATGCGGTACAAATGAGCGTCCCGATTTCTGCTCAAAAGCTGTCACCAAATCACAAGTGACCGTTTCCCGCCACAGCTCAGTAGCCTCTGTCGTAGAACCTGCACAGAATGGGAGCTGCCTAGCGACCATCTACGCGTGTTTGGAGAGAGGATTGGGAGCAGGGAGAGTGGGCCAGTTAGGTCGCCTGGCAGGCCTGTCGCCGCCCTCCATGTTAATGACCGATCTCTGCGCCAGAGCCAGGGGGACGTAATCAGAGGGACAGTGCAAGAAGAGGGGCTGCCGCGTGGCACCGAGCCGACGACAGGCAGTTCCCACTGCCCCCCACCCCTTCACTTTCTCGGCATCACAGCTGAATTTGGGGGAGAACCGACAGGAACAGAGAGGAGCTTCAGGATTTTTAATTGTTTAAAATGTTTTTATTGTTCCACACTGAGTTGCCATGGATAATGGCTCAGGGTTGGTTATATGCATATGACACACGTAATGGCTGGGAGTTACTGTGGAAAAGGTTGTTACGTTTTTTACAGCCTTGTGTGCACCGCTCCAAATGGCCTTGTAACTTTATCTGAACTTGAGTCTGCTTCAGCGTTGTCATCTCCCATTCTCTAAAAAAGAGCAAAATCCCAGTTTGGGGCTTTTTCAATGTCATCATATTATGGTAATTGCCTGTCGAGTGCCTGCTGAGCCCTGTGGATCATCGAGGTGCTTTGTATTCTTTCTCTAGACCGCCCCCGCCCCCAGTAGACATGTGAGAGGTTTTATTTTTCTCATGCAGAAGATGAGACCTCTGCATCTTCCTGAGGTTAAGAACCTTGCCAAAGACCCTGTCACTAGCAGGCTGTTTGGTTATAGCCCCATGCCCTTTGCACTCACCTGTGAGCCAGCCCCGGATGGGTTTTGTGCATACACTTATCCAGATTCCGATTGTCGAGCCCTGTTCTGCTTCTTTCCCATTCTCCTCCCTCACAGGTTGGAGAGCCAGTCGTAAGAACCTGGGTGGGGTGTTTACAGTTCTCTTGTGAGATAGTTTGAAAGCAAACAGCGTGGTAAGGTTTGGGGCCCGTAGGTCCTTTGGGTCTGACCTGCAGCAGCCAGTTAGAGAGGGCTGTCAAAATACTGCTGCACAGTTCTAACCTGAGTGTCCTTATTTTACCAGGAGCAGAAGCAGTGACTTTTACCTGAGAACATCCCAGTGGGAGGAAAAGAGAAATCATGTTTATTCCTCAGGAATATTGAAGTGCCCTGGAGTAAGCTGACATTCTCCTGTAACAATGTTATCAGCAATGCTTTAAACTCCAGCACAGTGTTTATGTGTTTGAAACCTAGTCTGTGTCTTGTTTTGTATTTTCTCTCTGGAAATTGCAAGGAGGTGGTCTTAAAAGAAATAAATTAAACAAAAATTGGCAGCCCAGTACATTGCCTGTGTTTCTTCGCCTTTGGTCTCCGAGCACGAGGAACCCGCCCGGTCCCAGCCTCTCTGAGAACCTTCCTGTAACCACAGCTGTTGTGCATTCCTCCCCACTCACCCCCTAATGTGCAGTTCTTAGAACTGCTCCCACCTCGTAAATCGGAGGTTGGAGATTGCTGCTGTGTTGTCTGATGGAGGTGACAAATGTCTGGAGGGGCCTTGCCTTGCTGTGGCAGCTCTTTATAATCTGTGTGTTGTTCTCACCGCTGGGCCTGGCAGGACACATTTCAGCTGTGCCTGCTGCACTGAACTCTGTTGGCAGAGTATGCCACCTGACTGTTGATGGCTCATTCCATGGATGTCACAGGTTCCTATAGATTCATGGAGCTTGACCCAATCTGGGCTTCAGCACTGGGGCTTTGTCCTGGGGTGGGGAGAGTGTGTGGCATCTCCACCCGGCTGGAAGGCCACATTTGGGGTTGATTTTATCTTCATGTGGCACCTGATGTTTGAGGACAAAAGGGCCACTTCTAATGCCCCTCTGACTTTATTCCTTTGGTTTCACTTGAACCAGGGAGGCTAGACACAAACGTAGTATTGAAAATAAACAGAACTCAGTCTTTCATCTTTCTCTCTATGATAAAATTACGATGGGCAGAACTTGATCCCACTTGTCCCTTTATACTGTAAATGTTCATGGAGCATCTACCATGAGCCAGTCACTGTTCTAGGCAGCAGGGATAAACAGATGAAAAGAGAGGACACAGGTGTCTGCCTTCAAGGAGCTTAGAGTCTGAAGGAAAGACAGATACGCAAGAGGAGGGTTATAGACAAAGTGTGGTGAGAACAGAGGAGAAGGAACAGTGAGGTCTCCGTAGGATGCTGGCAGAGGAGGAAATAACATGGGCTGGGACTTGAACTTGACTGGGGCACTCCAAACAGTCCAGACAAGAAGGAAAGCCGCGTGTGCAGGCTTGGAATCCTGGCAGTGCGTATTACAGTTGGGAAACTACAAGTGGGTCAGTGTAGCCAGCGCGTGCAGTGGGGAGGGATGAGGCGGGGTACCAGGGTGGAACTCGTGTCTGACCCCAGTTCCGGAGCAGTGATTAGACAGTTCTTGCAAGTGTTGTCATGAGCAGATTCAGGATAGAAATACCCACCTCCTTTTTCTCTCCCTCATCCTTCACTCTCTCCTGAAAGATATGCTAAGCTCTGGACCAGAAGAGGCAACCGTGGCTCTCTCTGCCCTTCACACCCAGGGTCCTCTGCTCTCTGGGCTTTTTTGTTTCTTTGGATGAGTTAAAGCTCAAAGACGGGCCCGAGCCCAGGACTGTAAGTCACGGCCATGGCTTGCCACAGCCACTCTGTGTTTTTCACTTTGCCCCCTTCATTCCATGATCAAGCCAACCCATGTAATTAAAAGAAAAATAACCTTGCAACCTGTTTCATCCCATACACTTGTCTTCTCCGTAATTGCTTTAAAAGTTAATATTTCCTCTCAATTTTTCCAGGCAGAGAGAAGAACAAGTCCCCTTCCAAAAAAAAAAAAAAAAAAGACAACAGAAAACAACGTGCTCACTAATTCTGTAGATATGTCCGAAGAATGTGGAGTGGAAGTGAACACTGGAATCAGTGTCTCTATCTCATTAGTTATTAGGGTTTAGATTTGGATGAATCCCTTTGCCCAGCATGTTTGAAATACCACTTCATGTGTTTTGAGAAACTGGTCAGCTCTGGGCCAAGACCAGCCAAAGGAAGCACTGGCTGTTTGCTTTAATCCCAGAGGACGTTGTATTTCCGCCTTGTGGCTCTTAGCAGAGACGGGCCCAAAGCACAATGCTTGATCTTGTCCCCGCTCCCTGCCCCCGTCTCCAATCGACCTTCAGAAAGTTCCAGCTTGTTGGCAAAGGCACAGATTCTGTTCTACTCTTAAGTTTCATTAGAAATTCAAGTCCTCTGAGGCCCTGTTCCCTTGTGGGGTTGTGAAACTTTGACTTTGCTTCTTGTCTGCCCTTCTGGAACCAAATAGAAGGAAATGCATGGGTTTGGGGAGAGAGTGATGGGAACCCAGCTGGGCACAGGATACTAGGATAAAGCTGTGGCGCCCCGAAAGTGGCCTGCTCTGCCAACATACATAAATACATACAGTCTAAGCTTGACACTGTATAATTTGGCCCAGAACAATATGTATTTTGAACTCATTTAGGTGAATGACTTTGGCAATCCGAGTCCCCACTGGGGGACCCTTTATCAGGCTATATTTGCCTTATGCAGAAGTATGCTTTTGTTCTGAGAAGTGGCCTCAGAACACACACCGTTGAGCCGGCTTCTTTAGTGAGTGTCATCCTCTCATCCATTTCAAAAAATCTAAGGATGCAGTCTTGAAATCCTGCTTACAGGAAATGCAGACACTGGGCATGAAGGAGAAACGGCTATGTAGTTTTGCTTTTCGTTTTTCCAAACCTCACTGTTTACATTTTTTTTTAATGTAACCAAGCCATAATTACATTTTACTTGTTGTGGTGCGAGCTGATTGTATTGTTGCAGGACTATTTTTGAACCTGTCCAAATAAACTCTGCAAAGTATTTCCACCAGGATGGACTCCACGGGGCTGAAACAGCCTTTGCCCTGAATGGTACTGAGACCCAAACAGTTTCCTGTTGCCTGCTTTCTAATTACATAAATGCAAAGGGTCGAAGGGAGAAAGTGGAAATTCTAAGTACCAAAAGGAATGTTCAATTCAGAATAACAGGCTCATCTGGAAGCTATCACCACTTTTTTCCTTAAGTGTGCTGCAAGCACCACTTCCCGTCGGACACCAAAGACCTGGGCAGGAGCAAGGTGGAAGTTGCCGTGTTCCCCGAGCAGCCTGTGTGTGGAGCGAGCCTAAGAGTCAGTGATAACAGTTACAGCCGTCAAATGCCTCCAAGGAAGAGGACAGACGGGAACAAGGTGAGAGGCAAGGAGGCGGGGCGATACGGCAGGAAGAGCATAGGATTCCGAGTCAGGGGACCTGGGTCCTACTCCACCATTTACTTGCCATGTGACCATGGGACTTGGTTCCTTAAGCTCTTCAAACTTCACTTTCGTCTGTGGAAGGAGAAAAGGTCATTCCTACCTTATAGACTTTGAGGGTCAAATACATATGCCGGTTACTAGTACTTAGAAAAGCAGTTGTTGCTATTTGAATCTGAGTAGAGTGCATAGTTTTAATGGTAGGTAGGGGACTATTCCAGAACAGAAAAGGCATAATCTTTGGGCTCAAGGAGTTGGCTCTTAGAGTCTAAATTAGCAAGATCCGAGGGAGAAAATAGTGTCTCAAATGAGTTTCTGGTATTAGAGAGCCTAAAAACTGTTAGAAAACTGCATCTTCCCGAGTAAGTATTAACGTCAGTTGTTTTCACCGTGCTCCGTGAAGATGCACATGGCTTCTCCTGTTCTGAAAGTCCACCTTAGCTTTTTAAAACTCAGGAGTACTTACTGAGCACACGGTCTCTGCTAGGTCAGGACAGGGGTGGCGGGGAGCAGAAGAGGACACGGAAGAAACTCCTCAAGGAGCTTCTGGCATGGTAGGAAACAGGACAATGACTGAACGTTTGCATTCGGGATAATAGCCTTCAATTGTGCCGTTGTCACTTAAGGAGTTCAGAGCCAGGAGGGGTAAGTGAGGGGTGGTGATGTCGAGAATTCTGGGAGGAATTCAGGAGTGGGCAGGCGTGAGTCTTTAATAGGGAGGAAACTGGGACTAGAAAAAGGAGCTCATTATTAAATGTCAGTCATCTTTCTCTATTCCTGGTCTAGCCAGTTTGAGCCAGGCAGAACTTAATTTGATCACTTCAAATGAATATATAATAATAGTATTTATTGGGTACATACTCTATGCCAATTACTGTTCTAAGGCTTTACATACATCATGATGCCTAATTTTTACAACAATCCTATGAGAGAAGTACTATTCTCATTTTATAGATGAAGATACAGGTTTTGAAAGGGTAAATTAACTTGCCAAAGGACAGACAGCTAAGAGATGATACAGGTGGGATTTTTTATTGATTCTACAACCCAGACTCTTTACTCTGTTAGGCTGGTTGGAAGCTGTTTAATCTGGGAAGGGTCATTCGCAATGGTTTCATCTAGTTTAAACCCGGTTTGACACAAACCTGATGGAACTAGTTGAAATTGGTCAGTAGTTTCATGGAGTTTAAATTGGTAAGAGCAGGATGACTCACTTTGAAATCAGCCATATTTGTTAAAAAATACAAATAGTAATTCCTGTGTTTATTAATCAGAAATATAATTGTCAATGAGAGCTTCAGGTCAATGTTACTGATGAGTTTTGCTAAATCCTTATAATAAATAAAGCATTGTGACATTTTATTGATCTATGCATCTTAAAAACTATACATACTTTTCAATTAGGTTTTTTTATTAGGGCATAATTTACAAACAGTAAAATGCACCCATCACTAGGTAGAAAATGGAAACCATTTTTATAATGTGTACTGATAATGTTTATTACCTTTATATTTCACTTTTTTTTTTTTAAAGATTTTATTGGGGAAGGAGAACAGGACTTTATAGGGGAACAGTGTGTACTTCCAGGACTTTTTTTTTTCCCCAAGTCAAGTTGTTGTCCTTTCAATCTTAGTTCAGCTTCAAGTTGTTGTACTTTCAGACTTAGTTGTGGAGGGCGCAGCTCAGCTCCAGGTCCAGTTGCCGTTGCTAGTTGCAGGGGGCACAGCCCACCAACCCTTGCAGGATTTGAGGAATCGAACTAGCAACCTTGTGGTTGAGAGGATGTGCTCCAACCAACTGAGCCATCCGGGAGCTCAGCCGCAGCTCAGCTCAAGGTGCCGTGTTCAATCTTAGATGCAGGGGGCAGAGCTCACCATCCCTTGTGGGACTCGAGGAACTGAACTGGCAACCTTGTGGTTGAGAGCCCACTGGCCCATGTGGGAATCGAACCGGCAGCCTTCGGAGTTAGGAGCACAAAGCTCTAACTGCCTGAGCCACCGAGCCGGCCCTATATTTTACTTTTAAAGGGTTATATATTTTTGTAATTTTTGATTGTGATATAATTTTACACTTATAGAAAAGTTGTGAAAATAGCACAAGGAACCCCTTTGTACCCTTTACCCATGTACCCGTGTTCACCAGTTGTTCACATTTTTCCTTATTTACTTTGTCATTCAGTGTGTATATAGTATTTTTGAGTCATTTGAGAGCAAGTTGGAGACATCATGCCCATTTACCCCTGAATACGTCAATGTATACGTATTTTCTAAGAATAAGGACATTATATAACCATAGTGCAATGATCAGAATCAGGAACTTACTATTCATACAATAGTATTCTCTAATCCACAGTACATATTCAAATTTTGTAAATTGTCAAAATAATATATTGTCGGGCAGCCGGATGGCTCAGTTGGTTAGAGCGTGAGCTTTCAACAACAAGGTTGCCGGTTCGATTCCCGCATGGGATGGTGGGCTGCGCCCCTGCAACTACATAAGATTGAAAACAGCGACTGGACTTGGAGCTGAGCTGCGCCCTCCACAACTAGATTGAAAGACAACAACTTGGAGCTGATGGGCCCTGGAGAAACTGTTCCCCAATATTCCCCAATAAAATTTATTTAAAAAGTATATATATATATAGTCTAGCTATTTCCCCCAGTCCAGGATCATGCATTGTATTTCATTGTTGAGTCTCTTTCTTTAATCCAGAACAGTTTATCAGCCTTTTTTCTTGGTCTTCAGTTTTTCGAAGAGTACAAGCCAGTTATTTTGTAGAATGTTTTTCATTTTGGGTTTGTCTGATGTTTCCTCATGGTTGGATTCAGGTTTTGCAGTTTGGGCAGTGAAGATGTGTCCCGTTCAGTGTTTCATGATAGCCATTTGTCTCAACATTAGTGATGTGAACTTTGGTCACTTGGTTCATTGGTGTTTGCCTGGTTTCTCCACTGTGAATTTATTATCTTTCTCTTTGTAACTAGTAAGTACATTGTGGGGAGATACTTTTGAGCCTGTAAATGCCCTGTTTGTTATCAAAACCATCATTAGTTTGAGCATCCAGTGATGATTTTCTGAATTCATTATTCCTTATTACTTGACATTCTGTGAGGAAGAACTTTCCCTTCTCCCCCATTTCTTTGTTCACTTATGTATATCAGAATGGACTCACAGATTCTCCTTTTATTATACTGATTATAAGCCATTACTGTCAATATTAATTACCCCAATTGTGCAGATTTTTCTAATAGGAGCTCTTTCAAGCTGGTGCCTGTGTCCTTTTGACATATCCAGTCCATTCTTTAAGCACCGGACAGCTCAGACTCTTGTATTTACTTTACCTCAACCTTGGAATCAGCCATTTCTCCAAGAAGCCCTCGTTCCTTTTAGTGAAGAGTGGCGGTTAGAAACCGAGGTCTGTAGGTGTGCTCATTGCTGTTTGTGTGTTATTGCTTCTAGGCCTCTCAGCACAGAGCTAGGAAGTGTGTGTGTGTGTGTGTGTGTGTGTGTGTGTGTGTGTGTGTGTGTGTGAGAGAGAGAGAGAGAGAGAGAGAGACAGACAGACAGACAGACAGAGAGACAGAGAGAGAGACAGAGAGAAAGAACAGAGACACACATTTCAAGTTCGTACTGACGTCTTAAGTCCAAAACCTAGGGTTTAGTTTGGCCTTTCCCCCGGTCGATAACTCCCTATCTAACAATGAGAAACTTGGCTCTAGGAATTTAACTTCTAAACAGAGTATTTATAAATGAGGTCTTCTTGGCTCCTGTGTATATATAGATAAGTGAAAGGATGCTTTGGTTCTTTGAGAGATGGTGTGTGTGTGTGTGTGTGTGTGTGTGTGTGTGTGTGTGTGTGTGTTTTCTCTGGTCTCTCAGTCTTTGCCTGCATGTGCCTTCCAGTTTCTGTCATTCCTCGCTTCCTCCCTTTTCTGCTGCCTATATCTCTGGATGTGCTCAAGACCCAGAGTACATTTTTGTCATCACAATATTTATGGCCTAGTTTTATCCTTACTATTTTTCAGGGAGGTAGTTGACTTGAACGTTTTCTACATTTTAAAAACTCCTAACTTAACTTCCTTTTTAAGTGGGTGGCCCTGACTGATCATTTCTATGGGTCAGTGACTTTCAATCAGACCAAAGCCTTCCCCAAAATTCTTACTATACAGCATCCTCTGTTCTCATCGGAGCGGCTTCCCTGGGTCACTGTGTCATGATGAGAAAGTCACTTGATCTCTCTGGGCCTCATTGTAAGAGGCTTGAGCCCTTCCTGCCACACAGTATAGAGGTGACGTCAGCCACTCTGTTATTGAGGAGCAACGTGAAATAGCCAGCTAAATAAGATTAGTTTATATTGGGTTGGTTGGTGCAAACGTAATTGTGGTTTTTGCAATTATGTATTTTTAACCTTTTACACCGCAATTATGTTTGCACCAACCTAATAATATAATCAGTTGTGTAACAACTTACCATAAAAAGAATCACCCCTCATTTAAACTGGACTATCAATTGTGATATCACATGATAGACTCTTTTTATATCAACAGAAGTAAAGTTAAGGCCCACCGCTGTTCCACAGTTTACTTTCTCTTCTCTGTGGTGGACTTCATGGATAAACCCCAAGTTCCACTCGTTTTACCGGGAAAAGCTCCCCTGTCGCGGAGTGTAAAGGAAATTATAGGTCTTTCCTTAAATCCATGCAGATACTCTTCTTGAAGACCAGGAGATAACGCCACAGAAGGTGAAGCGTAGAACATGTCAATTGGCAGCTACATCTATTAAGGTTTCTGGACTCCTCCCCGGGGCCCCAGAAAGCAGCCATAAAACTTCTTTCTGGCCTGGACCTGCAATCTGTAAAGTCCCAGTTCAGTGGAGGAAGGAGCACATTGGAGGGTTGCTTCCACATTCCCAGAATCTCTACAAGTCTTCCAGTGGCCTCCCAGCCTTCAGCCTCTCCCCTCCTGTCAGTCTTAACACGTTTTTACATGTTTTATACATGTTGTTTCCTGTTCAGAAATTTTTGCTGGCTCCCCAGTAACGCACAGATATAGATGGAAATGATTTAGCCTAGCATTTAAGGCTCTCCACCATCTAAATGCTATCTCTACCTACTACTGTGTGCCCTCAACCCCTCCATGGAGTAAGATGGAATATCTGATTCTACTCCTGAATCACTAGTGAATTTAGGCAAATCCCTTTCCTCCATGGGAAAGCATAATACAGTATTAGCCGCTATCACTTCCTGAGAGCCCAGCAGCCAGGCTCTGCATCAAGTACACGTCTCAGTGAATTCTCGAAGTAAGCCTGCAGTTGGATACTATTAAAATTCCTATTTCACAGATGAAGAAACTGAGGCTCAGGACGTGCATTACTTGAGTAAGGTACGAAGGCTTTGTGCTAAAGCCTGGGCTTGATCCCGGCACTCTGACGCAACCGCCTTCCCTCTGCTATATACAAACCTCCCTAAAATAGCTTTCATTTTCTGGAACACGTGCTATTTTCCAGGAACTGTGCCGAGCACTTTGCATCCATTTATCTCCTTGAATCCTGGCTCCCTCTCATCATAATCATACCTTAAACGTCACCTCTTTGAGATGTCTCCAGAGACTTCTCCCATCACATCACCCACTGGCTCACTTCGTTCCTTCATAACACTTAGATGATGAAAAACCCATTCTTCTGCTTAGTTGTACACTTTCTGCCTCCCCGTTGCAGAACTTAAGCTTCTTGAGGACTGGGGACCTTAGGGGTCTAGTCCAGTGTTGTGTCCCCAACAGCTCTGGCACATAGTAGGCACGATAAATATTTGTTCAGTAAATGAGTGACCCCCAATAACAACTCTGTAGAGTACACACCATGCCAGCTGCATTTCACAGAGGAGGAAACCGAGGCCCAGACATGAAACAACTTGCAAAAAGTCTCAGAGTCAGTGGGTAATGGAGCAAGGATTCAAACCAAGCAGGAAGACTCCAGAACCTTCCGTGATGAGTCCTAACAGCCCCTCCCAGCTTGAAATTTGGAAGTGTGGACACCCTTGGTCTTTATCTGGCAGAGGACAGAGGGACTGCCGTTCTCCTGGGCCCCAGGACCAAACCTCTGATTCGGTGGGGCAGACTGGGAAGGAAGGCCTTTGGCTTGTTTTCACTTTTTCTCCAGGAGAGTGCAGAGGTTGGACCCCTGTCGAGGCCAGGCTGACTGGGATTAGAGGAAACAGCTGGCCTGAGCCTGTGCCCTGCCTGCGGGAGGGAGCTCACATTCCCCAGCCTCCGGGAGGGAGCAGCTCCCCACAGCCCAGTCACATTCCAGGTCGGTCATTTTCCTGAGCCCAGATGTTTGCTAATGAGCTGGGGAGAGAGGCTTTCAGCCCTCTACCCCAGCTCTGGGCCCCACATTACCCAGGCCCCAAGAGGCTGGCTCAAGGCCAACAGGCTCTGGCTTCAGGCCCGTGCCCTGTGCCAGCCAGGCCTGTTGGGGCAACTGGCATACCACTGCCAACCAGGTGCATCTCTGTGAACTTGAAGACTCCAACGTGACAGGTTCTGCCTTTTCCACTGGGGCCTCACCACCCTGGGTCCTGGTGGTGCAACACCCCTGCGTGGGGACTCTGAGGCCGCCAGCAGGGTGGTGGACAGAGGAGCACAGGCCTTGGAGTGCACAGGTCTGGGTTCAAGTCTAGATTTTGTCAGTCAGTAGCCATGTGATCTTGGCAGGGAACTAAACTTTGATGCCTTGACTTTTCTCACCTGTAAAATGGGAATAATGATGCAATTGTGGTAAGGCTTTGATCGCGCTTAGCGTAATGCCTGGCACATAACGGTAGCTGTTGACATTATTAATAAGTCGCCTTCCTAGACCCCCTGCTCACATTGTGGCCCTCCTGTCATGTTTAGTCTTCACTAAGCAGGTGTGACTCAACCCCAAACCCATGTCCTTGATTAGACGGTTGGGATTGTTCTAGAATCTCCCTGCATTTGGGACAGCGATGGCTGAATTGTCAAGGGCTTCGACTTGTGGCTGTGAGAGCTGACAATCTCATTAGGTTACACAATTAGCTTCCTGCCGTGCGGGAGTGGGTTCTTACACAACGTAGACATTCACTCCCCACCCTACCAAGGTCCACATTGAGAATGGGGGGGGGGGGGTAAGCAAAGTGGTAAATATTTCTTAAGCACCTGCTGCGTACAATGCGGCGAGGCTGGGCTCCGTGGGACGTGACCATCCAACAGAGGTACTGGTGTCACCTCTTACTGTGTGACTTTAGGCCAGTTACTTAACCTCTCTCTAGGTCTTGGGTTTTGTTTTTTTTTCTTCACTTATGAAATGGGGATAACAACACTGTTTATTTCATAGATTTATTGTGTGGGTGGAACATTTTAGAATGGGACCAGGCACATAGTGAGGTGCTCAGTGTATGTCTGCTATTACGATTTTTATTGTTATCCTTGTGGAAGCACTTACCTGTGGGGGGTAACACTGCTTTGAGCCAGATATACTGTACACCTTGTCTGTCTCCACCTGGAGCACTAGGGATGCTGTGCTCCCTGATCTCAAGGAGCCCTGGGCTAGCGGAGGAAAGATCTACTCAACCAGTCTAAAGGGAAAGCATGAACAGGTATGTATCCCCTGCTCCAGGATCACAACGGAAGAGGACGTTCATGGCACCTGAGGGGCTTGAGAAGGCTGTCCAACTTGGTGCTTGAAGAACACTTTTACCAGGAGATGAAAGCTGAAAGGACCCCCAGGCTGAGGAAACAGCATAACCAAGTGCTAGGAGACCTGGCGATGCATGCTGGGCTTGGAGGGCCCAGATTGGCCAGAGCACACCACGGAGTTAGCAGCAGGCCACTAGGAGCCACCCAGATGACACCAGATGAGCAAGGCTGTGACGTGATAGTCTGGGAGCTTCCTGCCAGGCTGGACAGGGACAACTAGGATAAGAAAGCAAATCTCCAAGTCCCAGGATTGTGTCCTCGGCTTCTACTTTCCCGCCAAACCCCTGGCCTTGAGCAAAATAATTTTCTCACTCCCCTGGGCACACATAACGGAGAAGGCACGACTGCAATCCACCCAAGTGCCCAAGTGCAGACTGATCAGTTGGGTGGCCCCCACCCCCGGGGAGGCTGGGCGCTGGGCCGGCTGTTCTGCTTTTCCTCCCAGGAGCCAGAGAAGTTAAGTCCATTTCCTGGCGCTCTCGTTCTGAGTAGTCCTTCCTGGGGGCTCTCAGACCTTTCTCTGGAGGCTTAAGCCAAGTGGCTGAGTTGAGGGGAGGTTGGTGGAAGGCGAGAGACGCTAGGGTACTAAGAGCGGGGCTCGACCCCGGTGGCCTACCAGGGAGCGGATAGGCTGGGCGCCCCGCACTGCGGACTGAGGACAGTCTCCTGGTGTCGGGACTCGGGGGACTGGAGGGCCACACCCTCGGAGCAAGACTGCAGTGCCTGGTTCCCACATAAAGGAACACCTCCATCTTTGCTACACCGAGGCCTGGCACGGCCTGATGGCCCGTCTCGGAAAAAGTTAGGCGGAGAGAAGTCGGAGCGCAGAGAAACCCGGCGGAGGGCACTTTAGCACGAGCGGAGGCACCGGGCTCTCGGCCCTGCCCTTAGGGTGCCGGCCAGGGCAGGCCCAGCAGCTCCGCCGCGCCGTCGGTCCGCGCGGAAAGCCGGCCCGTGGCTCGCGGGCAGGCGGGGAGAAGGGGCCCGGGCCCTGGGCGGCCGAGGCGCCCCCTCCTGCGCGCGCGAAGGGAGCGGCCGGCGCGCCCGCCCGCTCTTTCTTGTTCGCATCCCTCCCTCCGCTGCCTCCGCCCTCGCTCCCTATTTGGAGCGGAGACACCCCTGACGTCGGAGCCGCTCGCTCGCCGCTCCCTCGCACCGCGCGCCTGCCCGGGGCCGCAGACGGCGCGCCGCGCAGCCCAGTCGAGCCTCGCGGGGCCGCCGCCAGCCCTGCCGGCCGCCTCCCCGAGCCTCCTGGGGCCGCCCGGCCTGCCACTCCCGCGGCCCGCAGACAGCTCCGCAGGAACCGGCGGGTGCTCCGTGCTCTCCGCCGCCGCGCGCGGTAAGTCCCGCCCGGGCCGGCACGCGGGCTCCCGGCTTCCAGAGGCTTCAGCCGCAGGGGCAGCGCCGCGCCCCCGGCTGCAAGCTTCACCCCGGCCAGTCCGGTGGCCCAGGGCACGGACGCCGGGGCTGGGGACGTGGGCGCGGCACGGGGTGGCCAGGGAGCACCGCTGCGCCCTGAGCCCGTCCCCAGACTCGCCCGGGGTTTCCATGCCTCGGTAGGAGTTTCCGCCGCCAAGAGAGAACGAGAGGGAGATGCGTGGCGGAGCGAAAGCCCGGCGGGTCGAGGGCGGGTCGGGCCTCGCGGGCGCCGGGGCAGCGCCCGGAGCTCGGCCGTTGGGCTCGCCCGTCCCCCGGCTGTGGCCGGGCCTCGCTGCATTGCGAGCCTCTCCACCCGGGAACGTTTCTGCCTCCTTTTTGTCTCTCTCTGTCTCCCTGTCTGTGTCTTGGTCTCTCTGTTTTCGTCCCTCTCTTCCCTGGTTCTGTACCTTTCAGTCTCTCCTTTATGAGTTTCCCTGGGTTTGTGCGTCCGCCTGTGTATTTTCTCTCGGTCTTCCCGTTCTTCCCCTCTCTGGGGTTCTCTCTCTGTATGTCTGTGCGTCTCCCTACAGCCCAGCCTCAAATTCAGACAGTCCCCGGGTGTCGGAGTAGTCGGAATAGTTTCCTAGACCGGGTAAAAGAAGCGAAACCCTCCCCCTACCGCCCGCCTGCCCCCGGGGCCTGGCCTGGGTCATCCCCCTGGAACTGAGTCTGGGGCAGGGGGAACCAGCCTTTCCGGGGGCTCAGTTTTCTTGAAAGTTCCACCCCCGCGAGGCGGCCTGGACAACAGGGCCCCGCTGCCGGCCACCTGCCCGCCCGCTCCCTGGGCGGGACGATTCTGATCTTTTACAAGCAGCAGTAAAGGGGCAGCTGCCTGCCTTGGCGTGGCCAGGGGCTTGGCGGGCAACACGGGAGAAGGGCACCTTTTCAGGCTTTCTGAGGCCCTCGCCCAGCTGGAGGACGCCAGCCTGTCACTAAGGGAACCCCAGGAAAACAGAGGTCAGGGCTGGAGGCCAAAGACTGGGCGCAGGTGGGGGATGGGGGTGCGGAAGCAATGTGTCAACAAGCCCCTCATCCTTTGTTCCTGTCAAACTACCAGACTCCTGAAACTCCCCCAGGTGCTGGGCTGCTTGGGTGTGGTTTGCCTCTGGTTGGGGCCAAAAAAAAAAAAAAGAGAGAGGGAAGCTGGAGCATTTCCTTGGTGACCCCCATGCCTCTCTCCCCCCACCCTTGCAATCTGGACCTCTTTCTCCTGGGCCTGTGTGCTGGAAGGGTGGATGGGGGCATAGGTGCCATGCATTAGCCCATGGACATATCCTCATTGTTTTAAAGTGAAATCTCAGCCCCCACCCCCAACCCCAAGGGTCAGATGCTGGGGAGCGGGCAGGGATGCTGGCGAGGTCTGTAGGGAGACTTCTGCTGAGCAGATGTGTGGGCCGGCCCTGCAGCAGCTCATTAGCACAGATTTGTTTTGGAGACAGCTTTGGGTCTGTGGACAGGAGGGCCATGACCTGGGTTGGGGGGTTGTAGCCAGGAAGGTGCAGCTGCCTGGCAGAGGCACGTAGGCCTTTTGGGCCTGGGCTTGGCCCTATGTGTCCGCCCCCTGGACAGTTGGTTCATGCTCTGCCAGCGCTGATGGAGGAAGGAGGCCACCCTGCGGCGAGGTTGGGGTCATGGAATCACAGTGGCCTTAAGCAACAGCGCAGAAGTCAGACTTCCTTTGAGGGAATCTGCTCAAATGGGCCTTCCCAGGTTGCGCTCTCTATTTTACAGACATGAAGCTTAGGGAGGTGAAACTAGTAGCCAGTGGCCTGGTTTGTAACCATTAAACCGTCTTGCCTCCAGGCACATAGTGAGCCAGTTAGTGGATGAGCTGGGGCTGGAACTTGCCCTAGGACCCCAGAGTGGGGCTGGGAAACCACGCTGAGCTGACCAGTCTGACACTGCCTGGCCCCCTTTTCAGTTGCACCTTTCGCGGAAGTCCCTGCCCTCAGTCCAAGGCCTGCAGTGACTGCCCCACCCTTGCTGATCCCCGAGCCCAGGGCCACAAACGCCACGCCCTCTGCACCTAGCAGCCTGCACAGTCTGGCAGCCTGGCCCAGCCTGTGTTTTCTAGAAGGCACTGGTCTCCCCTGGACCCTGAGTCAGTGGCTCAAGAATTCGAGTCTGAGTGGGATCTTGCTCTCAGCTCCCACCCTGGCAAGGGAAAATGTGAGTGAGGTAGCACTAGACAGTTTATAAAACCCTTCCTCTCATTTGCTTGGGTTTCCCTCCAATCCGCTTTCATCAGGGCAGGTGCAACCCTTAGATATTCTCAGGACCACCCAGGACCCGGTGCGAGGGAGGGATGAGGGGAGGGTGTGGGCAGAGTTCAGGGGGCATGAGTGGCCCAGGGTGACGGGCACTAATTGTGACATTTACTGAGGAGTTACCCCGCAACAGGAGTCCTCTCTGGAGGTTTCCTTGCACAACTGCCCTGGGGGGTATTATCACTACCCCCACTTTGCAAATGAAGAAATTGAGGCAGAGAAAAGTTAGTGGCTGAGCTAGGAGGGGACCCTGGCCACGGTTGTCACAGTCAGTTGTGGAGAATGGGGGAGACCCAGACCCTGCTGTGTGTGTGTGTGTGTGTGTGTGTGTGTGTGTGTGTGTGTGAGACTGGATGTCTTCTACCTAGAAAATCCTATTGTGCTGGGCCCTAAGCAACCCTGAATATTCAGATTTACTTAAAAGGGGAAATGGGAGTGATTGTTCACTTGTTATACAAAATAGAGTCTTTGCTCTACAAAGGGCTTGACAGCGAGTGCGGGAAGGCCCCAGGTCTCCCTTGAAACCTAGGGCCTTCTGGTGAATTTACGGCTTGATTCCAGGCACTAGGATCCAGGCAGTTGGGTGGGTGGCCCCTGGCAGCGGTGCTGTTATGGTGACCTTCTTTGGGGCGTTGGGCTGTAGCTCCTGACCTGGCTGGGCTTCAGAATCATGTGCGAGCCCATACAGATTTCTCAGGGCCGCACCCCAGACCCGTGGGGTCAGAATGTGTGGGGCTGGGACCAGGCCTCTGAATTTTTGGCAAGCATCTTAAAGAAGATGCTAGGTTCTGGCCGGTGAAACAGAGAGGACCCCACAGGCCCGCCCCTGAAGCCTGCGTTCTTGCTGCCCACTCCCCGGGCTTTCCCCAGGAAGACGCCAAGGCAGGTCTCCGGTGTTTGTTCACTGCTCTCCTTCTGGTGTGGGAGACAAGGGTGGCCACTTCCTGTGCCTCAGTTTCCACAGTGCTGCAGTGGGTCAGCCAGTGTCCCTCTGGGTTGTTGGCAGTCTCATTGCACAAAGCCTCTGAGGATTTGGAGAGCTTGGATTTGGCAGTGGATGGTGGGGTGGTAAGAAGGCCCCCCCACCCTGGGCTGCGGTCGCCCTCGCTGGAGCCTCACCTCAGCTCTGAGGAAGCGCAGTATCTCAGCATCATGCGTCTCCAAGGCTCTGAGGAGCAGGGCTCAGGCATGGCCACACTCCGGTCGGCGGCAGAGTTGGGAGTGGGGTTTGAACCTTGTTCCTGGGGCTCCCAGGCCAGGCTGTGGCTGAGCACCAGAGTTAACAGGGATGAGCCACACAGCTGCTGGGGCCTGGGCAGGGGCAGGGAGCCGCAGGCCTCATGCCCACGCCAGACCATTCCCCAGACTCCTGGATGCCTTCTCTTCCTCCATTTCCTGCTTCGTCCTCTGGGAACCTTTTCATCTGCACAGGTCGCTGGTGGTTCCCCCGCTGCTGTCCAGGTTCAAATCTCTGTTCTATTTACTATTTACTGGTTCTTACTGTTCTGAGCACTTTTACGTATATTCACCTATTCAGCCCTTACAACGGAGGCACAGAGAGGTACGTTGTAAATAGTCAATCTCTTTTTACTGTTTACTTTCCAGTAAATCGCAAGCAAATCTCTGCACCTCCTGTGCCTCAGGTTCTTCATGTATAATGTGGGGGAAATAAGAGTACCTACCACACAGAGTTGTCGTGAGGACTGAATAAGTGAGCTTATATGACAGGGCTTAGAACACTGCCTGGTGCTTAGTTAGAACCAGCTCTTACTACTCCCTGCGAGGCAGGGAGAGGCTGTGCTGGGCTGACTTGGCTGATTCCCTTTCCTAGCCTTTGCTCATGTGGTTCCTTCAACCAGGCCCGCCCTTCCTCTCCCCACGGTTGGTAACTAGTCGCAATCCTGTATCAAATCCAGAGTTAAGAATCTCCGTTCCTTGCCCCCCACACCGGTCTCTGACTGCCTCTACTCTAAACAACTTCCTCTTAACCCACCTCCCTGCCTCTCCCCCTCTAGGCTCTGAGCTCCTGAGTGGGCACAGGGTCTGGGACCCCAGCTCCCCTGCCCGGATGCTGCTCGTTCTCGCCGCCATCCTAGAAGGTGCTCAGTAAATGAGTGTGGGAATTCAGGGAACTGCATAACTCAAGGGGAAGGGATTGCTTGGCCTGATTTGCTGGGAGGCCTTGGGATAAACCTATTGCAATGCGAGGGGGATCAACTCAGGGATCCCCTTTCCTACCCTGGCTTTCTGAGAGTCCCATGACTTGCTGTGTGACTTTCAGAGTGGGAGGAAGGGCCGAGAATCTGGGTGAGGCTCTCAAGTCTCAGGAAGGAAGGTCTGAGTGCTGTATAAAAAACATTCGCTGAGTTGCTACGTGAAAAAAGAAAACAGAATAAACCAATAAAAAAATAAAACCTGAAAGCTAAGAGCCCACTCCAGTGCTTGGTGGGGGAGGGGGTGGGAGTGGGGGCGAGAGGGAGCAGCCTGGGTTTCTGGGGGCTGGGTGTGAGGGCCAGAGGAGGGTGGGTGTGTCCTGATGGCAAATGTTTGTGGAAGAGACTGGCCTGGTGTCCTCCCTGCCTCCCGCTCTAGCACCCAGCTTTGGTTCTGATGCCTGCACAGTCTTTCCCATGATCTCCCGGGGAAGAGAACTGGCCTGAGTTGGGTGCCTGCTGGGTGCTGGTGCTTTCATTGCATCCTCCCATTTGTTCTCCAAGGAATGCGCGATGCTCCCTGTCTTAGGGGTGAGGTAGGCAGGTGCAGAGAGGTGAACTTTATTTCTGGAAGTCACACAGCTTCTAGGCGGGTGGCTGGGACTCGAACGTGCACGTCTCCAGGGGCCATGTCTGTGGGAACCCGGGCCTGGAACTCAGGGCTTCTGGCCTGGGGAAGCTGAGGGTGGCCCCAGCCCCCTCCTCTGGGGTCCTGGCCAGGGCTCGGGGAGAGGCTGGGCTGGTGGTTTGGATTACAGCGCCCTCTCTGTGGACACAGCTGGCTTTAGGATTAACTCTCAGCTGTGTACTAGACAAGGAGGAAGATAAGAGAGGTGGCCTTCTCCTCGGTGTATCTCATTTCTCCTCAGCTTCTGACACACTGTGACCCTGATAATCAGTCCCCCTCATCCAGGCCCGCGACTCCCGTAATAATCTCACTGTTATCTTCCCATAAACCTTGTTATTGATTTCATTCCCTACTCACCTTTCGCCTGGTCTTGACCCACAGCCTTAGTTCTAACCTCTCCTAATTCCAATTCCCAATCAGACTCGAGCGCTCACCTCCAGGCTTTCATTAAAATCCCATCTCAATTCCAAATCCCAAGGAAACCTGCACATCGCCTCCCTGGCTCCCCCTGCCCTGACTTCCTGAGGAATCGTGATGGGGTCAGGTCTAGGACCAAAGTCCCCAGATGTCTCTGAGGTCTCTAGAGAGCCAGTCCAGCCTGGGGAGGACCAAGGGGGGGCTCTGGCCTTAGATGACCTCTGGGCCTTTTCCGGTCAGTCACAGTCAGACCCTGACTCAGAGGCTAATTCCCTGGGGATAGACGGGCACCCTTAGGAGTGAGGAAACTTCTTGGATGCTAAGCCTGCTGAAAAATTAATTAGGTTGCCAGTTAGGAACAAGTCCATTGTATTTCATTAGGATGTGGTTATACTGAAAACACGGGCTTTGCTGTCCATCTTGTGAGCGAGACCGGAAATGTGTGGGTGAGAGCCTGGGCCTTGACACAGACTCATCTGGGATGGGAGCAGACAGTCTGGACTCACCTCCTACTGCTCTCCCCGCTCCACCCCTCCCTGCTAGGCTAGGAGCAAGGGTCACCCAGGCATCGGGATCCAGTGAGATGGGACACATCTCTGCTTCTGGAGACCTCCTGCAGGGAGAAGGGGCAGGAGCTGAGGGGACATGCTGGATGGAGAGGACAGAGTACTGCGGAGGAAGTTGCAGCTCTGCAGGCTGACCCAGGCCCTCCCCGCAAGGCCAGCTGAGCCAGCCCACCTGGGTTTTCACTGCAGGAGCAGGCAACACCCCCCAACCTCCTCCCCGCTCCCTGGACTCTTTACAAACTACCTTCCACTTTTGGCAGAAAGTGGGCGGAAGTTTGTTCAGAATGGGATGTCAGCCCCGAGCTAGCCCGACTCAAGTGCTGGGTGTCTATGGGACCAGTGGGACAGGACTCGGCCCCTGCTCCTGATTCAGCCCCATCCAGGAGATGTCCCAAGACACAGATTCCCAGACTGACTGAGCTAGACTGGTTCCCAAGCCTGGGTGCGTAGCAGAAGCTTCCGGGAGTCTTGTCAGAAATTCAGACTCCCACCCACCCTAGAACTTTCACTCCACAAGTCCCCAGGGAATTCTGAGGACCTGCCAGGCCTGGAAACCAGTGGTCCAAGTCACCTCATTCATCATACAGTTTTTGGGACACTGGGGCGTGAGTGTCCAGGGTCACACAGCATGTGTCGGCACCTGACTCCCAGTCCAGGGTCCTTTCCCACAGGACCCCCTTGCAGGCCTTGCCCTTCTTTCTGAGTCTCTCCAAAGCCTCCTTCCTCCACTCTTTTTGAGGTGTTGGAGTGGGCAAAACCTACAGAAGATGAAGTCCGTCCAAGAACGTTGGGAATGTCCCCTCCTCCCGGATCCTTGGGACACACACCCTGCCCTGCAGCACCATCTGCTGGCAGATTCTGGCATTGTCCTAGCTAATCTACAGAGGGTCAAGAGCTTGGCTTGGACGGTCTCCTGCTGGACTAGGGGTTAGGATGGAGCTGGGGATAACCATATATGTGTAGACTCAAAGCTCGAGGCTCTGGTGGGGCATCAAAAAAAAAAAAAACCAGTCTAGTTCAGGGTTAGTTTTTTCACCTGAGGTCCAGCCAGCCCAAGTGGCCCAAGAATTCACAGTGACATGAAGATGGAGGTCAGCTTTCCCGTCATCAGAATACAACAGCCATGGCAGTGTCTGGGAGACATGCTGATGGCCAGCCCTGGAGGGCCGGTGCTGTGTGGGCAATTGTGTGTGTTTCCCTGGAGGACCCACAGCATCAGAGTGAGGACGGAGCTAATGAGTGCTCCCCACGCGCTTGAAACTCAGTGTCCTGTTTAGTACTGACAGCGACCCTTTGCCGTACACCTTAGCATCACCCGCGTTTTTTAGATGAGGAAACGGGGGCCCAGAGATGAAAAGTAACTTGCTCAAAACTACCTGGTAAGTTACACAAATAAGGAACGCAGACAGTGTGTGTTATTTGCTGGCCTCACTGAGGGCTTCTCATATACCTCCTTTAATCGTCACAGTCCCCATCGGATGCACATACTATTAGCAACCCTGGCTTTGAGGTTCATCAGGGAGAAATAAGTGGTCCAAGGTTGTGCTTGGCTAGTTCGTGGGAGAGCTAGGATGTGAATCCCGGCAGCCAGCTGTCAGACCCATGCTTGGCACACGACTGCCGCCCTTTGCCCAACCTCCTGAGCTTTCCTGGCCTCACCTGAAATATGTGCTCAGTTCTAGGGCTCTGAAGGCCACGGGCACGATGCTTCGGGTCCTGGTGGCGGCCGTCCTCCCCGCCATGCTGCTGGCTGCTCCACCACCCATCAACAAGCTGGCACTGTTCCCGGACAAGAGTGCCTGGTGCGAGGCCAAGAACATAACCCAGATCGTGGGCCATAGCGGTTGTGAAGCCAAGTCCATCCAGAACAGGTGGGATCCAGGGAGACGGGTGGAGGGGGTGAGGACAGCGGCCCAGGAGGGAGGAAGAGGGCAGGGCTGCCCATCACGGGCTCGCTGACCTCTCCTCCCGCAGGGCGTGTCTGGGACAGTGCTTCAGCTACAGCGTTCCCAACACCTTCCCGCAGTCGACAGAATCCCTGGTGCACTGCGACTCCTGCATGCCAGCCCAGTCCATGTGGGAGATTGTGAGTACTGCTGCCAGCCCAGGCCCAGCCTGCGCCCAGCCTGCCGTGCTCCACAGGCCTGGCGGGCTCTGCCTTTCTGGCTTCATGTTGCTCTTCTTCCCTTCTTTACTAACTTGATACCAACTCACCTCCTTTCAGTCTCAGCCTTGCTGTGCTCGTTACCATGACAGGACTTTTGCACATGCTCCTTTCCCTGTGTGGAACCCCTTTCTTCTCCTCGCCACCTAGTTCACCTCAAGTCATCCTTCCGCTCTTAGCTCAAACCTCGTTTTCTCAGGGCCCCTTTCCTGATCACCGGGTGCCACTGCTTTGAGCTTCTGTCACGTCCCCGGTGCCCATCTGTATTTGGGTGACTCTGACAAGTCTGTTTTCTCCACCAGACTCTTGAGTTCTTGAGGGGCCATGTCGGTCCTTGTGTCCCCAGAGCTGGCATGGAGTAGGTGCTCTGTGGAAGGAGGGAGGAAAAGAAAAGGAAGGAAAGAAGGGTAACTGGGGGCAGAGCAAGTTGCTAATGGGGTTCAAACAGGGCGAACCTCCACTGAGCTGGAGATTCGGGAGGGGCTCTTTGAGGAAAGATGTCTGAGCTCAGACCCAGAGGTTAAGGAGAAGGTAACTGGGCAAAGTTGGGGGCAGGTGGCAGGAGATGGGTTGGGTGAGGACCTTCCAGGTAGAGGGAACAGCATGTGTAAAGTCTCAGGCAGATCAGTCAGCACAGTTGGCGGGACTGCACCAAAGTCAGGGCGGAGAGGTCCACCAGGGGCAGCCTGAAGGTCCTGGGTGGCCTTAGTCAGGAGCCAGGATTTGTCTCCAAGTGCAGTGACGTGGGAGCATTGAGGGGAATTTTAGGCAGAGGAAGGGCACATTGGATTTTTTTCCCTCAGGGTGCCCTCTGGCTGCTGTGAGGGGATGGAAAGGAAGGTGGCAGGACTGGATGTGAGGAGACAAGTCAGGTGGCACCTGTAGGGACTCAAACCCCTCTCCCCCTGGATGGCCCCACGGAGCTGCCTGGGGTATCACAGGTTGGCTCAGGATTCTAGAGTCTGGGATTCTTGGTCCCATGAGAATGTGTTACCCATGAGACCTCCCTGTCTGCCCCAGGCCTTTGGAAATATCTCTCCCCTTGTCTCCTGCCCCCTCCAGGTAACCTTGGAGTGCCCTGGCCATGAGGAGGTGCCCAGGGTGGATAAGCTGGTGGAGAAGATCCTGCACTGCAGCTGCCAGGCGTGTGGCAAGGAGCCTAGTCACGAGGGGCTGAGTGTCTACGTGCAGGGCGAGGACGGGCTGGGCTCCCAGCCGGGCACTCATCCCCACCCCCATCCTCACCCCCACCCTGATGGGCAGACCCCTGAGCCCGAGGAACCCCCGGGGGGCCCCCACACTGAGGAAGAGGGGGCTGAGGACTGAGGCCCCTGACTCTTCCTCCCCTCTCGTCCCCTGTGGAATTCTGGGGGAAGTGTTGGGGGGAGAGGCTGAAGCCCCCCCTTTGGCACTGGATGGACTTGGATTCAGACTTGGACTTGGAGTGCTTCCCGGTTGCCATGGAGATCTGAAGGGAGGGGTTGGAGCCAAGCTGCACAATTTAATATATTCAAGAGTCGGGGGAGGAAGCAGAGGTCTTCAGGGTTCTTTTTCGGAGGGGGGTGGTTTTCTTCCTTTTTGCCTCCTAGAGATGTGCCTTTAGGAGGGGGAGGAAGTTGGCTAAGCTGCTGAGGTGGGGTTGAGGCCATCCAAAATGGCGGGAGCCAGGCTAAGGCCCACGCAGCCTCTGGTGGGGCAGGGCCCCCGGGGTGCAGATAGTGAAGCTGGGCCCTGAGCTGAGCGCGGGCACCTTGCCAGCAGCGCCCCGAGGGAGGGGCTGGGTCCAGGCTAGGAGGCAGGGAGCTCCAGTTCCCTGGAGGCCTCTCACCCCACTCCCATCCCCGGGGAAGCTTCTCCCAGTGGCACTGAAGTGGCCCTCCCTCCATGGTTGGGAGTCAGGCCTGGGCAGGACCCTGCTGACTCGTGGCCCTGGAGCTGGGGGCCAGGCTCTTTGGGCTTCTGGCTTCCTTGGCTTTCTACCGGATGGAAGGAGACAAGGGAGGAGCCTTTCTGGGTGTGGGGGGGCACTGATCCCCCAGACCATGATCACAGAAGAGCATCCCTCCCTCTTCTTTGAAGTCTTAGTCCCTCCCACTGTCGCCATGTCCTAGGCCCCTCAGAAAGCTGATGGAGCCAGTCTCCACCTGTTAGAGGAACTCTCTAAATATCTGGCGGTGGGGAGGGGTTTCCCTTCCTCAGAGGTTCCATGGAGGGACCTGGGTGGGACGGACTCTGGCTGAGCCTCAAGGAACAAGGAAGAGGAGGAGTGAGGGCTCCTGTAGGCGGCCAGTGTTTCCTGCAGCTCTAGCTGCCCGATCCCACCGCCTTCCCCCTCCCAGCAGCACTTTAACCCTAGAGGGGGTGGGGAGGCCGGGTGGGGACAGGGCAGGGCAGAACACCCTTCAGTACCCAGAACTGCCTGTGTCTGCTCTTCTGTCCCCAGGGTGGCTACCAGCCGCACCAGCCCCCTGCTTGGGGGTGCCCCAGCCCTCATAGCTGTCCTGACAAGAGCTTCTGGAGCTTGTAACCAGTAGGTTGTCTCCCTGACGGACCCTGAGTTTTCTCATGAATAAATTCGTTCAATGCCTGAATGAATTCTTCACTGGCTGACTCTGCTGACCTGGGTTCTCTGAGGGGCCCGGCATCAGGGCCAAGGGGCAGGGGGCAGGCTGCACAGTGCCGACCCTGAGCAGCCCCTCCCTGCGTCCTGGTTACCCTTTCACTTCCCTGCCATGTTTTGCAGCCCTGGCCCCTGTCTTCCCAGCTCCATTTTTCCTCGGGTGCCTTTTTCTGGCCTTGAAGATACCTTGGGTGGGCCTCCCCAACTAGGCTTTTTTGCTCCATTTTTCTGTGGCATTTGGTACAATAAACCTTTTGAATGTGTCTTGAAGAAAAAACACCGATGTTTTATCCAAATACAAGTTTCATCTTTACACTTTGCAATTTGTCTCTTCCATCCAAATCTGGGAAAGGCATTTTTATATGACTCACGCACCTGCCAGGACCTGACTCGCTAACAGAAACTAGGCTTTTCTTATTTTGACCCCTGGTCCCTGGGCTTGCTCATGCCATCTCTTTTCACCATCACAGTGACCCAGCATCAATCAGTCTTTTCCTGGGCCTCAGCCTGGGCTGGCCCCAGAGAAGGGGAAATGGACAAAACCGATGGTTACAAACTAAGGTAGAGGGTGGGGGGCTGTGCCAAGGACTTTACATAAATTAACTCACTGCACCTTCATCACCGTATACACATAGTGCCCTCGTTTTGCAGGCAAGACATCTGAAGTGCAGAGGGATGAGGTCATGTGCTCAGGGTCACAGTTAAGAAATGTCACCAACAGGACTCAAACCCAGGCAGCCCGGCCTCATCACTGCTCTCAGTATAACCTTAGGGGCTGCCAGTTGTTAATCACCTACTACGTGCTTGGCAGATTCCTGACCTTCCTGCAGTCCTTTCCCCCATCACAATGGCCCTACAAGTTTGGTAACATTACCCCAGCGCAATTGAACTTGGGTTCTTCCAAACTATTGAGACGGGGGCGGGGCGGGTGGTGTGGGTGGTTCCTTGCACATGTTGCTGTAACCACCACATACTAGGCAGTTTACATAAATTATTTCTAATCCTTGGGAAATCCTCATTTTGCTAATGAGAAAAATGAGGGCCTTTATGCCCTGAGAGTGGTTTGTCCAGGATGGAAAGTAGTGGCCCCAGGATTCTAATCTGGTGCCCTCTCGTTTCGACGGTTGTGTACTACACAATGTAATTTCCTCAGTGTACCCAAGCTGACCCTGGCTGCTGTGTACTGTTGTGCAGGTTGTGTACTTCCCAACTCCAGAATGGTATTTCTTGCTGTTGTACAGGGCAGAACTTGCATGACCACTCATGGTAGCCGTGCATTTCTTGACGTTGGAATTAGGTCGGAAAGAAGTATACCTCCTGTACGCAGACTTCAGTGATCCCTCAGTCTTGACGAGACAAGCCCTGGCCACATTAATAGTCTTTGAATATGGCTGGCGGTGAGGACTCACTGGAGCGTGCAGAGAAAGTGCCACGGGCTTCCGAGGACTCAGGCCAGGTCCGAGGGAAGGGCTTACTGGGGCTGTGGTTTTAATGCTGTGCCCTGGAGAGTTGAGCAATGTCTTAGTAGGATGTGTCTTGGTCAGGAGCTGCCTCCATCCTATGTGTGGAACGAACAAGGCAGGGTATAAATTCACAGAAACAAATTAATAAGAGGCTGGTTGGAAAGGAAGCAGGAAGATGGGTTGGCGTGACTGATGGCAGTCCTGGAATGCTAGCCAGAGATCAGACTTCATTCTCTGCCGTGAGAGTCCTAGAAGTGTCTGCGCAGAGCTGGGTTTCGGTGAGACTAAAAGAAGTCTTGTGGGAGGAAGAAGGGGAGGCTGGAGACCGGCTGGAAACTGCAGTAGTTCAGGCAGGAGATGATGGAGACTAGACTTGGGCAGCGGCAGCGCATCTGGGAGGTGAGGCCGCACGGGAGAGGCGCTGCTGATTGGATGTGGGAGCCGCGAGTGGGAGGAGCCAGATTTGAGAGACACATCGCTAGTTGTACCAGTTTGCAAGTGGGAGTGAGATGTGGAGTAACGACTGCCAGTTTTTCTCTTCGCCTACCTCAAACTGAACCAAGACAGCCCAGAAAAAAAAAAAAAACAACTGCAGCTCCCCCTCCGCCCCCTCAATCACTCCCCGCCCCCGCAAGGGAATAAAAATCTTTACAAGGGATTAACACTGACACAGCACCGTCAACACAGGCCCCTCTCCGAAGGGGCAGCTAATTGGTCCCAGCTTCCCGGCTTTGTTTGCCTGTATGAAGCCAACAAACCCCAACTATAATAGTTTTCTTCCCCTTCTCCAAGCCTCAGGGAGAATTCTACCTGCCTGGGTTCAAATCCTGGCAGAGCCACTTCCTAGCTGTGTAATCTTGAGCAAGTCAATGACGATGTCTGAGGCTCAGTTTTCCCATCGGTAAAATGGGGAATAATAACCACACCTTCCTCACTCTTGGGGGCATGGTGAGCTTTATATAAATCAATGTGCATATAGAGCTTGAAACAGTGCCTGGCATATAGTAAGACCTAGGTAAATGTCAGCCATTTTACAATTATTGAGAATGAATGATTGGACCATAACTGCTGGAGGTTGGGCTGATAGTTTTGTTCATCCAGTCATTGAACATAAGGTGTGATCAACAAATATGGTGAATGTTTACATTTAAAAAATTTATTACAGTAAAAGACACATTGCCATTAATCCCCCTCAAAATACCACCCCTCACTTTGAACACACTTATCCCATTGTTCTTGCCACTTTCTGAAGCAGTTCTGGAAGTTCTCTTTCATGAGTGTCTTTAGTTGTGCTGTCATGGCTGCCTCGATGTCCTGAATCATTCAAAAGGTTTTCCTTTCGTGGCTATTTTGACTTTGGGGAAGAGCCAGAAGTCGCACAGTGCCAGGTTCGGTGCATAAAGTGCATGAGGACACACTGTAATGTTTTTATTCGACAGAAATTGCTATAGCAGAAGTGATGTGTGACACGGAGCGTTGTCATGATGGAGGATGAAACCGTTTGCCCATTTCTCAGGCCATTTTCTATGCACATTATTTCTTAAACACTCTAATAAGCCCTTATAATATTCAGAGCTCACCATAGTGTTCCTGGGTACAAACTCAGCTCACACAATTCCATCTAGGTCAAAAAACACAACATCACCTTTCCATTGGATGGCAGTCAGTAGCAGCATTCACCGTATTTTTTGATCACACCTTGTATATTTACTGACAGCCTAACGTGTGCTGAGAATACAGCAGTGAACAAAACCGACAAATCTCTGCCTTCGTCTAGTTTACCCAGTTGGGTAAACGCGTGTCTTCCATGAGAGCAGCTTTGGGCAGGCCTCACACCCTTCCTGAACCTCGGTTTCTCCATCTCTGTAATGAGGAGCTCTCCTTGGTCGTCTATGTACTGACAGAAATGGAGGCCTGGGGTAGAGGACCTCCTAAGACTCAGCTGTCCCATTGTGTCACCACCCTTCTCCTCTAGGGAGAGAACACCCTGTAGCTAGAAGTAAGCAAGCAAAGGCTAAACAGCCTTGATGGTCCCTCCCTACCCTGAAATGCTAGGACATTATCAATCCATGACAGAAAAGATAAATTTAGGTATACACGGGACTTCAGAAAAGTTCTTAAACTCAAGATAATAGTGTGGCCACAAGGTGGCATCACCCCCCAGGCCAATGATTTTGGGGAAAAAATTATTTTTAAATTATATAGCAAAATATAGATCATAATGTAACAAACATCTGTGAGTCTATCACCCAGAATGAACAAACATTAACATTTTTGTCATGTTTTCTTTAGGTCTTAAAAAAAGTAAAGGCTATCAAACTTGACAGCAAAAGTTAACGCAGAGGGACTAATATTCTATCCCACTATATACCACCAATTTTTCAAAACTAAATTTTTTTTTTTAATTAAAGTTTATTGAGGTGACAATTGTTAATAAAGTTACATAGATTTCAGGTGTACAATTCTGCATTACATCATCTATAAATGCCATTGTGTGTTCACCACCCAGAGTCAGTTCTCCTTCCATCACCATATATTTGATCCCCCTTTACCCTCATCTACCACCCTCCTCCCCCCTTACCCTCTGGTAACCACTAAACTATTGTCTGTGTCTATGAGTTTTTGTTTCTCATTTGTTTGTCTTGTTCTTTTGTTGTTTTTGGTTTATATACCACATATCAGTGAAATCATGGTTCTCTGCTTTTTCTGTCTGACTTATTTTGCTTAGTATTATAATCTCAAGATCCATTCATGTTGTCACAAATGGTTCAAAACTAAAATTTATCAGGCAGCTCCTCTGTGTGAAATGGTTTAAATACTCAGTCTAGTCACATCTTCACTACTCTAGTTTTTATAGTAGTAGAGAACTTAAGAGGCTTTGCCAAGTGCATAGAGTGAGGAGCAGAATCAGGGTTATGAACTCAGGTCACTGGACTCCAAAGTCTGTTGTACACGGCACCTCTTGGGTTTGCTGTTGTTCAACCAGGAACCCCTGGGTTAGAGGAATTTCTGCAGAGCTGAATGCATACCCATTGTACAGATGGGAACACTGAGGCTAACAACTAGTAATAACACAGCACTGTGAAGTTTATAGATTACACCAAGGTCATTTCATCCCCTCAACAACCCTGTGAGATGGGTGCTTGTAGGGACAGAGTCCCAGAGAGCAGTTTCCAGGCTCTCGGCCTCACGTGGAAAGATGCTGGCTTGGGTAGTAGATGGCCATCAGCTGTGACTAGTTGGCCGTCAGCTGTTACCGGTTAGCCACTAGCCATTGATATAATTGCCGTGGCTACGTTGGTGGGTTGGTTGGCAGAGAAGCGGCCGGCAGATTGTGCATCGTGTGGCTCCTGCTTCCTGTGTCTCCAACCCAGCCGCCAGCGAGAATATAGTGGTATGACTCCCCTATCTATGGCTCCATGGGTGTTCCTTTTTGGCCTCACCACATCCTGCGTTCTGGTGCGGGGAGCGGGAGCAGAGTCCCTGCAGTGCTGTATTGCTCTGCTAACTATTGCATATGAGAAAATGGTGACCCAGGGAGATCGAGGGGCTGGTCGTAAGTCCACAGAGCTGGTGAGCAGCAGAAAGGGGATCCCAAGTGTGATCTTTATGATTTTCAGCCCGAGCTTGGTATACTACACCCTGTTCCTTGGGGCACAACAGAAATTGTCGTGGTGGTGTAGGTGGTATTAGAAGGGACAATAGGCTCCTCCTTCTGCTGCACAGACCCATTTGTGGGCAAGACTGGGGCTCTGAGAGCCAAATATTGGCTCAGGCGTGAGTGAGGGGTGCTGTAGGGTCTTGAGGTTTCTCTGCCTTGGGTGTTGGGTAGACCCAAGTTTCAGTTCCACTTGATCACTTGCTGCTGGTGACCTTAGGTGAGACCCTTGGCCTCGTTGAGCCCTAGTTTAACACCTATCTCTCAGCATTATTGTAGAGGTTAGAATAACTTAATAAAGCCCCTGGAAAATAGCAGGACCCTTCTATGTGGGAGCTGTAGGGGTTCAGAACAAGTTGCCCCAAGATGTGCCTCTGTGGCACCCAGATTCTTTTGAGCTAAAGGCATTTGAAACTCTGTGGGCTCAAGAGAAACTTGTACCTCTTCTTTAGAGTTTAAATTTGGGGCCTTGCCCATGATAAGAGTTATTACCAGAAATAACCTTTTTTGACCTATCTATATGGCAGGGCAAGCATCTAATTACTGAATATCTGCTCTTCTTACAATGACCCTTCTCCATCCTGAAGCTTCAGGGCCCTAACCTCATCCTTAGCTCAGGATGTCATATATAGTTCATTTGTCTGTCTCCTTCTACTAGAATGTAATTTCCATGAAGCTGGAATCTCTGTTTTGGTTACTGTAGTGTCCCAATTGGTCAAAACAGTGCCTGACACTTAGTAGGTGTTCAATAAATGTTTGTTGAATGAATGGATGGAATCTACAATATTAATCTGTGAAGTGTTCAGTAGAGACTCTTCTTAGCCAGGGGAAGGGATACACAGCCAGATCACAGCCAGGGATGCCTCACCCTACCCCTTTACCTGCAGTGCCTCCACCCCACTTGGCCTGGGGTTTCTCAAATCGGTTCATGCTCTGTTAAACTGGGAGTACCAACAGGTCAGAAATTTCATCCTTAGGGCCTGGTGCTGTCGGGGGATGGTTTTGCTCAAAAGACCCTGAGGAGGTAACCTGCTGTTTAAAGGTTTGAAGAAAGTATCATACAGTTTATTATAAATGACATATATACATATATTATATATATTATATGTACATATGTGTATGTATGTGTGTGTACACATATGGCTGTCAAGCGATCTGCCCAATATCTCCCAATCGGCTCCCCTGGTAATGGGGTGAACCCCGCGGTGGGTAGGCAGCCCCACATTGGGGGGGCAGTTCTGGATAAAGATAGGTCACAGCCCCCTCCTCTAAGTTCCTCCTGCACCGCCGCTGCCACTTGTGGGTTGGGGATGGGTATGTGGGGCCGTGGAGGTGACCACAGGCGGGACGTTACCTGGTGCTGCTGGGGCACTCAGATCAAATCGTCCCTCCACAGGCCTGGGGTACTGGGACCCCGCCTACCTGCGAGGCGGGGGCTCGGCTCTCCCCGCCCACCACCGGGCGGGGCGCAAGCTCCTCCGCGCGGGGACCGTGCGCTCCTGGCAGCGTCTGCCGGCTCCTCCGCACGCTCCGGCCCCTCGCGGAGCCTCGCGTGCTCCCTGGGCGCCTGCCCCCCTTCCCCCGCGGCCGCCTCTTCCTCTCGCAGCCCCGCGGCACCTGCCGCAATCGCCGGTGGCGGAGCAGCGCTGAGCGCCCCAGGTACCAAACGCCGGCGGTAGTGGGGCCCGCGATGCGGTGGCCGGGTGGGGAGGGGGCGGAGGCGCTGTCGCTGCTCCTTCAGTCCCCGCCGGCCCGCACGGCGTCCCCTCACACGCCGCAGGGGATCTTGTTCGCCCAATCCCAGGGGTGCCTCTGCATTAGCTGTGAGATCTGCCTTCCCCGCCAGGGGCTTAGTTCTGGCCCGCGGGCCGCCACCCTACGACCCCAAGCACTACGGCTCCTGACCTAGCGCGCCCACACGCCTACCTACCGCGGGAGAGCTTGCCTCCCATTTGCCGGTTGTTCCCACTTCCCTGGGTCTTTGCCCCAGGCAGGCGCCCTCGCCCCAACCTTACCGCCCCTTCTAGGGGCTCTGCTTCCACGCATCTAACCTCCAAGAGTCCTCTGGCGTCCCCATCCTCCTGACTTTCTGCTCTCTCCCTCTAAGGCACCCTGCTCCTCATCAGGTGCCCCCTCCCAAACTTCCTACCCGTTTGACCCAGGTGTACCTGCCCCACACCCGAGAACGCCTATAGATAACCCCTCTCCATCCTCTTCCAGTCGCTGCCCGTTGACCTATCGCCCTGTTCCTCTCTTCCCACCTGCCCCCCTTGCAGGGCGGGGGGGAGTCTGTTCTCACTGACGACGCCCCGCCAGCCTCAACTCTTCCGGGTCCCTCACTGTGGCTTCTCGCCGGTCCTCAGGACCCCTCTCGGGCCTCACCGCCCTGCAGTCCATCCCCCGCCCCCATGGTTCCAGAGCCTGGCCCTGCCCGCAATAGCACCCCCGACTGGGGGTCGGGGCTGGCGTCGGACCCGGCGGGCAGCGGCTGGGTAGCAGCTGCGCTATGTGTGGTTATCGCACTGACGGCCGTGGCCAACTCGCTGCTCATAGCGCTTATCTGCACGCAGCGGGCGCTGCGCAACGTGTCCAACTTCTTCCTGGTGTCGCTCTTCACGTCGGACCTGATGGTGGGGCTGGTGGTAATGCCGCCCGCCATGCTGAACGCGCTGTACGGGCGCTGGGTGCTGGCGCGTGACCTCTGCCTGCTCTGGGCCGCCTTCGACGTGATGTGCTGCAGCGCTTCCATCCTCAACCTCTGCCTCATCAGCCTGGACCGCTATCTGCTCATCCTCTCGCCGCTGCGCTACAAGTTGCGCATGACGCCCCCACGCGCCCTGGCGCTGGTCCTGAGCGCCTGGAGCCTCGCGGCGCTTGCCTCCTTCCTGCCCCTGCTGCTGGGCTGGCACAAGCTGGGCCGCGCACGAGCACCCGCCCCGGGTCAGTGCCGCCTGCTGCCCAGCCTGCCCTTCGTCCTCGTGGCATCAGGCCTCACCTTCTTCCTGCCCTCAGGCGCCATCTGCTTCACCTACTGCAGGATCCTACTGGCCGCCCGCAAGCAGGCCTTGCAGGTGGCCTCGCTCACCACCGGCATGGCCGGCCAGGCCTTGGAGCCGCCGCAGGTACCTGGGGTGCGTAGGGAGACCAGGGCTTGTGGGATGGAGAGGAATGAGCCGCCATTGGGTGCTTACGGGGCATCCACCACTTCAGATACACTTGCTGGCCACCTCCAAGGGGCCATTCCCAGCTCCCACCTTTCTTCTGAACTCCAGACTCAGTGCCCGACTGTCCACAGACAGCCCCCCTCCCCCAGGATGTGAGGGAGGCTTCTGGAAGGTAACATGCAACAGGGAATTCAGGGTACCCCAGGTCTCCCACATGTCCCTCCCCTGTCTTCCCCAGGATGGCAAATGGCACCATCATGGCATCGCATGCCGGAAACTTAGGGATCATTTTTCTCCCTCGTGCTCATGGGATTCATTAGTGAGAACTGTTGGTGCTGCCTCCTAAACATTTGCCATCTCCCATGCCACCTTCCTAATCCAAACCACCACTGAGCTCCCTCTGGCTCCCACTGCTTCCGCTCCAGACCTACCCCCATCCATTTTCTGCACAAGAGCCATAGCAATAATGAAAAAAGTGACCACGTCACTCCTTTGCTTCAAATCCTTCAGTGGCTCCCCGTTGCTGTCAAGATAAAGAGGAGACCCGGTTCAGGGTCCCACCCTGCCAGCCTCTTCCACTGCACCTCTGGCCCCTGCCTCTCTGCACCAGCCATGTGGTCCTTCTGACGGTTCCCAGCAAGCACCAGGCTGACTTCCCTGTCAATGTCTTTGCACTTGCTGTTCCCTCTGCCTGGAATGTTTCCCCCCAGAGCTGCCCTTGTCTGACCTTTTCAGCTCACAGATCACCTCTCCCTAGAGGCCATCCCTGACCACTCTGTCTGCAGACCCACCCGCCCTCCCCCACTCTGTCATTCCCAAGCTGGATCCCCAGTTTATTTGTTGACTTGTTCATGGTCTGTCTCCCCCACTCTAAACTCCACGAGGGCCGGTGTCCTTGTGAATGGGGTAGGTGCTCTTCGCTCAAGGCCCTGCAGTGTCTAGAAGGGGAGCACTTGCTCTTGCCACCCAGGCCGCACAGTCCCAAGTCCTATTATCTACCTGAGGGATGGGGGTTGAGACTGACCAGGCCTGAGTCCCAGAGAACTAGGACACGAGCCCAGTTCCAGCTGGGCTCTCGAGGTTTACCTTGGTTAGCCTCAGGTGGAGGAGTCTCCCGCGGGATGGAGGGGTGTCTCGTGGGTCCCTGGGTGATGGGAACTGGCTGAGGGCTGAAAGCTATCACCCTTGTCCGCAGTCTTGTTTATTCCATGCTAGTGCTGCAGCTGGCCGATCAATGAGGGCGGGGCCCTGGGGGGGGGGGCTGGACGTCCTGGCTGCAGGCCTGCTCTCTCCCATCTTCTGTGTTCACTAGAGAACATTCTTTTTTTTTTTTAAGATTTTATTGGGGTAGGGGAACAGGACTTTATTGGGGAACATTGTGTACTTCCAGGCCTTTTTTTCCAAGTCAAGTTGTTGTCCTTTCAATCTTAGTTGTGGAGGGCGCAGCTCAGCTCCAGGTCCAGTTGCCATTTTTCTAGTTGCAGGGCACACAGCCCACCATCCCTTGGGGGAGTCAGGAATCGAACTGGCAACCTTGTGGTTGAGAGGATGCACTCCAACCAACTGAGCCATCAGGGAGCTCAGCGGCAGCTCAGCTCAAGGTGCTGTGTTCAATCTTAGTTGCAGGGGGCGCTGCCCACCATCCCTTGGGGGAGTCAGGAATCGAACTGGCAACCTTGTGGTTGAGAGGATGCACTCCAACCAACTGAGCCATCAGGGAGCTCAGCGGCAGCTCAGCTCAAGGTGCTGTGTTCAATCTTAGTTGCAGGGGGCGCTGCCCACCATCCCTTGCAGGACACCAAGAATTGAACTGGAAACCTTGTGGTTGAGAGCCCACTGGCCCATGTGGGAATCGAACCGGCAACCTTCGGAGTTAGGAGCATGGAGCTCTAACCTCCTGAGCCACTGGGCCGGCCCTGGAGAATATTCTTGAATCTTGGCAGGTGGCTACGACTGATTTGGTTCTTTAGCTGTAGGATGGTTGCCATGGGCTATCCCCACTCTCTCCCTGGAGTCTTGTAAAGGAGCATTTCCCAAACTTCAGGCAAAAGGAACCACGTTGGGATATCTGGCTTACTATTCCCTCCACCCAGAGCCCCCCCACCCCCCAAGCCGACTTCATTCATAAGTACTGAGCATTTTCTTTAAATCATCTCATTTATCTTTTCACTGCCATGGATTTATTTAGAAAGAAAACTTCTCTCCTCCGGAAATGGAAAATCAATATCTTTGCCATAAATAGAAGGCGATCAGACACAGCTCCGGTGAGGTTGCAGAGCCCAGCAGTGTTATTGAAGTCCAGCTTGGATCGCTGAAGTGACCGAGCCGAGGCCTGCTTCCTCTCTGTGAAGTGTTAGGTCGGATGTTAAAGACGAAATTGCATCTCCGTGTGACTTTCTCGTGATGTCACCCGAAGAGCTGGATGAGAACTGTAACTGTGATCCAGTTATTTTACGGGGTGTCCACTTACCACCTAAAGTCATCTCCCATCCCACACTGTGGGGAGCTCTGCTTAGTGAGTAAGGATGGGAGAAGCAGGCCGGCCTCGGTGGGATTGGGGTGGGAGAAGTCTGGATTCTCGATTCCAGGGGGCCGGTGATACACAGATATTCTTTTCATGAAGCTAATTAGCTGGTACCAGGACTGAACCTGAACCTGTGGCCTCAGAACCTGGGTAGGAGGCCTCAAGCTGCTCACTGCTCCAGCCCCACAGTCTCTGAGCTCTCACCACGTGCAGGCTCCTAGCTGAGCTAATTCCCAAACACCCAACGAGACAAGTACTATCACCATCCTTGTCTGACAGGTGGGAAAACTGAAGTTCAGGGAGAGGGGAGGTGACTCGTCCAAGGTCGCACAGCTGGTTAGTGAGGTTCAAGCTCAGATGGGGCGGATGCAAAGCCCCAGTGTGTGTCGCGCTGCTTGTGGGTGGTGACACTCTCGTAAAACACCGCTTCAGGGACACCGCCCCATGTCACCCTTCTTCACTGGCTGAGCCTTCTCAGTCTCCTCTGTTGGGGTCTCCTGATCGGCCCCCAGCTGTGGCCTCCCTGGGTCTGAGTCCTCCAACTTCCTCGCTCCTTTTCCACATTCACATCTTGTCTCGTGACTGAAAATACCACCTATAGGCAGATGACTTCCAGCCTGGGCCAAACAGAACTCAGATTTTCAGGCCCGGCCCCAGTCCCCCCAGAGTCTTTCTTGTATCAGTTAATGGCAACTCCATGCTTCCAGTTGCTTAGGCCAAGCACCGTGGCGGCAGCCTGGATGCCTCTCTTTTTCTCACCTTCCACATCGTGTCCTCTCATCTCTACTTTCAATACATGGGGCCACGTCTGGTCTCCACTGCTGCCATCTGCCCCCCAGGTGGAGCCTGCAGGAATCTCCCGCTGACTTCCTGACTCCTTTTAAATTGCAAGTCCTGTCCGGTCGTTTCTCTGCTCCTGTGGCCTCACATCTCATGTCACCTGGCCCTCTGCTCCTCTGGCCTCCTTCTTCACTCTTTCTGTTTCAGCCACACTGGCCTCCTGGCTGTTCCTTGAGTAGACCAAGCACACTCCTTCCTGCCTCAGGATCTTTGCACGTGCTGTTCCTTCTGGCGCGATGCATATTGATGGAAGGAATGAAATGAACCCAGCGCTTCACAGGGCAGGCGATTCAGCCCCTGTTCACATTGCTTCCTTTTCTCCCACTCCTTTCAGAGTCAGTTCCTGCAGCTGATGGATCCCATGCTTTTTAGTACATTTAATTCATTTGCTCGGTAACGTGTTGAGTACCTACTTTGTGCGGGAGTTGTTCCAGGCTGTGGAAGTGGTGATGAACAGGACCGAGAAGTCCCTGCCCTCCTGGAATCTGTGTTCTAGGCAGGGAGACAGGCATCGATCATGAAACCTTATCGTGATGAGCGTTACGGAGCTTATAACAGGGGTGCCTCACCCAGTGAAATTCAGAATCTATCATTTGCTGTGCATATGTTTGCAAACTGAAGTGCAGAGAGCATAAAAAGCCCTAAAACCAAAAGTTGGGAGGAGTCTTCATGGGTCATTTCGGCCAGCACCCTGCCTCAGAGGCAGAATGGGCCCTTCAAGTCAGAAATGTGTCTATGCTAATTCCTCCCACTTTCTGGAAAGCCTTTTTTCTTGGGTTGAATGAGGAAGCGTCAGACCCCGCCACTACCCTTATTGCAAAACCACTTGGCTCCTGAGCAGGCCTTCGGGTGCCTGTTTTCCTTGTTACCTGGAGAATTGCCTGTTTGGGGAATTTGCTTCTGGATGTTGCCTCTAGCCCGGCCTCCTGGGTCATGACCCCTTTGCTCCCACTTGAGCTGGCCTGTTTGGGAGACCAGCAGTGCACAGCATGGGAATGGAGGTGCTCTCAATGCCTGGACCTAAAGAAACCCATGAGAATGAACAAAACTTGGGGTGCGTTGGGCTCCTTTCCTCCTGTTTTAAGCCCCACTTAGCCCTTAGCTCCCTTCCCTACTCCAGCTCCCAGCTTCCCCACAGAGGGAAGGAAGTTGGGCAAGGCTCTCAGAGTCCCAGAGCCTCTGGGGCTGAGAACATGGGAGTTGAGCAGACTTGAGCATTTGATCTCTTCCCACCTCCCACATCTACCTATTTATATGAACAGGCTGTTAAAAAGCCACTGCTTGGCTCAGTGGTTTCAGCCAGGTCTTCCCAGCCCCAGGGACTGTGAGAAAAGGGGTCACCCTTACAGCTGAGGCAGAGACCGTGGGCTGGGGATGGAGGGGGGAGGCGTGGGAGGTAGTGGTGTCAGAGTGAGATGGTGCCAGGGCAAGGGGAGACAGAGAGAGAAAGGTGTGTGCCTGTGTGGGAATGGGCACATCTCTGGGAGGTTCCAGAGGGACTAGTGTGAGAGCACGGTCTGGTGGAGAGCAGCAGAAGGTTGCCTCGCGGGGAGTTTCTGCTTTCTCAGCTTCTCTGTCTGCCAAGGGCCCTGTGTTGCTGTGGTCCACCGCCCTCCCCCCACCGTCTTCTTCTGTCCCTCGTCGTTCTCCCCTTCTTCCACCCTTCTCTCCTTCGTTCCATTTCATCCCCTCCTCTTCCTTCCTTCTACATCCCCCCTCTTCCTCTCCTCCTTCCCTCCCATCAATTTCTTCTCCTTTCCCTCCTCCCCAGCTTTTCCCACCCTCCCTCATCTAACTATGCATCATTCTGTCTTAGCAATCCATCTTCCCTTCCATCTCTGCTTCCTCCTCCTCAGAGGAGGAGGCTGTGATCACAGAAATATCTTGGAGGGGAAGGAGGGGGCTGAACTGGGGAGCGGCTGACCGGGGAGCAGTGTCGAGCATGGCAGGCTGGTCTGCTGCTGGGAACCAGGCGACCTGGGCTGGGTGCAGGAGCCTTGTGTGGCTGGCTGGCCATGGGTTCAAATCCTGCCTCTTTTCCATCATATCCACATGACTTTGGACAAGTCCTTCACCTCCCTCTACCTCAGGGGTAATGCTGTTTATCACTGAGGCTGTTTGAAGAACCAATGAGATAATATATGTAAACCTGGCACATAGTCAGTGCTCAACGAATGTTAGTTCCTGTCTTTTCCTCTTGTGGTAAAATATATGGTTCTAGGAGCTCACCCCTTTTGAACCTTTCTAGGGAAAAACACAATACAACCCACCATTGCTGCCACCAGCATCATCATCACCATCGTCAAAGAGCTAAGCTGGGTACTAGTAACAACATCAACAGTATAGCAAATGCTTACGTGGTACACACGACGTGCCAGGCACTGATCGAGTAACTCTCTGTCTATTATCTTATGTAACCCTTACTACAATCCTATGAAGTAGATGCCATTATGATTGCCATTTTGCAGATGAGAAAACTGAGGCTCAGAGCGGTGAGGTACCTTGCGGAAGGTCACTCAGCTACTTAGTAACAGAGCCATGATTTGAAACCAGCTAGTCTGGCTCCAGAGTCTGCCTTGTAACCCTCATGGAACGATGAGATGATGGTAAACATTTTAAGTTACACAAGGGAATACACCAATAAATCTTAAAATAAAAATTCAAATATAAAGTATAAGACCCCTCTGACTTCCATGCAATCACCTTCCCCTGCCAGGGACACTCAGTACTTTAAGGTATGTCTTCCTAGTCCTTTTTCTGGGTTCACATATTTGTTTATGTATCTAAAGAAATTGAGTGTTTTGCGCATTTTCTTAAACAAATAGAATCCTGCTGTATTGTTTTGCAACTGGGCACCATCACTTCATGTGTCTTGGAGATCTTTCCACTTGATCGATTTATTCTTTTAAACATCTGTGTAGTGTTGTGTAGTGGGATGTACCGTGGTTTATTTCACTACTCTCCTTTTGCTGGACATTTAAGCTGCTTCCATTTTTTTTCTATCATAATAGCGATAGGGTAGACATTCTTATATATGTCGAGTGTACAGACGTGTGTATAGATGATTATGAACGTAGGAGCCTGTAAGTGGAATTGCCTCCTGGAAGGGCTCTGCCATATTGTCCTCCAGGTAGCTGCCTGCTGACAATGACACACATCATAGACATGTATAAGGGGCATGCAAACAACACAACGTGGCCATGAGGGGCTGTGGGGTGACAATGGGACAGAGAGAAGTGGGAGTGGGAAGTTGGCACCAACCAGACCCCAGGGTGTAGGCTGCTGGTTACCATTGGCTTCTGTTCCATGAAGGCCTCTCAGTGATGGTGGTGGGGTTTCTATAACCCCACCCTGACTGTGGCCCATGGATGCCATCCCCCCAAATAGAAGCAACATGGTGGGAGTGGAAGAATTGCAGTTTCTGGAGCCAGAAATGACTTTGAGTCCCTGTTGCAACACTTATCTGCTATGTGACTCCTGGCAAGCTATTTTGCCTCTCTGACTCTTGTCTCCAAAATGGAGATAATACCTACCTCCCATAAAGATTGAATAGCAAAATGACTATCAAATGCTGATGCATAGTAAGTGCTCAATAAATGGGGATCACAGTGCTGATTTGGGGTCACTGGTGCTTTGGTGTGAGGCTTTGTACCGACACAACTTGACCTTGGGAAGGTCCCCTACTTTCTCTGAGCCTCAGTTACCTTCTCTCTTCCTTGTGTCTGTGTTCTTGGGGAGAAGAGGTGAAAGAAAACTCAGGTTTGCTCCCAGGAAGGTTAGTGAGGGAATCTCAGATTATCTTTAACTCCATCTCTGGAGCTCCCGCCCCTGCCGACGGCCCCCAAGATATCTTCTCAAGTGTCTCAGTTTCCCAGTGCCCTAGAGCTCTGACAAGATCAAGCCTCTCCAGTGGCTTCCCCCTCCCAGGTCATCAGGGGTCAGAGGGGCACCTGTATGGGTGGGGCCTTCTGGAGACAGTGGCCCCCTCTCCCTATTGTCTGTCCCCATCGATGGCAGCAATTCAAAGACATGGCAGATCTTAGGAGATTGTTTTGGAGAAGCAGCAACTTCTCCTTCAGGCTGACCCTGATGGGGCCACAAAAACCATATGGAGACTACTCTGGAGAAGAGAAAATGACAAGAGGAAGGAGAAAAGCCGACCTTCTTTCCCTCCCTGGCTACAGCATGGTGAGTCAGAGCATTTGTCCTGACGTCTGTGCTGCTTTAGGGAGCCAGAGCTGCTGGCAGAAGGATAGGTCTCCCGTGGGAGCTGAAATTTCTCCAGCCTCATACATATACCAGGGCTGACATCAGGGCTACCGTGTATTTAGAACTCTTTCTGTGTTGGACACTGCACGCTTTTATTATCTGCAGCTTCACAGCGACTCCGTGTGATGAGTATTGTTTCTCCCACTTTACAGATGTGGGAACAGAGACTCGCTCAAGATCACAGAGCAATTAAGTGGTAGAGGCATGAGCGGAAGCTAGATCTCTTGTCTTAAAAGCCCAGCTCTTGCTTCTGCCCAATGCAGCCCCACCAAGACAGGAGAAAGCAAGAGCCTCTCTTTGGCGGCTCTTTTTGAACTTGTCCTTGAGATTCATATAACCAGACTTCACCTGGATAAACACATTCAGGGGTGGGAATTACAGTGTGCTTCATCTCTCCGCTCCTGCCCACCGCCATTCCAGAAACAGACCCCCTGATCCTATAGAAAAATAGTGTGGAGCTGGAGTTTCAGCACCATGGACAGGAACCAATTCTGGCTACTCTGTCTGAGGAAGAGGGAGAGAAGAGCAGGGCTGCTGGAAGTGGAGCTCGGCACCTGAGAGCCAGGTGGGGGGTTTGGCTTTGGTGCTCTCGGGGACTGACACATCTTGGCTTTGCCTCTTCCACCCCCTTCCCGTCTGCGAAGGTTGCCAGGGAATCTGGTTCCCTTCCTGCCTCCTTCTGACTTTCATCTCTCTATACCCAACCCACCACTGTGCTTCACGAGCTAAGCTGGGCTCTCATGTAGTTTAGGAAATGTCGGGGGGAATTCCTGGCTTTCAAAGCCTATGTGTGTTCCCTGGCGGCACATGGACCCTTTACATAGTTCAATGAATTGTGCACAACTCTGCACACTGCTTTTTACTTAAATGGTGAATACAGGTGGGTCTCGCTTTGTGTAAACCTTATGTATGAAAATCCAAATTGTTTACAATGCATGGTTTAGAGGAGGGCCTTCACGTCTCAGCTTTCATGGCCATCTAGGGTTCATGGATGGATCTCTAGGGGTTCACGATGGTCTCAGAACCCTCTGGAAGTGTGGAGATGTGTGTGTGTAAAAATTTATAAGCTTTTGGTTTTCCAGAGAGCAGATTTGTAGATTTCATTAGATCTCTAATGGGCTCATGAGGTTAAAAAAAGTTACTGCTGAACTAAAGGAACATCCGGTTCAGAGAGTCTGTCCCTGTTTTGGGACTGCAAGTTACCAGTGTGCAAAGTCAAATCCTAACCTCCTCATCCCCATGTCCCCCTTTCAATGGCTGCTGTGGAGCAGCTCTTTTCTCCTCCCTCTCTCCCCCACACCCCTGCTCTTGAAATTTAGGTTTGGGAATGGAGACGTCTGCCAGTCCACAATTTGAGTGGCAAAATGCCCAGGTCACTAGCAGCTCTCGTAATTTATAATAGGTTTCATTGTAAACATTTGCTATGTGTACTTTTCTTTTTAAAAACCACTTTATTTTGTGGGATGTGAGGGTAATAGTGCGAGCAAAACCATTATTCCAAAATATGAAGAGAACCCATATACAGAGAGATTGCCAAGCCCTGGACAGTGGTGACAGGGCCTCTTTTGTCAAGTAACTTTTCAATCGCAGCTAATTCGTGCAGCGCCAAAGGCTTTGGGAGGTGCTCACAGTTGCGTGTGCTGGCTCTGATAGAGTCGTCCTTTGCGTGGAGGGTGGGTCTTCTGAACTGCCTGACGTGTGTTTGGAGCAGTGTCGCTCTGTTTCACTGCATTTCCTAGAGCTTGTGAAGCGTTGGATCAGGACCCAGGGTCAGTCTACTGCTGGGTCAGGGCACAGTCTGGGGCTAAGCTTGCCTCAGACTGGTCCAGGGTTCAGGCTCAGCTGGAGACCTTGGTTCGATAGGGCTCAATCTATGGTGGGGATCAGGGATGAGTCTGAGAGGGTGAGCTGGGCTTGGTCTGGAGTCTGGGTCAGACCTCAGTCTAGGACGACAGTTGGGGCTCAGTCAAGGGTCAGGGCACAGTTTACTGCTGCTATCGGGTTCGGTCTAGAATTAGAATTGAGGCTCAGTCTGGGGCTGGGATCAGAGTCAGACTGGGGATCTTTCTCAGCTGGCTTGTTGGCCTTTGTTTCTGCAGGTGCCCAGGACGCCACGCACAGGGGTGGAGTCTGCTGACAGCAGGCGGCTGGCCACCAAGCACAGCAGGAGGGCCTTGAAGGCTAGCCTGACACTAGGCATTCTGCTGGGCATGTTCTTTGTGACCTGGTTGCCCTTCTTTGTGGCCAACATAGCCCAGGTAATGCCACTGCAGGGGGCAGGTGAGTCCAGGCCTTGCTGGGGAGCCCCAGCCCAGACATGGGGAGGGAGGAGGTGGGCTGCCTGTCATGGTGTATATATTTGTGTGTGTCTGTCCCAGATGTGCTGGGTGGGGTGGTCGGTGTCCCTGCCCCGGGACCGGACGTGACCCACTCCATCCCTCCAGGCTGTGTGCGACTGCGTCTCCCCAGGCCTCTTCGATGTTCTCACGTGGCTGGGTTACTGTAACAGCACCGTGAATCCCATCATCTATCCACTCTTCATGCGGGACTTCAAGCGGGCCCTGGGCAGGCTCCTTCTCTGTCCCCACTGCCCCCAGGAGCCCCGGGCCAGCCTGGCCTCACCCTCCATGCGCACCTCTCACAGTGGCCCCCGGCCGGGCCTGAGCTTGCAGCATGTGCTGCCCCTGCCCCTGCCCCCGGACTCTGACTCCGTCTCTGACCCAGGCTCGGGCGGCTCCTCAGGCCTGCAGCTGGCAGCCCAGCTCCTGCTGCCGGGAGAGGCCACCCGGGATCCCCCGCCACCTGCCAGGACTTCTGCCGTGGTCAATTTCTTCAACATCGATCCTGTGGAGCCCACGCTGCGGCTCCATCCGCTTGGTGCCCCCACGAACTGATCCGGGTTTGGAGCTGGTCACCAGGGAGCTGGACTGGATGGAACCAAGTCCCCAAGGCCTTAGGCCCGCTCTTGGCTGAGGCCAGGAGACTGCAGGTCTCCTGGGAGCCCTCTGAGCTCTAGTGGGGTGCACTGAATCAGCCCCACTGCCCACTCCAGGTTCCCTACTTGAAGGATAATAGCTGGTTCTGAGTTTTCTCCAGGGTGCTGCACTGCTGAGTATAACATGTGGCTGTGGGTAGAGGACGGTTGATGGGCTCTGGGAATGGGGAAAAGGACGTGTTGGTTCCGATTAGAAGGAAGACAGTTATCCCCTTTGCACGTGTGATCGGGCTGCCTAGGAGGGATGCGTTTGTGTGCAGAGATGGATTAGTGCAGCGCTGGACCCCTTGTTTATCTGAGTGCAGTTCATGGCCTTTCACCTACTGGCAGTTTGTTAAAAATGCACAACTCTTTCCCCACCCAGACCTGCTGAGTCCAAAGCTGAGTGTCAGCAAGAGCCCTGGTGACTCGTGTGCACATTAGTTTGAGATGCGCTCGTTTAGATGAGCTTTACCCTGAGGTTGTTTTGCTGGACAGTGTTTGGACTGGCCAGCCCCTCAGGATGTATGTGGCCTTACAGAAAACCCCTGGACCTGGGAGTCAGGCAGGCATAAATTCGAATCTCTGCTCTACTACTTCCTAACTCTTGCACAGGTTACTTAACCTCTCTGAGCCTGTCATTCCACATGCAACATGGGGTAACAATGCCTGCCTCCTAGGGTGTCATGAGAATTCATACAACGTTCATAGGATATCCGGCATCCGGCAGGTGGTCAGGAGGTGGTACCTGCTGGCCATCCAGCCCCCTGGCATCTGGCTATGGGCCAGGAAGGGCTATTGGTTCCCATTGTTTTTTCCATCTTCTTCAGCCCCATCCCAGCACCCAAGCTGCTGCATTGACTCTCCTGGGACAAAGAGGCGACTGCTGGGTTCTGGCACAACATCTGGGATGGGTATTCCTCTGCCTTGGGCTTCCTTGGATCTAGAAGGGAACCAGCTGAGAGGGACAGAACCAGCCCCTTGTCCCACCTCCCTGTGGCCTTCTCGGGGTCCCTGAGGGAAATGGGAGTAGAGCCACTTAGGTCAGTAGAATTGAAGAGGTGTCTGGTGTGGGTTGGGGCCCTCAGACAGGCAGGTGAACCCTGACACAGGGGCCTGTTTTTTTTGTTGTTGTTTGGACGGGGGATTCGGTTCCTACAGTTTACCTGCTGTAGGTTCCTTTTCAGTCTGAGGTCTGTCTTACATTCCTCCCCCGCCCTCCCCAAGCACCCAGTTCCATCAACCCAAATTCCGTGGGTGGCCTGGCGCTCTCCGTGGTGCTGATCAGACTCAACTCCGGCGCTGGCCGCTGGCCATCGAGGAGTCAGTCGTGGTGCTTGTTGGGGCTTCCGTTCTGCCCCCAGAGTGGACTCTCAATAAACACTAGCTGAAAGTACTGTCTGGTGTGGACTGGATTTGCTTGAGGGGCTACTCGGGCTGGAGAAGCAGCTGGTGAAGTGGAAAGAGACCCTGGGTCCAGGCATCCTGGGTTCTGGTCCAGACTCTGCCCTTAATTTGCTTTGGGACCTCAGCAAAGTCATTTTCCCTCTCAGGGCTTCAGTTTTCCATGGGTGACATGGGCTGTTTGGATTAATAGTAGCAGACGTTCTGTAAATATTTGTTAAATGAACAAATATACATACCCTCAAGGACCAGCTCAACTCCAACACTCTAATTTCTCCTGCCTCTCCTCTTCCCCACTGCCTCTGTCAGAGCTTAATACTTTCTCTGCTTAGGTCTTGATTTCCCCATCTGCACAATGGGTGGGGGGATTATCTCTGACCTTGTCATTCAGGGACAGTGGGAGAAACAAAGGGGAAGGTTCCCACGGATGCAGATACAGTGGCTAAGAACTTGGCTCTGGAGGCTGACTGTCTGGAGTTTGAGACTGACCAGCTGTGTGATCTTGAACAGGTTACCTAACCTCTCTGGGCCTCAATAGCTGCAGGTGAAATGAAGCCAATGATAGTAGCTACGTCATGGGGTTGTTGTGAGGGAAACAGTAAGTGCCACCTATTATTCTTTATTTTTATAACTACCATCACCTCTGTTCCTGCTACAGGAACATATAATCCATCCTTGCCCCCAGGCCCAGTTCCCACCCATACCGCATGCAGATTCAGCATTTACTTACCATGCCCTGTTACAATGACATCCAGGGCCACCAGGTAGCACAACTTTGGGGGACGCCCTTCACATGGCGTCTGTGTGACTGATGCCTCTGCAGCTGTACAGTGCACAGCCTGCCTAGCTGTGTGTGGCACATCTGATCGGATCTCCTAAGAGCAGAGGGTGAGCTGCCCATTCCCCATCTGCATCCGCTCCCCACCTGCACTTGCCCTGAATGTGCGTCAGTGGTGCCTACGGGCTGATGGGCAGCGCTGGAGTCGATGAAACAGCAGGCTAACACCTGGCTTTCCTGAGGCCAGGGAAGAGAGGTGGGTGGGAGCCTCAGTCCCCCTGGACCATCTGATGGACAGCAGACCCCACAGCTGCGACCTGAAGTACCAGAAGCCCATGGCTGGTAGTCCTGAGGCTCTCAATCCTGATTGGTTGACTTGGCAGGACTCTGGCCTTGCTTTCCCAGAGAGGGACCATGGTTTCCCTATGATTCCCTCTTCTTTCAATTCCTTGCTTTTGAATTTCAAAGCCTTCAATTTAGGAAAGGCACTAGTGGAAATTCTTCAGAGCTCATGTGGGGAGCCAGATGGAGGGGGGTAAGAGAGCACTGCATATGGAAATCTGGGAAGACGGCTCAAGTCTCCTTTTGGGGTCAATCCAGCCCTGGGCAGGACTCCTGGGTCTTGGTGGCACAGTTGGGACAGCCCAGTGGGTTGGGGCTCCCACCATGGCTGCAGATCTGGGGCCTCTCAGCAGGGCTGGCAGCAACAGCAGGAAGGGAGGCACCTTCAGGTTGGTCCAGCCCTGTTGGCACCTGGGCTTGGCCAGAGTCAGAGGATGCGGCCACTTTGGGGGTGTCTCCGGGTGCCGGATCCTGGATTTGCCCATCCTGGTCTGTGGTCTTGTCTGAAGAGGAGGCAGCTGCTGCCTGGCGAGGCTCCTCTTGGGGCAGGCTGCTGGAGGCCAGCAACAGCCCCTTTTCTTCCCAGCCTGGCTTGGTGTCGATGCCCACGGCCTTCAGGATGACGTCCATCTGCTTGGCATAGTCCAGGTGGCCACTGACCTGCAGGAGGACAGTGAGTGAGGGCCATGGGGGGGTGGGCAGAGCCCGCCCTCCTCAGGGCCCCAAGCTAAGCTCCTGGGCCTCACCTTCTCCCCCAGTCACCAATGCCATGACTCTAACTCTCCATGAATTTAAAATCCAGAGTGGGGTGGAAAGTCTCTAGGTTCAAGGCTGCTCTAGAACTCATTAAATAAAGATGAAGGAAGTTTCTCTACAAAATCTGGGTCCTCTGGGGGCAGGAAGAAGTCTCCCAATGGAAAGTTGGAGTGGAAGTTTTCATTCTCGGCCTGCAGCTTTAGGCTACAGCAGGGCGGCTCTGCTGCTCACCAGCTCTGGGGCCTGAGCAAGCTGCTTTATCCCTCTGACCTCCAACTTGTCTTAGCTGTAAAATGGGGACAATAAGAGTAGCTACATCAGAGTGTGGTTGTGAAGACTCCCCCAGGTAAAGCCCCCAAATTGAAAATGGAGCTGTGGCACAGACTGCAGGGAATCTACAATTCACCCTCTCTCCTTTCCCTTAGTCACAAGAACTCAAATGTATAGCTGGCTACATTGCTCAGCCTCCCTTGCAGCTAGGTGTAGTGATGTGACAAGTTCTGGCCAATGAGATGAAGCACTAGTGTTATGTGGTGCTCCCTGGAAGTCTCTTTAAAAGGGGGAGTGTTCTTCTTTTCCCCCTATTTCCTTTTTCTTCATGGCTGGAATTGAGACATGATGGTCAGAGCTTGAGTAGCCATCTTGGGCCACGAGCTGGCTCACTGAAGTCCACTTGCTTGCAGAGGAGCAAGACAGGGAATTTTGGCCCCTGCAGACTGTGGAGCCACCATACTAGCCCTGATTTGCCTAGTATGGCCTTTTCTTATATGACAGCATCCACTCTTGCACATTTAAGCCACTTCACTAGGCCTGTGTTATATGGACCCGAGTCTTCACTAAGACACGGGTCAAGAACTCAGAAGTGCCCACCTTTTTTCCTCCAAGAATGGCGACACCCCCATTTTTGTGTGGGGATGTGTCAGTGAATGAAATGTAGGCGTGTGATTAGAATTTGGTCTATTCTCTTCACAGAAAATCAGTCGGGGAGAGGAGACTTTAAAAATCATTGTCATTTGACAGATGAGGAAAGTGAAGCCCAGAGAGGGGTGGTTTGCTCAATGACACAGCGCACGTGACGAGGAAAGCCACGTGCTGTGCTTGAGATGCTGTGTGTGGAAGCTGCTTAGCTCAGCTCTGCTCCCTGCAGAGCCTCGTGCTCTCCCAGCCAATCTAGGGGCTCTGCTTTCGTGTCAAAGGCAAATCAAATACAGATAGCACATTCCTTCAAGGCTGGAGAGGAAGGTTTTTGTGTAAAAAGAAGACAGGAAAACACTGGGGAAGTTAAAACAACACAAAGGGCTTGTCTGGTAACCTCTGCATTTCCATTTGAATCACAAATCACATTGGATTATTCAAATGATTTTCCAAGAACATAGAATGGTAGTTCCCTGCACAGTTTTGTGGTTTTCTCTTAACCAGAAACTGCTTACTTCTTGTTGCTTTCTTTAACAATCCCTTTAAAAAGTGTTCCGTGAAAACACACACATATAAACACGTAGAAGGGGCTTTTTGGATCCCTGGGCTCAGAGTGGAGGTCAAGGTGGGGCAGTGTCCTTCCACACAGGATGCACATTAGTGGCTGCATGGCACTAGAAAGAACCTATGTTTGCGATCTGAGCAAAGGGGGCTCCAGCTTTAGCTCTAACTCCTACTGGTAAGTGGGTAAGTCCTTACAATGTCCAGAACCCCAGTTTCCCCATCTGTAAAACTAAGATCATAACATCGACCTTGAATGTCTGCTACAAGAGTTCAAGGGCCCAGCACTTTGTAGGGACTCAGTATATGCTGCCTCTTACTATTATGTTCCATATATGACCCAAAATACTTTATAGGGATATTACCCAATTAGTTAGTGATATCCATCTCATGGTGTTGGTAGGAAGAAATAATACATACAAACCACAAGGCACAGTGCCTGGTATATAGTAGACACTTCATAAACATAGGTTCTCATACCTTAGTTTCCTTGGAAGGGGGGATAGAGGGTAGGGAGTTAGCTAGGCTGATCCATTTCGGAACCCAAAATGGCTGCTCAAGCTCCAGCCATCACATCTGAATTCCAGCCAGCAGAAACCTAGGCCGACAAGGAAAAACAAGAACGGCCTCCCTATACCTTTTTAATACTGGTGAAGGGCTGGTGCTAGGGCTGGGTGGAGGCAGGCGGGACAGGAAGGAAGGTATTTGTGGCCATTGGCTACAGCTGATTTCAGATGGAAACTCCACTGTGCCGCTGTCCTAGAGCACACAGCTCTGGCCCTCTGTGGCCACAAGTTGCTCTAGGTCTCAGCAAACCCTAGTTCCTGAGCTGCCATTCTGCCAAGACCCTGGGGGAGAACTCGCTGGCAGTTCTGATTGTACAGTTAGCCAGAAAGATGGGAGAGCAGGGGTGAGGAGGGCAGTAAAAGAATCTCTTCTTAGCACTGGAAAGTTCTGGGGTGGCTGATGTTGGATAAAGATTTCAGCCCATGACCATCTGCCCGGCTGTCTTGATTGAAATCTGCCACTCACCTGGATACATACTGGATGTCATTGGTGCAGAGAAGTCTTTCTTGACTTTCTCACGCTGGTTAGGGACCTTCCTACACTGGTTAGGGACCCTCTCTGGGGCTCCCCTGTGATAGCATTCACTACATCCCATTGTCTGCATCTGCTCACTCATTTGTTTTCTGATAGAGGAGTGCAGGGACCACTTCTAACTCACCTCTCCTCCCAGGGCCAGCCCTGTACTCTGTGGGTATACAGTGTTACTGGACCCACATGGTATGAATGGCCTCAGCATTTCCTGTTTCCTGCCTTGCAAGACAGCTGGACTTGCCCAAACCGAGGCTCTTGCTATCCACCTCTGCCTGCCCAACTCCTTCCAAGCCTATCAGGCCCCTTCAAGTTCCTTTACCTCTTGGGTCTCAGTTTCCTTATCTGTAAAATGGGGCTAATACAGACACCTACACCACGTGAGGATTCAATGAGATAATACATGAAACAGGCTTATTGGTCTTGACTTAGAGGTCACTGACTGGAAGTGAGAAATGTGTGAGTGTGGACTCTGCGGTAGGTTCCCTGGGTTTATTTGGCTCTATCACTCATGTGTAGTGTCCTCTCCTGCAGACTCAGTTTCTATATCTGTAGAATGGGGTTATTATCCCTACTTCATGGGATAGCTATGAGGATCAAATGACATAACATCTGCAAAGCGTGTAGAGCAGTGCCTGGCACATGTTGGTTATCATTAGTAACATTGAGTGCATTCTGTACCATGCCTTTGCTAAGTCTAGAAGCCAGCTGGCATTTCCTTTGGACACGAAGAGTTCAGCGACTCTGGGCTGGGTCTCTGTCCTTAGAAGCCTCATGAGTTGGCCCCTGAGGTGGCAAAGTACCCTGTCTGCTGCAAGCCAGTCCCCACACTGGGAGGCAGCCCGGTCTTTGCTTTATTCACATTGAGATGCCCCTACCTGCGAAAGGGCCAGCCCCTTACTCACTCCTGGCTCAGGCTTGTCCTGAGATCAGGAGCCACCTCAGACCGGGTGGCTGATGTTTGAGGTAATTCACAAAGGACACAGCCCATGTCCCGACCCTGCATGTCTCTGCTCCGAGTACAGAGCAGCCAGTGCTTCTCCCAACAGCAATAATGGAAACTCTTTTGCCAGCAACCTCTCCTCCAGCAAGAATTTTCGAGGAAAACAGGAGGATGGCATTAAGGCAAGGCTAATTATTCTAATTAGTCAAAAGAGGAAAGCACTGCTTTTTGTGACGTGCTCCTAATGTGATAAAGAGCTATTATTAGGCAAGAGCCGGGAAGCTGCCACGAAGGCAGTCCGAGGAGGAAGAAGTCTGCGAAGCTGCTGTCCAAAAGGCAGACGAACTGAAAGTGGTGGCAGAGACAAGGGAGGAGGGAACTAGTATTAAAGGAGGGCCTACTATGCACAAGCATCACACATAGGCTGCCCTGGAAAGTAGGCGATTCTTCCCATTTCATAGATGAGGCAATTGAGGCACAGAGAGGTTAAGTAATTGACCCAAGGTCACACAGCCAGTACACCAGTGGCCAAGCCAGGATTCTAGGCCAGGTCTCTGTGGTGCCAAAGACTGTGCTCTTTCCAGTGTATCCTATTCAGAGGCTTCCTGGGGTGGAAATTGGATCTTGCAATGGCTTTGTGGCATTTAAAGGGAATTTTCAGTTAAAAGGAACTTTTAGCTGTTCCTTTTCCTGTTTGATTCTTCAGGCGGAGTGAGACTCTAGGGGTGGTGAGGCACAAAGTCATTTCTCCCCGTCCCCCTTCAAGGTACCTGGACCCTCAAATAGGACAGAGACCCCTGGACACGGGTCAGGAGGCATCGCTCTGAGTCTTGCTACCTGCGGTTTCCTGGTCTTATTACCTGGCTTACGTCACTCCCACAGGGAGGTAACAGCACAGACCTGATTTCAGAGTCCAGGTTTATGACTCTCTGGCTATGTGAGTCTATTCTCTCAAGTCTCAGGGATGCCTACTACCTCCTACATGGGGCTGTCGTGAGGTTTACAGCATATGAAGCAAGCCTGTCAGGGATAAAGATGGTCGTAAAGGCTTCCTGTGGCTCTGGGGCTAGAAGCTCATGTCTGTCCTGGGAAGCCTGTCTCTTTAACCAGGAGTGAACAGTTTCATGCATGGATGGGTCTAGAAACTCCCCTTGTTTTGGGGCCACCACCAGCCCCAAAGTTCCCAGTTAGGAAGGCACAGGCTGCTCCATTTGTATTCCTCTGGCAGGTTAGAACTTGTCTGCTAGGGTCCTGGGAGTTTGGGGGAGCAAAGATATAAGTGCAGATGAGTTGGACCCAACAACATGGTGGCAGGTTGAGTGAGGAGCCTGGGGGACCTCGGGCAAGGCCATGGCTCAGTAGCAGCCGTGCCTGATAAAGTTTTGGTTTTAAGTTTTTGTTCTAGAATTCCTCTAGTCAAGTTTCAATAAACAAGCAGCCTAGTGTTAGCTGTGCCTAGCGTGGTAGGGGAGGGGTCAAGGTACGCAGCTTCGTTCACCATCAAAGTGCAGTGGGGGGGTCGTTGGGACAGGTGGCTGGTGAAGCAGCCGGGGAGAAGCTAGTCCTCCAGAGTGCCCTCCCCACGGAGATTTTCAGACACCCAGGGAGGGGCCTGGTTTGTTGCTTTTAGGCAGGATGGTGCAGCTGGCTCAAACTCCCCTTATGTGGAACTTGAGGAAACTGGGTTACACTCGGGAAGAAACTTGGCACTTGATAAATGGCAACCAAGAACGTTTGGAAACCAAAGTTCTTGTTCTCACGGGCCCCTTGCATCACGGGCTGGAGTCTGCTTGTGGATGTAACTGTAGCTCGTTACCCTCACCCCCCTGCTAGCAGGCACCTCTCCTGCTGTTTCTCATGTTTACCTGAACAGGGGTGATGCCCACTGCTTCACACCTGGGTTTGCGTCCTGCTCTGCCACGTTCCTGCTGTGTGACTCTGGGCAAGTCCCTTAGCCTCTCAAAGCCTCAGTGTGCTCATCTGTACAATGGGGATACCAATGTCTGCAAAAGGCTTAGGGCAGAGCTGGGCATTGAACGTGCCCATGTCTTCATGTATGGGCATTCACTCCCTATGACAGGTGTGTGAATGTGGGCAAGGTTCCTTCCAGCCTGAAAGGTGGATCTAGAAACTCAAATTAGGTTTGTGTGGCTGCTCAGGTGGCCCCTTCCACCCCATTCCCAGAAGGAATTCTTTGGAACAGTCTGCACCTGTCGTCCAGCCTACTCAGCGATGTGTAGGAATCCTCGGGGAGGATGTTTAATTGCAGACTTGCAGGTTCCGTTCCTAGAGACGGATTTAGAAAGCCTGGGCAGGGGCCCCCAGGGATCGGGATTTTACATAAAACTGCCCAGATGCTTCCAAAGTGACAGTCCTAGGAAACCCCCCTGCATTCTACCTGTGTCCTCTGGCTACTTCTAGGAGAAACAGGCTATCCTGATGAGTCATCTGGGGTGGCAGAGTTGGGGGTGGTGACAAAGCGCTGGCCTAAGGATGACGCCGTAAATAGGAGTTACCTCTTCCCAAGCAGGTTCTATGGCCTCCCTCCTCTGGGGTGAAATGAGCTGGGGCTAATGTCCATGGGTGGGGCTTGCAGAGCTGGGGTTAATGAATTGCCCCACTGGAAACCCAGCGCTTGGGAGGGACAGGCAGTACTCACGACGGAGGACAGGTCCACGTTCTCCACCCTCCTGTCCTGTAGCTGCACAGGCTGCAGGCCGGCGACGTGGAGCTGCACCGAGGACGTTCGGTACACGAAGCTCAGCAGCCAGTCCCCCCTGCGGGCAGAGAAGGGGGTGAGCAGCAGCCTCAGGGGAGCTCCAGGACAAGGATGGGGACGCCGGTGGGACTGGTGCTTCTGTGGGAAACCAGGGCCGTGACTGCAACCGTGGAGCGACGGTGGGAGCAACCGCGGACACTTGGGAATGCTGCCCGGGGCCTGCGAGCTCCCTGAAGGCTGCTTTGTTCCCTGCTGGGTCCTCAGAGCTGAGAACAGTGCCTGGCAAGCAACAGACGAATGTCTGTTGAATGAGAGGATGAGGAAGCTGGATGACATTCTCGACAAGTCAGTGTGTTGGGCAGGAGCTGCTCTCAGATCGGATGAGTTCCCTGCGGGGACTGGCCCAGGGCTCCCTGGGAAAAGAAAGACAGGCAGCAGGGTCCTCCTGGGGGAGAGAACCACGGGGCGCTGGGGCCTGCCATGCCCTGAAGGTGGAACTCTAGGTCTAGTTCCCTCATCCGTCTGTGAGCTGGAGGGAGCAGTGGTGTCTTCTGAGTGAGACCTTGCCCAGCCAGCAGGTCTCCCTGACCTTGGCTATCTTGGAGGAGGCGAGGGTGGTCACCCAGGCTTGTCACAGCCCTGGGAACACTCCTTCACTTTCATGGGTGCTGTGAAGCCCATCCCTGCATCCCCACCCCCTACACCATCGAGAGAAAATAACCCTGGACCCTCTGCTCCCTGTTTCTTCAGGTGCAATGAGTACTGTCCATGGAGGTCTATGAGACGGCCTTCCCTCTCAAACTCCTGAATTTGTCTTGGGGTTAAGCTGGGCTGGCCAAGGGCCTCGCAGCTCAGCAACTCTGTATGTGTGAACATTTCTGCGCTCCTTCTGCCTCCAGGACTGAAGTCCAGCTTAGCACGTCTGGTTGTCTTTTATTTAGACCAATTCCAACTCTGGTTTGCCTGGCAACTTGAAAGCCCATTATTTCTGTGGTCCTCCCTCGCTGCAGGGTAGAGGGAGAATGGCTGAGCGTCAGGAGGCCCCGGCCCTGCCTGGGAGACCAGCTGTGTGGCCCCAGGCAAGTCCCCCAGGCTCTCTGGGGCCCAGGATGTGGTGGCCGGTTCAGGTTCCCTCTGTGGTCTCTGACCTGTGTGCCAACACCCCTGAAAGCCCGAGGAGAACTGGGGCCCAGAGTTGAGGGATCTTCTACAGACCTTTGTGCTGTGCCCCAAACTGAGTTCCTCCATTACCATCACCCGTCCCTCAAGCACCAGAAACCAGCAGAGCAATGTCTTAGGCACCCCCTCCTCTGTGGCCAACTTGCCACAAAATCTTGCTGATTCTTACCTCCCCCCCACCCCAGGCCCAGCCCTTCTGCTCCAGCCTTGAGATCAGGAAGCCCCTTCACCCCCCATGGACAGATGCAACGGCTGCCTCCCCACTCTCCCTGCCCTGGCCTCACCTTCCTCCAGCCACCACGGCCTTCCTTACCCGCTCATCTGACCATGGCCCCCGCCTCTTAGAAGGCCATGACTCCCCACTGCCTACAGGCTTTCTCTTCTAGAAAATTCCTTAACTCTCTCCAGAGAGCCATGCTTGCAAGTCCCAATAATCGTCTTAATATCGAGGGCCCAAGAGGCACTGTCTCTAAGAATGGATGGCCAAGGGGAGAAGAAGAGAGATTAACTCAAGTTGTTTTACTGAACTAATTATAGAGTTATGTGCGTCGAATACTGGTTTTGAGAGAGATCCCTAAAGGTTTCTGATACAGATAATTGTGAACAAGCAAAATTAGCACCGTTTTTCTAAATCATTTAATTATGACAATACTCTACTTAAAATGCTCATTGTACTCGTTTATACATATTTAGGGACAGAACAGAAACATACATTAGAAGGTCCTGTGTCCTCTAAACTGCTGGGCAAACCACACTGGCATTCAAGACCCTTCCTCTGTCTCTCGCCTGGATCGGGCCATGAGCCCACGCTCTGCACCAGGCAGAGTCAGCTTCAAGTGCCGCCTTGTCAATTTCTAGTGTGACCCTGGGCAAGTCGCTTGACCCCGCTGAACCTGTCTCCTCACTAGCTTACCTCTCAGGGTGGGCGGGAGCGTGTGCTGAGATGCTGAGATTCCACACTGTGTGCAGTGCTCCTATGCGAGCACTCAGGAAGCAGCGGGTACGACCCCACTTCCTGCTCTGGGCCTTCGTGTGCAGGTGGCCTCTTCTGCTCGGCCTCGTCTTCCACTCTCTGATGGGCTCCTACCCACCCTCTCAACATTCGGCTGGAACGTCAGCTGCCCCAGGGAGTGTCCAAGCCTCTCCACCCGACGTTACTCCTTCACAGCCTCGTGTGCCTGTTACATGCGCCTTTGGTGACGCTCGTCACATGTCCTCTGTGTGTCCATTCCTGGGGCTTTTTCCTTTTCTAGGCAGAGAGCTTGTGGGGGCGGAGCCCCAGAGAGTAGTTTCCAGGCTCTCGGCCTCACATAGACAGGTGCTGGCTCAGGTAGTAAATGGCCAACTGTGATTGCATGGCCATCAGCTGTGGCTAGTTGGCCGTCAGCTGTAACCAGTGAGCCATTGGCCACTAATATAACTGCTGTGGCTATGAAGAGAGAAGAAGAGAAGAGAAGAAAATGGGGGCTAGCAAGAAGATGGTGGCTGGGCTGGCAAGCGCAGATTGCAGTTAGGATGGCTGGTTGCGGACAGTGTGGATCCAGCCTCCAGTGAGAGTATAGTGCCGCCGGCGAGAATATACTAAGTATGACTCCCCTATCTATGGCTCCTTGTGTGTTCCTTTTGGCCTCACCATATCCTGCGTTCTTGTATGGGGAGCGGGAGCAGAGACCCCGCAGGCCTCCCCGCACGACACATGGCGCAGCGAGCAGGGTCTTCAGCACGACAAATGGCGCAGCGAGCAGGGTATGGTGCCGGCCAAAGCTCTCCGAAGGACGGTGGAGCAGTTTGTGTCTATGAACACTCAGTCTCAGGAAGACCAGGAGGAGCAGCTGCCGGAGAGCTGGACCCCCGTGGAGGGGTGGGAGGACGTGGACGGTTCTCCCACCAGCACAGGAAAAGCCATGCAGCTGCTGGAGAGATGGAGCCCCGTGGAGAGGTGGAAAGATGTGGACGGTTCCCCAACCAGCACAGGCCGGAGGGAGCGAAGGTCGTTGCAGCCCTGTGGGCCGGGGAAGTTCCTGCTCAGGCAGCCCGGATGCGGGACTTGTAGTCCCAGGAGGTAACGCTTGCTGAGTCTTCCGTGGGAGATGAGGGTGAGGTCAAGGTCGTCCCTCACCCCCAGGACAGCCCTGGTGAATGACTATGGACTATGGGGAATTGCCTTCCATCCCTAATTTAATGGACTGCTTGACTGTTTGTTTGGGAACTGTTGTTAGTGGAACTGGGGGATATTTGCTTTTGTCTCTTGACTGGCCGCCATTGAGAATATGTAAGCACCTTGATTGTGAGTCGCTGTTGTTCCAGCAGGGTACCCTGAGAGGCACAGAGAGAGTGGCAGTGCCCTGAGAGCCCTGGCTGAGTCCAGGAAGTGTGGCTGTGCCCACAGAGAGTGGCAGTGCCCTGAGAGCCCTGGCTGTGTCCAGGAAGTGTGGCTGTGCCCACAGAGAGTGGCAGTGCCCTGAGAGCCCTGGCTGAGTCCAGGAAGTCTGGCTGAGCCCTGAAGGTACCCTGGCTGTGCCCAGGAAGTCGGGCTGTTCCCAGAGAGAGTGGCAGTGCCCTGAGAGCCCTGGCTGAGTCCAGGAAGTCTGGCTGAGCCCTGAAGGTACCCTGGCTGTGCCCAGGAAGTCGGGCTGTTCCCAGAGAGAGTGGCAGTGCCCTGAGAGCCCTGGCTGTGTCCAGGAAGTGTGGCTGTGCCCACAGAGAGTGGCAGTGCCCTGAAAGCCCTGGCTGTGTCCAGGAAGTGTGGCTGTTCCCAGAGAAAGTGGCAGTGATGGACCGCTTGACTGTTTGTTTGGGAACTGTTGTTAGTGGAACTGGGGGATATTTGCTTTTGTCTCTTGACTGGCCGCCATTGAGAATATGTAAGCACCTTGATTGTGAGTCGCTGTTGTTCCAGCAGGGTACCCTGAGAGGCACAGAGAGAGTGGCAGTGCCCTGAGAGCCCTGGCTGAGTCCAGGAAGTCTGGCTGAGCCCTGAATATACCCTGGCTGTGCCCAGGAAGTCGGGCTGTTCCCAGAGAGAGTGGCAGTGCCCTGAGAGGCCTGGCTGTGTCCAGGAAGTGTGGCTGTTCCCAGAGAAAGTGGGAGTGCCCTGAGAAATCCTAGCTGTGCCCGGGGAAACTAGTGGTACCCTAAGAAGTCCAGGAAGTCTGGCTGTGCCCAGGAGTACTGGTGGTGCCCTGAGAAACCCTGGCTGTGTCCGGGAAGACAGGTGGTACCCTAAGAAGTCCAGGAAGTCTGGCAGTGCCCAGGAGTACTGGTGGTGCCCTGAGAAACCCTGGCTGTGTCCGGGAAGACAGGTGGTACCCTAAGAAGTCCAGGAAGTCTGGCTGTGCCCAGGAGTACTGGTGGTGCCCTGAGAAACCCTGGCTGTGTCCGGGAAGACAGGTGGTACCCTAAGAAGTCCAGGAAGTCTGGCAGTGCCCAGGAGTACTGGTGGTGCCCTGAGAAACCCTGGCTGTGTCCGGGAAGACAGGTGGTACCCTAAGAAGTCCAGGAAGTCTGGCAGTGCCCAGGAGTACTGGTGGTGCCCTGAGAAACCCTGGCTGTGTCCGGGAAGACAGGTGGTACCCTAAGAAGTCCAGGAAGTCTGGCCGTGCCCAGAAGCACTGGTGGTGCCCTGAGAAACCCTGGCTGTGCCCAGAGAGCCTGGCTGTGTCCAGGATATTGCATTCACCCCCAGGCTCCTCGCACAGGTCCCCTCGCGGAAGACGCTTGTCGCGTAAATTGTGAGGCGAGAGCCTGTAGGGGTGGAGTGTGGGGGCGGAGCCCCAGAGAGTAGTTTCCAGGCTCTCGGCCTCACATAGACAGGTGCTGGCTCAGGTAGTAAATGGCCAACTGTGATTGCATGGCCATCAGCTGTGGCTAGTTGGCCGTCAGCTGTAACCAGTGAGCCATTGGCCACTAATATAACTGCTGTGGCTATGAAGAGAGAAGAAGAGAAGAGAAGAAAATGGGGGCTAGCAAGAAGATGGTGGCTGGGCTGGCAAGCGCAGATTGCAGTTAGGATGGCTGGTTGCGGACAGTGTGGATCCAGCCTCCAGTGAGAGTATAGTGCCGCCAGAGAGAATATCGTGGTATGACTCCCCCATCTATGGCTCCGTGGGTGTTCCTTTTTGGCCTCACCATATCCTGCGTTCTTGTATGGGGAGCGGGAGCAGAGACCCCGCAGGCCCCCCCGCATGACAGAGCTCCTTGGGAGCAGGACTGTGCCTTAGAACTGTATCCTGAGCTGCCTCCGGAACTCCCTGGGGTGGGGCCCAGCAAGCCGAGCTTCCGCGGCCCTGGAGACAACGCTGATACACGAATCACACAACTGGAACCTTGATTTGCAATCACGTGGCCTGTTGAAGGGCGAGCCTCGGCTCCTCACAGACCTGGAGCCACTTGTGGGCAGGGGACTTTCCTGCTCCTCCTTCCACCATCATCCCCTCCCCACACGGATGGGGCTCAGAATGAAACAATCTCATTGTGGAGTAAGACAGGCCTGCCTGAGTTCACATCCTGGCTCTGCTGCGTGACCTTGGTCAGGCACTTGACCCTCTCTGAGCTCCAGTCTCCTCACTGTACAGTAGGGAGCAGTACCACTGGCCACGGCTAGCTTCCGGGGGCTTGTGAAAGCCCAAGTGAGTGAAGGGATTTGCAAAGAGTTGTATTAATGCACATTATAAATGTATAAGTGCATATAGTTTGGCGGTGTTGGCCTGAAGCTCTCCCCACCCTCACACTCCACGTTTAAGTAGGTTCATAGTAACTAAAATGCCTTCAGGAACCAAGAATATAAATGGCTGGTTGGTGTCTATTTTAACCAAGAAACTACAGTTATTGTTTGGCCTGTTCTGTTCCTTCCCTTTTCTCTCCTTTTTCTTCCTCCTTTTCCTCCTTCCTCTTTCTAGAGAGATAGCCCAGGATCTCACAAAATAGTTGAAAAGCAAGCGTATTAGCCTCAGGTTCTCAGCAGAACAGATGGGTTTAATAAGATTTTGCTGCTTTAATATTGCACACATGCAATTTAAATTCTTTCCTTTGCTGTTTATGAAAAGCACCAAAAAAATCATGTGTTATGTGAATGTACCCAGTAGTAGTAATTATAACTGCTGTCACTTTTTGGGCACCTACTAAGTGCCACCCCGTTTCCTACATGATCTCATTTTAATTTTCCTAGAACCCCTGGGGAAGAGGGAGTTTTATTCCCATTTTACAGGTGGGAATACTGAGATCCAGAGTTGTTTGTCCCAAGCTATGCAATAGGTAAATGGTGGAGCCAAGATTTTAACCAAGGACTGCCCGACATCAAAGGTTGGTTCATTCTTTTTCTTTTATGGCTTTAAAACTATCCTTACTTAAAAAACCCCCATCAAATTAAAGTAGGACACGCCCTACTTCCAGTGCCTGTCCATTCCTTAGGAGTGGCCAATGTTATCAGTTTCTTATGTCCTCTGGACCTTCCTGTGCATTGACAGACATAGACGTACATATATGCATGTGCAGACATTTTTTTCCCTCATAAATGGGATCACAGTATGTACTGTTGCACTTGCTTTTCCCTCCCTTAACTAGTCCCCTATCTATGGTCATTTAGGTTGTTTTAAATTTTTAATTTTAAATGAAATTGCAGCTATTTCCTTTGTACAGCCTTCTCTGTGTATGTGTGTGAATATCTAGTATATCAGGATATTAGGAGTCAAAATCTGTGGGGTCAGAAAACTGGCACATTAAAAATTTTGATAGATATTGCCAATTGTTCTCCAAACAGGATTTATGAAATTCAACTGCCACCAACAGTGTATGAATGACAGTGCTCATTTCTTCACATCTTCACTAACACTGAATGTTATTTACTTTCAAATGTTTGATAATCTCATGGGTGATAAATAGTATCTTACTGATTTTAATCTGCATTTATTTCATTAATGATGAGGTTGGGCTTCTTTTCAGAAGTTTACTGAGTGTTTGTATTTATTCTGTGAGTTTATGTGCAGATACCCTTTGGCCATTTTCTTATTATATTTTTTCTTATTGATTTTCGTGAGCTCTTTATATATTGTGGCTGTGTCTTTTGTTTCTTTGTTCTTTTTTTTTCTGTCACCATATCCTGATTCTAAGAACTCAGCTTAGAGAATGAGTGATAGAGACAAAGTGATTGGCTGAATTCCTGTGTCTCGCTTAATGCCCTCCAACCATGGCTAAAAACTTTAGCTCTGAGCTACACAGCTACCCAGCTGTGGGCTAAATCATCAAAATGATAATAAGGACGTCCCCAATCTCTTCCACTCAGTTTTGGGTCCTACTTAGGATAGCTGGACTTAGATAAAAATTAAAGTTAACTGGTCTCTTGACTTAACCTCTCTGGGCCTGTTTCCTCACTTGTAAAATGGGATTGATAATACTAACAGCATAGGGTTTAGGGGAGGATTAAAGGAGATAATTACAACCAAGACAGGGTGTCATGCAGGGCGGCCTGCGGGGTCTCTGCTCCCACTCCCCACATAAGAACACAGGACATGGTGAGGGCAAAAAGGAACACCCACGGAGCCATAAGTAGGGGAGTCATATCACTATATTCTCGCTGGCGGCATCCGCCTCTCTGCAATCTGCTCTTGCTAGCTCAGCCACCATCTTCTTGCTAGCCCCCCATTTTCTGCTAGCAAAGCCACAGCAGTTATATTAGTGGCCAATGGCTCACTGGTTACAGCTGACGGCCAACTAGCCACAGCTGATGGCCATCCAATCACAGTTGATGGCCATTTACTACCCAAGTGAGCACCTTTCCACGTGAGGCAGAGAGCCTGGAAACTGCTCTCTGGGGCTCTGTCCCCACACAGGATCTGACGGGCGGTAAGAGTCGAATACTTATTATATCCTCCCCAGTCCCCCATTGCTGCATTATTGCATTTTTAGGTTTTTAAAAATAATTGTCTATTTCCGCTAGATGTGAGTGCCTCTCATCACGTTCATCTTTGCATTTCCATGCTCTGCAGAAGGTCTCGGGCACGGTATGTTGGATGATTCTGAGTCGCCCCTAATCTCAGGCTGGAGTCTCTTCCTCCTCCTCCTCTCACCCTGAAATACATTCCTTAGAATCAGGAATCCAGCATATCCTGTTTTTCTACATTTTGCCTTTTTGTCTGGCTTCAGTTGAAGCTGACGATCCCACTGGCCCTCACTGCAGCTCTAATTCCTCTGAGCTCTAGTGCTGCATTTCCAGTCACCTTCTGGAAACTTCTTGCTCATAACCTAGTGAATCAGCCACTTCGCCAACAAGTCCTACCTCCTTATTTTTTTTTAATTGTTCTTTTTAAAGTTGTGTTAATGGAGCCAGTCATGAACAACTAGTCACCCAACCCAAGTGCTTCTTAAACCTCAAACTTGTCTGTTGGATCTTAGCTTGGAATATCACCTTCTCTGGTGACGTGGTCAGCAGTTGTGCTTTTGTGGCAGTGACCCCCAAATATGGGTCCTGTGGGGACAGAGCCCCAGAAAGCAGTTTCCAGGCTCTCGGCCTCACATAGAAAGGTATTGGCTCAGGTAGTAAATGGCCATCAACTGTGATTGGATGGCCATCAGCTGTGGCTAGTTGGCCATCAGCTGTAACCAGTGAGCCACTGGCCACTAATATAACTGCTGTGGCTATGCTAGCAAAAAAAATGGGGGCTAGCAAGAAGATGGTGGCTGAGCTAGCAAGAGCGGATTGCAGAGAGGTGGATGCTGCCAGCGAGAATATAGTGATATGACTCCCCTACTTATGGCTCTGTGGTGTTCCTTTTTGGCCTCACCATATCCTGCGTTCTTATGTGGGGAGCGGGAGCAGAGACCCCGCCGGATGCCCCCCACGACAGGTCCCTTATCCCAAATCCTCAGAGGCCTATTGATTTTAGAATTCAGAGTAATGTTTCAGATTTTGGGAAGGTAATCTGGCTTGTACCCCGTGTTTCACATACCACCCCTGTGAGGTTTGGGGTGGTGACCCTACATCACTCAGCTCACAACCCCAGTGGGAGAAAGAAGTAAAGCCTAGGAGTCTCTCTCATGCTCAGTGCAAGTTTGTCACTAAATGAGTTTGCACGACACCTGGGGCAAAGCCTTTGGTTTTGGAGCTTCCGGATTTTGGTGTTGCAGACAAGCTTTTGTCTGAGGGGCTGCTTGTTTTCCTGACTATTTCCCCTGCCGGACGCTAGGCTCCAGGGGGCTGGGGCTTGTTCCCTGGTGCAGCCCAGGCGAGGGGCCTGGCTTGAGGTTGGTTCTCCCTGAAAGTCTGTTGAATGAATATCCCAAGTGGCCCCTGCTGCTGCTGCTGCTACTAAATAACGATACTAAGTAGCATCGTCTCACGTACGAACCTTGTGCAACTCTATAATTGTCTAATCGTCGTTGCAATCCTGCAGGGAGTCACCAGTATTATTCCTCCTTTACTGATGGGAAATTGAGTCCAGTGAAGGGAGCCAGGGCTGTGCAATTCCAATTCGTGAGCTTTTAAACACTGTCGCCCCATCCTTTGCTTCCTTTGGAGGGTGATGGGCCCCGGGCACCTTCTCAGGCCGATCTCCTGAGGTCTCAGAGGTGGACTTCATCGCTTTTCTTCCCCAAAGTCTCGGGCACCGCCTTGGCTGAAACCCCTCGCGTCCTCCTCTCAAACCCTAAGCCAGGGCTGCCTCCTTTCTAACCCACAGCTGTCACGTGTGGCAGGGGCCCCACCTCTTGCTGGAGGTCCATAGCCTGGTGTGGGTACTGGCTCCCCCATCACTGCCAGCTTCCTGTTCTACCTCCCTGCCCCACCCTGAAACCGTGCTCTGAGGGCTCAGTTCAGACCCACCTTCCGTGCTGCCAAATAAGACATATGAGCGCCTAGTCGGCGTTTAAAGACCTCCATTTGAGGCCTAACCTTTGTTTTTCAGTCTGTGCCCCTCTCACCCATGTCCCCCTTCCCCCGGATCACGGTACCCGGCCCAGCCTCTCCTGCCATCCCTGACACAGGGAGACCCTTTCCGAGAGCTTCCTCCTATGGGGACGGAGGCTTGCCAAGTCAGAACAGCAACAGGCCAGTGCCCTGCGCTTCCTGGGCAGGTGCCAGGCCTCAAACCTCTGTGTCCCCAGCACACTAGCTGCTCAGTAAGGGCCACCGCCCCGCTGGTCCGGGGTTGGGACAGACCTGCAGTAGCCATTGATGATCCTCCCGGACACCACCTTCCGGAAAGGCTCCCAGTGCTTGGCTTCTCCTTCCACGGGCGCGCCCAGCAGGACAGCGTCCTCAATGATCCCTTGGCAATCTGGGGAGAGATCCGGAGAAGGCCGTCAGTCCCGGGAGGGACTCCCACAGTGGTGGAGGAGATGGATGTCACACACACACACACACACACACCACATGTTCATGCACACACGTGTGCAAACACACACTCTCATGCATACACATGTGCACACACATGCTCATGCACACATGCAAACATACATACAATTCCCTGGGCCTGTGCAGTATGGCAGGACGGGGGGAATGAAGAGATGGGGGTGAATGGGCCCCAGGACAGGGCGTACACTCATCGGCTGCACTGACTGCAGCAAAATTATGCTCAGACTGAGATGGTCTTTGCCAATAATTTATTTAACATGGGTTCACTGCAGGGGTTATAGTTTATAACACTATTTCACAAGCCAATAGTATACAGGATAATGTCTCTTCATAAACTAATAGAGAAATAAGATACTGCAAACCAGTAACAGATTAATGACTCAATTGTTCCAGGCAAAGGGGAGATGAAAGAAAGTCCAAACTGAGTTGAGGTGGACCTTTCCGTGAACCGGTTCTCAGAAGAGTCGGCTTAGAAACCGAGCTGCCAGCACTCGTTGGCTGTCCCTTGGAGCTAGACCAAGACGCTGGAGGAACGACGGTGCTGGTGTTGGCGGGCAAGGTGGTCTCTCACGGGGCTTTTGCACGGTTTTCCCCACGGCCAGCAAAGAGGAGCCTTGCCACCCAGCTGGAGCTAATGTCCCAAGGTCTTTGGAGAGCTGTTAGATCAGCAGAGTGGCCCTGCCCAGACCTAACACTCTTAGGGTTTCCAGGCGGGAATTCCCGCCCATTCTCAGGAATTTTTTCCACTTTCCGGTTCCCAAATCCCGAGAAAATTTGGCCGGGAAATCGGGAAAATCGGCTCCCTGAACACAGGTGGTTGGTATATTGGCTGTCACTTAGTGGAAACGATTCATTGTGGAAAACAAAAAACAGTTTATATCTCGGGATTCGGGAACGGGAAAGCAAAAAAAAAATTCCTGAGAACGGGCGGGAATTCCTGCCTGGAAACTTTAGGCCTCACAAACTCTTGGCATTTAAAGTTTAAAGGTCTAGTACATCAGAGCTGCTCTTCCACATGTTCACTATTGACAAGGACTCAGCAGCACAATTTTGATGTCATCGTCCTGACATGGTGTGGGGACAGAGACCCAGAAAGCAGTTTCCAGGCTCTCGGCCTCACATAGAAAGGTGTTGGCTCAGGTAGGAAATGGCCATCAACTGTGATTGCATGGCCATCAGCTGTGGCTAGTTGGCTGTCAGCTGTAACCAGTGAGCCATTGGCCACTAATATAACTGCTGTGGCTGGCAAGCAGAGATTGCTAGAAAAAATGGGGGCTAGCAAGAAGATGGTGGCTGAGCTAGCAAGCTGCGCAGTGAGGGTTGCGAATTGTGTGGCTCCTGCTTCCTGTGTCTCCAACCCAGCCGCCAGCGAGAATATAGTGGTATGACTCCCCTACCTATGGCTCCGTGGGTGTTCCTTTTTGGCCTCACCATATCCTGCGTTCTTATGGGGGGAGCAGGAGCTGAGACCCCACCGGGTCTCCCACATGACACATGGGCTCCCCAATGCAAACAAACAACTTCACTCATCATAAACAAGTGGATTAAAAATCCTAATGAACCAATACACAACACTGACCTAATGGTTCAGAAATATTGCAGGCCAGCATTGTTCAAAGCGTGGTCCATGGACTGTTTGTCCCGTAAGCACAGAGCACGGAAGAAGCATTTCCTTGATCTTGTTGCAGACTAGAAGCCAATGGTTCACAAGTGGGCGTGCAAACCACTCTGAGAAGCATCGCTACTGACCAACAAGAGGTGCCATGCACCCCCTCACTCTGTCACTCTCTATCCCTGTACTCCGCTGTATTTTTCTTCCTGTCAGGTGTCACTTGTTTATATCTGCCTCCTCCTCTCACATCTAGGTTCACTGAGGACAGGTGCCTCATTCACAGATGTATGGGACCAGAACAATGCCTGGGGTGCACTTGGGACTCAACAGAGATTTGAATGAATGAATGAATGAATGAATGAATGAATGATGATTCAACTTCCATCCCTCAGGAAGGTCAGTATATGCACTTTGCAATTGCAAAGCCCTGGGTTCGAATCCTAGTGTCCCACACGTAGCTGTTTCTTATGATTCTGAGTTCCCACACATCTCGGGAAGACGCATGCTCAGTGTCATTCCTGGAGAATGCGCCCAGGAAGGGGGACAACTCTGCCACTCTGTGGCTGAGAGACCCAGGACAGCTGGCTTCCTCTCTCTGGGCTCTGGTTTCTAACCAGAGTGTGTCCAATTGTTTTCTGTTTGGACTTCCATGTCAGAGTTTGTTTCAACAAAGGGCTCCAGGCTAACAGAAGTTTGAGAACCCTTGTAGTAGCAAGCTCTTTGAGTGCTTCTCTGACTCTGATGTTAAAAGATTCTGCGGCACAGAATTCCGATTTCACTCCTTTTGCTTCCAGGGAGATGACAATCTGGCAGAAGGACATACAACTTCAGTAAGCTGGCAGTTGGTGCTGAATAGCAAAGTTGACTCAGATACCCCTGATGTAAGGGTTATTTCGGGTGCTTGCTTTGCTGACAAGGTTGTAGGGAACAAGATTTTATTCCAACTCCTTCCCTTGGGAAATGAGAAAACTGAGTCTCAGAGGAGATGGGGTGTGTCCAAGTTAGTGGGTAGTGGGAATAAAGCTGGGACTAGAACCCAGGCTGCACGGAAAGGGGCTGGGTCCCTGGGGCCACACTCTGTTGTTTGCAGTAATAACACAAAGCGCAGTGATCGCACATGGGTTATCACTGCTCTCACAGTGTCAAACGGTTGTTGACCAGGGCCAACGACAAAGCTCAGCAGCTCTCTCCGTGGGCGGGCCACTCAAGGCACCTGCTCCGCCCACAGAAAGTCACTGTCACTGACAAGCTGGGACTACTTTCCAGCCCTCAGTGCTGACACCTGGAGGTCCGGGACCTCTTGTGGCCAGCAGTGGTAATGCAGGATTCCCGATTGGGTTGCCCAGAGCTGATCCTAGGATCCTGGAAGTGACTACAAAACCGGAGAGCTGTTATGAAAAACAGCAACAAAAAAGTAGTTGCCTGTGACCTTGAACTGAGACTAGTAGTTAAACTTCACAGAACGGTTCAGAGCACAGCCAAATTACGTTAGGGCAGTGGCAAGCTGGAAATACATTTACCCATCACTGAAGCCGGCTGGCAACTGTCTTATGAGGCCTCAGACTGTTGGCCACACGAAGATGTGATCTTCTGAGGTTTTATAGAGGATTTTCTCTCTGTGACACTGCAGACCTGGAGATAAGCCACGGGGCAGGCTCTCAGTAATGCACAGGTGTTAGCTAAGGGAAGCTGGTGAGAATTGCTTTAGACCCACCCAAGGTAGGTGGGTCTGTATGGCAGCTCAGAGCCATCACTGCCTGACTGTTCCCATAATGGGATGGTCCAGGAGAGGAAACCCGGCTTAGGAAAAAGAAGATGTTGGCTGCTGTGGTAGATGTTGGAATGAAAAAATATCAAAATTCATTGCTGAGTCCCAAACCTTATAATACCGGAAGATTTCAGCCTTCTCTGTAGAATACAGAAAATCTTTCCTCAGGTACCACTTTCAGTGTCAAGCTGGCCCCTTCATAGGCACTGAGGAGCCCTCACATCATGATGAGAATTCAGTGCATGATGCTCTCACTTTTCGAGATCAACAAAAGAAACCGGAATTCAACGTTTTAACGTCAACTAATGTGAGACTGTACCGTGATTTTGCTTCAGGGGCAATGAATGTTTGCTGAAACACGTTTGGATTTATTCCTACTGCTACCATCAACTTTTCTTCTTGTGAATTTTAATTTATAAAGATAGTCCTATAGCTTTATAAATAGTCAGACTTTTTACATAAAAGAGTGCAGGGGTCCAATGTGCATTCTTTCATCTTCAAGTTCAGAAGTCACAGGAAGGTACAGCTTTAAGGCTTGGATTTCTTATTTCTTAAATAGTTCTCTGTATGTTATTAATATCCTACTCTTCCTGTTAAAGCTGGAGGCCCTTCCTCCTGTTATAACTTTGGCATTAAGGAGGCTCCATACCCCTAGTAATTAAAAAAGAAAAGCTTTATCAGTCGTATCTTCACCCCTCCACTTTTAGTCCTTTTTGTCACTCACGTGTGCGGTGAAAAACATTTCTTTCCCCCACTTTCTTTGCTTCTACCTCTTATTTTTATTCTTAACACAGGAGCTGAAGTGATTCCTTTAAAATGCAAGCCACAGGCATGAGGCATCTTTTGGGGATGAGGGAAATGTAAAATTGGGGTGTCATGATGGTTGAACAACTTTGTACATTTACTAATATCATTAAATTGTACACTCAAAATGGGGGGGGGTTGTAGTATATAAATTATACTGCAGTAAAGATTATTTCACTCTTCTGCTCAAAACACTCCCGTGGGACCCACCTCTCATGGAGTAAAAGTCAAACTCATTGTGACAGCCTGCAAAGCCCATTGTGACCTTCCCTGCACCTTCCCCTCACTCACTCTGTTCCAGCCACGCTGACCCTGCTGTTCCAGCACATGCCAGGCCTTTGCCCTGTTGTTCCCTCTTCCTGAATGCTGTTCCCTCCGACATCCACCTGCCTCTCTCCTTCACCTCTTTGCGTAACTGTCACCCTTCAAGGCAGGCAGATACAACCTCCCACCCCGACCAGGTATATGCCCACCTTCTTTCTCTGATTGATTCCTTTTGCTCCATAGCACTTAAGACCATCTGACTTACTGTCTGTTTTACTTAAAAAAAAAAATCTCACTTACAGTCAGTCTCCCACTATCATGTGAGCTCCCTGAGGGCTGAGTGTGTTCTTTTTTGGCGCTCACTGGTGAATTCCCAGTGCCTAGAACAGTGCCTGGCACAGATGTTGTGCTCAATAAATATTTGTGGAATGAATGAAAGCAAGCAAGGAGACGCAGCAGTATGAACCCTTGAGACTGAGCATAAATGCGAAGAGGTTGTTTCCCCCTTTCATTTTCCTTCTTTCTCTCTTGGCACCATTTCTTTCCAGCAGCTATAGTTGGGGATCTCTGAAGACTGGATAAAAGCGAATGAAGAGTGCCAAAGGTAAATGGAAGAATATTTAACCACTGTTCTCAGCTCTTCAGTTGCTCATTTCCAGAGCTCTGCTCTGGGGGAACTGCTGCTACTCTGAATGGCTGCAGTCTGTGATGGGCAAGAATAACGAATGTCCTTCTAAATCTAACACTGCCTCAGTCTCCTCCCCCTGCCTCAGACAGTGTGACCCAAAGACTCATGGTAACTCTCCCAAGAAGTAACCGACTGACATCGGCTGTATTTACAGAAGCTCCTGGGCCTCGCCTACATTCTAAGAAGGCTCAGCGTCTCCAGGCCCTTCAGCTGATTCGTGGTGCAGTTCAGAGGCGTCCAGTATTGGGGGGAAAGATCCAGAGTGACTTCGAGGGTCTCAGAAGCCAAGTAAATGCCTCATGACTCACACATCAGGTGTTGTGTCGTGATTTTAAAACTCTACGCCAATGCTGTTGGGACTCACAGATTCCTGGATTCACGTAGCACTTGGTCATTCCCTATTTTCTCAACCAGGAGATACTGAAAGTATGGCGACCATGTTTACCATTAGAAAGGGCCCATGTGCATAAAGAAGCCGGGAATCAACAGTCCAGGGCATGTGGCCTGGCCTGTGGCATAAGAGAAACCTGTGTTCGAATCCTGGTTTCGCCTCTGTGTGAATTGAGGTCAGTTATTTAGTACCTTGGAGCCTCAGCTTTGTCATCTGCAAAATGGAGATAATATAAGAATGCTGATTTCCCAGGGCTGGAGTGAGGTTACGTGTTCAGGGCAGTGTCTGGGAGATGGCTTGGTCAGTGGTGTCTGTTTCATTGTTATTCCCACACATTTGGCAAGTGGGTAGGAATGGTGTGCAGGAAGCACCGTCTTTGGAGATGGCCCGGCCATGGGTCGTCAATGTCTGTTTGTCAGCAGCCACCAATCACAGGCACTGTTTCAGGAGTTCAGCAGTGGCAGGAAGTGGTGATGATTGACAGGTGGTAGCAGTGAACAGCAGCCTCGGTTCCCTTCAGAGCAGAGCTTCTGGAGAAAAGCATCTGCAGAGCTGTGAACTATGGTTAAACACTTCCTCCTCTACCATTTAAAAAATTGTGGTAAAATACACATAACACAAAATTACCATCCTAACCATTTTAAAGGGCACAGTTCAATAGTGTTAAGTATATTCACACGGTTGTGTAACTACCCTGACTTTTATCCCTCAGAATTTACATAAATCAGTTGCTAGCTTGTCAACTGCTCCTATGCTTTCAGTGGTTCCCACTGGATTCCTGATATGACACTTCCACCACTTGACACTTCTCAGTATGGAGACTGCCTTAGCTTTTCAAAAAAAAAATCAGGAGCTGAGAACAGACAGTGTCTTTATAAGAGCAAATGTCCATCTACACGATAGCCTTGGTCTTTAAAATTATATATCAATTGAGTTTTTCTAAAAGGAAACATTTTTAAAATGTACCAGGCAGGGCCAGCTCGAAGAACCCACTGAACGGGAAATCCTTTGTATAGGGAGGGGATCCTTTGTAACTGGGAATAACCCCTCCTAGCTTGACCTTCGTCATTTTGTCTTTTCCATAGAGCGGGCTTTCTTAAAGCAAGGCAGGCCTGCATAGAGCTTTCTAGCTATTTCCAAACAGCCTCCCCTAGGCGTTACACAGAAATCTCACCAAATGGCTGGAAAGGCCGCATCACACACTCCCACATGCCTGTCACGTTGTCAATAATGAGATTCTCCTGGGCTGCAAAGACCAAAGGATCTTAAGTTTGAGCAGCAAAAAAGTAGGATTTTCTCCCTCCTGGCAGGGGGTCATGTGTGCAGTGAGTGATAAGTGGGAAATGGAAGAGAAAATTACCTCCTGACTGCGGGCCCAGAAAATAGACCTTGAAGGAAATGATATGAACTGCATCTAACACAAACAAAATCCATTCCAAAGACACACACACACACACACACACACACACACACACACACACACGATAAACACAGAGAGAGAAGCCGCCAAAGGGAGTGGGAGGGAGACAGGTAGAAAGGGAGACAGAGAAAGGCAAAAGGGAAGCTTTGACTGTTCCTCCGTCATCCCCCACTGGAATAAGGTTCATACCGGAAAGAATTGCTTAAAGAAGCCCATTTGGACATGTTATAAGCATTTGGGATGAATTCCTTAGGGGACGAATAAGCCTTGTCTCTCCCTTTTGGTTCCCATCTCTTTTATTTGGCCATGCAAAGTGGTAAGACTATTACCAGCATCCTGGCACCCTGGAAATTAATCTGCATGCCTGACATCTCCTTGCTCCTACCTGGGGAGGGACGATAGCCAGGTCTGTCTGAGGACAAAGCAACGGGTGGATGAATTCCACGGAAGGGAACTAAATCACCTCAAATGTGATGTCTGCTATCTTGGAGATGAAAGAGCCAGCTGACTGAATGACAGTCTTCTCTGCATTTCAGCAGGCATCTAGTGATGGCCCAGAAATAGTTTTCAGCCAAGTGGGAGTTTAGGGACTCAAGGGTCAGGATGTTTAAACATATCTGTGCGAGCTTATTGACAAACGTTTTTGCTTGGTTGTATCTTGAAAATATCATGGGTAGTAATGTCCTAAATTCTTAGCGGTTGGGAATGCAATTGGCTCTTGCTGCAAAGGCTTTTTAAAAAGCAAAGTTTTGTAATTCTATTTCTTAATCCTCCTTTTTTTTTTTTTTTTTAAGTCATTATCATCATCAACACAGCTTGCTTTGGGCTAGACTAAGTGCTTTGGACATATATTGTTTCACTTACTCATCATGATCCTAGGAGGTAAGCACGCCTATATGCCCCTTTTATGGGAAAGGGTCACACAGTAAGTGGCACAGTGGGATTTGGTTATTCCTACTTTTTTTTCTCCTACTCTCCTGTCCCACTTCCCTTTGCAATCAAATGTCATCTTGCACCAAACTCTAAAAGTCTTTTGACAACCGTGACATCTTCTAAAATTGTATATTAGAAACAGAATACTCTTTCCTGCCAAGATGAGTATTTCCAATTTGGTTCATCCAAGAGACACACTAACAGGCTAAAATTTGCTAGAAGATTCATCTCCCAATGTGTGCACAAGGCCAAGGGTATGTGACCTTTTTTGTTTTGTTAATCTCTGGCACATCAAGTGGGTGAGAAGATATTACTAACAAAAAAGAAAAGGGGCCTACAGGAAACATGACATACTTTCTGTTGTGGGGTGGAGAGTTACGGCAATCAGCCCATACACACCCTGACACATGAACTCAATTTTCCCATCAGAAAGGATCATTTAACTGAGTACATCAACATGCCTTAGAAATACAGCTACTGGTAAGCTGCAGCCTATAGAGCAAGCATAGAGCAAGCAGTTTCATTATAGATACGCAAGGTGTGATCAAACAATACAGTGAATATTTAAATAAAAAAATTTATTTCAGTAAAAGACACATTGCCATTAATCCCCCTCAAAATACCCCCCTCGCTTTGAACACACTTTTCCCATCATTCTTGCCACTTTTTGAAGCAGTTCTGGAAGTCCTCTTTCATGAGTATCTTTAGTTGTGCTGTTGTGGTTGCCTCGATGTCCTGAATCAATTCAAAATGTTTACCTTTCATGGTCATTTTGACTTTGGGGAAGAGTCAGAAGTCACATGGTGCCAGATCCGGCAAACAAGGTGGATAAGAACACACCTTAATGTTTTTATTTGACAGAAATTGCCATATACCAGAAGCGATGTGTGACACGGAGCGCTGTCATGATGGAGGATAATTTACGGCACACTTTAAAACACACCTTCTCTCAACCATAGCTCACACCCGACTGACTGCACCAAACAAGTTGAAATTTGTCACACACTGTTACAAAGGTTTGACGCACCGCTTCCTGTATCGAAGGTCCCTGCCTTTCCATTGGATGGCACTCGGCAGCAGCATGCACTGCATTTGCTGATCACTACGGAAAGGCTCCGTGTCACACATCGCTTCTGGTAAAGCAATTTCTGTCAAATAAAAACACTGTGGTGTGTCCTCATCCACCTTATTCACTGGATCTGGCACCGTGTGACTTCTGGCTCTTCCCCAAAGTCAAAATGTTTCAGGACATCGAGGCAGCCACAACAGCGCAACTAAAGACACTCAGGAAAGAGGACTTCCAGAACTGCTTCAGAAAGTGGCAAGAACGATGGGATAAGTGTGTTTGAAGCGAGGGGGACTATTTTGAGGGGGATTAATAGCAATGTGTCTTTTACTGTAATAAACATTTTAACATTTAAACATTCGCCATATGTTTTGATCACATATCGTATGCATATACATAAATAAAATGTCATATGTGTTCTATCCGCTAGCTACTGCTGTGTAACAAATCATCCCCAAACTCAGTGGCTTACAATAGCCATTTATTTCTCATAAGTCTACTAATTGGCTAGGCAGTTCTGCTGTGACTGTACAGGCATGACTGATCCCACTGGGCTTACTCATGTGTCTACAGCTACCTGGATTGGTATGCTGAAGGCTGGCTCAAATGATGGCTTTGCTCTATTTAGTCTTTCATCCTTCAGTGGGCTAGCCTGGACTTGTTCTTATGATACTGGCAAGGTTCTAGAAGACAGTGGAATCCATGCAAGGTCTCCTAAGGCCGAGGCCTGAAGCTGGCATGATGTCATTTTTTCCACGTTTTACTGGCAATGCAAGTCACAAGGTCAGTTCAGATTCAAGGGGTAGAGAAACAGACTCCATCTCTTGATGGGAAGAGCTCCAAAGTTATACTGAAAAGGATGTGGACAGAGGGAGGGGTAGAGAATTAGGGCAATTTTTTGCAAACACAATATATTTGAAACACTGCAAAGTACTGATAGCGCTCATGCAATGAGCAAGGGATTAAAAATCCCAGGTGATACCAGTGCTGGATGAATGTTTCTTTGAATTCTCACCTAGTGAGAAGGGGAAGGAGTGGGTGGGAATGATGCCTGGGTGCTGAGGTGGCCCAGTCAGGCTGTTGGCGAGTGGCTGATTTTCAGGGATGTGATTTTGGGAGCAAAGACAGGGTCCACCTAGAGAACTGGTAAAGTAAGCCAAGGAAGAATTCTTCATGCAAGATCAAGGCGGTGTGTTCAAGTGCTAATCTTGATCAAGTTCCATATCAAGCACAGAGGGGGGTCTGGAGGTTTTTATTCAATTGTAACAAGGGCAGTCAGTTACTGTTTACCCACCATGGTCCTGGATTCCTGACACTGTGCTAGATGTTCTCTACTTATTATCACAGTAATCTTCATCATTTTTTGAAGTAAATCCTTGAGTAGTTATTGCAGCAAGAGGTAAGCGTATCCAGTCTTTGTCTGAAAATATCTTTATTTCATTCTGTCTTGAATGATAGTTTAGCTAGATATAGAATTTTAGATTAACAGTTCTTTTTCTTTTTCTTCCAGCTTCTACTGTTGTTTTGAGAAGTCTCATCAGTCTAATTGAGCCTTCTTGGTAAGTAAGCTTTCCTTTCTTTCTTTTTTTTTTAAATTTTAGGATCTTCTCTTTATCTTTGAAGTTTGGCAATTCACAATAATGTGTTTAAGTGTACAATATTTATCCTGCTCAAGACTCATGCTCCTTAAATCTCTGAAATCAATTCTGGAAAATTCTCAACCAATAAATTATACCTCTCTCCTATTCTCTTCTTTTGGAATTTGTATTAGGCAACTGTTGAACTTAACTTCTCTTTCCCTTTTTCTTCTCTTTATCTCTCTATGATGCACGGTGGCTAATTTCTTCAAATCAACCTTCCAATTAATTTCTTCTCTCTTTAGCTTTGTCTAACCTGTTGTTTAACTTACCCAGTAAGGCTTTAATTTCAAGGATTCAGTTTTTCATTTTTAGAAGTTTCAATTGATTTATTTTCAAATCTCCCTGTTTTTTTCCCAGTGTCTTATTCTTTCTACTTATTTTCAATATTTTAATTTGTCTTTAATAATTATAAACATTTTTTTTGAGGGGGACGCTTCAGTCTATTCTATTGAGGACTGAGGGTCTAATCCTGATGTTTGTGGTTTCTGTGACTTTCCCACATGGTGTTTTTTTCTCTCTGTGTGTTTTATAAGTCTAAATTTTGAGCTCATCTTTAAAATTGCTCATATATGGGAATCCAGGTAGCCTGGATTGAGGACCTACTTTTCTCCAGAGTAGTCTGGTGTCAATTTTTTGACTTGGGGATTCCTGGATTATGCAGGTAGTATAAATTTGAACTCTAAATCCAAATGAGGCATGGTCCTGCGTCTCTGAATTCCCTGAGGAGACATTTCCTTTTTCCAGTCAGTGCACATGCTTGTTGCTCTGGTTTTCTGTTCCCTCCTTGCTTCTTACCTCTGGTGATTTCTTTGCTTCTTGGGAACTCAGTTAAGCATTTAAAGGGATATTTGCTATACTTTGTCTAGCATTTCTGGAGTATTTGTAATGGGAGAATTTTCAGGCTAATGAGTCCAACCACTGCCACTCTAGAGGTTGCTAATATAGCTCTAATATTTCTCCATTATTTATTAATGTTCCTTTTCAAAAAAACGGTAAAGGTCTCAGGCTAAGAGCCTTTGGCAGGTGACAGCATCATGCTAGATCTTAATAGCATTGTTTATTTTTAATGTAGTTTTTACAGCCCTTTTCATTTATGACAAGTAATATTGAATTTCCACTTAAAGTAATGTTTCCTTATACAACAAATTTATGTAAGTCAAGATTATGAGTTGATATAAAAATATTAAAGAGGAACACCCATGGTAAACAGAAACGACACAGCTCATGAAGCTGTATGAGGAGGACTGTGGTTGGAAGACCTGGCTCTACGTTCACAGTGGTTATTATCGTCCCGCTAATGGTCACACCTGCCTGGTGTCCACCTGAGTCCACTTAACTTTTGATGTTCTCTGAACTACAACGTTAGGTTCACTTTCTGACAGTACAGCTATTTTAAAAGATGGTCATATTTCAGCAGGTAATTTACCTAACTTGACTGGATCTAGGTATAACATAAGATTTCCTTGTGGTTGCTTCCTCTTACCCCTTCCTAAGCTTTACGACTCTATCCCATTTCTGAAACAGGTGGCACAGCAATTGCTGGTAGGAACAGTCAGGGTGGAGAGCACCAATAAGGCTGCTGGTAGTAGTAAGTCTTTATGATAAACTCGCCGTCTCCTTGCATGAACAGCCTTGCCAAACTGTAAAGCCCCGGATCGTGGAGTGGCGAGCAGCATCCTGCATCTTTGAGTGTCCCTGTGAGCAAGTATGTGTGTTCATGGACCTCCTTAGCCTGAGCCCAAGTCCTCGGAAGGTTAACTGGTGACATGTCATGACCTTGGTCATTGACCTTCCTCATCTCTGCCAATGATTTTCTCCACCTGGGTCTGCCACACGGCAGGGGCCTCCCAGTGACTTTTGGGAGGCTGTAAAATTCTCAAAAACAAACCTGAGTTCCCTTCTACCTTAAAAAATAAAAGGGCCACATGACCCTGATGTTTAGTGTGTTGGTCATTAAAAATAAAAAAGGTAATTTGTCAGTAATGGGGCCTAATTTTTAGTCTTTATAAGACATTTTCTATCAGACCATTTCCTCCTGATTTTCATCTGGGAAGAAATGGTCACTGAAGTAACAGCACACTTTTGGGCAGCTGTTGCCTAAAAGTCCAGCCACACTTAGACGGGCAGAGCTTTTGCTTTGATAACATATAAGCCAGAGTGCACCTGTCCATCCTCACCTGGAAAACGGGCCAAGAATCCCCACCTTCCAGGGCTGTTGGGAAGGTTCCATGGGGTGCTGTCTAGAAACACCTGTCACAACAGGTACTTGATAAATACTAGTTCTTTCCCCTCTTTGAGTCTTTGGTGCCTAATAAATGCAAACCAGAAGGATAGAAGTGGATGGCATGGAAATTTCTCAGGAAGCAGGGGCAGCTACTTAGTTTTGCACAAGCCCTCAATGGAAGGCAGTCAGCAGACCCGTCCCAGCCAGCATGTGTTGGAAACCCACCTGGTGCTGGGCTTGGAGAAGCCCCTTCCTCTGTGAAGAGTGTGCCCCTCCCTCTGAATGTCACCACAAGGTGGCGCTGTGGCAGCCACAAAAGCTCTAGGCATCTACAGGCACGAGAGTTTCCTGGAATGCCACTGCAATTAGAGAGGATGGGTACCCCCTTCCAAGGGGTGGGCTGGCCACACCTCAGAGCGCCAGGTGCTCCCTGGGGTCCTAAGAGGAACCCTGAGATTGGGACTCCGCCCCTGGCCTTGCCTTCAACTAGCTGTGCTGTCTGCGCAAGTTGGGTAAACACTCAGCTATAAAATGCGTCCCTATGGGGCAGTGTAGAGACCCCTGGTATGGAAGTCAGACAGACCTAAGGCCCACCCTCAGCTCTGTGGCTTACAGCTGTGTATCATGAACAAAGTCCCTGAGATCTCTGAACCTGCTCTCTTGAGAACCAGGAACAAGTGTCCCTCTCTCTCTGGCTGGCTGACACTACATGCGAAGGGCCTCGCATGAAGGGCATTCAAGCAACTGGCTTCATTTGGTGCAGTTCAACAAGCCCTGTTGTTTAGAGAATCCAAAGCGGGGCCAAACTGGGGCTGGAGCCCCCAGCCTTGGGGAAGCGGAGTTTGAGAGAAAAGGACTCCACATGGGTATATGCAACTGCAGGCGGGGATGGCTGTAGGACAGGGCAGGGACTGTGTTCAGAAGAGAGGTCCCCTACCATCCAAGGTAGGGATGGAGTCTGGCGGCCTTCTGTGCCCTGCACAGGTCCTGGCACATGGTATGTCCTCAGCAGAAGTCTGCCGACTAATGGATAAATACATCACGTGACAGCACGAAAACTAAAGACTCAAGTCAGAGCCTACATCCAGATCTCTGCCTTCCACCCGAGAGGGCAGCCGCTGCGTTCTGGACCCTGCTCATCTCTCCCACCTTACTTCTTCCAATGCCCTAGCAGAAACCTCGGTTCCGATTATTCCCCATGATACCTCTGCATCTTTGCTTTTGCCGGTCCTGGGCTCTAAGGCCTTCCTCACGCCTCTCAAAGCTTACCTGCTCGCCAAGGCCTGCCACCTCCTCCCTGAAGCCTTCCCTGCCATCTGGGAAAAAAGGATCCTTCCGCTGAACGGCTTAATTTCTAGGCTCTGTGATGTAGTGTTTGGTACTGTTATTTACCTGTTTTAAGATGGGTATTTATTCTCTTAACTAGGTTATAAGCAATTTGAGGGCATCAAGCTCATCATAAGAAGACACATAAAAGAAGGGTTAACAGGAAGTGGTTTAGAGTCAGACACACCTAGATTAGAATCCCAGATTTGCTAATTACTGGCTGTGTGCCCCTGGACAAGTCACCTAACCTCTCTGGGCTTCTGATTCCCCATCCTTACAAATAGAAAATACACCTGCTTCCAGGTGTAACAATGCCCTCACCTTGCAAGGTGACTCGGAAAAAGCTCAAGATGGATTCTCAATAGATTCTCAATACACATCCGCTCCCTCCCCGCCTCTGCCCCTTGGAATAATGCTTTCTTAGTTTGGAGATGAGCAGCTGTTCTCCATCAAACTTCTGCAGAGAAATGTGGAAGGATGGACTAAAAATTCTGCTTTCCATTGCTCTCTGAGCCTGTGGTCCAGGTTCAACCCCAGTCCCAAGGCGCCTCAATCTTTAGCAACTGCTGAATTACAAAGTGTAAAATCACCCAAATGAAAATCCAATTTGGGACCTGTCACCTAATTAATAGTCTTTCATGTACCCAGGTGCTCACCAAAGCTGAAGAGATTGCTATTTCTAATCTTAGTTTCCCAAGAAGCCCCTGCAACAATCTTGCTGACCATCAGGCAGCTTCTTGGAAAGATTATTCCCAACCAGGACATTTTTTTCCTGCTCCAGGTCTGTAACCCCCAGCCCTAACCTTTCTAGTTGTCCAAAGGCAGAGATGTTTGAGGCTCTGATGGCTAACAGTCTGAACCCGAGCAGTTGGCTCCAAAAAGGAGAGGGTGCAACTCTCAGACAGAGTAATCCAAGTTGAAATAGAAGGTCTTGTTACCCGTGGAGCTGGCATCTCCACGTCCCTTCACGGAAATGAGAAATAGGCAGTCAACGCTTTTTGTTTTCGCTTTGATTGTTAGGAAGCTACTAGCTGAATTCACAGCTCAATTACAGCAACGGGGTAATAACAGGAGAAAATATTATAATAACCCTAATAGTGACAAAAATAGTGGTTATTGAATACCTACAACTTGCCAGTCATTCTGCTACGTGCTTTACAGATATGACTCTACTTTCTCCTTTTAATCATCCTCTGAAGAAAATATTACTAGACCCATTCCACAAGTGAGGAGACTGAGGCATAGTGGCTAAGTATATGCGCCTTTTTGCTCAGCTAGTAAGTGGCAGAGCTGGAATTCAGGTCCAAACCTGGCTGCAGGGGCCAAGCTTCTTCTGCTCCAGACCCCGCTCCCCTGGACTCTCCCAATTGGCTTGTGAACCCCATTCAGATTTGTGTTTTTTCTGGTCCTGATGTTTTATATTTATCCATAAGTTGTTGCTTTCATGGCTGTATTTCCTAAGAAGTCCTGCAAATCCTTTGAGGAAGGAGATGAGACTTTGCATAAATAAGTATATAAGTAGAGGCCTGGGGAAATGAATGAGCAAGAGATGGAAGAAATAAAAAATAATGAAGAGTATACTAGTGACCTGAAAGGTCAGAGTTCACACAGGGGCATCCTGTGCTGGGGTGGCAGAGACAGGGATGCCCCAATTCAAGCCCTGTCATTAAAATACAAAGTGTAGGGTATGCACTGACCCACAGGCGGGAACGTTTTTATCTTCTGTTCTGCACAACAAGCCTGGCAACTCTGGAAAAGATAACAGCTTTGGTAATATTGGCTAAGCAGGCCTGATGATCATGGGACATCCTAGATACAAGGAAAAAACACCCAACAGTTTCCATTACAGAATGCTGTGAACTGAGATGGTTAATTAATATGTAAATTAACGAGACTTGGGGTGTTTTCTTCCCCTTTGAACCCTACTCCCCTCCCCCCCCCCCCCGAATGCTTCTTCTCTGCAGACAGCCTGGATTCTTCAGTTACTATGGACCAAGACTCATGTACAGGACTTGCTTATACAAAATTCTGAATGAAGGGGCGGGTCAGGAGGGAAGGGACCAGACTGGTCATTGGAGAGGGGATCTGGCCATGTGACGGGGATGGCCATCAAGGCATGGCCAGGAAAAGCAACGTTCCTGGAGGCCACTCTCCCCCTAGCCCTGTGCTCGCCACAGAAACGTGCAGATACTGTTTCCCCGGGGAACTTGGGCAGTGAGCGTGGATACCTGCTCCACCCACTGAGAGTGACAATTATTGGTGGACCGGAATGAATCAGTCTTCAGTTTCTAACACTATCTCTCACGAGTTTGCTTAATGGGGCTCTGATCCGCTCTGGATGCAAAATGGATAAAATCATGGTTCTAAAAAGCCTAGGACCAGACCTGGGGACATGCGGGCCACCCCGGTACCTCAGCCCTCAGGGCTTCTGCTCCATCCATCAGGGTGTCAGTAACCTCCCTGGCCAACATCAAGGGTGTCTGCACCCCCAAGAGAAAGCAAATGCCTTTCAAAGGTAGTAGGCATTATCCCCGTCCAAGCCTCTTGGAAAGACCCCATTAGTTTAGATGAAAGCAGCAAATGAGTCCTAAATTCTGCTTCTCATTCCTCCCCTGGGAGCTGCCAGTCGTTCAAAGATGGGACTGTTTTTAGTGAGCACAGATGCCGTGAGTGCAACTCAGATAAATCCATCTGGATGAAGTAATGGAGAGAGGAAGAAAGGAACACGAATTTACTGCGGGTCTACCATGTGCCAAGAACTGTGCTGTGAGGCCAGCTGTGCAGTCAGACGGGCTAGAGCAGACCCCTGCCTGCCATAGGTACATCACTGCGCCTCTTCTCTGTGCAAAGTCCCATGCCAGGCTCTGGTGACACAGGGGAGAAGGAGATGGACAGTTCCTGCCCTCAGCCTCTTCACTCATAAAATAGGAATATTCATACCTACACCTCAGCGTTCTCAGTACATTAAAGGAGAGAAAATATGCAAAGTGCTTAATTTGGCATAGTTCCTGGTACATAGTACGTGTTCAATAAATGGTACGATGTCCCAGGACACTCCCAACGGGCATCAGTGACCTATTTTACTAACTCACCTGAAGCTCAGAGGAGAGGTGACCTGCCTAAGGGCACCCAGAGAGTAACCAGCAGAGTCTGGACTTGAACTCAGGTTTCTAGACTCTAGCTCCAGCGCTCTTTCTTTCAGCTCATTCTCAACTGGTGGCCACAGTCCCATGTCTTGAAGACACCGGGAAAAGTGATGACATGGAGGCAGCTTACAGATGGAAAAGAGATGGGGGAGCCAGGACTGACTTAATTAATGGGCTCCAGTGCCCAGAGTGCAGGCTTTTATATGCTGGCTGAACACACCGACACGCAAGCTGGCTCATCTCGTGATGTCTCGCCAACTGCGTGGACAGGGCCATTGGGCAGAGACAAACGTAAGGCCTCTAATTATTGCCCTTCGAATCCTTTTGGAATGAAGAGGAGAATAAATGCATCAGTAAACTGAAGCACAGCTGATTGCTTGGTTCACGTGGCCACTTCCTGGCTCAGCCAGCTACCATGAGTCAGTGTGAATCGAGCATACTTTCCAACTACTTAATTTTCCAAACCTTTTTAAAAGCAAATACATAGAAAAATGAACAATCTACTATGATCTGGGACCTAGAGTCTCTCAATGAGTACTTGGATGGTGGTTCTTCTTGGCATCGGGCACTGCCATCCCTGCCCTCGCCACCTGCTGGGGCCAGAAATACCCTTGGTCAGAGGGTCAGTCACTCCCAAAGCAAATTCATCCTGTTGGCTGGCAGATGAGCCATTGTCAGAAGTGGACTGTTCATCTCTGGGAATGGTGGCTACGTGCATTTCCTGCCCGAAGGCACAAACATATGGCAGGTGTAGGTTTGGTCTTGGTTTAGAGTGTGCAGGGTCATTGCATGGGCTGTGCATGGGCGGGCTGATCATGCCTGCTGGGCGGTCTGGAGGTGGAGTGGCCTCAGGGCCCTGGGTCACCAGGAGGCTTGGGCAATAGGCCAGGCAGCTGGCCCAGGTCTCGGGGGCTGTGGGCTCATCTTTGCTGAGGCAGCTCAAGCCTTCCAGCACCCAAAGGCCCCGGGCGGCACGCACAGCAGACTTCATGGTTGCTTTCATGTCCATCATTAATGAATCAACAACTAACATGTATTGGGTGTCTCCTATGTACTGAGGCCTGGGCCAGAGTTGAACCCAAAAGACAGAGCCTGCTCTGAAGCCGACCACCCTCTGATAAGGAACAGAGACCTGACACATGACACATGACACAGTGCAGGGAAGGCCGAAACAGATACCTGGGTCAAGGGGGAACGAGGGGGACGGACGAGGTAGAATGACCTAGATTGAGGGGTCAGGCCCTGGGCGGGAATCCCAGCTCTGCCACCTCCCTGCTCTGACTCTGGGCAAGTCCCTTTGGCTCAGTCTCAATCGTCCGTAGCACAGGATGAAAAATACCTGCCTCATGAGGACACTGTGAGGATCAGAGTTAATAAATGGTCGCCACTGGGCGTATGCAGAGACATTTCATCCCGTCGTGATTTAACACCCCAAACAAACTCACACTTGACTCTCTGAGATTAACAGAATGAATGAGCATTTCCCATAAGCTGTTGACTCCCTAATGAGAACAACTCTATCTCCAGTGTTTGGAAGGCTGATGTCTGAAGATACTGCATGTGCTGTGTGGCTTCGTGAGAAACAATCTCAGGAGAAAATGGCTCCTTTTCCATCAAGAACAGACTGACGAAAACTCGGTAACCTTGGTCATCGTGAGTATGTTTTCCCTTTAAGAACCTGGTGGTGTGTGTGTGTGTGTGTGTGTGTGTGTGTGTGTGTGTGTGTAATTTGGCAAGCCAGGCCTTCTGAAGTGTAACCAGTTTACACCTTTTTGCAAGAAACAACTTTTCATTTCAAAATGCTCCTGAGTCTGAGTCTTCCTTCCATGTGGAGTGTAGAGGAGGGAATTTTTGAGCCACATCTTGAAGGATGTGTTTCAGCTGGCTCCAGGCCGGTGGCCAGGGGGAGGAGAGAACATTCTAGACAGTGAGAGCAGGTATAAAAGCACGGGATGCCTGGACTTCAGCAGATAGGCGTTGCCTGAACCCCTAGTTTTCCTTGTTTTGGACAGAGAGGGCCTCTGGGTATGGCTGAGGAAAGAACAGCTGATGGAGATCTCAGGTCTTGCAACCAAAAAATCCTAAGGGACCCACCTGGGCACATGACTTTGCTTTACACTGAGCCTTAGGTGCAAAATGGACATAATTATTCTGGCCTGAGGTTGCTCTAAGGATTAGAGATCAAGTCATGACAAAGAGCCTGGGTCAGTCATTGTGGATCAAAATTCCAGCTTCATCGCGACTAGTCCTGTAACCATGGGCTAGTTACTGCACCTCTGTAAGCTTCAGTTTTCTCATCTGTAAAATGGGGATAGTTCAAACCTCATAGGAGTATTGCAAAGATTAAATAAAATAAGGTGTTTAGCTGTGGCTGGCACCTAGAAGTGCCCAATCATTGTTAGCTGGTGAGATGATGATGAGAATGAATCAATCATGCAAGTAGGTGGTAGGGGTCTCAGTAAACCCCAGCTGAATCTATTTCTGCCTGACGAGAAGATTCCTCAGCCACATCAAGCATTCACATACTCATGCAGAAGGCAAGCGATTCCCATTGGGAGTCAGTCCTTCCCGCTTGGCCTGGGGGCATCTGAATTCGTGGCAAGGCTGCTCTGGGCATCCAAGTAACAGATGGAGAAAACTCAGATCCTCACAGATCTCTAGGATGATACACAGTGGAGTGTGGTCCAGCCCCCACTGTGCCTCTGCAAACCCAGACCACCTGCCTGGAGCTATGGGCGGAGCAGAGCAGTCTGGCAGCCTTGCTGAGCATCGGACTGCGCCCTGGGTGGACTGGCTTCTTGTGACTCCTATTTCCTAAACTAAGTACTTATGGGCTTGCAGTGGTGGAGATTATGGTCTCCACCTAAGGGTAAGAGGCTCAGGTAAGGTCAGCCCCAACCAGGCTGCTGCCCTAGAACTGGGTATGGAAGAACAGCAAGAGCTCCCTGTACTGAACACCTACTATGTGCCAGGTGCTTTTCAGATGATTGACACATATCACTTCTGATCCCCATAACCATTCTGCAAGACCCCAACTCATGTCTCAGGGAGAGCAGATTATTTCAATAGACTGGGCTGTAAGCTCCATGACGACTTGACTTATTCACTGCCATCTCCCCAAAGCTGAGCATGGGGCCTGGCACACAGTAGGTATTTAATGAATATGAACCAATGGAGCGAATTTGATTTTGAATAGTTCTCTGTTTGGAAGGTCTGATTTGAGATACTGCTTTGAGTGACAACCTCTAACCAGGAGAGGGCCCAAATAATCATATAAATAGGAGTTCTGGAGTCAGAGAAAGGTATCAAAATCTTAATTCTATGGCAAGCTACTCCACCTTTCTCTAAATCTCACTCTTCTCATCTGAAAGATGGGGGCAGACTGATGTGTCCCATGGGGTTGTTGTGAGGGTTGAAGGCAATGTACGTAAATCCCTTAGCAAATGGCAGCTGGGCCGAGCGCTGGGCCTTTATAAATGGCAGCTGTTGCTACTATTGCTATTTCTGTTATTGTAGTCGTTCCCATCTGTGGGCAGCACTACATTTTCACCATTTCTTCCTTGATTTGCTGGGCCCTGAGCACGGTCTGGAGCCAATCACCATTGACAGAGCTCAGAACTTTGGGTGAGATCTGCCTGGGGCCTGCTCCCTGTCAGACTGGACCCAGCTCTCTACTGGCCTCAGCTCTGGTCCTTCGTGGGTAAATGCTGGGTATCATTCGTAGGACCCCTTGGCTGAGCTCCTGGGCTCCTTCCTGGGTACCATCAGTCACTGGAGCTCTCACCCCGCATCCTCAGGGCCTGCCCCACTCTGCCTTTCCATCACGGTGTACTTCTATCCTCCAAGCGGTGAGGCAAGGTTGGGGAAGATAGCAAAGTCCCTGGTTTATACATAAAGAATCCAAGGCTTGGTGAGAATGGTGACGTCTCAGCTGAGAATTAACTACAGAGGCCAGAATCCAACTAAGGTCTTCCAGCTGCCAACTGAGTGTGAAGTTCCAGTATGTGTTCAGGGAACGAAGCCTGCTACTTAGTGTTATTTGTATGGAATCGTGAGGTGCCCATAGTGGATATAAGAATGAGTGTGATAATCACTGTTGCCATTCATCACACAGGTCTGGCTCTCCGCCTTCCGAGCACATCTGGGAATACAGTCACAGGCCTCTCCTGGATGTTAGCACTGTCCACGTGTCTTGCTTTGACCAATGAAACATGAGTGCAAGTGACGGGTGTTACTTCCAGGTGAAAATATTTTAAGAGCCGATATAGAAGTCACCATATTGTCTTCTACTGAGGAACCACATGGTGAGAGGGAGCCTCCATCAGCCTGGGTCTCTGAGTGATTGCAATGATTAGAGCCCCCACCTGCTCGTAGTGGACAGGTAGCATGAGTGAGAAATGAACCTTTGTTGTGTTCCACCTCTACGGTGTGGGGGGTGTTTGTCACTGCAGCATAACTTAGCCCATCCTGACTGATACAATGTGAAAGCTCATAATGTTAAACTTCAAGTTCAATTTGCTTGTCGAACATGCACTCTGTTGGCTTTACCCAGATACTGGAGGCATAGAGTTGGTCAGACACAACCCCTGCCCTCAAGGGGCTTATAGTCTAGACACCCCTTTGAATGGAAGCACTGAGCTTGAGAGAAGGGCAGTCCTGGCTGTAAGGTGGCATATCCCCAAAGCAGTAACCCCCTGCTGTTTAAAACATCACCCAAGAAGGAAGATGAAGCTGTGAAGATGGTTAATTCTATAGGCAGCTGATCTTGGGAGAGCGGGAAGGAAGGACAAGCTACAGCTGGGAGGGAGTGGGAGGGGACGCTGGCTGAAGGATTATGTGTTTGAGGTGACTCTGGGACTTATTGGTACATTTCATGATTAGGTCTCAAGGGAATCCAGAAAACAATTAGTGGATTCAAATGCATTCAAGTAATTCTCTTTTACATACACTAACTCAGATAATGACAGCTTTCCTGCAATGAGGAGAGGGTCTCCTATGTGTGCAGATTAATCAGTGTCAAATAAGCAGGTCTGCCTGAAACTAGACAGCTGAGCTGGAACAAATTAGATGCAGAACAGCAGCTCTGGGCGAAGGGTGAATAATTCATTCACGATCACGGCCAGCTGGAGACTTAAAGGGGCCCCACTGGTAACACACAGCCAGGATTTGGGAGACAGTTGTCGAGGAAGAGGGGAGAAGGTGGGTGCAGCAATGGAAGGAAAAGGCACTGCAGGCCCATGTCACCTGTGTGTGGGGGGTGCTCCAACGCTATGTGCCAGCTCCCTTTTATAAAGCTTCGGACAGTTCCTAGTGTAATATAAACACTCAAGAAGAATTACCGGGCTCTTCCTACAGCCAGCATGTACTGCATTCAATCCTCACAACGACTTCTACATCCAGCCTCTTATTATTTGCTGTGTTTCACACAAGTCACCTGGGGCTCAGAGAGGTTAGGTGACTTGCCTAGTGGTGGGTTTGGGATTTAAAGCAGATGCCCTAACTCCAGAGCCTGCCCACTTGCAGCACCTAAGCTGGTATCTTTTCCGTAGGGAAGAGCTGTGTGGCCCCGTCACCCAGTGACCACAGGGACCTGCATCTCGCTGTGTCCCTCCAGCTCTGCCTGGAGGGTGGGGACTGGATGATACGTTGTAAAGTCCTGGAGGCCAGAGGCTCACTGGACTGCTGGAAAAGAGGACTTGGAGATCAGGGGGAAGATGAGCGTCACAGCGGAGGGTGCACGTATAAACACGCACGCCCGTGAGTGTGTTTTTTGAGTACGTGTACGTCCATGTTTTTATTCATTTTACTTTGTGGTGTGGGTTAAAAAAGTTTGTCAAGAAGGGTTCTGCTCAAGTCCCAGCCAGCTTTCTGGGGCCCAGGCCCCTCTCCCCACCAGGACTTTTGAAAGGTCATGCACAAGCATATAGCTTTTAGCCCTCAGGACCTCTCAGCTCCCCTCTGCAGGTCACTGTGTTTTGTTTTCAGCTTTCCATTTTTCTGAACCTCCAGGAGGTCCATTACTTACTCTCTGGAAAGAAAAAGGAAAACTGGCGATATAAACGGTTCTGAGTCCAGCACCAGAGGACTCTCCCTTCCACGCGGGGTTGCTGAGAAGGCCTCAGCCGGCAGGGAGGATGGGAGATCCTTCTGTCCCAGACAGAGAGCAGGGCTACATCTCCTCTCGTGTGTGCACAGCAGTTGCTCACATTTGGGATAAGCCATGCACGGCCAATGAAGGGATGGACCCCTTCTCAGAGTGTTCTTGACCAAGGTCAAGACAAAGGGTTACCAGACTCCTCTCTCACCTCCCGTCCCGACACTGCTTGGGATGGGATGTTATTAAATGGGGGAAACAATCAGACCAACCCAGAATCAAGACTCATGTTCAGAGTCTTCTGGCCATGAATTGTTCCTTTGGGAGGTGACCTGAGGGGAGAAAATGGGCTGCACGTTTGACCACTGCCCTTCTAGTCAGATTGCTACCAAATGCTTGTTTCTTCTTCTTTTACAATGTAGAGGTTTTCTATGAAAAATGTGGATGACCTATGGTGCCAATGTCAAGAGGACTTAACTATTTATGAGCATCTATGCCACATGCTGGGTACACCCCAAGCTGAGAATGACATTGGTCTTCCCTGTAAGGAGCTTCAGGCAAGTGGGGAAGGTGAACACGTAGGCCCCAGTCCCCGACTCACAGTGGGGCTCACTCCTCATTGGCTCACTTGTCAGTTGTCCACTGAACACCCAGTATGTGCCAGGCATGGTGACAGGCTCGGGACACAGACAGGAAAGAGAAGCAGAGCGCCCCCCCACCCAGAATGCACTGCAGTGCCAGGCCCAGGCTTCGCATCAGAACTGCCCAGGGGAGCTGTTTCCAACATAGGGTGCCTGACCCCCTCTGTGTAGGGCCCTGGCATTTATTTACATTTGGGGGAAAGAAGTGCCCTGATTTATACTGCTAGGTAACAACCACAAGTGGATTGGAAGGATAGACGAGTGAACACGTAGTAATAACAGCAAGACCGGTGCTGGGAAAGAGGCTCAGGGAAGAGTGACTTGGAGGGACAGTCTAGCATGGAGGTCAAGCCGTCTGCTGGCCCTGTGATTTGGGCAAATTACGTAAGCTCCCTTATTTCCGTTTACTCCTCTGTGAAATGGGCATGATAATTGTATCAACCTCATAGAGTTGTTGGAGGATTACAAGATAATATACGTGAAGAGCTTGGAACTGTGCCCGGCACATGGAAATGCAGAGCGTGTTATGTAAGTGTGTGCTGCTGCCATTATTATTATTATTATTATTATTAGGAGGTTTCCAGACAAAGTGAGACCTGAAAAGTAAGTGGGAGTTATCTAGAAAAGGCAATGGAACAAGAGATCACGGTCTGTTGGGAACTGAGGTGGTCCGGCTGGAGCCCAGTGTGAGGGACAGTGGTGGGCAAGATGCTGGAAGGCAGACGTGAGCAGGGCCTGTGAGTCATGCTGGGAAGTCTGTACTTAATCTAGACAATGGTGGGGTCGGCTGAGTGGCTGCAGCGTGTGTGAGTGTGCGTACATGGGTGAACTCCAGGCTGCAGGGCGCTTGCTCCTTCCATCGCCACCGTCCACAGGACCCGCCCAACTATTCATTTACTCCAGGATTCAGGGACCACAGAATCTAACCAGTTAGGCTCCTGAGCCAGGCCTTCGAGACCTTGCGCCAGGCTCCTGTCCTAAGTATTTCTAACTGTTCCACCTCGGTCCCCCTTCATAGGCTACAGAAACACTAAACTTAACATTCCCAGGCTCCCCTGCCTTGGCCCTGCTGGCCCGACTCTCTGGGATGCTCTCCCCTCTAGCTCTACTGGATGGCCCTCACCCATCGTTCAAGGTCTAGGTCCTCTGTAACGTAGAGCACAGTGGTTAGGAGTGAGACGTGGGGTTGAGTCTTGGCTCTGGCACTTAGGATTTGCGTGGTTTACCCCCAAAGCCTCAGTTTTCTCATCCAGGAAGTCGGGAGAATACCCTGTAGGGTTGCTGTGAGGTTGACATGGAAAGGCTTAGTACACAGCCTGGCACACAGTGAGTTTGCAATTGGCTCATGTGCACCTCAGTGTGTGCTTGATTCCTTTGCCCAAAGTCAAGTTCCTCCATCTTCCTGAGCACTCAAAATGTGCCGGGTGCCCGGTGCCAGGGAGATGGTAGGGCACAGGCAGATCCCGCCTACAAGTGAAGCAAGGCCCGCTGGGATCCCCGTAGTAGAGGCCTTGCAACGTCCCCGGCCTCACCTTTCCTTGACCTACCGATAGCTGAACAATAGGTCATCCCCCTGTGGCTTGAGCTCGAAATGTCCCCTGTACCACCCAGTACCCTGTTTTAGAAAATTACACTAAAACTTATGATTGACACCCGTAGGCTTACTGATCACACGCTCTATGGTCAAGCATTCTTTCCAGGCTGCTCCCATCACTGCACCTGGGTTCCTGACTCCACCAGAGAATCACGTGGCCAGAGGGAAGTTTCCATGCAGACCCCCAAACCAACACATAGCGTCTGGAGGAATTCCTAGATTTCCACACAGTCTGCTGGCCAAAGGAAGCAATAGCCAAGCCCGAGGTTGGTGGGGTGGGGCAATGCACTCCACCCACGGCCGGGAGTGGATCTTACCAGGCAGAGGTACAGGAATATCTCAGTGTCTCACTAACAAGCCCTGTCAACGAGAGGACACCTGCCTCCCTCCTGCCAGTTCCAGCCTCACATTATGGAGGCAGCTGATGGGCGAACTCACTTCCGATTGCCTCAGCCAAACGAGAAATGGTAATTAATTCAATCTGATCAGTAAGGGAATTAAAGGCTTGGCTTGTATTAACCATCTGAAGTGAACATGTAATTTATGCTAACGGCAGCCACAAAGACACGCCTTTCTCCTCTAAATTGAGAATTGGTCCTATTAATAAGCTCACATCACTCTGGCAGATGGTCTGCTGCATGGGTTGGGGAAAGGTAAACAGGAAAGGAGCAAAATGATGACAGCCCAGAAGATGGCAACGTTTCAAGAGCCTTCCCAAGGCAGGGGTGCAGTGGGGGAGGTGTGCAGGGGGAGCAGCTGTAGAGAGCAAGGGGAGTCTGCAGCCGTACCCCAGACCTGAAGGGAGAACCTCAACCTGACGATTGGTAGAGGATGCATTGACCAGGCCCAGCACTGGGTTGGATGCCTGACCTCCATGTTCTCCGGCCTTTGCCACAGCCCAGAGGTGATATTAACCTCTTGTTGCAAATGGAGAGATGGATGTCCACGGAGGCTGCGTCCTTGCCCACCCTGGGCTACCCAGCTGAGCAGAGGCAGGACTCAAACCCAGGTCTCAGCTGACTGCCAAGCCCATGCTTTCCCCCCGCCCTCCTGGCATGAGAGTCTGGGTTACTGCCTGGTAAGATCCACTCCTGGCCGTGGGTGGAGTGCATTGCCCCACCCCACCAACCTCCGGCTTGGCCATTGCTTCCTTTGGCCAGCAGACTGTATGGAAGGTTAACATTGCTGGAAATTCTTTGCCACTCCTCCCACCCAGAAGAATCTATTCCCCCCTTTTTTTCCCTTGAATCTGATCTGGCCTGTGACTTGTTTTGACCAACGGAATGTGGCAGAAGGGATGCGTTCTGGAAGCTTGGCCTGAGAGGCCTTGCAGCTTTCACTCTTGCCTTCTTCAAACACTGGCCTGCGCACGCCATGTAAGGAAGCCAGGCAAGCCTACAGGAGGGTGAGAGTTTCCCCAGGAAAGGACTGCGGCATGCCAGGGGCTGCCAGCAAGCACCGCTGGCCAGGCAATGAGTGAGGTCAGCTGGGGCCTTCTAAGCATTACAGCTCTGATTGTAACTGCACGAGTGAGCCAGGAAAGGAACTGCCTCGTCAACTTATAGAAGTGTGAGAAATCATCAGTTATTGCTGTATTAAGCCACTATGTTTGGAAAGGGTGTAGCAATAAATAACTCAATCAGAATGTTGGTGCATACAGAATGCAAAAGAAGAGGTCTTAAATGTGCATGCGTGGTTTGGCTTGGCTCTGGCTCTCTAGTGATGGACCATAAGAAGAGCATGCCCTGGGCGGCTGCTGCCCCATCCACCTCACCAGGACAAATACGTGTACACGTGGAGCAGATCTGAGTACAGCCCACAGCCTGGCGCCAAGCCCACCCAAATTACAGCCACATACAGACCCTATTCTGGAGCAACCGAACCACAGCCAACCAGTATATCCTGAATGAAGATATTTGGACCTGTGACCCTCTGAGTTTGGGGGTGGTTTGTAATGTGGCATTACTGCACCAAGAGCTGACAGACACACCCAGCCTGCCTCCCTATAACGCACACGTTTTTATAGCAAAGACTGGTGTTTTGTGTGAGCAATAGCTGCTCCATCTTTCCCGAGATTCTGCCAGAATAGTTATCACTTGCACAAAGGTGCAGAGACCGAGAACATGACCTTATGTAGGAGTCAGTGGTGTTGCTGCAGTGCAACAAAGCCATTTCCTGGAGGGGACGAAGCCCTGAGGACGGGGAGGTGGTGTGGCTATCCAGGGGGTTCCTCCTGTTAGGCCAGAAGGTCCCAGTGGATTATCTGTTCCACACAGAGCAGGAAAGGCAAGCAAGGGATGTCTTTTTGACTTTCTGTGTCTCTGGTGCTGCCAGGATGGGAGAGGAATGTATACAGAAAGGGACGGCGCAATGCTCTCTGCTGTAGAAATGGAACCTCACCTTTACCAGAGCCCAGATTCAGCCCTAGCTCCTCAGTGGTCTTTTCCTGACCTCTGACCCCACTGGGATGTTCCTGGTGAACATGGCTCAGAGCTGGCTCCCCAGGCCCCTCCACATGGTGGTCCCAGGTTACCCACAGCTACTGGAAATAGGAGAGAGGTGCCTCCCCATTGCTCACTGATGTGCACAGGTGAAAAGGAAGCTGCTGAAAGCTACAGGGGGCTTTGTGGCCCTGCAAACCGGCACAGAGAAGATGGTGTGAGCAGGGCTCACACACAGGGGCTTGGCCTGCCCACGAGGAATGCCAAGCATGGCACGTCCACCTCGCCTCTGCAACCAGGAAAATCGCTCTGGTCCCCAGTCCAAGGTGAAGTTGGGGATACATTGTAGCAAAAGATGAAGAACAGGAATGAATCATGCCCCTGAGCTACAGGGTCTCTCCCATGCCCATGGTAACACCAATGCTGAAAACAACACCAGTCAGCCCTGACTCATCCGTTCCCTCTGGTCCAGCCAATGGCAGACAGTCCCACCCCTCCGTGCTCGCTAGCAATTGGTCAGCAATCAGATCACACACACTCCAGCTGACCGAGGAGAGTGGTCATGGGCCATTTTCAGGGGTAGCCTCAGGTTGGCAAAAACTCTGAAGGGCAGACGCTGCAAATTGACATCCTGGAGCTGAATTTGGTCGATGACGGGTTTTCCAATTTGCAAAAATACTACACATGGGACACCCCCCATGCTCCTCGGGGTGGCAGTTATGAACTCTGTTTTATAAGTGGGGAAGCTGAGGCTCAGAGAGGCTGCCACGGAAACCTGAGTGAGAATGCTGAGAGTGAGTCCAGCCCCTCGCCCACCCACGTCCTGCTATCAGGCCTAGGAGTCCCTTCTGTTGCCCTTAGGGTCCTTCTGCTGCTGCACTTCCCCAGGACAGAGGTTAGTCTGGGTCTCACAAACAGGGGACCCCCCCGCAACCCCAGGTTTTGCACCTCAGTCCCCACCCCCTCCTACGGGCAGCCTCTGATGACAGAGCTATCCCCAGGGCACAGAGCAGTGGCACTCAAGCTTTCTGCCACCTCAGCACAGAAAGTATGTCATTGGATGGCACAACACACTCCCCAAAGGGGTCTGTAGTGGGCTGAATGGTGCCCCCCACCCCCTCACAAAGATATGTCCACCTGGAGCCTGTGAATGAGACCTTATTTGGAAAAGGTGTCTTTGCAGATGTAATTACATTATGTAAATGTAATTAGTTAAGGATCCTAACATGAGATCATCCTGCCTTTGAATGGGCCCTACAGCCAAAGACACTGTCCAGAGAAAAGGGGAGGGGAGGGGAGGGGGGAGGGGAGGGGGAGGGGAGGGGGAGGGGAGGGGGAGGGGAGGGGGAGGGGGGGAGGGGGGGAGGGGAGAAGAGAAGAGGACGCAAAGGAGAAGGTGATGTGAAGAAGGTCTGAATTAGAGTAGTGATGTATCTATATGCCAAGGAACATGGAGGCGTGCCGGCAACCACCGGAAGCTGGAAGAGCCAAGGATTCTCCCCTAGGGCCTTCAGAGGGAGCGTGGCCCTGACGACATCTCGATTTCAGCTTCTCCCACTCCCTTCTATCCCATCTGAGAACATGCATCAGAACACAAAGTTCAATATCAATACTATAGGACCGTCTCATGTCCACTCTAATTTTCACACATTTTCCAAATGACTTAACTATTTTGTCTATTTTCAAGCTATTTAAAACCTTCCGCTATTATTTCTATGAGCTGGGAACACATTCATAAGACTCTGACACATGGCCCAGAATCTCTGGCCTGAGGGATGAACCTGGGAAGGGTTTTCTCCGGTGACAATAAACCAGACTCACCTTTCTCCTGAGCCATCTCTTGCAGACAGAAGTAGATGACTCTGGCTCCCAGGCTGAAGCCAATCAAGGTGACGGGTCGCTGGCCCTGGGGGGACGAAAGGACACAGGTGTGTGGGAGGGAACACAGCCAGTTCTAGCGAAACATCAGTCCTGACGAGGGGGGCCCTTACATTCTCAGTGCTTGCCTGGCTCATAATGAATCATGCATGTGCTATTCCCACCGTGGAGCTCGGAGGTCTTAATCAGGAGGGTGAGAGCCCTCATTTATGCAGGAGCAAACCTGCTGCGGGAGTTGGCTTCCTCCAAGGCCGACAGGCAGCCGCTGGCTGGGTTAATTCCCTTTCATCTCAAACCATTATCCAGCCACCATCTCTTTGTTCCCCAGGAGACAGGACGCATCTACCTTGTGGCAAATCACTGCAGTGAAGTGGGGCCCTCCTGGAGCGGGGGAGAGGTGGCAGAAGGCAAGCAGTGACAAGGTAGGGACAGATGTTTTCTAGATAGGAAGGTGGGACATGCTATCTTAGCCTTAAATGGTAAGAGATATAAAGAGGAACTTTCTGGCTAAAGAACTATGAGAAAAGGCAACTCATAAGAAAAAAAAAAGTTATCTGGGGTGTTTGGGTACAAGTTCTACATGGAAGGAGGGGAAGGAGCAGGTGAGCTCCAAAGGTCCGGTCTGCTCTCACCCGTCTATTCCTTTTCCTTGTTTTCGTGCCAATACATGGGTCCAGCCTCCCCCGCCCCCACCTCCATTTACTACCATAGCAAACCCTCCATTTAATAGTACTGCAATGCAGCAGGAACTTGGTGACAAAGTCCCAACACCTGCGCTCCTACCTCCGTCCTTGGTAACAGAATGCCTGAGTTTTCCCGGGCACACAGCTACCCAGCCAAAGCCTGAGTTTCTCTAACTCCCCTGTAGCTAGGGATGGTCACGGGAGTGAGCAGGAAAGCGAGAGGTGTGACTTCTAGGCATGCCCTTCATTCCGCTTTCCTGCCTCCGACTGTCTGGAATGTAGATGTCACCCGGACCATGTGACATGGCATTTGGACCACTGATGATTTGCTCAGATGGTAGCTCTGTCCTTCTAGGAAGGGACACCTGGCCTTGTCCATCCCTGCAGAGGGCTGTGCTATTCAGTCCTCACCTAATTACCTGCGAGAGATGTATAGTCTATAATTCTTACTGGTCCATCCTAGGATATTGTCATGACTTGAACTGAGGGGCCGTGAAGACCACCCACTCCTCCAAAGCTGCCCCACGTCGGCTTGCCTCTAGGATTCATGCTATGCACAAGTCAGCCCCTCACTTCCCCTCTGGCCCTCACCCATAGCCATTCCCACATACCTGCTGCCGCGAGAGCAGGATGTGGGCCAGGTGCTTGCCAACCTCCGCTGATCGATGGAGACACACACCCCAGGGGTTGTCGATGACATTGGCGACAGAGAGGAGCGAGGCCGGCCAGGTGAGGGCAGCCACAATGCCTGGGGGGTGGGGGGGGAACGTCAGTAATGAAGGCAGTGGGGGTCCTTGCAGGGAAGTGATTGGCTGACTCATGGATGTTCGAGTGAGTACATTCAGAGTCTCTAACTTGGAATCTCTAAGTTTTCCAAGTGTTGTCACACTGCTACGTAGCAAAGAAGAAAATTGAAGCTCATGCATTTGTGACACATGGACTAGATTCCTTCTGTTCAAGCGTCTGTGATATGTGAGATTCCAAAGATGGCCCCACGCTGTCACTCCACACGGTACCCTCCCACGTTGCCTCATAGCTCTGCAGTGGCCCCCGCCTCTGCCCTGCCCATCCACTCTAGGCTCAGCCATGTGACTTGCTTTGGCCAATAAGATGACTTGAAATGGACAAGTGCACCTTTGCTAGCCTCTCATGTGCTCCACCATTGGTGTGGGCTATCCTGCCGATCCCAGGAGAAGGAGGGAGACAAATGGAGCAGGGCCTGACGAGGCCAGCCTACATCGGCGGACACGCAGCTGACCAACACATGCATGAGCAGGCCCGGCGAAGATCAGCCAAACGAAGCCTTGTGACCCCTGAGCTATTACGCTAAGTGACTGTTAAGCCACTGAGTTTTGGGGCGGCTTCATATGCAGCGATACCTAACTGACACAGTATGTGGTCATGTCACAGGCTGTTCACCCATGTGCTCCCCTAAAGCCCACACACGTCCCACAGGCAGGATTGTAGCCTTAGCCTCTCCATGTCCCCAGGGCCCAGTACACTGCCTGCTGCGGCGGCGGCGGCCTCGGGCATGCTAAGGTGTGGTACCAGCGTGGGTGGGGAGACCGGGCCTGCTCTGGCCATGGGGACAGAGACGCTTACCAGACAACATTGTGTACTTTAGAGCCTCCTGGGCCGCCATGCTGGCCAGACCACTGAGGATGGTCTCCAGGGCATTTCCAAGCTCCATCAGGTACCTGGCCTCCCAGGCCAGGCAGTACTGCTCGCGGCTACGGGCCAGGGCAGTCCACGGAGCGCCGAAGGTGCCTGGGGGAGACACAGGGAAGTGGGGTCTCTCCTGTCTGTGACAGAGGATGCACCACCCCACTTTCCCAGAAAGGCAGTGACCGGACCACTCACCCTTGAGGGGAGGGAGACAAGAGACCCACCCCCTGCCAATGCGTGGCAGCTGCTGGTGGAGCAGATGGAGCCCCCACCTAGAGGGTGTCTGTGAGGATCACAGGAGGTGATGTGAGATGCGTGTCTAGTTCCTACTGTGTGGGCAAAATGCCTGACTCGGGGCAGCGCCCATACGAGGTGCTGCGTTAGTGCTAGAGACCTGCTGTGTGTGGGGACGGGGCCTGGGAGTCACACACCAAGACTCAGGAGCCTGCCTCTAAACGGAGCCTGGACATTTTCTTACTTGCTTTCTTCTGTGCCACTTAGAAGAGCGTGGCTTCTACCCTCGGATCCTAGCGATCTGGGAACCAGAGGCTCCAAGCACGTATGTCTCACTGGGATGCTCTGGGCCTCCTGGCCCAACCTGTTCCCCTCTGAGGGATGAACTGCTTGCTGAGCCTCACACTGGGCACTGGCAAACGTGAGCCAGGCACTCAGCAGACCATGGTGTTAGTTCTCAATGCCACGTTGGTGGAATGCCCCAAAACACACTCGTTCAAGTTAGAGCAGCAAAGGGAACTAATGTTTGTGGAATGCTAATTAGAAACTGGGTGCCTTCCACACGTTACCTTGTTCAATTTAATCGTTGTAAGTACCTTGAAAGGCAACAATAATTTGTTCCACTTTACAAATGAAGCAGCTGAGGCACAGACAGGTTAAGTAAGTTGCTTGAGGTCACACAGCAAGGGTATACTGATCTCTCACCTTTGCTATCTTCCACTTGCTCTGAGAATAAATTCAAACTCCTCGTCTCACATGCTTCTGTGTGATCTGGTCGTGCCCATATCCCTGCCTTCTAGTTCCTAGCTTTATCCATTCAGTGTGCCTTTTGGTTCTTTTGCACCCCTGGGCCTTTGCACACGCTGCCCCTTTGCTTGGTATATACATTTCTGGCTCCTTCTCTACCCATCCAATTCCCAGCCAGTCCTTAGCCTAAATGTTACTTCCTCTAGGAACCTTCCCCTCATTCCTCAGAAATACTCTGTGCTTTCCCTATTATGCTACCCATAAAGCTTTCCTGCCTCAGACCAGATATTTCCTGGGGACAGAGGCCATGACTATGCTTCTCACTACTAAATTCCTAGGGCCTGGCTCAGCGTCTGGCACACAGTGTGATAGCACCCTATAAATATTGATGAATGGATGGATGGGTGGGTGAGTGGATGGGCAGATGGGTGGATGAATGGAGGGATGGATGGATGGGAGTGGGTGGATGGGTGGGTGGATGGAGGGATAGAGGGATGGAGGGATGGATGGATGGATGGATTGGTGTGGGTGGATGGGTGAGTGAATGGAGGGATGGATGGATGGGTGAATGGATAGAGGGATGGGTAGGTGGATGGGTGGGTGGATGGGTGGGTGAATGGATGGATAGATGATGGATAGATGTGTAGATAGATGGTTAGATGGGTAGATAGTTGAATAGACAGACGACACATGGACAGATGAGTAGCTAGATATAGGATGACATCTCTTCACCTCTCTGAGCCTCAGTTTCTTTCTCTGCAAAATGGGGCTCCCTTACCCATCTTCTAAAGACATACACAGGCAAGAGCCTAGGGTAGAGTCTGGCCCAGAAAAGCAGGCCCAGCTCAGCCAATGCCCACCGCCCCGCCCCTGGTCCTCACGGTATTTGCCGGATGCCAGCCACCCTGTGATGGCGATGGTGATATGCAGCTGCTTGCCTTCCGTTAGAGGCAGAAATGTGAACTCTTCAATGGCCCCAACACGTTTCTTCATCTTGTATCCTAAAGACCCAGATACAACAATGAGAATGGAGGTGACTTGGGGACCCCGGAGAATGTTGGTCAGACTCTCACACAGTGAGCGCCAACCATGTGCCCAGCCCCTGGACAGACGTCTCGTTTTTGAACTCATTAAGGTAGGTGTCATTATTGTCCCAATTACAGACGAGGGTAAGAGGCTTCCAAAGGTTGGCCCGCCCCCGCGTGGCAGAGCAGGGGCTGGGACTCAGCTCAGGCTCATAACCGCCACTCTGTGCCAACTCAGTGGGTTCTGTCTCATTTTCCTGCCACACACACTTCAGGGGTACAACACAGTCCTCTCAGTAAAAGTAGATCGAACTGACCAAGATTCTCAACGTGGGAAGGTGACACCCCACTTGAGTGGAACGGGCATCTCTGTGTGGGATTGGGGGGCTGTTGACACAGATGATTTGGAAAAACTCCCCCAGGTGATGCTGGTGAATGAAGGGCAGCCATGTGCTCTCTTGTGCACAAGGAAGCCCTAGCAGTGTCTCTGAGGCAGCCTGTCTGGGAACTTCCTAAATGGGGACAAGCAGGTCCAATCAGACCCTTCTCAAGAAGTCCACATATACAAGGTACACTTTCTCAAGCTGGGCCTTATCCAGACCCAGCTCTCTGAGAAGCCTGCTGAAAGTTCTGGCAGGGCTGGGAGCCAGCATGAGAAAAGCCATACATATCCTCCCCCTCCATCTCCTGGGGAGCCATCACTGGGGAGAATCGGGGTGTGTCCTTTAGAGGCTGAGCCGCCCTGGCAGGAAATCCCTCATGGCCACCACTGCTTTTGAACCTTACCTGTCAGGCCAGCTCCGGCTGCGCCAAACAGCGAGGTCATGACAGCTATGCCAGCCACTGAGCCCAGAGCCGCTGCACCCGCACTGCCAATGATTGTCGCGGCTCCGGCAGCAACAAGAGGGGCAGCTAGACCCCCGGTCACACCTGCAAGGGAAGCAGCCCATGGTGGGTAAAAGTGGAAGTGAGGACGTGGACTGGTGGGTTCTTCCCCCATCAGCTGCCCACCACCTTCCATATACTAATATACACACTGCGGATGGAGCACTGACTGACCAAGCATCAAACTGACCAAGATTCTCAGTTCGATGGGGGCCACCCCCAGAGAATCCTCTGCACTCTCCACTCTTGCTCCCAGCCTGGCGTCATCCCTCACTCTGCACGGCACTGGCCCATGTGCCACCATGTCACCTGGAGCGGGCCTTACCAATCACCGTCCCACCTCCGACAGTTGCCAGGCCTATCAGGAGGTAACGCTTCCATTTCCTCCGGTTTTCTTTCTTTTTCCGGGATGCCTCCGCCATTCTGGGGGAGAAGAAGATGGTCTTTAGGGCTGGCTGTGCCTGGGACCCCCTGAGACCTCCCCGCCTCACCGACACCCAAACTGGGATCAGAGCTGGGCGCTCCGTCATGCAGAGCAAGGTACCAAAGGTGCCATGGGCCCATTGCTGGTTTTAAAAAGCTGAAAACATTCTCAAACCCAGCTGGGGAATCCCAGTGTGTGAGATGTGCTACTTACCCAACAGATCCATCCTAACAGGGTTGCAATTTGAATGATGAAAAGACAAAAAAATAAAAATAATAATAATAGCAGAAGCAGCACAAAGATATCTTTTAACAAGAGGACCCAGAACAGTACCACATAGAATCAGACTCCATTGCCTCCCTTCTTCCGTCCCTCCCCCGCCCTAACTCTGCCATCTGAGCTCATCTCCCTCTGGGATATTTGGAAACTAATTTTCTTCAGAATAATGTTTTCAAAGATGGGTTAGCGAAATGTCTGTATTGGAGACCTTGGCCTTGGAGCAACAGCTAGACTCGTTCAGACTTGAAATGTAAGAGCTATAAAATGTAGCAGAAGGGAAGCATTTAGAGTGAACTGAGGTCAGCAGCAGCCCTACCACGGCCGCTGTGAGTGCTCAGGAGGGTCGCTAAGCCCCGTTTTCCTGTCGGACACTCAGCCCTCAGTGCTTTGGGACAATAAGGAGACCGAGAGCTGACTGGGGCAGTCACGACGAGCGTGAACTCTGAACTGAAGTTGGAGTTTGGACAACTCAGTGTGTAGAGTGATAGCAGGTGACAAGGACAATAAAAGGAATGGTTAATATTTACTGAGGAATTCCTGTACGCCAGCTACCGTGCTTTGTATTTCACGTGGTTTATCTCACCCTAGAAGCAGTTTTGTTATCGTCCCCAGATGACAAACAAATTATGGGCTCAGAGTACCCACCACCTGAAGGCTTGTAGGGATCAATGAAGAGAAAGTCTGTCAAGCATATAGCATAACGGCATCCCGAGCGGTAGTTAAAACAGTGGCTCTTTTATCCTGCACGTGCATCTTCCTGTGCCTCATTTCCCTTTTGTAAAATGGGGATAATAACATCTACCTCTTAAGGTAGATTGGTTTGTAAAGATCAAATTCATTCCTTTTTCATCCATTCAGGCAACGCACGTTCACTGGGCATGGACTACGTGCGGGTCCTTCTGGGTGCTGGGTATCGGGGAGCAGAACACGGCAGTACTAACCGACACTTGCTTCCTTCCCATCTCTTTCCTCATGAACCACACAGAATGTGAGAAACAATCCATCCTCCAGTCATCAAAAAGGCACTGGATGTGGCTTGGGCATTCGGGGACCTGCTATGCTTTCTGGTGCTCTGCCAGCTCGCCTCAACCAACTTTTGTCCTAAGCTGCTCCTGGGTATACAGCTCAGCACAGATCAGTCACTTCCCTGTAGAGAAGTGGAAACCAAGCCTAGACGTCTCCATGCACGTCACAGGTGCTGGTTTCTCCTGACTTAGATTCATGTCATCAGACGTGTGGGATGAGGCTGAACCACACGCATCTAACAAAGTGGAAGGCGGGATAGTAAGAACATGGGTTCTGAGGTCAGGATTCAAACTTCGTAAACACAGGCTTGACTCCTACCTCGACTGTGGTGCTAGCGTATCATCAGCCATCGGATACTCAGCCCTCCTTGCCCTGGTCTTCTTCCCTCCTGAAAGATTATGCATCCCTGCCTTATTGAACTGAATGGTCCCCTGACCAGCTTTAGCCAACGAAATGTAGGTGGGAAGGATGTGTGTCACTTCCGGCAAAATCTTTAACAGTCAGAGCAGGAGCCATGTGCTCTGCCCTGAGACTGGCAGTGCTCCAGACAGAGGTCACTCTATCAGCCTGGGACCCAGAACCAAGACAGTGTGAACTAAAGCAACGGCCAATGAACAAGAAATGCACCTGTGTTGCTATAAGTCACTGAGATTTAGAGGTCATTTGTTACTGCAGCAAAACCTAGCCCATCCTGAAGGACAGAGCCATATACTAACTTTGTGACTATGCACAAATTACTGGTCCCACCTGAGTTTCCTCATCGAATAAGTGGGGATAATAACAGTACTTATTTCCCAGGGGTATTGTGAGAGCTACATGCAATAATCCACAGACAGCACTGGCATAGTGTAATATTTCTGATGTGTTTGTGGCTATTATCATTCCTTTCATTATTATGATAATTTCTTCCTGTACACAGGAGATACATTTTTGCCCTTAGTTGCAAACAGGAAAACAGGAAGGCTGGAATTTAGTTGCTTTGGGCAGAGTTCAAGGCCTGAGAAAAAAATTCAAGATGCTGAGGACATACCATAGGAATACACAACGCTAGCTCTGTGAATTCGAAGCATCTTGGGATGCTTGGCACTGCCTGGGAAACAGTCTGGATGTTTGGGGCAGAGGCATGTGAGCCCAGCTGTGCCATGATCTTGCTGGCTCACCCAATTTTTCTGAGCTTGAATTTTCTTCTCACTTAGGGACTGGAAATAGAAGGAGACAGCACCACCAAAGTGACCAAGGTCAAGCAGGAAAGTGTAACCACGACCGTCTGCCTCACTCTCTGCCTCCCTCCTGGCCCTCCCTTGGCCCTGAGGACAGTGTCACCTCTCCAGGTAACACTCAGGCCCTCCGTGACTTGGTGCCTGCCTCCTTCACAGCCTCATTGCTCATCACTCTGTAACTTACACTTTGCTCTCCAGAAACAATGAACTCCCTGCAGGGATACTGTCTATGCCTCAGTACCTGTGTTCCTCTTGGCCCATCTACTGTCGAGGACCTACTCACCTTCCTTTGTCTGGCTAAACATTACTCATCATTCAAGAGTCACCTCCTCCAGGAAGCCTGCCCAAGCCCCAAAGTTGGCTCAATGTCCTGACCCTGGGCCCCTCGAACCTCCATACTGTATTAGCCTGCAATTCTAGGCCATTGATTTTCAAAGGGTGGGTTTTGGATCAACTGCTTCAGAATCCCCAGGGGATAGCTGTTAAAAGCATGGTTTCCCAGGCCAGAAGCTCTGGGCGTGTGGGTGAGGAAGCTACCTGTAACAAGCTCTCCAGGGATCTCCTGTAGGTCAAGTTTGAGAACCACAAGGCCAAAAGTTCAGGGCACAGATGGAGTCATTCCTGCTTTCTGCCTTCAGGAGCTGGCCCTGGCCTTGGGACCTGGAGGGTACTCAGGAAGCAGTTCTTAAACAGAACCGATTCATTCCACAAGGATGGAACATCTTGCTGCAGTCAGTGATCCATTCTCCCACTCACTGTCCACATCTATGAACACCAGAGGGGTGTGGAATAGACATTTTGGCCAAATACAATATTTAGTCGGATATAGGCCAATCACCATCAAGAATGGAATTCTGGGATAGTAAAACAAATCTGGAATGTTATAAACTTTTAATGATTACTACAGATTTATTTTTCAGAACATAGTCAAATTTTTGAGGTGGTGCCCTTGACATTTCTCTGTACCATCTCCTTCTAGATTGTTCTTGCAGTGACATCTGCACATCTACGATAGTCATCATTTTTAGCTGAATTTATAGAGGGGAAAACTCATAGCCTAAAGGGAATAAAATAACTAAAAAGTAAGTATAGTTCTTGAAGCTGTTTTACTTAAAGGTATGAATGCTAGTATATCAAATCAATTTTACAAAGATTCGATGATATACTCTGATCTCTAGTAGTCTCCTGTGTATTATTATTTAAATGTTTATGAACATTTGCTGAACCAAAAAGAATATCATATTTTTCCTAAAGTGATTTAGCTAAGGCACTCTCTCTCAACGTTCACCTGAATTGCCAATTGATTTCCTTATTTAGGTAAGTACTCGAACGTGTTTAATAACTGCTTTGTGCATAAAACGAAGAGCTGTGCCAATCATCATTTATTACCCCAGCATTTAACTCCTGCAATTACTTCAATTGTCTGACTAAAGTTCAACATCTAAAGCACGAGAGGAGTCGGACGTGCTCTGAGTTACATCGACAATGCGTCCTGTATTTGGACGTGCGAGTTCAGAGCACAGCAGGCACCTGAAGGAAGAAGCCCTCATTTCTGTTACTGACTTTGCCCGCTGGTTAGACACCATGGCAACCCACACTGTCATAGTCACCGGTGGCACTCAGGCTCTGGAATGCCAGGAACGACCTTGAGTTGGCGTTCCATGTCAGCCTTCCAAAGACGGAGGCTGCAGCCAAAATGCAGGTCTGGGCCAAATCCCAGGCTGAAGCCACAGTCACCGAGTGAAGAGAAAGAGGCCACACTGCCCCTTGCATGGTTCCACAAATCACTTTCACTCCCCGCCATCTTATCTCCCTGAGAGGGTGGTCCTCACCCTCTTCTGTTTTGTCATCAGTTTTCAGTTGATAGAGAGGGAGAGGTTATCTCTGGGTGTCTAGACACACTTTCCTAGTAAAAGCTCAGAAAGCCTATAAAAGAACTATCGTTACTGCTTTCTTCAGAATTAAGGAGGGGACTTGGGATGGTCAACCACGGGTTTTATCGGTTACACTGTTGGGGTGCAGCAAGTGACTGGATATGGTGGTTGAATTAGATGGTGCCCTGACCAGCTGTGTGGCCTTGGCAAGTTATGTCATCCTTCTGACTTTGGTTCTTTCCCTGTGAAACCCTCAGGGGATTGTTATGAGCACCAAATGAGGTGACATCTTGTGCTGGCATCCAGTAGGCACTCAATAAAAGTTAGATGTTGACAATGTTATTATGATGTGGCCAGTATCGACCTCCAGCTAACATTTACTAGGACCTACTATGTGCCAGGCACTGTTCTAAGCTTTTGATAGGTATTCATTAATACAATCCTGTCAACAGTCTTATGATGGAGATACTGCCATTATCCCCCTGTTAGAGATGAAGAAACTGAGGCACAGTGAAGTGACGTCACCAAACAAGTGGGAGAAGCTTAGATGGCCTCAGGACTCAGATGGGGACACAAGAACTGAAAGGTGGTTTGTTACACTCTGAACCCCAGTTGCAAAAAGGATCGCCTTGGCGTGCCAAGTGATAAGCTCACCTTGCAGAAACACAAAACCTTAGAGTTAAAAGAAACCTACACATAATTCGATCCTCTACTTGCAGAGGTGAAAAAAGTGGTCCTGGCCCAGAGAGGGAAAGCCACGTGCCCAGGACCACACAGAAACTTGGTAGCAGAATCAAACTGAGGATCAGGTCTCCTGGCTGAACAGTTGCCATGCTTTTCCTGGGTCTCAGACCCTTCCAGGGACTATAGATAGAACCCGAGAGGTCTACAAAGTCCCTAACATTGAATTAAAAAACTCCACATGTGGAGTATTTTTCTGAGGAAATGGCCCATACATAGCAATAACGTCAATAACAATAGATCCTATAGCACATAATATTTACCAACTAAATACCATCTGCGCAACGCCTGCTCGAAGCAGTTTACATGTGTGAACTCATCTGAGCCCCACAAAAACCCTATGAGCAGGTTGCTATTATTATCCCCATTTTACAGTTGAGGAAAACTGAGGCCCAGAGAAGTTAACTAATTTGCCCAAGATCACATGGCTGGTAAGTGGCAGAGCTGGGTCATGTTCGAACTTCTGATTTTACATATTTCTTGATCTGACACGGCTGGTATGACCAGAACAAATCCTCTGGAGAGTATGTTTCTTTCCAACAATAAGCTTTCCAAACAACAGCTAAGAATGTCCTTCATTTCAAGGAGCATAAGACACTACAAATGCCCAATATACCCCTAGAATCTGGGAGCCCTTGTGATGGTGGTAATTGACCTGGTATTGACACAGCTCTGGTAGTCAAGACAAGTCAGTTTTCAGGTTATTTTAACAGACCAAATTTCCTCCCTTCTCAAGGAAACAGTCTTTCCCTTTGCCCTCCAAACGCTGGCAGGAGGGCAACTGCAGTTCTGAACTTGGCTTCAGAGCTAAGTTCCCAGCTGGGCTGAGCTGGCACAACCTGGCTGTTCAAAGAAAGCCATCGTAGCTGAACAAAAACCAAGGCTGGGAGACGTGCCTGGTGCAAGGAGCCCGCAATTAGGCTGTGACTGGATCGATTGATTGCTCTGGGATTAGATTCCGTGTAAGGTGCTCAGCAAAGAGCTGAGCTCTGGCCAAGTTGCCAGGGTAATTTCCCTCTACACACTCCCACAATACACAGCTAGCAAAGCCACTCTACAACTGGCAGGTACAGGGGCACATGGGGGAAGGGAAGGATTCATGCCCACAAACCACTTCTTCATGCCAGCCCTGGGCCAAACACCTTAGAATATGATCATATTCATTTTTCACGACCCTGGGAGGACACTCTGTATTCCCATTTTACAGATGAGAATACTGTGGCTTAGAGAATCCTACCTCCAACATCCATCTGCTTTTGACCTTGGGCAGCACCAGCCCAAGGTCAAAAGCAGATGGATGTTGGAGGTAGGATTTGAACCCAGGCCACTTTGACCCATGAACAAAGTGTCATGGGAACCTGATGTGAAGCCGGGTGTCAGGGTCACAGAATAAAGTCACAAGCCCTTTAGCAATCATCCATTCAATCATCTCTTTCTAGAAATGGGGATTGGGGCCCAGAGAGGGGAAGTGACTTGCAAAGGACACACAGTGCGTCAGGGCTACACTGGGAAGCTCTGCCCAGTGCGCCTTCCACCTCAATGCATCATCTCTAAATGGGGGGATAGGAAAGAGGGAACTGTTATCTGAAAAGTGCACTCTATTCCTGGTAGGTGGGGCTGGGGTCACAGGGCTCCCTTACTCAGATTCCTCCTCTTTGATTTCCTTCAGGCTCTCAAGGAATGTCTCTTCAAGGAGATCCAGCTCCCCCAAGGGCACTTGGAGGAGGGACGTCATGTGGCAAATGAGGACTCTGGCCCGTGCATCATAGCGCCCTTGAAAGAGAAACATCCCAGGTGAGAGTCAGTTTAGCTTTTAAGCACAGAGATATTGACAGCAGTGTAAGTGATAAAACTCAAACCCCGAAAACGTCTGAAACACTCAACCCCATGAGAACCAGTCAATTAACCAATAGCACAGCTTCCTGGATGGAATATTGTGCAACTGGTAAAAATATTAATCAAAAGCAAGGTAGTATTTTTTCACCAAATCAGCAAAGTTCAGGTTTGCTTTTTAATCCCAAAGTTGTTATGGAGGTGATGAAAACGGGTGTTCAGGTGGGAGTATGCATTGATATAAACTTTCTGGAGGGCAATTTGACAATATATATATATCAGAAACTTTAAAAATGTGCATCCCCCAAATCATAGGAACAGAAAGCAGAATGGTGGCTGCTAGGGCTGTGGGGGTGGGTGAATGGGGAGTTAGTGTTTAACGAGCACAGAGTTTCAGTTCTGCAAGACGAAGAGTTCTGGAGATGGATGGTGACGATGGTTTTACAACAATATGAATGTACTTAATGCGATGGAACTGTACACTTAAAAACGAGTAAGACGCTAAATTTTATGTTGTATGTATTTTACCACAATAAAAAAAATGGGAAAACAATGTGCATCACCTTTGGACCAGGAATTTCATTTCATTCTAACCTTAAGAAAACAATCCCAACTATAGAAAATATTTAGTAAATAAAGGCCCCACTGTTGCATTTATAATATGAAAGTGGAAATAATCTGCAGATTTCTAATATAGTATCAGGGGATCAGTTATTTAACTACAGCATATCCACCCAGTGGAAAACTATAAAGCCATAAAAAATGATTCCTAAGAAAAGTTTGTAATAATTGAAAAAAATGCTTATGCAATGAAACAATTTTTTTTAAATGGATAGAAAATTTACTTGATAATATGCCACAGGGTTGCAACTAACAACAACAAAAAAAAAAAAAACCACAAAAAAAGTGCAAACGAAAAAAAAAGGAAATACGTTAAACAGAATTTTTTATTTTTTCCTTTTCAAAATTACACATAATGTTCTTGGGTTAATTTTATAATTGGAAAACTTTTATAATCTGTCAAAATCTAACCAAAGGTGATCTGTCTATGTAGCTCAGACACCTGTAAGACTATGTAAATATCTGGTTCATAAGAAGGGGAGAACTGAAAGGGTTCAAATGAACCAGCCCTAGGCAAGCGATTTGTCTTTAGGAAGCACAACCAGGGATAGATAGGATCTTGAACCAGGGGCCGCTATTCTACCCAAACTGACTCCATTACCAGCCTACGCTGTTAAACCCCAGCCCATCTGCCAGACGATATGCCCTGTGTGGCATAAAGGATCCTCTTGGGTGCCCTGCCTCAGAACACGGCATCACCCAGCACCCAAGCCAGAGACCAGGAAGACCCACGATCCTCCTTTCCCCTCACCCCTCACATCCCCAGTCTCTGAGAATGACAGAATCTATCTAAAAACGTCGCTGCTGCATCCATTCCGCTGGCCTTTCCATCCCCTGTCTGGCCTACCCCAAGCAAATCTTCACTGGTCCCTCTCCCTCCATCAGGTCTCCGCCCACAGGACCCAGTACATTTCTTATAGTCTGGCATGCAGGGTCATCTCCCATCCACCCCCATGCCAGGCTGTGTGCATCTGCCCGTGCGGGTCCAGTCCCCATGCGACAGAGAAGAGAGTCTGTCCACCTGTGGCCAAGGGAACGGTTCTTTAATTGGTCAGTCTTGGTTTTAACACCTGCCCTGCCATTTTCCATCTGAAGGGCCTTGGATCATTTACCTCTCTGGTTGAATGTTTCCTGATAATAAGTATAAATCACTGCAATAGTGCTTCATGCAAAGTAAGCTGTATGAGTTTCCTATGGCTGCTGTAAGGAATTACTAGACTTGGTGTCTTAACACTTTGTAAGCGGGCATTTTCCCGCCAAATCGCGTCGTAACGCGGGGCTTTTTTGACATTTTCTCGCCAAAATTAGACTTTCCGTAAAATATTCATATCTTTCGATCTATTTGATATTTTTCTATGAAACTTTCAGTGTTTTAGTTTAAAAAGAGGTCTCCATTTATTTACTTTGCAAAATTTTTGCTGGTTCCAACTAGAGGCGATATGACGAGTTTACTCGTTTCCCGCAAAAAATGTTAAACAAGACAGTTCTAGAGGCCAGGTGTCCTAACATCTAGGTGTCAGCAGGGCAGGTTCCTTCTGGAGGCTCTAAGGGAGAATCTGTTTTCTTCCCTTTTCCAGGTGCTGGGGGCTGCCTGCATTCCTTGACTTGTGGCTCCTTCCTCCAATCACTGCAGTCTCTGCTTCTGTCACCCCATCTCCTACCCTGAGATCATCTTGCCTACTTCTTAAGGACATAATCCCGGATAATCTCCCCATCTCAAGATCCTTAACATCATCGTACTTGCAAGTCCCTTTTGCCATGTAAGGTGACATGCTTGTATTCAGATTCCAAAGACGTGAACGTCTTAGGGGAGGGGCATTATTCTGTCTACCACTTAAACCTTGAACTTCTATTTCCCCCCAAATTGTGGCTCGACCAGCCCCTTGTCTCTGAACCCTCTCTAGAGCACGCCTTCCTTGGGGGTCCACTGTCTTTTACACAGGCCTCTCTCTTATCATCTATCCCATTTTATGGTACTTGCCTGTGTTTTACTAGATCACTGGTTACTCATCAGTATCTCCAAGCCCAACACTTGGTAAGAGCTCAAAAAATGTTTATTCAGTGAAGGGATGAACGAACTCTTCTAATCTTTAGGGTGAATTCTTTATGATTCAAGTACTATGACAGACTTCCTTCAAATTGGATCTTTTTGACAAAGAGGGAAAATCCCAACGGCCTGGCATCCAGCTACTCTGCACCCTCCTTCCTTGTGGGCCGAGTGACGGCGAGCGTTACCTAAAATGTGAATGCTGGTGGGACATCAGCGTTATCTGAGAACCTATATACATACCCTGGAGGGTATCTAGGACCCTCCTTTCCCTGGCCTCAGGTGTCACACCCTCGCTCTCTGCCTGCCTCTTCTCCCCGACTGGGTCCCGTCTGATAGCCTCTCTTCTCTCTAGGACCCACCTGCCTGCCCACTCTACCACGCAGTGAGCTTAGCAGGGCAGCTAGGTTCTCTCAGGTAGGGCCTTTCAGCACATTTAAGCAGCCAAACTGCCACCATATTCTCCAGTTATCAGATGACACTGGAGCTCCATCGACCTCACTCCTCTGAAATCTCTCAACTGGTTCCCAACCTCTGGTGGGAACAAGAGGGGTGTTACATGAGCCTTCTCGGACCCAATGAGCACCACCTCCAAGAGACGGATTCCGTAGGGTCTGGGATGGAACGTGGGAACCTGTCTCTGAACATGGATAGCCAGGTTTGGGAACCGCTGGTCTGGAGATCAGGAGTAGGAGAAAGAGAACTGCTGTCACCCCGATTGTCCTTTGGGTCTCTCTCCCTCCTTGGTTCCTCCCCAACCCCAGAAATGTCTCCATGTCTGGAGCTGGGACTCCAGTCAGGGCACCTGGTACTTTGTTCTCTTCTTTCCTTGGACATAATGTAGACCTGCAATCTGTCACGACTAGAACCAAATCCAAACCCTACCATGACCTACGAGATCCCTGGCCAACTCCCTGACCTCACCTTCTAGAATGTTCCTGCCACAGAGCCTTTGTACTTGCCGTTTCCAGTCCCTAGAAGGCGAGATCCTCACGTGGGGCTCTTCGTCCTCTTTCAGGTCTCTGCTCAAACGTCTCCCCCCAGAGAGGCCTTCCCACCCCCCACCCCCCATTACTTTCTATCTCTTTACACCGCATTTTTGTTCTTCACAGAACTCACCACTCTCTGATATCAGACCCATTCATTTTGTTGTGGTTTGTCTCTCCCTCTGAAACAAACTTTATGAGGGTATTCTTTTTCACTGCTCTATCCCCAGTCCTTAGAATAGTGACTGGCACAAAGAATAAATATTTAATTAATGACTTGACGGACCTTGGTAGGAATTCTATTTGTGTGTCTGACCTTGGGCAAATAGCTCATCCTCACTCAGGTGGAAAATGGAAGTATCGTTAGAGTCACTTCACAAGGGTTTGAGCTGAGGACTCTTGCTCGATGACTGGTCCATAACGAATGTTACAGACTCGGACTCCACTGCTGCAAGTCTGCAATGCTGGGCAATATAATACTCTACTCAAGTAGAAGTTGCTTGCCTTCAAAATGACACAGCACCCCCAAATCCTGAATCCTGAGGTTTCAGTTTCTGCAACATAAGCCAGTTCCTTCCTTGAACTCGAGTCCTGAGAGTAAGCATTTGCCTAGCTGCCCTTGGCTGCCTCCCTAGTTGTAGAACTGTCTACGTGCTGGGGAACAGACAATTGCATGTGGTGTCTTGGGGTTACTAGGTCAATTAAAGCTCCAAACAAAGGAGCTCCTCACTCCCTAATAGGATCATAGACTATTACAGCCAGGTGATAACCGAGCTATGGAAATTAACCAAGCCTTGGCCGTGGTGATTAATTGGTGGCAATTATAATTAGCCACTAATTTGTATTTGATTGGTTAAGGTGGCACGATACAGGCTGCCAAGTGCACAGGTAACCTCCCAAGACATTGTCAGGCACGAGGCTTTAGAATGTCAGCATCATGTAAGGGTCATTTCAAGGATGTTGGTAGCCAGGCTGCTGGACTCGGAGCTGATGTTCTATTTAAGGCATGTGGTTAGTGGTAGGGGAGGGGCACTAGTCCCAGCCTACCCAGGACACTCGGGTTTTCTGATCTGGGCTCTCTGGCCAACTTGCCAGGTGGTGAACCCACTCCTCAAGGGCCTGCCTACCCTGTCTTCGGGCTCAGGCCAAAAGCCTGGGTATTGTTTATTCTTCTGGTTTCTCCACCCCCCAGCATCCAACCAGCTAATGCTGACAGCTGCATCTCCAAAATACACCCTCAGTGTGATCGTTGTGCTCCATCTCCAGGGCCATCGCCTGCCACAACCACCGTGCCCACCGTCGCTCTTCAGCTACCAGCCATCTCACTGGTTTCTAATCTTTCAAGCTTGCGTCTGCACTCTATTTGCCACACAGCGGCCAGAAGGATTCTTTAAAGTCATAAATTGGACAGTGGTCTCTCCCCCAGGTTGAAACTCTCCAACAGCTCCCTCATGCACTTAGAATAAAATCCACATTTCTTCCCGTGGTCCACAAAGTGTATATTTTCTGGCCCCTTCCTGCCACCCATTCCCATCTCGCTTTCTATCAGTCCTTGTTTCACGTACCAGTATCGGTCCCACCAAGAAGCCAAGCTCATTCCTGCCCCAGGGCCTTTGCACATGCTGTTCTAACTAGAAGTCCCCTCCTCCAGAGCTCTACCTGGCTGGTCCCTTCTCATCAGTCAGGTCTCCACTCATGATCGCCTCCTTAGATGAGCCATCAGCCTCTGAAGTAGAGCAGCCCGGGCCTCAGTCACCCTGTCCCCATTCCTGTGTTTCCTACCACTGTTATATCTGTGGATGGATTTACTGTCCGGGTCTCCCCACCAGAATGTCAGTACCATCTGGGCAGAAAGCTTTGCTTTGTCCCTTGTTGTTTCCCAGTGCCCAGGACAATGTCTGGCAATTAGTAGGATTTCAATTAGGACATGTTGGCTCATTAACTAACTGACGCTGACCCATTGTCTGCCAGGGTCCTCTGATGTGCCCACCCACTCTGGCAGCACCAAAGACCTTTTCTGCTTCCCACCTTCAGCTGAGACTTATTCTCCACTTCCAGTACCTTCTGAGTCCTGCTCCCCCAGGGGACAAGGGAGAAAGTGGGTTTACTGGGTAAGGCCTCTCTCCTCCTCTGGGTGGGGTCATCTCTCACAGTGATGAGTCACTCTTGACAATACCTGGAATACACTCCTCAAGATCTGCTCCTCACTCAGTTCCTTCCTCAAATGTCACCTCCTCAGAGAAGTCCTCCCTGACTGCCTTCCATTGCTTTCTATTCCCTCACCAGGAGATATTTTCTTATCACCACTTATAACTTGATTTTTAAATTTGCCTACCTCTTTGTTGTCTCCCCCTCTAGAATATAAGCTCCAAATCCATTGCTCATTCCTAACACCTAGGGCTGTGCCTGAAACAAAGCAGATGTGTAATCATCTTTGTATGAGTGAAGAATGGAACATCCATATGAATGAATGAATGAATGAATGAATGAATGAATGAATGAACAAACAAACAGATTTGTTGGGAGAGGTCCAAAGAGGGGAGGGTGATTATGTTGGATGAGAAACACACCCTCTTCTGGCAGAAATACCCTATGATTAACAATTATGTTAATACTGGAAGCTTCATTTGTCCACTGCTAACTCTAAACAGACTTGGTACTACCCTCTACAAGTACTGATTTACTGAGTCCTCACAGCCGCCGAGGAGGCAGGTACTGTTAGTGTGGGGACAGAACCAGGAGTGCAGTTTCCAGGCTCTTGGCCTCACGTGGAAAGGTGCTCACTCGGGTAGTAAATGGCCATCAACTGTGATTGGAGGGCCATCAGCTGGGGCTAGTTGGCCGTCAGCTGTAACCAGTGAGCCATTGGCCACTAATATAACTGCTGTGGCTACGCTAGCAGCAAATGGGGGCTAGCAAGAAGATGGTGGCTGAGCTAGCAAGCGCAGATTGCAGTTAGCCGGGCGGATTGCAGTTAGCAAGTGAGGTTGGTTGGCAGAGAGAAGCGGACAGCAGGTTGCGGATAGTGTGGCTCCTGCTTCCTGTGTCTCCAACCCAGCCGCCAGCGAGAATATAGTGGTATGACTTCCCTATCTATGGCGCCGTGGGTGTTCCTTTTGGGCCTCACCATATCCTGCGTTCTTATGTGGGGAGTGGGACCAGAGACCCTGTATGACACCCTGCATGACACATGGTGCAGCGAGCAGGGTACAGTGCCGGCCAAAGCTCCCCGAAGAGCGGTGGAGCAGTTTGTGCGTATGAACACTCTGTCTCAGGAAGACCAGGAGGAGTAGCTGCCAGAGAGCTGGACCCCCGTGGAGGGGTGGGAAGATGTGGACGGTTCCCCAACCATCATAGGCCAGAGAAACAAAGGTCTTTGCGGCCCTGTGGGCTGGGAAGTGCTTGCTGAGGCCCTCACCCCCAGGTTGGAGAGAGCACACGTTGTGGGGCCAGTGCACAGCCCTCGTGAATGACTATGGACTGTTGGGAATTGCCTTCCATCCCTGATTTGATGGACTGCTTGACTGTTTGGGAACATACCACCAAGCAGTGGAACTGGTGGATTTGTGCTTCCTGTGTCTCCACTGGCCGCCACCGAGAATATGTAAGCACCTTGGCTGTGAGCCATTATTATTCCAGCATGGTGCCCTGAGAACCCTGGCTGTGCCCGGGAGGTCTGGCTGTGCCCAGAAAGACTGGTGGTACCCTGAGAGGCCCTGGCTGTATCCAGGGGGTCTAGCTGTGCCCAGAGAGGACGGCAGTGCCCTGAGAGGCCCTGGCTGTGTCCAGGGAGACTAGTGGTACCCTAAGAAGCCCAGGAAGTCTGGCTGTGCCCAGAAGGATTGGTGGTGTCCTGAGAAACCTTGGCTGTGCCCAGAGAACCTGGCTGTGTCCAGGATATTGCATTCACCTCCAGGCTCCTCACACAGGGCCCCTCATGGAAGACGCTTGTCACGTAGATTGTGAGGCGAGACCCGGTAAGGGTGTAGTGTGGGGACAGAGCCAGGAGTGCAGTTTCCAGGCTCTCGGCCTCACGTGGAAAGGTGCTGACTCAGGTAACAAATGGCCATCAACTGTGATTGGATGGCCATCAGCTGTGGCTAGTTGGCCGTCAGCTGTAACCAGTGAGCCATTGGCCATTAATATAACTGCTGTGGCTACGCTAGCAGCAAATGGGGGATAGCAAGAAAATGGTGGCTGAGCTAGCAAGAGTGGGTTGCATTTAGCCGGGCGGATTGCAGTTAGCAAGTGAGGTTGGTTGGCAGAGAGAAGTGGATGGCAGGTTGCAGATTGTGTGACTCCTGCTTCCTGTGTCTCCAATCCAGCCGCCAGTGAGAATATAGTGGTATGACTCCCCTACCTATGGCTCCGTGGGTGTTCCTTTTTGGCTTCACCATATCCTGTGTTCTTACGTGGGGAGCGGGACCAGAGACCCCGCCTGACACCCTGCATGACAGTGTCTCCATTCAGTCAAAGAGAAAACGGAGACAGAGAGCACTCAGGTCACATGTCCAGGGTCACCCTGCTTATGAGTAGTGAAGCAGGCAGTCTGGCTGCAGAAGCTGTGCCCCTGGCCTTGCTCAGAACAGAGGAACCATGGCTGTAAGAGCAGAACTCTCTCTTCCAAACATCTCCCCAGCCAGCCATGGCTTTTGGCTTCTGCTCCTTCCTCCTGGCCTCACCTTGAACCTGGGTCAGGCTTTGCTCTTCCCCAGTCTGCCTAGTAGGACAGTGAGACTATAACATCTTCCCCACTGCTCCTGAGGGCTGCTTAGGTCCCAGTCTAGTGCCTGGACCAGCAGTTTTGGAAACGTACCCAAAGGCCCAAGGTCAGAGGAGCTGGTCTGAACACACGGGGTGTGGGGGCAGAGCCCCAGAAAGTAGTTTCCAGGCTCTCGGCCTCACATAGACAGGTGCTGGCTCAGGTAGTAAATGGCCATCAACTGTGATTGCATGGCCATCAGCTGTGGCTAGTTGGCCGTCAGCTGTAACCAGTGAGCCATTGGCCACTAATATAACTGCTGTAGCTACGCTAAGAGGAAAGAAAGAAGAGAGAAAGAATGGGGGCTAGCAAGAAGATGGCGGCTGGGCTGGCAAGCGTGGATGGCGGTTTGCGGACAGTGTGGATCCAGCCTCCAGTGAGAGTATAGTGCCGCCAGAGAGAATATAGTGGTATGACTCCCCTACCTGTGGCTCCGTGGGTGTTCCTTTTTGGCCTCACCATATCCTGCGTTCTTGTATGGGGAGTGGGACCAGAGACCCCGCAGGTCGCCCTGCACGACAAATGGCGCAACGAGCAGGGTCTCCCGCACGACACGGGGTGACTTTGGACACGCCTTTGGTCTTCCTAGGCCAGAGGGACTAGCTGAGTGTCAAGGGTTCATGTAGTATGTGGCTGTGGGTCTGGGTGGGCACTGGAGCTGCCCAGCCGTTGTGGGAGGCTGGCACACTCTTGCCCCCTGGGGGCAGAGCCGAGATCCCTGGGTCAATGCCCCATCACCGAAGATTTTCCAAAGAACAGGCCACCAGGTTAATGGGTCACCTTTAAGTACACCTGTGGCCTTGGGCCTAGAGCACAGAGAGCTAAGGGTCAGCCTCGGGGTGCCTGTTCCCCCTCACAGGAAAGAACTTTGAAAGTTCAAGGTGACATGGACTCGAAAAAGCCCAATGGCAGTCTCGGCACCACTTTTATGACTCTGGGAGATAGGTGTCTTTGAGTTACTGTGAAGTTAAATTCACCTCAGACCTTTCTGATTCACCGGGGAGGTGGGGTTTGCAATTGAGTAATAAAGGCCAGGTCAGAAAGTAGAGCCAAGTTTGTGGTAAAGATTGCTATTTCCCACGTGGCGAGCACCAATTTGGGTCCCATGCTTAGAGGTGATGCTATCTTTGGCTTCAGAATACAGAGGGCAAAACCCACGATTCAGTTGAAAGTTTCTTGGGTACCAATCAGATTCACTTTGCCTTAAGTGAAATTTTGAAACTTTGAAATGTAGTCCTGGGTAGGGTTTCCAGGCAGGAATTCCCACCCCATCTCAGGAATTGTTTTCTCTTTCCCGTGCCCGAATCCCGAGATATAAACTGTTTCCTGTTCTCCACGATGAATCATTTCCACAAAGTGACGGCCGATACTACCAATCACCTGGGTTCAAGGAGCCGATTTTCCTGAATTCCCGACCAACTTTTCTCGAGATTCAGGAATGGAAAAGCGAAAAAAATTCCCGCGAATGGGTGGGAATTCCCACCCGGAAACCCTAGTCCTGGGTTACTTAACCTCCGAGCCTAATTTCCTCTCCTGTCAGTGGGGATAACAGGCCCTACTTTAGAAGTTGACCTGAGGATTACAGACTATGTGATAATTCAGATCTACGTATAGGACGTAGAGCACCTAGAAAAACTTATAAAAATGACCAACTACAAATAAACCAACCTCACCTGAGATGGCCAAATTTGGGGTCCTAGTTCTCATCCAGGGCTGCTTTTGCCCCCCAGAGGGCACTTGGCAATGTATGGAGACATTTTTAGTTGTCATTACGCAGGAAGTGCCACTGGCATCTAGTGAATCGATTCCAGGAACGCTGCTAAACATCCAACAACACACAGAATGGCCCCACAACACAGAATCCAGCCCCAAATGTCAATAGTGCTGAGGTTGAGAAACCCGGTTTAGCGTTAGCTCAGATTCAGTTTAACCTTCAACACACAAAAGACTTATTTTTAGCTGTGTGGGCAAAGAGCTTTGTGGGTTGTTAGTGGAAGAAGAGAAGCAAGTGATTAACATGAAAAATATTCCACCCAGCTGCCAAGATGGCATCGTTTTGTAACTAAGATCCCAATACTGTCAGTAAAAGTCAACCTTCCAGGAAGTTCTGAGAAATGCAGATTTTCATGTTGATTTCCTAGCTGCTTTCATGACTGATCACCCCACCTCACACCCAGAGAGAAACCCAGCAGCATAGAGAGCCGCCTCCTCTGCCATGGGCCCCCACTCATCAATCTCTGTAGAGGATGGTTTAACCTAAATTTCATATAAACCACCCTACTAGTATCTAAGCTCATTCTTTAAAGAAAGGCCATCCATCCATCCTTCTATCTATTCATAATTCCGTCCACTCATCTATGTATGGATGCATGCATCCATCCATCTATCCATCCACCCAACATTCAATGGCTGCCATGTGACCGTCAGTGCTGTAGATTCTGGGATACAATGGTGAACAATTCAGACGAAGGCCCTCCCTTATGGAGTTTGTGGGAAAGCTCTCGAACAAATGGCCCAACTATGACACCAACCTTCTCTGCGCCATTCCAAGATCCTGAGTGGATGCCTCCAACTGTGGACTATGTAGTAACTGACCCCTCTATATGCTATATCTTTTCCTATATATATATATACATATATATATATACCGAGGATGAAGTTTAATTTGTAAATTAGGCACAGTAAGGGATTCACAACAATAACTAATAATAACCTCAAACAATTACAGAATATACTATAATAAAAGTTATGTGAATGTGGTCTCTCTGTCCCTCTGCTAAATGATTTGATGACTGAGATGGCTATTATGTGACTCGTGGGCGGGTAGTGTGTACGGCGTGCATATGCTGAACAAAGGGACGATTCACGTCCTGGGCCGGACAGAGCAGGACTGCAAGATTTCATCATGCTGCTCAGAACAATGTGCAATTTAAAACTTGTCCATTGTTTATTTCTGGAATTTTCCATTTAATATTTTCGACCTGAGTTTCACCGCAGGTAACTGAAACTGGAAAGTGGAATTGCAGGTAAGGGGGGGACTGGTGTAACTAAGTTAAAGATCTCTAGATGAGGACACCTGTACAATATCCTTATAGGAGGAGGTGAAAGCCATGCAAGCTGAAGGCAGAAATTGGAGTGACGTATCTTTAAGCTAAGGACTGCCTGGAGTTATCAACAGCTGAAAGAGGTTTGCAGGATTCTCACCTACAGGCATCAGAGGGAGTGAGACCCCGCTGACACCTTGCTTTCAGACTTCTGGTCTCCAGAACTGGGAGCGAGTAAATTTCTGTTGCTTTAAGCCACCCATCGACGGTAATTTCTGACAACAGCCCTAGGAAATGAGTGTAGTGGAATCCTACACAGCCACGTATGGAGCCATCTTGGGTAAACTGCTTAACCTCTCTGAGCCGACGTCCTCATCCATACAACGGAGCATTAAGATCCATTTCATTAATTCACTCAACAGATGTTTACTGAGTGTGCTCTGTGTGCAGTGCTGTGTTGGGCACCGGAAGTGCATGGTGAGGAAAACCAGGCATGGGTTCTGTCCGCATGGAGCTTACGGTCTGGAGGGGAAGCCAGCTACCAGGCAAAGAAGCCCGGAACTAGGACTTCAGCTGCAACCATGGCTGACAGGGTGCTGGTGGAGTGTTCCAGTGGGGAGGCCAGAAGACCTTCCCTGGGAAGTGACGACCAAGTGGAGGCAGGAGGGAGAGGTAGAGAGTGCCTGGGCAAGAGGAGGAGGACATTCTCCAGCCTGGGGAAGGGCATGTGCAAAGATGCCACGGTGCCAAACGCAGGGCACACTCAGGAGGCCAGTGTGGGAAGCGGGGGAGGGGGAGGGAGAGCTGAGGTAGGGGAGGGGCCGGCCCACCAGGAAGGGCTGGCCTTTTTCCTGAGTGCAACAGGAGTGGCCCTGAGGACAGAGCCAGGAGGCAGCGTGGTCAGATATGTGTCGGGAAGGGTTATTTGCGTTGCAGGGTAGAGGACAAAGTGCTGGCCAGAGTGGTTGCAGAAGACCAGTGGAGAGACCCTGCTGTCATCCAGGACGGGCTGATGGTAGCTCAGACCAGGGCAGGAGGTGGAGATGGGGAAGGGGCCAGATTCAAGAGCTACTTGGAAGGTAAAACCACAGGGCGTTGCAAGGAGTAAATTAAATAACCACTAAGAAGCATCTAGTACTTGGCATGATGAAGTGTTCACCTGCTCCCCAACTATACGGGGTTTCCTTTCCTTTCTTGCACCAAAAAGACTCCGGTGGCAACACCTATCACTAGCTTTACTGGCCAAGGGCAAAGATGATCGCCCACAGTTTACAGAACTGAAGAAAAATCAACTCACCATCCTTGAGTGAGAAGCTCAGCAGGTCCTGGGGGAAAAGTAACAGGAAGTGGCAATCAGTTGATGTCATCAGCCTGCTCGTTTGACAAATATTTACTGACTCTTACTAAGTGGGGGGAGATCACAGACAACATGTTAGGTTGGTGCAAAAGTAATCGTGGTTTTTGCGATTATTTTCAACCTTTTAAACCGCAATGCCTTTTGCACCAATCTAATAGCTCTGTGTTACATGCTAGTGGGGAACCAGACGAACAAGTAAGCAAATAAATAAACATGTGAGAATTTCAGGGAGTGAAATGAAGGCAGGGGAAGGCTGCTTTTAACTCTGCTTACTTGACCCACCAAACAGCCCGTGTCACAAGCTGCCTGCTTTCACTGCACACAGAGCAGGTAAGTGACATGCCCAAGGGCACAGAGCAAAGCTGCTGCTTCTGAAAAGAGAGGCAGCAGAGCTTGGCACTCAGGAATGCAGGCTCTGGAGTCAGACTGCCCAGGTTCCAATCTGGGCTCAGCTGCGTGTCAGCTGCATGACCTTGAACACGTGACTGAATCTCTGTGCCTGTTAAATACCTACCTCACAAAGTTGCTTTGAGAATTAAATGAGTTAATATTTGTAAAGGTACTAGCACATAATAAGCACTATTTAAGTTATCAAGTAAATCAATAGTAAATATTCAATAATGATAATTCAACATTAGCTATGATCATCATAGGATATTATGATGAAATATTATATCTTTCAACTACCCCACCCCACTAGAAGTGATTTGCAGACTGACTGTGGAAGGAAATAATTTGTTCTAGTTTCCCCGGAAACCGCCACCCAGGGCGTGGGTGTACCTGTGTGACCACCAACGGGTCGTCCTTCACGATGGGGTCCTTCAATAAAATCTGAGCAAACACGTCAGCTCCTTCGCCTCCCAGGCCACTGGCAAAAGCGGACATGGTTGGCAAGACGGCTTCGGACAACTCCAGCCACCTCACCAGGCCTGTCATAAACTCTGTGCAGAAGGCGCTGAAAGACAGACACAACTGAGATCTTCCTGGATTGTGCATCTCACGGGGCCGTGGGGAAGTTCAGATTCGATCTGCTCATGGATGGGAACAGTTGGCACACACAAAAAGACCACAGTGACTGTGGCCCATGCAGTACAGATAGCCAAACACCCAATTTCAGGTGGTAGGGATTTTAGCTCCCCTCCCCCCCAAACCTTTGACCAGCGTCTGATAAACCACAGGAATGAGGGCAGTGAGAGTTTCCTGACCACGTGTCCTGGGGCCCCCTGAGCAGGGGCTGTGCTGGGGGCTGAGGAATTAAAGATGAGTGAGGTACAGCCTCCGATGAGAAGCTCACAGCAGGTGGAGACAGGGCTGTAACTAACTAACTGATATACGAGGATAGTGGCAGGAATCGAGGCCTGATGAGTCCCTAGAGGGAGCCCCCAGATTGGCCTGCAGAGGTGAGGGGCAGTGACTAGGAGAAGCTCCCATAGGAGGAGATTCGCTGCTGCTGGAAATCCCCCAGGACATGCTTTCTGGGGAAAAGTTGCCACACTGCAGAAGCGGATAAAATGCAGAGCAAAAGTGTCCACCTACCATGCTTACTGCCACTGTGGGGTCTCTCTCCACAGCAGGCATTTGACTTGAGTCCCACAGGAGTCCCTGCGTGGGGGATGGCTGGGGTGCTCTAGGGCAGAAGGAACCCCAGGGGCCCTGACAGCTGCAGGAAGCACAAGGCATTTCGGAGACTGTGGCAGAGTCCACATCAGGCTTTCATTCAAAGCTACCACTCATGGCAGCGAGAGTGGTAAGTGGGGTGTTGGGTGGGCAGGCGGATGTGGAGCTGATTATTACAGCCCAGAGAAATAGCCGAGACCTAGAAGTCAGGTCTATTTCCAAACCGAGCACCCCAGCCTCAACTGCACTGTCCTGGGTTCTGCAGCCCTGGTTCTGGCCAGATTGGGGTGGAATCAGGCCTCCCAGAAACAAGCAGAGCTCCCTGCTTGCACCTCCGAGCCCTGGCCCCCACAGATCCCACCCATTTCCAGTCCTAAGAGCTGGGGCCGCTGAAGCCCGAGAGGAGAGATGCCCCTGACAGCAGCAGTGAGAAGCTCAGGTTTAAATCCTGGTCCCACCACTGTTATGGAGGCCCAGGTCCCCAGGAAGCAGCTCTGACATGATCATTAGTATCCCCTGGGATCAGTGCCTGCGGGAGGGCAGGGAGGATGCAGGACAGGGCAGGGGAGCAGTCGGGCTGCGCTGCGGGCTACAATGTAGTCTCAATGGAAGCCTTAGCTCACCCTGCAGGGAGCTCTGAAGATTGGGTGATCCTTCAGAGCTGCCCACTGTGGGGCGAGAGGGCAGGGCCTTTATGCCCCCACATCAGCCAGTCATCGGATGAAGGCCGCCCCAGGAAGTGGGCAGAACCTTGGGCAAGGTGGCTCTCATCAGCTGCAGCCAGCCCAGGCTGCCCTGGCAGCCCTCTTAGCAGCTGGGGGGAAGTCTTTCATTCCTAAAGGGACATCGGAGCAATGCAGCACCTTGCAAGAGCAACTTGACCTCTCTGTGCCTCCGTTTCTTTATCTGCAAATGGGTTGAAGAGATCAACTTCATAAGGTTGTTTAAGGATTAAATGAGATGATACATGTGAAGTCCCCAGAGCAGGGCTTGGCATAGAGCAGCAGCTGAACCAACGTTAGCGAGTGTCATTATTTTTATTTAGAAGGCGAGGCAATGGAGGATAGGGTTCAGAGTTGGGCGCTGATGTCCCCTGGGAGTGTCCCCTTTGTGTAAATGCAGATGATAACAGGACCTGCCTCATAGGGTGGTTGGAAAGATTAAAGGACATGGTGACAGTGTTTGGCACCTGATAACCCTCAAACAAATGTTAGGTACTGCTATTACAATGATAATAATTTCCCTCTCTGCAATTACTGGTATTGCCCGGATGGGACGTGGGTGTGCAGAGCAGGCAGGGGATGTCTAAGTGAACTGAACGTTACTTCGGAGTAAACTTATATGCAGAAAGCGCTCGGGACTGAGGGCAGCAGCATGGCCTGGCCCTGCGGCCATGAAGGGTCTTGGATGCAGAGAAGCATCTTGTAACAAGAGCGGAGGGATAAAGAGCACAAACTCTGCTTCAAATCCCAGCTCTGCTACTAGCTGTGTGATCCTGGACGAGTTACCTAACCTCTCTGTGCCTCCATGTCTTTATCTGTGAAACAGAGGTGATAACGATGAAATGTATTTCATAGGGAGGTGGAAAGGATTAACTAAGCTAACATTTGTCAGATGCTTAGAACAATACCTGGCACATGCAAAGCACTATATACGTGTTTCTTTAAATGAACAAATGAATTGATAAAGTGGCAGTACAGCAACCTATCAAATAACAAACAGCATTTTAGATAGGCAAGGCCTCGGTCACTGCTTGTCAATGTGGTTGGTGGTCTGGACGAGATTCATGAACATGAACAGTGACAACAAATGACAATCACAGAGCCACTGTCCGTCAGTCCTCGTGCTCAGTGCTTAATGACACCCAGACCCAGAGGGGTTAAGTGACAGTTCCAGGGTTCAAGCCCACAACTCTCGGACTCCAGAGGCCATGCCTACCCACCACAGAGACTGCCCCGTCCAGGGATTACACTCCTGGGCAGCACCATGCGCCAGGCACTGGCTAAGCAGGTGCATCAAACATCCCCTTTCATTCTTACTTCATCCTTTCCAGCTCTGCCAGTGCAGCCCCTGGGCCTCGGAGGTTAAATGCCTGATTCAGGGTCTCACTGCTGGGCAGGGCAGAGCCTCACCTAAAGTCCGGGGATCCGGCCTCCCAGTCCAAAGCTCCTCCACCTCACCAGGGACGCAGCCACATCTGGCCCGCAGCCTGTGCTTGTAGATTTGAAGTTTCATTGGAACACAGTCACATCCTTTCCTTTGCCTACTGTCTCTGGCTGCTTGTAGGCTATGGTAGCAAAGCTAAGGGGCTGCAATAGAGACCACAGAGCCAGCAAGCTCAAACACCCGGTCCTCTACGGAAAACGTCTGCGGACCCTGCTCCACCCATTCATGTTCCCATGTTTATTAAAGAGTTAATCGGAGGAAACAGCCTCTGTGCCATTTACAGCATGGGTAAGAAGTCTTTTATAGGCTTGCTTTTAGGCCCCCTGTGGAAAGAAATGGCCACAGAATATTTTCTTCAGATCTGGGCTGTAAAAAGATTGAGATTGTCTTTTAAATTGTTTTGGCCCCAGGAAAACCAAGATTAACCACTGGGAAGGAATTGGCACCCTGCATCAAAGACTTTCAGAAAAGAAGTGCCCCAAGGCAAATGCTTTAGGCAGCTGGTGCTAAGAACAGGACGTGGATGTGGGTGGGTGGGAGAGGACACAGGACAATAACTCACTTCTCTGTGCGCCATCCTCAGAGGTGCCCAGCACAGGCCTGGCACACTGTCCAGGTTCGTAAATATTGGCTTCTATGAACGAAGTACACAAAGCTCTTCCCCACCTATGTACCAGTGTATCAGGTCAGGGGAAACTTCTGGAAAGACAGAGGCTTCCCAAATATGGCCCAGGTATGGGTCAGAACAGGGAGAAAGTCGGACCCTTGCAGGAGATGGGACCTGGCTTACTTGGGAACAGACTATCCAATGAGATATATTCTAGCCTCCAGATAGAGCATGTGGTTTCATTATTAATAATGAGAACATCCAACATTTGTCTGGCAATAGCTCTGTGCCAGGCTCTGCAGGGGCCGTCGAGACATTCCCTCCTCACGACCACCCTCTCCGATGGATTTTCTTTCTCTGCAGCAGGAATTCCCCAGTCCCTTCTTTCTAGCCAGCAGAATCCTTTCCCATGATGGAGGTTTCAAATGGCAAGTGCCTTCATTTTCCCCCCAGCCCCCCTTGTTGGTGAGGCTTGGCACGTGACTGGAGCTAGCCAGTGACACAAAAGAGGAAACCTTCTTAAGGTATTCTGGAAAAGATTTCCTCCCTGATGAGAAACTGGAGGAGAATCCTTGCCCTCCTCCTTCCTGCCTTGGGCCTTGTCCTCTGGGGGTATGACGGATGGAGCCTCAGCAGCCATTTTGTGCTCAAGAGGGGAAGAAGGCCAGGAGGGCTGCGGAGAAGCCAACTGAAGGCTTTTGGAGGCACTGAAACAAGCCTGGAACTCTCTACCACTGGATTTCTTGTTAAGTGAGAAAAACAAATCTATTCTTGAAGCCTCTTTTGACATAGTGTCCTGTTACTTGTAGCCCCCAATACCCTGACTGGTGGGGTTTAGTATTGTCCCCATTTTACAAATGAGGAAACTGGGGCAAATAAAATAAGTCACAGAGTTAGCAAGTAACCGCTACCAGTACTGAGTGCCTACTATGTGCCAGGCATTGTGCTGTGTGCTTTCCCTATGTTATCGCATTTAATTCTTTTTTTTCCAGTTTTATTGACATATCAGTGACACACATCACTGTATAAGTTTAAGGTATATGAGTACAGCATAATGGTCTGACTTACATAGATTTTGAAATGATTACCACAATAAGTTTAGTTAGCATCCGGCATCTCATATAAATACAGTCAAAAGAGAAAGCAAAAAAAGAAAAAACATTTCTCCTTGTGATAAGACTCCCTTACCCACTGTCCTCTACATCGTACAGGAGTGTTAACTATGGTCACGCTGCACATTGCATCTCTAGTACTTATTTATCTTGCAACTGGAAGTTTGTACCTTTTGATCACTTTTTGCCAATCACTTAATTCTTATAACCACCCTGTAAGGGTGGGTATGATGAGCCCCATTCTACAGATGAAGAGACTGATGCTTAGGGAAGGTAAATAATCTGCCCAAGGTCACATGTAACTGGAAAGTGGCAGAGGATTTGAATCCAGACCTAAGTCCAAAGCCTGTGGAGTGTCTCCTGTGCTAATAAAGCCAGCATTTTACCCAGCCCTTCTCTTCACGAATCTTTATGGACTGTCTTTGCTACATCGAGTTGGGTGCAGGCACTGGGGACTCAGAGATGAACAAGATAGTTCCTGTCCTCCAGGAGCTCAGACCGGATGGGTGGTGGGAGGGGGAAGGACAGTGCAGTGTGATGGTCGCAGTGAGGAGTCACTAGACACATAGATGGAGAAACACCCTAGACTGGGGATGTGGAAGGTCAGGAGGTGAATGTGATCAAGGGTTTGGTCCAGTGAGAGAGACAAAGATAAAAAATACAACAAACAAACCAAACCCCAGCTGAGCCCCAGAGCATGGGGAGGTTTACTCATGGGGGACCATTTGGAGGGAGGGTCTTGAAAACACTGTGGATGTGAAAACTTCTTATCTCCTTTCCCCCAACCCGTGGCTCCCCACCTCAGGAACAATATCTCTGTCCTCTTAGGTGGCCTCTCTGCCTGAACCTTTGGGGACAGTTCCCTCTTCCCTCTGCCCGGTCCACAACATCCAGCCTGTCCCCTAGTCACCTCCAATCTCCCTGACAAAAGTCTGTCTAAGCTGTGCCCTCCCCCCACCTCAGTCACTGTCCTGGTTCCCTGACGACTCCACCAGCCTCCTAACTGGCCTCCTCCTGCCTCCAAACTCTCCCCATAGAATCCATGAAGGCTAAAGCCTGAGCTCTTAACAGCACTGCTATTTGGACTTTAAATATACAATGTAAATGCACGGGCTAGATATTGGCAATGGCAGATAGTAACACTGTCATTTACTTGTCATTCTTTTGCTCCCATGACACCCCATCTGTCTGCTATTACAATCAGTCATTTGGACCCCCCCCCCCCCAGATTATAAGCACTGGGAGGGCAGGAGCCAGGCCTTGCTCTTCTTTGCTTTATCCACAGGGCCTTGCAGTATACCCTGCACACAGTAGGTGCTCAACAAATGCATGTTACCTAAATGAATAAATATCGAATCCCACTGTGTCCTAGCTGAGGGCAGGGTTAGTGTCTGCTTTGTTCATCTTGTTCATGTATCCCTTCCATGTACTTCTAATGGTGAGTGAGTGCTGAATGAGAGATATCATATTCCCCTATTAGCTTGTGAGCTCCTTAAAAGCAAGAACAATGACTGCCTCCTCTTTCTGGTGCCCCATAGTACCTGGCAGGCAGTTTGGGCTGTCGGTAATTGTCTCCCTGAAGAAGCAGTACCTTCCTTCTGTGAGACAAAAGCACTCACCTTTGCTCAGGTTCTGGAAATAGCTGAGACAGGGAGATGCCACAGAGGGCGGCATAGGCGAAGCGGTTGGCCTCGGACAGCTCCCGGCCCATGGGCACATGTGGCTCGCCCTCCATGGCTGGCTCGGCCACCTGAGGCAGCTTGTGGCTGGATCTGTCCCATGTGGCCATTTCCAGCCCAGCAGGAAAAAAAAAAAAAAAAATCCCAATGAGAAATGCGTCCAAGTGGTAAGCAAAAGTTACTTAAATGGGACACAGAAATTATCAACCATAAGAGAAAAGATTCATAAATTAGCCTTTATTAAAATTAAAAGCTTCTGTGCATCACCTTGAAGAGTGAAAACACACACCACGCACTGGGGGGAGATATTTTCAATATGTATATCAACAAAGGATTTGTATCCATAGTATGTGAGTAACTCCTCTAAGTCATTAAGACAAAGAAATGAGGCAAATTTAAAAATGGGCAAAAGACGTGAATAGGTCCTTCATAAAAGATATCCAATGGCCGGCCAATGGGCAACATGCAAAGATGTTAACATCATCATTCAGCAGAGAAATAGAAATTACTAGGTTGGTACAAATGTAATTGCAGTTTTTGCAATTATTAACCCTTTAAACCACAATTACTTTTGCGCCAACCTAATAAAACCCCAAAGAGACATTGCAATTCACCCATCAGAATGGCTAAAATTAAAAGACCAACAATACCAAGTGTTGATCAGGATAAGGGACCAATAAAAGCTCCAGACACTACTGGTGGGAATGTAAACTAGTCATCAGGGAAATGGAAATTAAAACTCATTGAGATTCTGCCACACACCTATCAAAATGGATAAAACTAAAAAAACTGACAATACCAAGTACTGGTGAGAAGAAGGAGCAAAGAGAACGTGTATACACTGCTGGTGGGAGTATAAACAGGTACCACCATTTGGAAAATGGTTTGACATTATCCATTAAGGCTAATAAACATATGTCTTCCCTATGTTCCAGCAGCTTCCAGTCCTGAGAAATGAGGGCTTATGTTCACCCAAGACATGTATGTGAATGCTCATGGAAGCTCCATTCATAATCGTCCCAAAGAGTAAACAACCCACATGTCCACCCAGAGTAGAACGGATCAACGGTGCCATAGTCACATCCTAGAATATTACACAACAGTGAAAAAGAATGAAGTCTGGCTAAGCGCAACAACATGAGTGAATCTCACAGACAAAATGATAAGCAGAGAGCCCTTCCCGAGAATACATACTGTAGGATTACATTTACATGAACTTGTAGAACAGATCAAGGGGGCGAGGGAGAAGGAAGGAAGTGGGGGGTGGAGAGGAGAGGGGACAAACCAAGCCAAGCCAGGCATCCAAGGGGCAGGAAGGGCTCTGGGAGCAGGTGCCGGGAAAGGTACCAGTCTTGCCCACTTTGTGGACATGAATACAGGCTCAGGATCAGACAGAGCTGGGTGTGAATCCAAGCACCTCCATCTAATAGATGTGGGACCATGGGCAACATAACCTCTCTGCACTTAGATTTCTTCACCTACAAATGGGACTACAACAGTATCTGCCTGGAACTGCTGTTAGCAGTAAATGTTGTAGCATGTGAGTTAGTATTTGTCAAGCATTTACAACAGAGTTTGGCACAGGGCTCATGCTATATAAATGTTTGTCAAAGAGATACATGCATAACATAATCAACAAACAAACACACGAAATGCTCAGCACAGAGGCTGGCAACAGTGTGTAACTAATAATGAGAGCTAACATTATTGAACCATTGCTGGATGCCAGGCCACGGGCTGCAGTTTTCACAAGGATGGTTTCAGCCAACTCTGCGAGCCAGGTACCGTGTTTCCCCGAAAATAAGACCTAGCTGGACAATCAGCTCTAACACGTCTTTTGGAGCAAAAATTAATATAAGACCCAGTCTTATTTTACTATAATGTAAGACTGGGTCTTATATAATACAAAACCGGGTATGATATAATATAATACGGGGTCTTATATTAATTTTTGCTCCAAAAGTCACATTAGGGCTGATGGTCCCGCTAGGTCTTATTTTTGGGGAAACACGGGTACCATAATGTCCAGTGTGAAAACAAGAGAACAGGCTCAGAGGAGAAGTAACACCGCCAGTAAATGATAGACCAAAGCCCAAAGCCAGAGAGCTCTTGGCCACTTACCTCTGTTTTAAACTCTCATTCTATCGCCAAGAGATTTTCTAGTCTAATACACTTTACGCTGATTTTGGCCCATAAAATTCATTCTCATCCAGCCGAACCATAAAATTTTTGTTCTCAAAATATTACTTCTCTAGAGGAGTTATTTAAAAGTCTGTCCACAACTAATATTTCATTAGCTTTTCAAAAAAATAACCCTGAAGTTGTTAGAAGCAACAAACCAACATCTATTCGGCAATAACAGTTTACAAAGCACTTTCGAATCTATTTAATTCTCACAACTACCATGCGAGGTTAAACAGGACATAAGCCATTATAATTCTCTACTCTAATGAGGCTCAGAGAGGCCAAACGATTTCCCCAAAGTTATACAGTAAGTATGTGATGAAAGTCAAACCAGACTTTTGGCTCCAAACCCCATGCTTTTTCTTGTACACCAGCACAGGGATCCTTCTTCCCTTGTTTCTGATGGAGAAACTGAGGCACAGAGAGGTTAAAACCTTGCCCAAAGTCACCCAGCAAGACTGGCCTCCAATGCTGGCTCCGGGAACCCATTTGAGATTCACAGCAGTTTTTCCTGGCTCGCAGGATGATCCCAGACCAAAGGGGACAGGAGCAAGCCACGAACTAAGGAAAGCACCAGAGGCGGCAGCCAGCCATGATGCCAGCAGGCTTAGCGATTTCCACTACATGTAACCAACTCCACGTGTCATTTGGAGGCTGCAGTCATTGTGCCTATTACCCAGAGGAGCTCAAGACGGGATTTTATTGGGCTGGTATCTGGGGAGACCCACTTTGGTTCTTAGTTCAAGAAGAAACAACCTTCTAATCAGAGAATCACGAACTGGCCTGCCTCTAACCATCGGGGCGAGGGGGATACACTTAGTGCACAAGAAGCTCTGTCAGGCCAAATTCATTCATTCATTCAACAAAATACACTCTTGATGTCCTATAACCCATTCTCTCCACTGTAGCCCAAGTTGCCTTTTTGTCATATATACCAACCATATCACTGGCCTGCTTAAACATCTCCAAAAGCTTCCCATTGCACCAGGATAGATACCAACCCCCTTAGGAAGGCCTTCAAGGCCCTGTGTGATTGGCTCTGCCTTCCTCTAAACGCTATCTCATGCCTCCCACATCCAACTTGTTCACTATACTACAGCCAAGCTGGCTGTCTTTCTGCTCTTTAGATATGCAAGTTGGTTCCCCCTCTGGGCCTTCATACCTGTCATTCCCCCTGCCTGGGACACTCTTCTCCTGACATCACTGAGAACATTCTGGCCTCAGCCCAAATGTCACCTCCTCTGAGATGCCTTCCCTGATGCCCCTGGTGAAAGTACTTCTGCCCCTCTATCCTAGCCCCATGTTCTATTTTTATAATACGTAGTCCTATATTAAATAATGTTTTAAAATTATTCATTTACTTATGTATACAAATAGAATAGAAGCATCATGAGGCCGGCCCCTGGTTGTTTTTTTCACTGCTGTACCCCTAGCTTTCTGAGCAACCCTCGAATATTGTAGACATTCCATAACTACGTGCTGGATGAACAAAGAAGGGTCTATGATATGTGATGTCCTGTTCTGGGCCTTGGGGCAGATTAGAGACAAAACTGACAAATTCCCTGCTCTCAAGGTGCTTACATTCTAAGGGGAGATAGGCAATAATACACCAATACATAACAATAATAATAATTTCAGTAACTTGCCCAACGGCACATAACTAGAAAGTGGTAGAACCAAGATTTGCACTTGGGCTGTCTGGTTGTAGGATCCGTGCCCTTAACAGTCCACTAAATAAATCAGTCAACGTGTGGTGAGGAAGTGGTCATCTGGGAAGAACAACTAGGCAGGGGAAGTGATTGGTAGGAGGGAAGTGACTTCGGTATGCAGATGAAAAGTGGCATTCCGGCAGAGGCCTGCGGGAAGGAAGGGGGACAGCCCTGTGGATGGATGGGAGAGGGAATTCCAGTAGAAGGGAAAGGACAGTCGCAGACACAGACAAGTAAACAATGATGACAAACCAGCAGAATAAATACTGTGACGGGGGAAATACAGACAGCGAGATAAAAAGAGGGGGCCTGGAACCCAGCATTGACTTCCTAGCGCAGGTGATACCAGAAACGGGTGGGGTGGGGAAGGAGAGCATGTTCTGGGCAGAGGGGATGGCACACGTCAGTCAAGACCCACAAGTAGAGGAGAGAAGATGCTTAAGAACCAAAATGATGCTCGGTGGCAGCAGGGTTTAGACAATGGGTGGGCGTGGAAGGTGGGAGAGAAGAGACGAGGTTGGAGGGGATACTGACAGGGGCCAAACCGTGCAGACCAAGTTCTTCCGGCTAAGGAATCAGACTTAATTTAAGACTTAATTGTAAGACCATGTCCGTTCGGGGAGCAGTGCGGGTACGTGGGGCCTCTTGGTACTATTTTCACAACTGCTTGGAGTCCATAATTATTTTAAAATAAAAAGTAAAGAAAAAAAGCAGTGAGATATCTCTATAGAATGTGAAAGACTCTTTCTTAAGGTCTAAATAAATTAAAAATAAATATTCACCTCCTCCCCAAATTAACCAGTTAGTTAATTTAATAAACACGTACGGCCCCGATAGGTACCAGGCACCACCCTCCATGCTGGAGACATAGATGTGACTAAGAAAGAGAGACAACAACCCCCCATCACGGAGCTAAACCTAGTGGGGCAAACATAAAATACATCAACTTATAACAGTTAAAATAAGGCCACTTTAAGTAATGGCGAGGTTTCTGGAGAAAAAAAAAAAAAGCTTAAATAATACTTACCAGGATTTCAAGAAACAACAGTGGGCCTCCCCTCTAGGTCTGAAAACAGGTTCTGCAGCTTCTGGATGGTTCTTCAGAGAAATATGCAAATTGCCCTGGAGAAGCAAACCAGCAAAACCAGTAGCAAAACCAGCCTGTGGGTCCATAGGGCGTGGGTTCAGAGGCCTATGGAAGTGAAGGATGGGGTTCTCCAGGCTCGAGGAGTCTGGCTGCTACTGTTCTCCTTTGGGCCTTTGCCTCCACAGGTCCCTCTGCCTGGGACACCTTTCTCAGCAGGGTGGCAGGCAGCTACCATTCACAGAGCTCAGCCCTGGCACTTTGCACGGACTGTCTGTTCCAACTCCTCATACCCTGAGCTGTGGCAGCTGTGGGGTGGGGGGATGTGCCACCTGAACTGTGTATACTGGTCAGGGCCAGCGGTGCTTCTGCGCCCTGGGGCCACCTACCGTGCACAGAGCTGGTCCAGCAGCACCTGGGGCTCACACTGATTGACAGAGTAGCTCCCAGGGGCCCCCGAGGGCCTTGTCCCTGCCCAGGCACTGTGAAGACACCAAGGCCTGCACTTGACCCAGAAAAGCCCTGACTTTCAGGGAAACAACATACACAGGGCGAACGCTGGCCCATGGCTGGACTGCAAAGCCCAGCTATGAGACAGCCAGAGATCATGCTGGAGGGGGACCTTGTTCAGATGCGCTACAATTATGATTTTTGTCTAGCCAGTCACATTATCCATCACCAAAAAAACCCACTGGCTGAGTTATTTTTGTCAGGAGCGGCAGGTAGACAGTCATTCCACAAACATGTACCCTCAGGCAAGCACCTACAAGCAGATGCCCACCCAGTATTTGCTGACTGCCGCCAGAAACCATGGGTGGATTTCCTCCTTGGGGAGATGAAAAAATTCCAAAGTCAGCACCAAGGAGAAAATCAAATATGGTCAATATCGTTCTTGAAAATCCTTTAAATCATTCTCAAAACCCCATGACCTGGGCCTTTAGAAGATCACATACAAAAATGAACTTTTGTTTTTCTTACATGCTAGCAGCCACCTGTTTTTTTTTTCTTTTCTTTTTTCTTTTTTTTTACTTGGAGCAGTCAGTGAAGGCCAAGGTCAAATTTGGGGTGTGTGTGTGGTGTGTTTTTTTTTTGGGGGGGTGTCACTTTCTCTCTCTTCCTCTTTTCTGGTTAACTGATCACAGATGCATTTTTAAATGAGTCTGCAGTACGGCAAAATGAGCATTACTACTAGAGAGATGGCTAGAGTGTCACGCGAAGGCTGAGGACTAATTATTTGGGAGCCAAGAAGAAAGAAAAGCATCTGGCTGAAGAAATCCTTGACAACAAATAGAACTACTGCACTGCATTGTTAGGCCAGAAACTCAGAAGTCTGTAGGCCAGAAACTCAGAAGACAGACACACACACAATGAGATAATCTTGAGATGGTTCTAGAAGGGAGGATTCTAGGCAGTCCCAGTTTACTCCCCCTCCCCACTCTGGCATTTTGGGAGAGAAACCATTCATCCCCTACCTCTATCTAGAAGTTAATTGGAAGCCAGTTGTAAATGCAGCATCTCAGGAGGTCTCTATGGCAACAGTTTCAACACAGAAGAATCCAGAGGGTTTTGGACAATCCCCCTACAAACCAGAAGTAAAAAGGGATGTTGGCACAGAGAGAAAGTTCCCATCCCAACCTCACCTCAGCAGCCCGGAGGAGGGGCTGGTGACAGGGGCAGCAGGACAGGGGGACAACATGAGGTGGATATCCAGGGTCCGCATTTATCACCGTGCCCTTCCTCCCTTACTCGCACCCTAATATAAGCTGCCACCATCTCTCCAGCAGGAGCCTCCTCATCAGTCTCCCACTTCTTTCTGCCCTCTCCCCTAATGATCTGCCATCTTTCTGCCCTCTCCCCTAATGATCTGCCATCTTTCTGCCCTCTCCCCTAATTATCTGCCACACAGCATCCAGATAGCGCCATCTCAAACTGAAGTCAAATCATGCCCCTTCTCTGCTCCAAACCACCAATGACTCCCTCCTCACCCACAGTCACGGTCCTTAGAATGGCAAGTGGGCCACGTGCAGTCTGTTCTCTTCCTCCTCCCCCTTCACTCATTCAGCTCCAGCCACATCATCCTTCTGCTGCTCCTGGATGCCACCGGCATGTCCCCACCTCAAGGTCCTGGCCTCGGCTCTTCCCTCTGCTGGGAATACTCTTCCTCCAGAAAACCACATGGCCAACTCCCTCATCTCCCCTGGTCTTTCCTCAAATCTCACGGCTCAGTGAAACCTCTCTGCCCCAGCTTTTCATCCCAGTCCCTTGTATCTCGTTCCTCTGCTTGGTCCACAGTACACATCACTGTCTGGCATACTACAGCATTTACATGTTTATGTTTATTGCTGTTGTCTGTCTCCCTCTGCCCACACATAAACACAGCAGGCACTGATAAACGTTTGTTGAATGAATAGTGGTTTCCACTTGGGATAACTAAAAAATAATTCAAGAGGCAAATCTGCCTGGGAAGGAAGGGGGAGAAATGGCAAAGCGTGTAATGGTTCATTTGACCCACCGGTTTTCAAACTGCTCCACAGAGACCCTGGGATTTCGCTGGTGGGCAAGAGGAGATCCAGTGGGGAACCCTCAACACCCACCTTCAAATTATAACCATAAATGATCCAGCAATACCACTCCTGGGTGTATACCCAAAACAATGAACAGCAGGGTCTCAAAAAGATATTTGTACATCCATGCTTAAGACAGCAATAGCTAAAAGGTGGAAGCAACCCAACTGTCCATCGACAGATGAATGGATAAATAAAATGTGTTATATACATAAACAGCCTTAAAAAAGGAAGGAAATTCTGACATATGGCCACATGGGTAAAACTTGAGGACATTATGCTAAGTGAAATCAGCCAGTCACAAAAAGACAAATACTCTATGATCCAACGTACGAGTATATGAGATATTTTTGTCAAAATCACAGACAGAAAGTAGACTGGTGGTTACCAGGGGCTGGGGGGAGGGGGGAATGGAGAGATGTTTAATGGGTCTGGAGTTTCAGATTTGCAACTTGAAAAGATCTGGAGATGGGGTACATAACAATGTGAATATACTTAACACTACTGAACTGTATATTTAAAAGTGGTTAAGGCGGTCAATTTTATGTTATGTGTATTTTCATCACCATTAATTTTTTTTAATTAAATAAATCGTAACAGTACGTGCCTGGTAAATGTTAGCCATGTGCCACCCCTTTCCTCATGTCATCTCATTTCCTCCCAACAATCCTCAACGTAGGTGCTATAATCTCCACTTTACAAATAGAGACAGAGTGGCTCTGAGAAATGAAGGTCAAGGTTGCTGGACAAGTGATGTGGGATTTAAACCTGAGCCTGGGTCTTAGCCCCAAGGCAGCCATCTTATCTATGATACTCTACTGCTTCCCTTTGGTCTAGTTTATACCCTGAAGTGGCCCCAAAGATTTGAAACACAACTTGAAAACCACCAAATGATGATGAATCTCAGTAGCTCCTATCTGTCCACAGGCTAACATCTCATTTTTCAGCCAGCCCCAAGCATCTCTGGGATGGGCCCAACCTGCCTTTCCACCTTTGCTTTCCTCTACTCCCCTTCTTCCAGCCAGCCTTCAGCCGAACTGAACCATCCGCTACTTCCAGCCCATGCTGGGTTTCCCACTTTGGGCCTCAGTTCTGCTAGTTTTTTCTCAGTCTGGGTTCTCATGTCCAAATGGTGTCCTTTTCCAAAAGCACAGTTTAATAATAAAATCAGTGAAGATTTCCTGTAGGCTTACTTTCATGATCCCATGTCAGCCTCACAAAAACCTTCTGAGGAGGACTATCACTGCCCCCATTGTACAGGTGAGAAAACTGAGGCTCACAGAGGTGAGGGCCACAGAGCTGGCACATGGCAGTACCAGGATGTACCCTCAAGGCCTGTGTGACTTCAAATCCAAGTTCTTTTCAACTTCATTACAGGGAATCAGGGACTGCCATGAGCCCTCCTGGATTTGTCCCGCTAAAGCGCGGCCTGCTTCCTCTGAAGTCTCTCACTTCCTCTCAGGTATAACAGCTGGTTGTTTCTGCGCTGGTCCCCACCGACTAGGAGGGTCAGGGTGGGAGTGGATGATGCTCATGACATCAGTGCTTCCTACAGCAGAGCTCCCTCAATTATTCATTCAGGTCTAAAATATCAGGTACTGTGTTTCCCCGAAAATAAGACCCAGCCGGAGCTCTAATGCATCTTTTGGAGCAAAAATTAATATAAGACCCAGACTTATTTTACTATAAATAAGACCAGGTTTTATATTGTATATCATATCATATCATATCATAATGTAATACCGGGTCTTATATTAATTTTTGCTCCAAAAGACGCATTAGCACTGATTGTCTGGCTAGGTCTTATTTTCAAGGGACACTTGGTACCACTCCCCCCTCCTACCAGGCCCTGTGTGACTTTTATTTATGGAATTTGCCACCATCTGACAGCGGATTACAGGCTTGTTTGTGGTCTGTCACCCTCACTAAGGAAAGCTCCACGAGGCCTGGGGCTTTTGTGTCATGTTTCCTGATATATCCTAGAACAGTGCCTGGCAGAGTAGGTGAAAGAAGGAATGAATGAATACCTACCCCTACAACTAAGAAATGACTTCAGCATTATTTTTTGATGAAGGACAATACAGTTTTATACAAAGCAAGGTCCCCATATTTGCTCAAGAGCTAATCCCCAAGGTAGATTTCATTACTGAGCACCTCGAACCGAACGTGGATCAATCCCAGAGGCAGGGGGGTTATAGTCTGGGTGGTGTACAGGTTACAGGCAGAAATCAATCCCAGCGATGAGTCAATAATTCCACCTGAGCTAAACCTCCCACGTACCTGGGGATGTCTTATGGCCTGGGGTACTTGGAAAGAAAGTCAAGGCTGGGCTCAGATCTTAAGGATGAGGAGGTGTTAACCTGTGAAAAGGAAGCGGGAGGAGGAATGGTCTAGAAGAGCATGTACAAAGGTCCTGGGGAAGGAGGGAGCAGTGTGCCTCAAGCACAGAGGGCATTTGTAAAGTGGTCTGAGACGGGCTGGAGGAGTAGCCCTGGCATAGGTGGGGCCCAGACTGTACAGGGCCTTGTGGTCCATGTTAAGGTTTGTGTTCTTTACCCTAAGAAAATGGGAAGCCACGACAGGGTTTTAAACAGAGGGTGGTACAATTGGATTGGTCTGGCTGCCAGGTGGAGGGTCGCTAAGCAGAAAGTGGGTTGGATCCTCTCTCTAGCCCCCTTCTGCCTGCAAGGCAGCGGGGCCCCCATCTCATCTGTAGCTCCTATAGCAATGTTTACAAAACATTCAGGCCATAAAGGACACGGCGATAAACCACCGAATGACATGTCTCAGGTCCCACAGGTGCCGGCCCAGATGGCTGATCCAACCCCTGCAGTCTGGTGGCAACCAGTACAGGGAGAGGTGGTTTCAGGCTCCTGAGAAATTTGCCAGGCTCTGACCTTGATAAAGTTCACATGCCGAGCTATGGCAATCTAATCAGTTAATGGTGTCCATCCAACCATTCCTAGGCCTTAGGCCTAAAAAAGCAAAAGGACTCCCAGAGTGGCAGACACTGCACAGGGCCCTTTGTGGCTTCAGCTTCTTTCATCCTCATGACAACCTTGGAGACAGGTATTTTACAGATGGGGAAACTGTCCAAGGTCACTCAGGAAGGAAGTTGCAAAGTGAGGACCTGAGCCCACATCTGTCTGATGCTGCACAGGCTTGTAAAAGCTGAAATGTTGACTGTGACACAGGCCTCCATTGCTCGAGCCGGGACCTCAGCCACCCTCATGGCTGCCTCTTACATTTCTTTACTCAGAGCAGTAACAGGTTATCAACAGGGTTATTAGAGCCACTAAACAAACACAATCTTGTTTACACCTGATTTGACAAGGCCCCTGGCACAAGCCATGCTTTGGATTGTGCCATACCATTTACGAAGCATTTTGACATAGTATCACTAACACGGTGAAGTATTATGGCCCCCATTGTATGATAGGAAAACAGAGGCCCAGAGAGGTGCAGTGACAAGATTACACAGCTAGGAAGTGGCAGTGCCAGGTTTCCAGGCCCTTAGATGAGTTTAGGGCTTCCTTTGGACCACTCCCCACCCATCTAGCGCTGCCCCCCCAAATCCCTGGGGAGTGGGGGAGAAAGCTCAGGCTGGTAGAGCATCTCCAACAAGCAAGGGCCAAAGGCTCAGAGGGCTGAGGCTGTGAGGTTTGGTTTCTCTTTGCCTCTTTCCATACTTCACAGGTTGGAAAGATTCCAATGGTTTCTCCTCTCTGCCCAGCCTTTCTCCCCTCCTCCCCCCACCAACTCCCACTGAAGGGCAGTGTTTTATTCCACTCTGCAGTGTACTCCTGGAGGACAGCACTTGTCTTTTTCACTGCTGTATGCTCAGTGCTCAAACAATCACTCTCTGCTGCATAGTGGGTGCTCTATAAATATTTGTTGAATGGATGAGTAGATGCCCCTAAAGCTTAAAGGGGTTTCATGTTTTCTGCAGTGAAATGAACACTGGGTTAGCAAGAGGAGAACTAACCTGTCGACTTCTACTTTTTGTTAGTGGTCTCTAGGCCAAGACCCTGGCTCTAGCCTGGCTGTGCTCTGGACTCCCTGAGTGACCCCAGGGCAGGGCAGAGAAAGGACATGGGAAGGCCTACTCTGTGCCAGGCACTGGGTCAGGCTGGGGAGGGGGTGGGGGGAGGTACCCCAGGGTCTTATTCTGTTCTCCTTCCTTGCAGTGTGGGCTTGGGGCAATCACTCCATCTCTGAGCATCGGTTTACCTAGCTGTAAATACACTCTCAGGTGAGTAGCTGTCATTCTTCCCTCTTCTAACAACAGAGGCTGGGTGAGGAGACATGGCTGGCCTGTAACATTGGGGGCCTGGATTTTTCTTCAGAGGTTTTTCCCAACCCCCCTCAGTTGTCTGCTGTGAGATGGGAGACTGTAGGCACAAGGAGAGAGGGGGTAAAGGGTGCCAGAGGCCTTCCTCACCAGTGCATGCAGATGCGTGGAGGGGCTGCGTGGAACCAGAGGAAGCTGCAGGGTGACCCCGTGAGACCTCAGGCAAGTTCCTTCTCTCCCCTCACCAGAGCAGCGTCTTCACTTATGAAGGGAGGGGCTGGGTGACTTCTAAGGGCCCAGAGCTACCAGCTGGAAGGCAGGAGACACTTGAGTGCTCCGCCCGGCCTCAGTTTCCCCAGCTGCCACACCACGTGATTTCTAAGGGCACTTCCGGCTCGGAAAGAAAACAAGCAACAAGCAGGCAGCCTTGAGTCCAGGGCAGTCAGCGTTGGGGCAGCACGCGGCCCCTCCCGGTGGATCCCGCGCCCACGAGGGGCGGAGGAAGGGTTGGGGGGCAAAGGGCCCGCGGGGCCAGGAAGGCGGGAGCTCCTGCGTGGGGCCCGCGGGGTGGCGGCGGGGAGTGGCCCCGGCGGGACGGGCCCCTTACCTGGAAGCGAAGGCGGCGGCGGCGGCTCGAAGGACTCGGCGGCTCAGGCTCCTCCCGCCCGGCTCCTCCCCAGTCCCGGCCCCGCCGCCCCGAGCCGCCCCGAGCGCGTCTGGCCCCGCCGCCCCGCGGACATGAGTCGGGAGTGGGACCTTCCGGGCTCCAGTTCGCGGGCTGCGTGTCCTTACCCGGCTAGTCCCGCTGCCACTCCGAGACAGGGGTGCCGGCATCAGGAAGTGACGGGCACACCCAGGCACAAAACTCGATTTGTAGGACTATTTCCCCTCCAGGAAGCAGCAGCACATCACAGCTCGAGAGAGGGCCCCGCGAGGTTCCACTCTGCAGAAAGGGCTCGCGAGGGGCTTGGCTCCGGAGTGAAGGATCGAATAGTGACTTGGATGGAAATCTTCCAGAGTAAATTATGTAAAATCAAAGAACCAGCCTCGGAAACACCCTCCCCGCATGTATAGACAGCACTTTGAAGTTTACAGAGTGTTGAGATATCTGTGCTCTCCCGGATTTTTCTGTTTCTCGACCTCTAACTTTGGTTCAGTCTCAGGACCTTTGCATTTGAGGTGCGCATGCCTGGCACTCTGCCCCAGACTTTCTTCTTCCAGTGTTCCCAGCTTTCCATTGCGGTGTCCACTCAGGGTGGCATCTGGGAGTCTTCCCTGACTACCAGCACATTCAGTCATTGAACAAATATTTACTAGACTATAATATTTACTGTGTCAGGTACTGTTCTAAGTGCAGGGGAATCACACCAAGCTTTCGGTCCCGTTCTATTTAATCAGAGTATTTCTCACGCTATGGAATTATTTTGTTCATTTTCCTGTTTGAGGTTATTATCTGCTATCCTCACTAGAATTTAAAAGTGTGGAGAGTGTGTGTAGGCGATATTGGTTGCCTTGTCTTCTGCTGTGTGCCCAGCCCCAGGGACTGTGCCAGGCATTTGATAGGTGCTCAGGATCATTTAATGAATGCACGAATGGATCTTATTCCCCTAGCAAACCTATAAATTCTTATCACACCCATTCTACAGGACAGAAAACTGAGGCTCAGGGCCAGCCCATGCAGAAGCCACAGAGCTAACAAGTGTGAGCGGGAGCATGAATCATTGTGGCTACAAAGTCTGTTGCTCTTTCAGTGGAGACAGCCTAGTACCTTGAATGGAAAAGGCCGTGGATGGGGTCAGAAACCAGCTTCCAGTGACTCATGCCTTTGTAGAATGCTTTAGACCTCCATCTCCTCATCTCCCCACTGGCCAATCGGGACCAAGAAGAGCTGCTCTGCCTACCTACATGGCTACTGTGAGGGTCAAATGGATCAGTGGTGCACCCTTCAGGGACATAGAGAGTTATATATGAGCATGTGAGCCTTGCTGAGATGGAATATTAGTAACCATATGGAAGTGGATGCCAACAGAAAATCGCCAGCCAGCAGCCCTCCTTCTCTCAATGTCTGATGGCCCCTTACAGCCAGATTGGCTTTGTGGGACCACATGTCACTCTGCACGATGGCTTTGCCATTGAACACTCTTGACTCTGGGCGTTGGATCCAGTTATAGCCGTGCCCACTGCCCACCCCTAACCCCAGTCACCCCTACTGGACAGCACACAGGACCTAATCCAAAATCAAGGCTATGGTAAGAAAGGTGTGTTTATCCCTCTGTTATATGAGGACTGACAATTAAGTTCGTGAACTTGTTGCAACCATGTTGCTAGCCTTTTTTGATATTAGAGAGATTATTCATTATGAATTTGTACCAACTGGACAAACAGTTAGCCAAGTTTACTATTTGGAAGTGCTGAAAATGCTGCATGAAAAAGTTAGGTGACCTGAACTTTTCGCCAACAATTCATGGCTCCTGCATCATGACAATGCACCAGCTCACACGGCACTGTTTGTGAGGGAGTTTTTAGCCAGTAAACAAATAATTGTGTTGGAGCACCCTCCCTACTCACCTGATCTGGGCCCCAATGACTTCTTTTTTTACCCAAAGATAAAGGAAATATTGAAAGGAAGACATTTTGATGACATTCAGGACATCAAGGGTAATACGATGACAGATCTGATGGCCATTCCAGAAAGAGTTCCAAAATTGCTTTGAAGGGTGGACTAGACGCTGGCGTCGGTGCATAGCTTCCCAAGGGGATTACTTCGAAGGTGACCATAGTGATAGTCAGCAATGAGGTGTGTAGCACTTTTCTAGGATGAGTTCACGAACTTAATTGTCCAACCTCGCATGTCTTTGAAATTTTTGAGGTTTGGTGTTGAACATTGAAGAATTTACTTATTCTTAGTAAAAGATACTTCTACTAAGATGTCTTCTATCACCTCCTCCCAAAGAAATGTTTAGAGAGTTGTGCTGGAAGGAGAAGCCTTTTCATAACCATTAACTAATTCAACCAGAATTTATTGAGAAGTGGGTGAGGTTCTAGGCATTGTAGATACAGCAGGGGAAAAGCTGATGCTTGGGCCAAGGTTGCCAGATTTAGTAAATAAAAATACAGGACACCCAGTTACATTTGAATTTCAGATACACAACAAGTACTTTTTTAGTAGGGATATGTCCTAATATTGCCGAGGACATAGTTATACTAAAAGATTATCCATGGTGTATCTGAAATTCAAATGTAACTGGATGTTCTATATTTTATCTGGCAACCCTACTTGGGCCCCATCCCCAGAGGTTCTGATTCTGCTGGTCTGGGGGTAGGCCAGGTATAGGTGTTGTTTACAAGCTCACCAGGTATTTTAATGTGTGCCCAGTGTCAGGACCACTGATGGAAGGCTTGTCTATGGATTTTATTCTGGGTGAGATGGAGAGTTGTAGAGGGTTTGAGGCTGTGGTGTGACATGATCTCACCTTTTAAAAGGACCCCACTGGCTCCTTGTGGAGGACAGAGGGATAAGAGTGGACACAGGCAACCAGTTAGGAAGCTGTTATCATAGAGGCCTAGGAAGGGGCCTGGATTTGTTGAGTGCCTATGTGGGCTAGGCACAATAAAATATATAATGGAGGCATAGGTTCCTGAGTTCCTGGATTAGTTCCTCCCAGAAATTAGAAAAATAACCATGAATACTGTTTAGGGAGCATTATCCTTGTGGCTGGCTCTGCATGCTTTCCATTCATCCTTTATATCATTTCATCTTATGCAGTTTATACTATTATTAGCCCCATTACACAGAGGAAGGAACTGAGGTTCAGGGAGGTTAAGAAACTTGGCCAGGGTCATCGAACTACAAGAGGGCAGAGCCAGCTCCAAGATGTCTGGACTTAGAATTCTGCTATCCTACCCTCCCGTAGGCTTAAATATCAATACAGATTCAATGATATTTAGATGAGTTTCAGATAATGATCCCTAGAAGGGTGGGTTGCAGATAATAGCTCCCCAGGAGGGGATGCCTCCTTTGCTATGTCCCATACATGTCCATCCTTCCAGGCCTGATCTGGCCTGGGTGTTCTTTGAATGGAACTGAATGCTGGGGTGTTATCACTGAAGGCAGTCCCACCTCCCCTCCTGTACAGCATCTTTATGATGCCATCATGTTGAACTTAAGACTGAATGACTCAGAAGATGGTTTCTGAGTCATTTTCAAACATTTCTGAGCCACTTTCAAACCTTCATCCCTCCATCACTAGCCCCAGATTCGAGTTCTGGAAAAGATCACGTGACTTCTGTCATGTGACAGCCTCAGATGAAATGGGAGGTGGGTAGAGAAAGGACTGAGCGTCCCAGTGGGTGAGTGGTTCTTGGTAGAACTCTTCTTTCGACAAGGTTAGCTACAGGGCAGTTTCCTCAGATAGGGAGATGGGAAGGTCAAGAGGAAGGGGGCAGCTGAATATCAGACAGTCAAAGGAAAGATGAGAAGACAAATGTCCACCATAGTTTTGTCCTTTTTGAGCAAACAGGCTCTTACGGTGGGTACTGCAAGCATTCTGAAAAACACGCTTGCTTGCTTGCTTCTCAGTGTAGACAGGCTGCTAAGAAGCAGTTTGAAGCAGTGGGAAGTGCAGACGTAGCTTTGGAGTCAGTCGGTTCAAATTCTAGTACCTTTCTCACTTGTGACCTTGCGTCAAGTGCCTTAATGCCCTGGATTTTAACTCTTTACTTTGTGAAATGAGGATAATAATTCAGTAATTGCTCATAGGTTGTTGCAAAGATTAAAGATAATTTAGGAAGTGTGGAATCTTTTTTTTTTTTTTAAATTAAATTGTTATTGGGGAATATTGGGAAACAGTGTGTTTTTTCAGGACCCATCAGCTCCATGTCAAGTTGTTTTCAATCTAGTCGTGGTGGGGCGCAGCTCAGCTCCAAGTCAAGTTGTTGTTTTCAATCTAGTTCTGGAGGGCACAGCTCACTGGCCCATGTGGGAATGAAACCGGCGACCTTGGTGTTACGAGCGCTGCACTCCAACCACTGAGACAACTAGCCGCCCCTAGGAAGTGTGGGTTCTGATTCCAACTCCATCTCTGACACATTGAGCACATTTTTGGAGTGGGGAGTGAAATAGCAGGGCTTCTCTGCATCTTGATGTCCCATCCACAAAACGGAAGAAGTAAGACCTAACCTTGGGAATCAACCAGACTTCACTTGGAGCCCAACATTACCACTTAGGTGCTACAAGACTCTGGGCAAGTTATTTCGCTGAACTTGACGTAGCCCAGCTAAGAGGCACGGTGCAAGCGCAGGCACAGGGGCGATGCTGTATTGGTTTCCTAGAGCTGCCACATGTGCCACAATACCTCGTTTCTTAAACAACACCAATTTATTGTCCCACACAGTTCTGCAGGCTCGAAGTCCATGAACAAGACACTGTGAGCTCAGTGAGAGAATCTATTGCATGTCTCCTCCCTAGCTTCTGGTGGCTTGCTGGCCATCTTTGTCATTCCATGACTTCTGCTGCATCACCTGGTCTCTGCCTTCTTCACATGGTGTCCTCCCTGTGTGTCTTCATATTGTCTTCCCTCTGTGTGTATCTGTTTCTGTGTCCAAATCTCCCCTTTTTATAAGGACACCGGCCATATGGGATTAGGGCCCACCCTAATGACCTCATTTTAATTTGATTATCTCTGTAAAAACCCCTATTTCCAAATGAGGTCACAGTGTGAGGTAGTGGGGGTTAGGGCTTCCACCTCTCTTCTTTTGGGGAAGGGGACACAATTCAACCCATAACAGGTGCTTTGCATATGTTAGTGTTCCTTCCTTGTCAAAGTTCCTTATCAAATAAAATTAAATAACCTGCTCAGTACCTGGAACAGAGCAGACCCTCGATAAATATTTGTTGAATAAATGCATGAATGGATCCTAGGTTCCATGGTGTTCTGAATTCTTCAGAGAGTTGTCTACTGACCCTCAAATAATCCCCCTTTAAAAAAAATGCATTTCAAGATCCTCTGACAAGACTATAAAGTTCATAAGAATAGCTGCAGGCAGGTCCAAGAGCTGGGATCTGATTTCCTTTGAATGTGCTCTATGGCGTTCCCATAGCTTGAGAAATTGCAGGAATGTCCTTCATTCCTGGAAATGCTTTCCTCTGCCACAAAGAATTGATTGTTCTAGCAAAGGCTGAAAAACTTCCTCCAGTCATTTGAAAAGAGATTCCAATAATGAACAGGGGCTGGAAGGCGAGATGAGAACATGGCGGTGGGTAATGGGACAGGTGAGCTCCCACAACCCTCTGCCCCAGACACTCGCTAAGTCAGGAAGCTGTAACCAAATGGTGGAATGCCATGTCTTCTTAATTCTTCCCCCTTTCATCCAGGGGCGGGGGCACATACCTTGAGTACTTACACGATGCGCCCGGGATGTTCCATCTGACACAGCAAAGGGACTGAAAGTCCACACTCGAATTGGATGTTTGCAGTCTACTCTCGGCCCCACCACTGCCTCACTGTGTGAGCTGGGGCAAGTTACTTAACTTCTCTGTGCTGCAGCATCCCTGTTGGTAATTTGGGGGTAAAAACAGGACCTACCACATAATATACGTAATAATATATGTAATAAACTTTGCACAGTGCACTCAAATCGTGTTAGCAGTTATTATTATATTGTTGCTGAGGACCCTGCTGATGGGGGTGGTAAATTCTGGTGGCGAGGTTTTAATAAACCTCCTTATCAAGAAGAGAATAAGGTGAGTCTGTTCTCATCATTCCTGTTAGGACTTTCTAGAACGCAACCCATCTCTCTCGCCTTGTCTTTTCATTTCCCTGCTTTATCTCTGTATGACCCTCAGAGCTCAGCCATGGACGACTTCACTACTTCCCCCAGTAGCCCTATAAATGCATTATAAGCTCTGTTTCAAGGAACCTGAGTCTCAGAGAGGAGAGGTGACTTGTAAGTGCTGAAGCTAGAATGCAAGCCAGGTGTGACTCACTCCAAGGAAGATGGGTCTGAAGGGGATAGAATGTGGCCTCCTCCTGCAATTCCTCTCCATCCTTAGAACCCCCTTAGGACCTAAGCACAAAGTTCTTCACTAGATTGGCCTGTCCTGGACAATGCTCCCACTCTGGACTGGCTTCTACACCCCATCATCAAGGCCAGTCCCCTGTTTGCTAATCACCCAGGGGGCTCAATGATTGATGATAAAGGCAGCCCATTAGGACGCAGGATTCTCTTCCAGGAGCACTTCGAATCGTCATGGAGACCCTGGGAGGTACGGGATGTCCTCCCCCACTTTACAGGTAAGCAAACTAAGGCTCAGAGAAGTTCTATAACTTTTACTGGTTACACACTAGGCCAGAACTTAGCTTTAAGCCTTGGCCTGCCTCTCTGGTTTCTTCCACTCACATCCCCTTGCAACACTTCCTGTTTCCTCTGCTCCCCTCCAGGGCAGCCTGGGCTGATATTGGCCTCTGGTGCTCTCTGTCTCCATACTGCCAGGGGCCAGAAGGTGGTTGGGACCAGCTGGGCTTCAAGGGGAGTGGTGACAGCAGTGTCAGGACATCTTTGTCTAAGGGATTGGAGGACACGCCAGTTGGGGACCATGTGCCAATATAGCCCTCATTAGGAGAGACTGGGACTGAGTGGTAAAATTCTGCAGGAAAGCCAACCCATTTTTATCATTCTCTTTTTTTTTCTCCCCGCTTTCTTCCGCCTCTTCCCCTCCCCTCCCCTCCCCTCCCCTCCCCTCCAAGCCGTTGTTTCTCAATCTAGTTGTGTAGGACACAGCTCCCTGGCCCATGCTGGTGTTATGAGCCTTGCGCTCCCCCCCCCCCCCCCCGGGTCTTAGGAATAATCCAGTCCTACTGGCTCATTTTGGGGACAATGAAGCTCAAGACCTTGTTCAGCAGCACAGAACCACAGGGGCGTGATCAGTCCCTGTGCTGCCGAGGCAGAGTTCTCATGCCCCCCACCTCCGACAGGGTACAGTCACTCTAAACAAGTCTCCAACCTGGAACTGTCATTCTACCGGGAGGACAGGGGGCAGGGAAGGACAATGGACTGTGCTCAGCGAGCTCTCTGAGGCTCCACGTCTACTTCCCAATGAAGGGGCCTTTGCAAGGAAATAACATGTCAGCTCCCACCCTCCACTGCCCTGCACCCCTCGGGGCTCCCTGGCTGAGGCCTGGCCTGGGTGACCATATAAGATCATCCCGCCAGCAGAAGCCTCCTCTACGTTACGGAGCAGAAATAGTCGAGAAAAGACACAAAAGCCTTTCAGATGAATGACTCTCAGAGCAAGGCAGAAAAAGTCGGGTTATTGAAGAGGACCATTGCATTTATGGGGCCTCTTATCTTTACGACCAAAGCTCAAATGGGAATCGAGATGCCGTAATAAAGAAAGCAGCACCCATACGCTTTGATCCTGGAGTGGGGGACTGTACATTAGATGGGCAGCAGGGTCTGCTGTGAGGGATGGTGGTGCGGGGAAGCTCTTGTTGCTCTGAGATTCTCTGTTAAATCAGGGCCCGATAACAGGGAAATCCTGGTGGAGATGCTGGGGCAAATTAATTCCCAGACCTACCTGCGTCCCCTCCTCTGGTCCCCAGCTCTGCTGTCTTAATGTGGGAACTCCCCGGCAGCATCAAAGTACCACTTCCCCACACAAGTTCTTTCCTTCCTTCCTTGGGGGTGACTCAATGGGAGACCCAAGCTGCAGGGACCTTTGGTAAGGTGTGATGGGCACGATATGGCAGCAATGGAGGGGGCACAGGAGGACTTCCCCTGGGCTCCAACTTCCCAGGAGGGAAACCGTGTAAGAGGCAGAAACATGAACAAATTGCACCAAACACACATATAAAACCGAACCAAAACCCAGCAAGAAAATAAAACCAGCTACATAAATTGCAAAACAAAAAAGGAGTTCTGGTTCTGTTTGTTCTTCAATATTGTCAATATTGTAATACTTTCATCAAGGCATAGAAAGAAAAACCAGGAACATTGTAATAAGAGGAACAGAAGCCCCCCTGCCTTGTATCTGTTATGCAACTCATTTGTGCCTGGTCCCCACCCCAAACAGGTTAGCTGTGCTGTACCGTGGACAGGTATGAGTCTGTCATCCAAGCACGTAGTTCTTGACCCAAGACAGCCAATCTGGCTTTGGCTTGCAAGTCTGGCTGGCATTTCATCTCCCGAGGGAGCCGGTCTTACATCACGGCCCCTTACCCTGTTCACTGTGAGAGTAATGGGGCCTGGGCGGGCTGCACTCAGGCAACAGAAGAGATCTCGCTGTGTTTCTGCTCTCTGCAGAAGAGAGTCCTGGGGGAGGACCGGCAGCCACCCTGGCTGCTGGGGTGACAGCAGAAGAGGGCAGCCATCAGCAAGACCAGGGCAATGATGGCGATGAGTGCCCACTGGATGAGGCTGGGGTAGATGAAGGGCAGGATGAGGATGATGAGCAAGACCAGTAGGAGCAGGTGTGCCACCAGGCGCCGGGCTGCCACGCGGTTGGCACTTGCCGCCTCCTGCCCATCCTCTCCTGCCAAGCCGGGGAGCCCTGCTGTCAAGGTGGCAGGACTCAGCAGCCCCTGAGGACAGAGCCACACCTCTGAGCATGGCCGGGCTAGCCGCCCCACCAAGGCCTCCTGGTCACGCAGGCTGCAGATGAGGCCTCCGGGGACGGTGGTGGCCTTACGGCACAGTGGGCAGGTGACGGACCAGGTGTCGTCCTGCACACACAGCAGAAGCTTCAGGCAGACAACACAGAAGCAGTGCTGGCAGCCCAGCAGCTTAGGAAGTCGGGCACAGCTGTAGGGCTCCCGGCACACCAGGCATTCCAGGTCACGATCCGTGGACCCACGATGACCCCCAGCAGAAACTGCAGTGTTGGTGGTGGTGGCTCCTGCAGAGATGGGCTGGGGCTGCTGGGGTGCTGGCTGCTGCGGGACCTCAGTGCAGGCCATTCTGGGCATGGGAGCCAGTGGGACGTGGCAGCTCAGGGCCTGGGCACAGACAAGGAGCGTCAGTCAGCGGGTGCCGCTGGGACCTGGATGTAGTCTGACCTTAGACTGGGTGTATCAAGCCTCCGTTTCCTTCTTGTAAGGTGCCTGGTGACAACAACCGTCTGGCCACTCTCCCAGGGCTGCTCAGCTTGTTTCTGGGTTTGTGTTGTCCCTTCAGGTATTGTTATTATTTCTTTTCTAGAAACCTAGGGTTAATCAGTAACTTGCAGGCCTGGAGACTTTGAATTACCTGATAGAAGGGCCAAAGTGGGCAGGGCCTACGAGTGAATCAGGATTTTCCTCTTGGAGCCGGGTGACTCATGAGTGCCTGTGAGCTTTAGGATGCCTTAGAATTCCCACCACCCCTGGAGCCTTTTAAAGTGCAGCTCTCTGGGCCCCAAACCCAGAGACTGAGATTCGGTAGGTTTGGATGGGATCGAAGAAGGCACAGTTAACAGACATCGTCATGATTTTAACACAGGTGGACTGGGGGACCCCACTTTGAGAAACACCACTACAGGGGGGAATCTCAGACAAAATCTTTTGGATGTCAGGATCGTCCAAAAATTTGTGCTTTGAGCACATTTGCAAGCAGGTGGCCTCCTGAAGAAAAGCCGAGTATTTGTTCCTTCATTTGTTTGTCAGAATTGTACACCTGAAGTCTATGTCACTTTACTAACAATTGTCACCCCAATAAACTTTAATTTAAAAAAAAAAGAAGAAGAAGAGAGGAGTGATAGGAAAGTATTCTGAGTAGCAGGGGGCAGAAAGCCCAGCCAAACACAGAAAATAACAAACCATCTCACGGCTAATTCGCAGCAGCTACTGCAGTATGCTCCTCTAAAGTCACGACTGTTGTATTAACAGCTAACCGATTCTCAAGCATCTCATCCATACCCTGCTGTGCGCTTCACGTACCTGACAGCAGGTGCCATTAGTTGTGTGCTAGGCACACTGCACACCCAATGGTGAGAGGAAGAGCTGCCATTTATTTGGCCTATTCTGAGGAAGCCCCATGTCCGGGATCTTATCTGCGGTCTCCTGGAATCCTGGCACAGCGCTATAAAGAAGGCACTGGAGGCCTGAAAGCCAAAGTAGGGTGTGGCCAGGGCAGGTCAGCTGGCTGCCCGCCAAGGGGCCTTCCCTGGGGCAGGAGCATGTGGAATCTACCAGCGTCCAAGGTCGGGTTCCCAGCTTCATGGGCCCAGAAACTCAATCTGGTCAGTTTGTTGGAGGCAATTGGCTTCCAGAAAGCTGACTCAAGCTAAGAGGACTCATGTGAGACTGACAGATATAAGCAGCATAGCCGTTAAGAAAACGTGATCTCTTTACCTTGCCCCGAACGTCAGAGGGCGGGTGGCACAATCCACTCCCTCAAACAATTGCCTCACTGAGGCCACAACAAATCTGCAAGGACACGTGGAGTAATCTGCTCGTGTCACCTGTTGAGGTCTACAGAGTCCAGCTCTTCTGATCCAACTCTTTCCCTAACCCCAAGGGGCAGGCACAGCCCTCTTGCTTCACCTTCCCCCTGGGTTCCTCTATCTCTGAAATCTAACACCCCACCCCCACCCCGGCCATCACGTCTCTTCTCCTCAAGCCTTCAGTCTGACTATCAGTTATTTCTTTCCCTCCAGATCAAGCTGAAGGGGGCACCAGATCTAGCTTCGGGCATCTATTTTCTCCCCATCCCAAGTATTCATTTTACCTTCCATAGTGGCTTTTTTTCCCTTTGGGTAACCACTGCTCACCACTGCTATCCTGTGTGGTCCTCAGCTCTGTGGAAAGGGGAGGTGATGTGATTCAGGGCAGACCGATGAGCATATTCCACTCCACTGGCTGCAACAGTTGGTTCTGACATAGACATGTGATCTAAGCCAAGCCATTGATATTCAATTCTGAAATTTCTATTGGAACTAACTGAGAAATTTCTCCAATTGCTTGGTTTCCAAATGAGGAGATGGAGCTCTGGGGCTGCCTTGGCCATGGTGTGCAAAGAACTTGCCTAAAAACAAGGTCAGCACAAAAAAAAGACAAGGAACGAGTCAGTAAAAGGCCTGATGACATTGTTTGAATGCCTGGATCCAGCCATGCCTGAAGCCACAACTCTCTATCTTTGGCTTTTTAAATTATATTAACCTATAAAATCTGCCCCAGTTTTCATTCTTAAGCCATCATGAATTGGATTTCTGTCCCTTGCAAGGGAAATAATAACACAGCAATAGATGAAGAAACCTTTACTTGCTGTCTGACACAGGCTCAAACATCGAGCAGACAATCAGCTTGTACCCGGCCAAGCGTGTACTATTGCCTGTGTGTCACTATGCTAAAAGAGACTCTGCTTCTTTCCTCTGCGTTGACTTGCATATATAATGCTCCTTTCTGTTTGCTAAACCCTAGGAAGGGTTGAGGATAGGAGGAGAAAACATTTGTTGAGCTGCATTCACTTATAATGAGAAATAGAAATGCAGGTGGACAACAATGATGTCAGCTTGGCCAGTGCCCCCTCTCTCAGAGAGTCAGCTTTGCAGGAAAGCCCAATAATCAAGAAGGTAGCTGGGTGAGGTTGAAATCAGACCAAGCGTAGTTATTTGGGCTGAGTGTCTAAAGAATAACCCTTTGATGTTGTTGGGCGACCAGCACGAAGAAAAATATATTGGTTATAACCACCCAATAGTACAGAAATGTATAAAGTAGAACATGAAAGTTCCTTTGACAAAGTTCCTTCCGTTCCCTGAGAAATGAACAGCTTTTGACAGCACGTTCCTTCCTCTTGTGCCCCTCTTACTATCTGAGCTTGGGAACCACTTTGTTTCTGAAAGGTGCCTCTGCTTACCTATCGTCTGCACTGGCTTTATAGTTAGAAATCCAGCTCCTGTCACCTTACGAGCTGGGGGACCTTAGACCAGTCATTTCCACTTCATTGAGGCTCAGTTGTTTTTTTTTTTAAATTTGCTAAAATGGAGACAATCACACTATAGGAAATTACGGAGCTTACTTTAGCCCCCACCTCCATCCACATCTGCTCAGGGGCACTCAGTAATTTATGCACCTTGCTTTGTAACTGATGTAATTGATCCCTTCCAGGGCCACGGTTGGGGGGGGGTCATACCACTATAATCTCGCTGGCGGTTGGGTTGGAGAAACAGGAAGCAGGAACCACACGATCCGCAATCTGCCGTCCACTACTCTGCCAACCCACCAACCCCTTGCTAACTGCAATCCGCGCTTGCTAGCTTAGCCTCGGCAGTTATATCAGTGGCTGATAGCTAACCGGTAAAAGCTGATGGCCAACTACTACCCGAGCCAGCACCTTTCCACATGAAATCGAGAGCCTGGAAACTGCTCTCTGGGACCCTGTCCCCACAGCAGTTTAGAGGTGGCAGTGAGAAATGGGTCAGGACCCTAGAATCATTCCAAATTCAAAAAAGTGTGGGCTTCGGGGCTTGTTATCTGGTTTCTGTAACCTCAGGAGTAGATGCACTTCGATAATTCTGAGTTGGACAAAAGTGGTTTCATGACAAAAGTCGGTCATCAGCTGAGAGTGCCAACCTTCACAGCTTAAATCAGCTTCATAAACAACTCATCGTGTGGCAGTCTGAACAGTAGTCTGATGCTCTTCAGCCAAACAGGCAGCTAGAGAAGCTAACATGCAGGTTGCAGCTTTGAAAGGGCAGGACAGGAAAAACACGTGTCCGAGGATGCTCATCTCAGGACTGTTAACAGTGGAAAGTGGAAAAACACCTCCACATGCCACTCGTGGGAACCGATGAACTAAAATATGGCTTGTTCATATGACAAAACACCACACGACCTTCATGAATGATCGGAAGTGTATTTATTCACATGTGAAACAGACGTGTGACAAGCTATTGAGCACACATACACTTTGCCAAAATATAAACAGCAGGGTCCCATTTTCACAGAAGAAAACATTTTTGTGAAGTAGGCACAGAAAGAAGTCTAAAGGGATATATCAAAATTAGAACTGGTTCTCTGTGGGCTCTGGGATTGCTGATTACGGTATCTATTTTTTTATGTTCATCAGTAATTCTTTTTTTTCTTGTTTTACAATAATCGCGATTTTCTTTAAACATAATTGTTCATAAAAAGCAGAAAAAGAAAACCAAGTGCAGTGTCCCACTTCCTGCGGTTGGTGCCTGAGGCGCTCACGTTCTCTTTTGCGTCATTGCCCCCTCGCCGTACTCCATCTTCCTTATCCTGGTGTCGTCATTTTGGTTCCAAATCCCCTTCCTCCGTCTCCCCAACAATCCATCCTCAGACACACAGATGCTTGGCGGTAGATGGAGGTATTGCCAGCTGGGTTCTGAGGAGCACAGAGACAGGAATTCTGGAATAAGAGTGTGAGCCAGGACATCAGCCAGCCCCGGGGGGAAGAGCCAGGGTGATGGGCCGTGTGCTGTGACACAGCTCTCTGAGGCCAGTGGAGTGTGGAGTGAGGGTGGGTCAGCCAAGATCAGAGGTCAGGCATGGATCTGACAGTTTGACCTCATGACATCACTGCTCCCTCACTCCTTTCCCAATGAACTTGAGACAGGGCCTAAGACTCAGATCAGAAATGTCTTGTAGGGCGTGGGTCTGTGGTTGCCAGCCCGTGGGATTCCAAGGCGTCCATCTCAAGAGAACTGGCTCTGGTTCCCCCACTTGCAGCTGGGTGTGGAATTCTAACCCCACTGAGGCAGTGTTTCTCAAACTCCTTATAACCCCTGGGGTATTTGAAGTCACACTGTGGAAGAAACAGCATTTCGAAAGGAAAATAAAAGGTTTTTACTGAGAATGAATGAGCTCATATTTGTACAGCAATTAAAAAAAAACAATTATGTTTTATTTGGAGTTTTGGAAGGACTCTAAGTTTTCAAATTCTAATATTACAGCAAGTACAAATATAACGCAGAGCAGAATGAGAAACCTGATGAATTTAACATTTTAAGGCTCCAGAGATATTTTGTACTTCCCCTGAGATAGACTCGCTTTGGGCTACACTCCCGATTCTGCCCACATTCAGTTTTCTTTAAGAAATGCTGGTTGAACAGATCACCGAAGGGTTTTATCTCCGTGGGTGTTCCTTTTTGGCCTCACCATATCTTGTGTTCTTATGTGGGGAGAGGGATTGGAGACCCTGCATGACACTGCCTTTTCTGTCCCCCGCCCTCCCTCATCTCGTTGGCCAGCTCTAGTTCAGACTTCCACTTGGAACTCTTCCTTGACCTACTTCTGACGATCTCCTGGGACACATCCAGCGTGTCTTTGAGACTCCATTCCTTTAACTGCTTCTTCAGCTCCATGCAGCTAAGCCAGTAGGCAAAGGGAACCCCACCTTTGCATCTGTCCCAGGTCCCCCCGGGAGCACACCTGGCCCCACCTGGTGGAGATGGAGCATCGCACGGGCTGTGAGAAGTTCTCATCTTCATCCTCTATGCAATCTCTAGTGTGTGTCCTCTAGTTGTTTGGACTAAGAGTGTGAGTCCTGGAAAGGAGGAGTTTGAGGAAGAGACATTCTTATTTCATCACGAGAGTAAGAGAAGAGCCAAAGTCTGGGCCATGTCAGACACCATTGCCTTAATGTATCAGGTGGTGTCATGCAGGGTGTCAGGCGGGGGCTCTAGTCACCCTCCCCACATAAGAATACAGGATATGGTGAGGCCAAAAAGGAACACCCATGGAGCCATAGACAGGGGAGTCATACCACTATAGTCTCGCTGGCAGCTGGGTTGGAGACACAGGAAACAGGAGCCACACTATCCGCAAACTGTCGTCCACTTGTCTCTGCCAAACAACCTCACTTGCTAACTGCAATCCGCCGTGCTAACTGCAATTTGCTCTTGCTAGCTCAGCCACCATCTTCTTGCTAGCCCCCATTTGCTGCTAGCGTAGCCACAGCAGTTATATTAGTGGCCAATGGCTCACTGGTTACAGCTGACGGCCAACTAGCCACAGCTGATGGCCATCCAGTCACAGTTGATGGCCATTTACTACCTGAGCCAGCACCTTTCCATGTGCGGTCGAGAGACTGAAAATTGCACTCCTGGCTCTGTCCCCACAGGTGGCTAACTCTGTCAAATGCCTGATTGAGAGGACTTTTATCTGGAAGAGTTTAGCTCAGCCATTCCCGTCGATCAGCATTTCTCAAAGTGTGGGCCACGCATCTCAAACATGGTCTCTAGCTCTCTGTGAGCTTCTAAAAGGTGCTCCTGGAAAGAATATGGAGTGGATGGAGAGGAGGGTTCCATCGAACTTCGAGTCACATGGACATGTGAGTGTTAAAAGCTCTCGGAGATCCTCCAGTTAAAAAACCTGATTTTGTTTAATTCTGATTTTATTTTGACCTTATCTGCCTGTGGAACCCTCTTCTGGTAGAACAGTTATTAATGCTGTGGATAACTCTGAGGTTCTGAGAAAGAGTTTGGGAAATGCTATTGGATCAAGCTAAACCATTAGAAACTTGCATATGACTATGTTTTCTAGAGGTTCTTATGAGTTCTATTTCGGGGCTATTTTGTTGGCTTTCTTCAAAGGGTACTCTAAGAAATAGGCTTATGAAACCTGTTACTGCATGTATCTTTGGGGATGTGGCCAGGAACACCTGTACACACGTATGAAAAATTTTGTGGGGGAGGGCCTGAGTGCTGGAAAAAAACTTTGTTTCCTCTGAGTGCACATTGTGTCTATCCACATTGTTCAGATATTCTGAACTACATAATTGACTGTTTCCCATTTTTGCTTTGGCCACCAGGAAGCTCAACCACAGCAACTATGAAATATCACATTTGGTGTGGGTGGTGCTGCAGGCCATCCCCATCCCCTTAGTTTATACTTCTTGTTCTAATTTATGGTTTCCCTGGTCCTGATGTCTGATCTTCGTGTTCATATTCCACTTGTATATATTTTCTGTAAATGATTTGAAAACATTTATGGACAGAGGAGATGTAGGAAAAAAAGAAGACATGAAATGAAGAAAAAAATAATAGAAGCAGCATTGGTAAATACAGGACAAAAGACAGAGGTGGGGGTGAAGAGTGTGGCCGTGTAGCCTGGCATCCTTCTCTCAAGATTAAGCCCCTGGGCTCTCGCCTCCTCTGACTCATGCTGTCCTGGACACTGGAGGCGTGGAGACGACGTGTGCCTGTGTGAGAACACCTCTCCACTGTCTACTGCTCACCACACTCCAGGGAGCACAGACCTGGATCTGGACCACCCAACCATGTGAAAATTAATCCTCCCAAGCACAGTAGTTTACGGCCCATTAAACTACTCTGCAGGGCGATTAGCCCACGGTTAGGAGGCTGTCAAACCAGCCCCTCTCGCTCCCAAAATGTCCAGGCCTGGCCTTTGCAGAGTCCTCTTGGGAGGAAGAGACTTGACTAGAAATAACAGAGGGTCCTGATCACTTGGGCTTTGCATCAGTGGTGAGCAGGCTGTGTTTGAGGCAGACCTGTGTTCAAATCTTAGCTGTGTGTCTTTAAGCAACCAACTTAACGTCTCTGATTCTGAGTTTCCTCATCTGCCTAATGGAGATCAAAAGAGTGTCTGTGCCAGGAATCTCTTGGGTATAACAGTCAGAAAACTCTACTCAAGCTAGTATAGCCCACAACAAAGGAGTATTTCTTGGCTCACATGACTGAGAAGTCCAGAGGTGGCCTGGCTTGAGGTGAGCCCTGCCCGTGTGGCTCTCACAAGAGCTAGCATTTGTTGAATGCTTTCATGGATTAGTTATTTAGTCCTCCCAACACATCTAGGAGATAGATGTTATTTCTACTTAGTGGTGAGAAAACTAAGTCACCAAGAGGTAAGAGGCATTACATGGCAAGTAAATGGCAGCCAGGATGCAATCTGAGGGTGTCTGGCTCCTGAACCAGCACTGAGTGCAATTCCTCCTTTGCTGACAAGGCGAGACCCTGAACATGTGCCCTCAGGGGCAAAGAGGGAGCGCCAAACACCAGCCCTCTGCTGCCAACACTCCTTCCTTACCACCACCGTCTGCCTCACACCCCAGAGCTCATCTCATGAGACCCTTTGTCCTGGTGTTGCCATAACCACTAGGACTCCAGACTCCCAAGTTACCCCACATTTGAACTCGCTACGTCTCCAGAAGGATCTATCATGCCTTATTGTGTCTGCTTCTCCCACTCCCCCAACCCCCATTCCGAAAAACTTCCACTGTTCCCTTTGGAGTTCATGGTTGGTTATCAGCAAAAATGCCCATATCTTGCCTTCTTCCCTGTAAGTTCCCTTCACGCACGTGCTCTAACAGAACCTGGTTCCCCCTTGGGACACCGCTGCCCCACTGCCCTCTCAAGCCGTGGCCATTTTTCCTCACGTAGCCCCTTGTACCGCTGGACCTGCAGCTGGGACAAGTGTCCTCCTTGCTCCTGACTGGTATGGACAAACCCTTCTCTCTCCCCTCATTCTAAAACCCCTGAGCTTCGGAGCTCATGTCTGAGAGCCAACACTCTACCGCCCCTCATTAGCACTGTTTCCTGCTGACTTCTGGTTCGTTCCTCCTCATTTCCCAGCGATCTGGGCTCCTGGCTCAATGTTGTGTTTTTCTCCTGACTCTAGTCTGAATTTGTGATGCCTGCAGTGTATGTGCGGATGACCCTTCCAAGCCTCAGGCCTCTCAGTTCCTTGACCATCCCTCCTCCCGTAATCTTGACCTCCACCCAACCTCAGTCTGTCACTCCCTGACCACATATATATTTTTTCTTTTTGTCAATAAGCCACAATGTCAGTTCCATGCATCCAACTCTCTCCTTACCACTTCCTGTGTTTCTAGCTCACTCTGACGATCCCCGGATGTCGGAACCTCTCGTCCTCCCATCACCGTTTCATGGCCCCTCGTGCCTTAACATCCTCACCTCTCTCTTTCCCCGGCTATGATTCCATGGTCAATTATTATGGTCACTTGACTCCTTGAGAAAATCCAGTTGTCTACCTGTTCTATGCCTGTACCAGTGAAGCTAAGCAAGGCTGGAGGAAAACACACAGCCATGCTGACCACGACCTTCCAACGAGACTTGAATGCTGCCAGGCAAGGACCTGCTGTGCCCTCAGTCCATTAATTCTCCTGTCTTCAGGATGGGTGGTTCGCACTTTCTGCTCTCTCCTCAAATCCTCACCTCCTCTCCATCCTTACTCTCACCTGTTGACCCTGCTGTCCACTTATTGGGATATTGAAACAATCAGAAGAGCACTTCCCTAGTCTCTCCCTCCCCATCCACCCACCCACCAGCATCTGCCCCCACATTCTCTGCCTCCCTTCCTGTTTCCATAGGTGAACTTCTGTGCTTCATCTAAAGTCAACCCCTCCACTTGTGAACGAGATCCATCCCCTTGTGTCTGGTCAAAGACATTGCGTAGGCAATGCTTTACTCTTTCCTACAACATCATTCTTTTTCTCTTCTGGATCATACCCAGTGGCATAAAGATATCTATTATTTTTCTCATCTTCAAAAAGCCAAACTTCCTTGACTCCACTTCCCTAGCCAGCTGCCTTCCTATTTGTTTAGTCTTCTTTGAACAAAATTCCTTGAAAAGGTCACCTATAGTCTCAGCTCTTAGTTCCTTTCCTCTTACTCTCTTCCCCCACCCCTCAACATTTTATTATAGATTAAAATATATATATACAGTACAGTTGAAAGAAGTTTATGGTGAACACCTGTATATCCAATACCTAGATTCTCCCATCAATATTCTGCTATACTTGTTTCATCACATAGTTAACCATATATCCATTGCTCTACCCACCCATCAATCCATCTAATTTGTTATGCATCCCAAAGTAAATTGGAATCAGTACAATTCCCTCGAAATACTTTAGTACGCATGTTATTACTTAATATATAATATTTGTTTACAGTTCTTTCTTTTGTGACAAAATTATCATCCAACGAAATGCACATATTTTAGGTATACACTCTTATCTTTTAAAACTGCTTGAATCGGGCTTTCATCCCCAGCATTCCCACAATGACCTTCACGTTGCTAAATCCAACGGGGAATTCTTTAGTTTTTAATTTACTTCCCTTACACGAGCAGCGTTGGATCTTGTTGGTCACTCCCTCCTTGCTTCACTTGACTCCCAGGACACAATCTTTTTCTCTTATCTCACCAGTCACTTCTCAGGTCTTCTTTGGTGATGTTCCTTATCTCCACGACCCATTCCTGCTGGAGGACCCCAAGGCTCAGGCCTTGGTCCGCTTCCTTTCCTCTATACTCACCATCCATCTCATGGTTTATGTATCACCCAGATGCTGACAACCCCCAAATGTAAGTCTCCAGCCCTGAAGTTCATTCCTGAACTCCCAATCTGCATAGCCAACTGCCCACACCTGTCTTTGGATATCTGATTGACACCTCAAACTCAGCATGTCTAAAACTGAACTCCTATTTCCCCCCCCTCCCCCCCAATACCCAATCTACCTGCATCCTTTCCCTTTTCTTTCAGTTGATGAGGAGTCCATCTTTCAAGTTGCTCAGATTTTAAAAACTTGGAGTTGTCCTTGACTCTCCTCTTTCTTTCACATTTCATAACCAATTGGTCAGAAATCTAAGTGGTTCCATCTAAATGGCTCTAATCTAATTGGTTCCCCCTTCAGACCATATCTGACCACTTCTCTCCTTGTGTGAGCCGCCGTTGCCTCTCACCTGGCTTCTTGGCCATGGCCTCCCGATAGGTCCTCCTGCTCCCACCCACGTCCTACGCGTTCTCAACACATCAGCCACAGTTACCCTTTAAAAATGGAAGTCAGCTCTCTACTCAAAACCCTGCAGTGACTCTTAGCTCACTCTGAATAAAAGCCCAAGTCCTCGTAATGGCCAACAAGGCTCTCCATAAGCTGGTCCGCTTATCTCTCTGACCCCCCACTGCTCTCTTTCTTCTCACCAAACTCGAGCACACTGACTTCCAATTCAAATTCAGGGCCTTTGCTCTAGCTGTTCCCCCTGCCTGGAATTCTCATTCCCCAGATATCTACTTGCCCGTTAAGCCTTTGGTGAAATATCATCTACTCAAAGAAACCCACCCTGACTCCCCTGTTTATTACAACAATCTCTCTCCTCCACCTCGTACTCCACATCCCACTCATCCTGCTCTAGGCTCCTCCCCTGCCCTGCATAGTTATCACCTTTTAACATACTATTCAATTTGTGTGTTTATCCTGTTTATTGTTGATTGTCTAGGCTCCGCCCCACTTGGAAGTGTGATTGACATTTCAAACTGTGTGTCCAAAACTAAACCACTGTTCCCCCACTGCAACCACCACAAAACCCAATCGACTTATCGTCTCTCCAGAGGGCAGGAAGCTTTGTCTCTGATTCACTCATGTATCCTAAACGCCTAGAACAAATCTGGGCACCTAATAAATAGTAATATTTGTTGATGAGCAGCATCTACAGTTAGACATGTTTCTGTGGTAGACCATGTTTTCCTTTGACTATTGAATAGCCTTTACCCTCCCTGTCTTTTTGCCTCACTGACAAAAATGCTAAATTACAAGGGATTAAACAAAGTAGGAGTTGTATTCGTCGGCTAAGAGCTGCCATAACAGAATACCACAGACTGGGGAGCTTCTACAACAGAGATTTATTTTCTCAGAGTTCTGGAGGCTAGAAGGCCAAGATCAAGGTCTCATTAAAGTGAGTTTTTGGTGAGGCCCCTTTTCTTGGCTTGTAGATGGCTACCATTTTGCTGTGTCTTCACATGGCCTTTCCTCTGTGCATGTGCAGGGAGGGAGGGCTCTGGTGTCTTCCGCTTCTTATAAAGATACCAGTTCTATTGGATTAGGGGCTCACCCTACGCACTCATTTAACTTAATTACTTCCTTAAAGGCCCTATCCCAAATGCAGTCACATGGGGGGCGGGGATTAGAGCTTCAACCTATGAATTTCGAGGGAACACAATTCAGTCCAGAACAGAAATTTATTTTTCTATCCCACGGAGTCTCGGTTGGTGATCTGGGGCTGGTATAGCACAGTGTCAGGGAGGACTATCTTCTTCCTTTACCTGAAGTGGTTCCTCTCCTCAAATTTACCTCATACTCCAAGATGGCTGCTTGGGTCTGCGTTCCAGCCTGCAGAAAGGAGGAAAGGGACAGCAACCATCACTGGCTTCACCTCTAAGGATACGTCCCCAAAGTTGCACAGATCAATGCCACTTACATCTTATGAAAGTTAGGAGTTAATTACATGGCCACTCCTCCCTAGGAAGGAGGGTGGAAAATGTAGTCTTTATTTGGGAAGTCATGTGCAGAGTTAAAATTTGGAGTTCTATTATTATCACTTTCAGAAACCTAATCTTAACTAATAAAGCCTTTGCTATCACGTAACCTTAGGAAAATTACTTAATCTCTTTGAGTCTCTCTTGTGACAACGGTTTAGAAAAACTAATCTGTATTGGGCACGTGGTGTCGTGCGGGGCGGCCTGCGGGGTCTCTGCTCCCGCTCCCCACATAAGAACACAGGATATGGTGAGGCCAAAAAGGAACACCCACGGAGCCATAGATGGGGGAGTCATACCACTGCAGTCACACTGGAGGCGGGGTTCACACGATGTGCGACCTGCTGTCCGCTTTTTTGCCAACCGACCGACTCTCTGACTTCCCTTGACTCTCCTCCACTCCCCAACTTAGCTGTGGCAGTTATATTAGTGGCCAATGGCTCAATGGTTACAGCTGACGGCCATCTACTACCCGAGCCAACACCCTTCCACTTGAGGCCGAGAGCCTGGAAACTGCTCTCTGGGGCTCTGTCCCCGCACATGGTATATTCATTTGTCCAACAAATAAATATTGAGCACCAACTATGAAACAGTTAATGAGAAAGGTATTAGGACACAGTGGTGAACAAGACAGGCATAGCCCCTGCTCTTAGAGCCAATGAATAAAGAAAAACATCAGTTAATGATGAGGGAGAGAGGGCAATAAGGAGAATTAAAACAGAGTGACAGGGTCCTAAGTGACTGGGTGGCATTTAGATTGAGTGGTCAGGAAGTAACAGTTAGGCTGAGATCTGAACGACCTGAAAATGTTCAATCAAATAACAGCCATTGTTCTTAACTATTATAGTGGAAAAGGAATTGAATTACCAGGAGTCAGTTGACCTGGGTCTGTTCCGGGCCCTGCCCTCACTTGCTATATATCCTTGAGTAAATTACTCAGCAGCTCTGATTCTTTGTTTCTTGTCTTAAAAAAAAAGATTTAAAAAAATTGGCCCCTCTCCCTTCTCTTCCTGAATAATTCAGTCCTAAAACCAGAGGTGGGGCAGAGCAAGGTAAGTGTCCCCACTAGTAGTGGGTGGGATGGGAAGCCACAGGGACCTGGAGTAGGGCAGGGAGGGTGTTCACACAGGTTCAGCCTGGAACAGAGTCAGAGGTCAGCATGGGGAGGAGGTCATCTGTGTGAGGTACGACTTGGTGTGAGCTGGCAGAGCCCAGCAGTGTGAGTAGGGTGTTCCAGCGTGGGGTATCAGAGCTTAGTGGGGTGAGCAGGACATCTGCTTGGAGGTGGTAGCAAACTTGGGAGATTTGACATATGGGCATTGACCAGTTAAGTAAATATATTAAAAATCATCAGACCAAGGTGATGTCAGTGAAAATATCTGAGTAAAGACCTCTGAAATTTCTTCCCTTCATAAAAGCGAGAAGAAAACAAACAAAAATAGAATCAAATTTTTCAGGACTCTGGAAATTAACCAAAGGCTTACAACAGTGCAGGGAGCATTTATTCAAGAAAAATGGCCAAATCTTGGTAAGAACAGCACACTCGATGGTAATTTAACTTGTGCATTCCCATTGGTCTCTCCAGCTCTGTGGTAGCCATGAAAACCAATAGCCCACAATCATGGTGAAAAACCACAGCCAGGCAGCCAAAGGGGAAGGTATAATGTGGTTCGAGTTCCTTCAAAGTAACACTGTCATTATTTGCCTTGTCTGGTGGTTCCCTGGAAGACCCCACTTGCAAAGCTGTCTTTATTTGATCTAACTTCCACTCACCCATCGTGACAAGTCTTTTATCTAGAGGCATTTGTCAGAAACATTTAGAGGGAATTATGTAACTTTGTGGCCGTCTGAGGTATTGAGTAACAGTGGAGCTAAACAGTAGGCTGACCCAAAAGTTAAACAAAAACCAAAAAGCTGGGGAATGAGATAGTCACAGAGGCTATGAAAAGCTCTGTCCTATTCCTGCGAATCTAAAAAACTACATGCACGTGTAAGGCTGTGAGCACGTAGAGCATGAATGTGTTCAGAAAAAACCTGCGAAGACCGTAAACTCTTACTTCCGTCTGTCCTTGAGGCACTGACAGGAAGGTTTAAGGCAGAGCTGCCAGCTCTCTGGCTGAATGTTGAAGGTATGCCCTGGCAGACACACAGAGCCCTTTGGCAAAGACTAGGAGATGTATCGGTCACTAATGTTTAAGGCAATCTCTGTCCAATTGTTGGCTGACCACTAAGCTTACCAAGCGAGGATTTTAGTGGCCACACACAACAAAGATCCAGATTTTACAGAATTAGTTCAGAAAAGTCATGGAACAGACCAACAATAGCCATAGTTATAACAAATAGCAACAACAAAAACCTGCAAATTCTATATCTGACAAGGATCTAGTACCCAGAACATATAACAGACCCTTACAACTCACCAGTCAAAAGACAAGTAACCCAACTGAAAATTGTCTTTTGAGTAGACATTTCTCCAAAGAAGATATATGAGTGATAAATAAACACACGAAAAGATGCTCACCATCGTTAGTCATGAGCAAAATGCAAACCCAAACCACAATGAGATATTACTTCACACCTACTAGAATGACTATAATAAAAATGACAGACAATAATGGGTGCTGGGGAAGATGTGAAGAGATTAGAACCCTCGTACATTGCCGGTGGGAAAGGAAAATTATGCAGACACTTTGGAAAACATTTTGGCAGTTCCTCAAAAAGTAAAACATAGAATTACCATCTGACTCAGCAATTACACTCTTAAGTATATACTCAAGGTAATTGAAAACATGTTCATACATAAAAAAAAACTTGTAAATGAGTGCTCATAGCAAAAAAGTGGAAACAACCCAAATGTCCATCAGCTGAGGAACAGATAGACAAAATGCAGTATATTCATACAATGACATATCATTTAGCTATAAAAATGAAGTAATGATACATGCTGCAGCCTGGATGAACCTTGAAAGCACGGTGCTAAATTAAAGAATTCAGACAGAAAAGGTCACATATTATTTGATCCCATTTATAATATCCAAAACAAGCAAATGTGTAAGTCCGAAAGTAGATTAGAAGTTGATGGGCTAGAGGGAGGAGGAGGCTGGGGAGTGATAGCTAATGGGTTTGGAGTTTCTTTTCGGAGGGATGAAAATATTCTGGAATTAAATAATGGTGATAGCTGTATAACCTTGTGAATATCCTAAAAACAGTGAATTGTACATTAAACTGGTAAATTTTATGGGATGTGTTATATCACAATTGGAAATATAAGACCTAACATTTCACTGTTGGAGAAAGAAGGTCCAAGTGTGGAAAGGGAGAAAACTAGATTAAACTTGGAGGTTTTGAATTGGAATTCAAGGTCAGGTGTGAACTCATGGTTTTAGATAGATAGATACATAGATACACAGATGATAGATAGATAGATACAGATACAGACAGATAGATGTGTGTGTGTGTGTGTGTGTGTGTGTGTGTGTTTGTGTGTACATTTCTTTGTCTGCTGAAAGGGCCTGGGAGCAGTGACATCCTCATGCAATGAGCACAACTAGACAACTCAGACCTTGATTTCTAAATACCATTCTCCACTCTGGACTCCGTTAAGGAGTCCCAGGAAGCAGGACGCCTTGGAGGAAAGGCTGATTCCAAGGCTGGAGCGGAGACAGTGCCAGGCCAGCCTGGAACACCAGGCTATCCCAGAAAGTCAGCAAGTGCACCAAGAACACTGTCCAAATCAGGGACAATTTAGTATCAAAATAAGAAATGATAATCACGGATTGAAACGCATTAAATAAAATTGGAAACCATGAGTCCATAAAGATAGAAATCAATCACCGAATAAATAAAAAAATGTCATGAGGAACAGGATATTGACACTGGCTAAAAGTACCTCCCCACATAATACTTACTCATTGCAAATGGCAAAAGAAGAACTTCATAGCGGGAAAGCCTGGCAGACTCCATCTTAATCAAGAGATGAAAAATGAACATCATCAATAGCACACGGGATAGATTTAAATAACGATCCATCTGGTAAGAGGCCGTGAGACGAGCTCAGCCCTGCTTCTCTCATCTTCCTGCCCTGATGCGAAACCTGAATAGAATCATAAGGAAATGTCAGTGCAACATCCAGGGACATTCGATAAAACAACTGGCCTGCAATCTTCTATGATGTAAAGGTCATGGCGTCAAGGAAAGACAACAACTGTTCCAGATTTCAGGAGTCTAAAGAGGCTTGACAACTAAATGCGACACGTGATTCTGGCTGGATCTTTTTGCTATACAGGACATTGCTGAGACAACTGGTGAAACTTGTACGGGGTCTCTGGGTTAGATGGGGTTAATTGACTTTTTTTTTTATAGCTTTAATGTAGTTGTTTGTGGGGGGGATGTCTGTGTTTGTGGAGATGACGCCTCAGATTGGCAACTTATTCTCAAATGGCTCACGAAAAAGTTTTTTGCCGGTGGTATGCTAGAGCCCATTACGCTTCTATCTTTCCAACTCTGCTTTCAGTAACATCATGTTGGTAGATTGACATTTGCTGGGGTGGAAATATTTACATCATGGAAATAAGCAAATGTTACAACCCAGGGCTTTTTTTATTTTCCCGTCTGGAGAGCCAATGGTTAAACAGGTCTAGCACACCATTCTCTGTAACTGTTTTGAAATGTTTGAGTGTTTCCAAAAAAAAATTATTAAATTTAAAAAAGAGAAAGGATTTAGTACCAAGTTACCATTTCAAACTCTCCTTTGAACAAGGCTTGCAATAAATCTCTAAAGAGCATTTGTATAGTGTATTATAGTTAACAGAAGTATATATCTATACTTTCATTTAATATTCTTGACAACCCCATATTCTTTCTACTTCTATGAAGCAGAAATTAGTATCATACCCATGGTAGAGACAAGTTGAGACTCAGATATTCGGTTGGTGCAAATACTTTTGCACCAACCTAATAAGTTATGATCTTAAATTTAAGGACATTTTTATTCATCTTTGTCCTCTTGGTGCCTTCATACTCCTTGGCATATAACACTTGCTCTATAAATGATGGCTGAATGTCTCCGAAAAGACAAGTCTTAAATCCAGAACTTACTACTCCAAACCTCACATATTTTCTGGATGAAATGAAACTATTAAGCATTAATTTTAATTGCATAAGTATTGCATGAAGATATATCTGTCCTAAAATGTAATGCACTACTGGTAAGCCTAACTTCTCTGTGACCACCTTTACCACCCCCTCCATCACCCCGGTCCCATCACCTCCATGGGGGGGTGGTCTCTCTCGTCAGTTTCCCTCAGACCTGTGGCTATGCTTTTGTGTTTTTGTCTTATCCACACTGAACAGCAAGACAATCCTGGAGCATTAGAGCTTTCTCTGGAAAAAGAGTTCCACCTGCCTTCTTCTCTTCTCTCTGTTGACCTTGAATTTCCTTCTGTCATAAAAATAACATGAAATCATCTCACCAAGCAATCAGGGCACCCCTCTCTGCACAGAGGCCTCAGGAAGATTTATTTCCATCTCAGAGTAAAGTCCTGATTTGTAGCCTTGCCCCAGCCTTGTGCCTACGTCACAGGAAAAATCACCAACGTTGTTTGCCTGTTCCTTGACGGTGACCTTGGGCTCTAAGATAAACAGCTGTGACACAGAAACAGGAGGAAGGAGAGACAAAATATTTTCCAAATGAAACAGCGTGAGGGGGAGGTCATGAGGGGGTGAAGGGTGGGCTTGGGATATTCTTCTTTCTTTGTTCACCTTCTGTGGGGACTGTCTTCACTTTATAGAGTCAGCATTGCCCATTTATCTTCAAGAAATTTCTCGGCCCCTAAAACAACTAAGCCAGCAACTAGGAAAACCTTAGTCCAGTTGGTATTGGGACTGAGGTCAGAGCACGTGGTCAGCAGGCTTGCTCGCCAAACAAATGGTTCTTGTACTAAAAATAAAATGGAACTCAATGCAAACAAGGCACCTTACTTCGGACTTTGTTTAAAGAGGGTGAAGAATGTACTACTTGTGTATATGTGATCATTTCCTGAGATAAATCTGTATTTTTGTTCTCTGGACAGTGTCTCTTCCTTCATCCCAACAAGGTAGCCAGAAGCAGACATTTCCAGGCTCCCTTAAACCAGAATTGCCCACCCCCAGGACCAGAGTGGAATTGTCTGAGAGAGGATGGGGTTTCAAGGGTTGGGAGAGGCAGCCCTTAGTAGGGAGGGAAGAGAGGAGAAATTTGGGAGAGCTTCCCCAGAGAATAGGAAGGATAGGACAGAGAAATTTTATAAGTTCCAGAAAAGTAGAGCAGGCAGGACTTCTGAAGGGAACAACTGTGGGCTGAGCAGAGAGAGTTCTGACGCCGGGCACAGAGGCTCCTGGCCTGGACAAAAACTGCCTGTGCTCACACATGGCTCCAAGGAGGCAGAAATGCCACCCTCAAGGTAGGCTGGCACAGTCCAGGGTGGTCTGGAGATTGGAGGGTCTCTCCCTGAATGTTCTAGATTGCACAAGTCCCAAGGACTTTTGCATAATCGTAGAGAGAGGAGGGCCTCTGAAAACATGACAGAGATGCAATTTTCCTGCAGCCATGCAGGATTTAGATTTAGAAAATGAGCATTTTTGAATGCCAGATTGTTAGGGAGTTCCATGCATCCTCATTGAATAGACACTGACTTTGATCCACATAACAATCTTTTTTTTCTTTAAAAATTAAAGTTTATTGGGGTGACAATGGTTAGTAAAGTTATTAAGACATATAGGTTTCAAGTGTACAATTCTGTAACACATCATCTATATATCACAGTGTGTGTTCACCACCCAGAGTCCCAATCTTTATACTTTTAATTTCAAATTTTATCTATATGGGTATATTCCATTAACTACTTTACGAGATTCCAATAAAGTCCTGTCACTACAAAATCTCACTTTATCCTCATGTTACACTTTGATGGGGAATAAGGCAGGTATTGTCTAGTTTGCTGAAGCCCAGAGAGAAATCTGATCCATAAATGAGCCTTTCATGACTCTTTTCTGTGTCCTTGGGAGGCCTAGGTTGGGCCCCACGCTGTTCCTCTCAACCCTGAGATTGGCTACTAGCACTTCCGGCCTGGTGGTTTCTACTGGCCACAAAATTTGCCAGGAATTTGCTTCTCTAACTCTCTTTCCTTTGATCTGCCTTGCCCTGTGCATACAAGACGACCCCACGTCCATCTGTACTCCATGCCTGGTGTTTCTCCCCATCAATTCTCATCTCTGCAACATGGGGACATGTCTGTTGCTTTGCTTCAACAACTGGTTCAGATCTAGAAGACATACAATGAGAACCTCCTATGTGTCAGGCGTCATGCGAGGCATTCTCGTGCGGTACTTCATTTACTCCCGGTGTGGGAGGTATAACTGTGTCAGATTTTTAGATGTGGAATCTAAGGTTCAGAAACATTAAGGTCACCCAGCTAGGAAGTGGTAGAACAGGGATTCGCATCTTCGTTTTCTGTGTTTAACCCCACTTGGTTGCTTTACGCAGTTCCCAGGTTCCCCATCCATTTCCAGATAGAAAATAAGATAAATGTTAAAAGGAAATCTATGCTGTATTTCTGTAACTCCCAATTGAATGCTAGTACCTGCCCTAATTTAAAGTCACCCCAGGAGTAGGAATTCGGCTTTGAATATTATCTTAGACAACCATGCAGCGATTGTTCCATGGGATGTTTTGTGCACAAGGGATTCCACTGGCAAACAAGCTTGGGAAATGGTGTTAAGTTAAACAGGATTGGATTCTGTGTATGTTCTTACGCAAGGCATGATGGGGTTGGTATATATCACATTTCTTCCCAACTTTATTTGATCATGCAACCTCTTCTCCCGCTTTTAGATAGAACATCTTTCAGGACTAGGATTCAGCAAAACAGATTTCAGAATCTCAGCTGTGGTTTCGTTCAGCTGAAGACATTTTGGCTTTTCCAAATGTGGGCCTTGACAATCACCAAAGTGTTCCTGGTCTCTGAAAACAGCCAGAGGAAACCTGAGCTGATGTGTCGTCCCCAGCAGGAAAAGTCCTTTACTTCATCTGCAACGAGGAAGGAGTTGACCGGCCACCGTTGAACACAGAGGCTTCAGGGTCCTGAGTGACGATGAGAGCAGCTCTTCATCTTACAGAAGCGGAAATTGAGCCCAGAGAGAGAAAGCAACTTATCCTAGAGGTGGGGACAGAGCCCCAGAGAGCAGTTTCCAAGCTCTCGGCCTCACGTGGAAAGGTGCTGGCTCGGGTAGTAGATGGTTGTCAGCTGTAACCATTGAGTCATTGGCCACTAATATAACGGGGAGTCGAGGAGAGTTGAGGGAAGTCAGAGTCGGTCGGTGGGCAGAAAAGCGGACAGCAGGTCGCACGTCGTGTGAATCCAGTCTCCAGTGAGACTATAGTGGTGTGACTCCCCTACCTATGGCTCCGTGGGTGTTCCTTTTTGGCCTCACCATGTCCTGTGTTCTTACGTGGGGAGCGGGAGCAGAGACCCTGCAGGCCACCCCACATGACACTAGATCACCCAGCCATGACTCACAATCCCTGTGACCAGCACCAAGGAATGAAACCTCATTGAGTGCCAGACACTTTTCGTACTTTATCTCGTCTAACTTTAAGAATGATACGTGCGGGGAATTTACATACTCTCCATTTCATGGCACTAGGAACGGTCTATAAAGGTAGGATTGCCAGATAAAACTAAGAACAGCCAGTTGAGTTTGAACTTCAGATAAACACCCATGAATTACCTCCAGTAAAAAACGTTTCATTACTTACCCGTGTTTTTATTTGCTAAATCGTACAATCTTGTATGAGTCCAAAGCTCTTAGGGAACTTTTAGCCACAGTGCAGCAAAGATTTTGATATTAGGTTCATATCCTAATTTGGCCACTTACAGACTCTATGACCTTGGACAGTTATTTGACCCCCTGAGGTGCAAAGAGTTGTAGTAAGAATTCATTGAAGAAAACATAGGGGGAAGCTCCTAGTACAGTGCCTGGCAGGTAGTTGACAGTCAGCAAATGGCAGTTATTATTATTATTTGCTTAGAATAACACTCTTTCTCAAGCCCTTGTCCTGATCAAAAAAGCATAAATGTAGATCTTGGGGGAATTCATTGGAAATGTGTACTTGATGTGGGTAACCTAAGCTCACACTTCCCCCCATCACCAGAAATATTCAAACCGATAAGCAGAGTGTGGGCTTTGGCACGGGTGGCGGGCACTGCTTGATGCCTTCCAAGGGGAGATCTGGGTTTCGTGGAACCTGAAGCTTATGCAGTTGGAGGTGGGTGTTAAGAAAAAGAATATACAACTAACTATATGAAACTAGGCCTACGGCATGAGTAGCGCTTCAGCAAACCTATTCTGATGCCCACCCAGTATGCTTTTTCCACTTCTTAATTTTTGATGGAATCCAAATTTTGTGGTGCTATCGACTGGAATGTTTATGTCCCTCCAAAGTGTGTATGCTGAAACCTAGTCTCCAATGTGATGGTATTTGGAGGTGGGGCCTGTGGGAGATGATGAGGTGGTGAGGGTGGGGTCCTCATGAATGATATTAGTGCCCTCATGAAATAGGTTCCGGAGCGCTCCCTTGTCCCTTCCACCAGGTGAAGTCATTGTGAACTAGGAGGCAGAGTCTCACCAGATACGGAACCTGCCATGATCTTGGACTTCCCAGCTTTCAGAAAACTGTGAGACATAAGTTTCTGTTGTTTATAAGTCACCAGTCTATGGCATTTCAGTGCCAACATACTAAGACAGGTGACAATTGTCTTCAAAGATATTTTCAACGTAAACCAATACAGAATTATTGTGTAGAATCTGGGTTCTAGGCCCGCGCTGTGCTATGCACCACTAACCACATGGGGTTATTGAACCCTTTACGTGTGACGAGGACAAAGTAAGATGTGCTGGGAGTGTAAAATAAATACCAGATTTCAAAGACAGTGTGCACAAAAGAATGTAATATATCTCAATATTTTTCTATTGATTACATATTGAAATAACATTGTAGCTACATTGGATTAAATAAAATACACTGTCAAAATTAATTTCACTTATTTCTCTTACTTTTTTAATGTGGCCATTAGAAAAAAAATTATTACATATGTGACTCACATATGCGAGAGTGTAGACTGACAGAGCAGTTCCTGAGTAACTCTAATTGCACTAACAGAACTATGTTTATGGATATGCAAGGCAGATATTCAGTTCGTAGGTACCCATATGACTCATGGGCAGTGTCTGTTCTGAGTGGGCAGTGCCTGCATCTTCATGTTTCTTAAATATTTTGAATTTCACACGTGTATACCCGATGAACCAGCTATCCCATTCCTAAGAATACTTCCCAGAGAAATTCTCTCACACGTCTGTAACATAACCAGAGAAATGCAAATAAATACGAGATTGACTTGACACCCATCAATATGCACACAGTGTGACCCAGAATCTTTTGTGGAACCTGGAGGTCAAAGCTACCCCAATGTCTACCGCTGGGAGACTGTTAGATAAAACATGGTCTGTCCATTCAATGACATATTATATAGAATCCAGAACTAAAGATCTAGATTTATAGGTAGTGACATAGATAGATCTCAAGAAAAAAGTGTTGAGGAAACAAGTATGATCAGAATGAGATTTATAGGATTATTCCATTTTGTGTGAATTGAAAAAATCAATATGATACAGTTTCAAATTTATGCATATATCAAAATAAACAAGTGGAAGGTAAATTAGATGGACTTGTATTAAATAAAATCAATGTGGGTGCTTACAATGGGGAAGTCCAGAAGAGGAAATGGAGGATGAAAAGCAGGGGGGAAATGAAGTAAAACAAAACAGGGGCCTTTTACTAGGGTTGTCATGTTTAGCAAATAAAAATACAGGACACCCAGTTAAATTTGAATTTCACAGTCTGCCCGGTTAAATTTCAATTTCAGATAAAGAATAGATAATATTTTACTATAAGCATGTCTCCATATTTAGACATATATCTATAATGTTCACAGTGGTTAAATAAATGGCTAAATTCAAACTCAACTGAACATCTTGGATTTTATCTGGCAATCCTAGACTCAGAGCATTAGTAAGCTCTCTCCTTTATCTGGATGAACTGGTCAGGCAGTCATAAAAGTGATGTTTATCAGTTCTTGGTAACTTGGTCCCTACTTTTGACACTACCACCCCTGGATGGACCCTGGCACTGCCCACACCTTTCCGGTTTTGTCACTGGATATCACAAGGCTATCTCCTCAGCAGAAGGATCGTATGAATCAAGGGTCTCTTTGGCCATTTCCTGAAATAATCACACCTTACACATGTGTAACCCTTGTACTATATTAAAGGTCTGTCTTTAGGACCCCCTGGGAACATTCAGCCTATCACTTCTCACTCACATCCTATGGTGAAGAACACCTGGGAACCTGAAAGGGAGGGAGGAAGAGAGAGAGAGAGAGAGAGAGAGACAGAGAGACAGAGAGAGAGAGAGAGACAGAGAGACAGAGAGAGAGACAGAGAGACAGAGAGACAGAGACAGAGAGACAGACAGAGAGACAGAGAGCCAGCAGGTAATAGATGAAATCTGAGCCTAACTGCCAGTCAAAACTTGATTCAGATCCCAGCACTGCCATTTATTGGCTTTGTGACCTTACACAACTTATCTTCTGAGCCTCAGTGATTTCATCTGTAAAATGGGAGAAAAAAACAGATACTTCACAAGTTTGTTATGAGGATTATAAGAAATACTAGTGTGAAGAATGATAATAAAACATACGTAAAAGGCATAGCACAGTATCAGAAGTATTTATGTATCATGTATAGAGAAAAAAAACCTGGAAGGAAATCTGAAATATTGACAGTGGTTAAGTAAATGAGTAAATGAGACACATCATGTAAAGTGCTTAGCACATGACAATCAACAAATGTTAGTTATTATTTTCTACTACCATTTTTTGGTAATGGGCTCATGAATGATGCTTATTTATTTCTTTACACACTTTGGTATTTTTTCCACATTTTCTTTTTTCCCCATGTTTTCTAAAGTGAAAGCATAATTATTTTTGAAACAACAAATATTGGTGGGGCACCTACCATGTTCTAGGTACTGTGTTGGTTGCTTGGCACAGATTCAGAATGGATGAGGTCATAGTGAGACATCCAGGCTAAGATGACAAGATGATATCTTTACTGTAGTTATTCTTCCTCCTGCTGTTTGCATTGCATCATCTGTAGACTAGATACAATGCATGAGACAAGCAACATAGCCCTTATGGGCTCAGCATCTTCCTTTAGGCTTTTGAATCATTCCTCACCATCACATACCTTTCTTTTTTTTTTTAAACTACTTTCCCAACACAGAGTACTAGAAAGGGGCATTAAAAATCATCAGGCACTGGCCATCAACTACAGATGGAGCACCAACTCATGCCTTCTCTTCTCTCCCACCCTCTTTTCATTTCTTCTGCTCTCTTTTCATTTCTTCCTTTGACACTCCACTTACATTTTTCACCTCGTTGTACATGCCCTTGGTGAGCCTGTGGTGCGGGAGAAGTTTCCGGTTGGTGATGTTCCTCTTGATGGCTTGCTGTGTGCTCTCTGCCCTCAGGCTGCAGGGAATGCCACATGAAGGTATTTAGTACCTCTTCATCAGTGTTCTTGCTCTTTAAGAGACAGAATTGGTGGAATTAAAATACTCTAACTGTGAAGTCTCCAAGTTCAAGTCCCCAGATACCAGTAATACCAGCTGCAATATATTCTGGGCTTACTGTATGCAGGCTATATGGGCTGAGCCCTTTCAGTATGATTTCTTGCTGATGCTGAGACACCCAGAAAGGTGTTTGAAGAAAGACAGCTTTGCCAATTAGTTTCTTCTAAATTATGAATGAACGCTAGCAGGACCAATCACCTGAAGCTAGTGGCTTTAAAAATTGTTCAGGTGCAAGATCATCTTTAGTCATGATGCTCTTTCTGTAACACCATAAAACTTATACGTACACCCCCCCCGCCCCCATAGAACAAGTTCATGCAACTATTTTATATGTTCAACTCCCTTAAAACAAAAGAGAGAGATTGGATGAAGGATGGCTTTCTTTCAGATTTCTCTCTAACTTTAGGCTGCTATTTATGTCTTTATTTTGACCATTCATTAGATAGTAAATAGATAGTATATTTATTGAGGGCTTTTTATGGGTCAGACTCCCTGTAGACAAATGGTAGTGTTACAAAAGTCTGGGGGAAAATATCTTTATGTGAGAAAAAAATTAAGATTGACAAAAAAATCAGGATCCTTTCTGGGAATGTTTACACTTTGAAAGAGGGTTCACTTCTTTTTATACTAAAAGGACAGCCACTGTGACGTGTTAATACGAGAGATCTATTGGGGGGCAGGGATATGCTTCCAAAGCCACTCAAAGTCATGCAACTGAAGTAGCACTTTTCTTGTCCTGGAAGAGGCCTTTCTAAGGGGTGGGCCTCAGTGCTAAACATTCTTTAAGCTGCTTCCTAAGATAAGATGCTGATAGGACTCCTTGGGAACCCTCTTGATGGGACTTGACCTTTATACAAATTTGAAGAAATGAGAAGATAATAATAACTGAAATAACATGACACTTACCCCATTAATGGCCATTTGAGTGGTGGAGCGGGTGTTTCCAGGTGTGTCCAGGTTGCCATGTCAACAAGCACGTCAGTCTGCACCCACCCTGCTGTTTTCAGAGAAGCCCTCTCCTCTTCCTGACGTCCTTCGCTCTGGGGTTCAGCGGACTCTGAGTGAGCCTGTGACTCAGGGAAGCCCTCTGTTCCCTCTCTGTCTCTCAATATCTAGAAACACATCTGTAGGTAAGGATGGAAAGGCAACAGAAGATCACTGAATTAAGTGTCAAACCAAAGGCCTGCGATTTCCTAACTAGATGCCATAGCAAGTGTCTTAGCCTCCCTGGGCCTCAGTTTCCTCAACTGAAAGTGAGGATAATGATAGAATCTTCATTAGAGGGTTGTATGAGGATTGAATAAAATAATGCATGAAGGTACTTTAGCACGGTGCTGAATGCTCAATTAATAGTAACTTGGATGCTTATTAATGTCCTGAAAAACTCAAGATACGGGATCGCCCAATCCTTAGAGAGACTCATGCACTTGTCTCCCACCATCCTCTCCCTGGTGACCTCTGCATATTTCTTAGAAGAGAAGTGACTTTCCCTATGGGGTAAAGTCCCCCACTTCAGGAGGGAATTCAGGGGGGTAGGACAGACTGGCTGTTGGATTCTGATCTCTGTGTATGACTCACCTGCTTTGACTTGGAAACTGCCTTTGAAAAATGGGACAATAAAACAGTTCCCCCTTTTCTGCCCTGCCCTTGTCTCCTAATTTATGAGGCTGGCAGGAGCAATGATTAGCCTGTAAACCATTCTGGTTTCCCTTGGAAAATAACATCTGACAGAAGTGATGAGGATGTCTGCAGTGTACAGAACTAGAGATTTGTTTTCAAAGTAACCCTTCCCGATACCTGGAACTGAAGATTTTGTTCTATCCGGACTCAGGCGGGTATAGGCAGAACAATATGAAGCTCAATCTTGGAGAACCAATAGTCCTAGGATTGATATGTGTGCCTGAATCCATGTGCTCGAGAACATTTGTTGATACCAAACAGGCAGCTGAAAGATTGAGTTGTACCTTTGGTAGCCTCTCAGAGGTAGGGGAACTAAAGTAGGATTTTGAATTCTATCAAGGGTAGTGATATTGGTAAACCATTTCCATTTTTATCTGAGACTAGAAAAGGCTATATGCCAGGAGAAAGGGTAAACTGGAAGTAAACCAGCTCTAGTGCAGGTTGTAGCTGTCTGAGTCATCAGGGTAGCCTAGAAAACCTCAAAATCTTTTGAATTTGATTAAAAAGATATACAGATCTTTTATACAGATAGTATTCTCAGGTGTTTGATAGATGCTAACAAAAATCCTCTTTGGAAGAACATATCATCTTATGCCTCAAATTAGTTTAATAAATACGTTTAAAAATACAATATCCAATAAATTATTAAAGATAACTAGGCACACCAAAAGACAAGACACCATGAACAAGAGTGAACAGAAACAATAGACAAAAGAAACAGACCCTTAGGGACTACTGTCATCAGAATGATTGGACACAAACAATAAAACAACTGCACTTACTATGTTCAAGGAGATACAAACAACAAACTAAGCTGGACATTTTTTTCAGGAAATAGGAGGTGATAAAAATGACATAGCAGATTTGAAAAAGAACCAAATAGAAAAATCTACAGTTAAAAAATATAAGAAACACAACAAAGAATGCAACACATCAGATGAGACACAGCTAAAGAAGGAATTAATAGCAGTCGACTATAAGACAAGTCAAAATAAAATCTCCAGGAAAAAGGACAGGGAGTCAAACACGTGAGCCACACAAGAGAGGTAAATGACATAGAATGTCTAATATAGGATTAATTAGTCCCAGAAGGAAAAACCAGAGTGGAGACAAACTCTATCAATCCTGTCATAGTTTACAGTGAGCTGATAGGAGTTAATGAGCTACAGCGAAGCCAGGCCCATTTGTCAAATTCCTACTATGTGCCATTTGCTGTGCTAAGAGCTTTATATTCATTATATCATTTTAAAGTGGATGAAAATATGAGGTATATCGTTCTTTTGTTTCCTCTTAGATACCTGAGAACTAAAAGTCTTGCAGCTTTTAGAGGAAGAAGGAGAAGAGAAAACATGTTTTATAGGTTGAGAAGCTCTGGATTTTCAATCTCCACTGCAAACTCTGAGCTCAAGGAGGACAGAGGTTACTTAATGAACTAAATAGACAAATGGTAACTAACTAAGTAATCGCTCTCCTCCTGTGTCTCCAAGCAATTGAAAATTGTTTTTGGGTAACACAAATCTGCAAGGTCATAGGGGCCTAATGTTCCTCTTCCTACAGTTGCTAACCTTCCAAGAAATAAATGTCCAGTATAGTAAAAACCATCCCTTTCTGGAAAGGTGAGAAGGTGAAAGGGTCAAAATCTCGTGAGGCCGATTTAAAAGGATTCAAAACCCTGTACCCAATTATATTCAGCCAGCAACCTCTTTGAGTAGACAAGGTATAGCACATTCATTCATCTTCACAACACCTTAAGGTGGTATTAGTTACTATAATAATATCAGATGTTATAAGAAACATACCCTGCAATTTTAGGAGTTCAACACAATCAAAGTTTGTTTTTCCCTAACTGTCCAATGAGGGTGTTCCTGGTCAAGGGGGTTGGGGGGCTTATTCTCCATGTGATGACTTAGGGACGCAGACCTAAAAGTGACACACATCACTTCTGTTCATATCTCAGTGGCAAGAAATTGTCTTTGGTTGGGTGTAAGAGGAGCTGAAGAAATAGAGTCCATGGTTAGGCAGCTGCCTTTTAGCAATAACTTCACACTATAAGAGAGGAAGCGTGGAGCTTTGATGGGTAACTAACCATCTCTTCTGTAAAAGTATTATTATCATCATCATCATCACCATGCCCATTCTTGGACGGGTAAACTGAGTCTCCAGTGCCTAAGTAACTTACACAACATCTGCAGCTAGTAAGTGACAGAGGCAGGATTTGAATCCATGTTGTTTGGTTGCAAATTTCATGTGCTTGCCGCTGTATCCTGCTAGCTCACAGCGATGGATGAGCTATAGCCCCCACCGTCAAGAAAAAGGTGATGTCGGACATGCCCTTGAACTTTTATTTTCAAGAATAAAAAATTTGAAATAAGCTAAATAAGCACTTGAAAAGAAGTGCTTTCATGGTCATTCAAAGTCAGTGCTCAAATGTAACATTCTCAGAGGGGCCCTCCCTGCTCCCCTTATCTTGTGACCCCCCTGCACCACTCGGCACTCTGTTTCATGTAATCTTGTGAGTTTTCTTCATAGCGCTGTCACCATCTGCAATCAGGCACCTATTTGCTCACTTGTGGATGATTATCTCCCCTACTAGATAGGCTATAAGTGCCCTAAAAGCAAGGAGCTTGTCTGTCTTGCTCACTTTGTATGGTAGCGTCCATAACAAAGCGTGGCACACACAGTAAATCCTCAATAAATGTTTGTGAAATGCATGAGTACGTATATCTGCAAAGTGCTGTCAGAGAAGATGCATTCATCTATTCATTCTCACATTCATTTCCTCACATGTGTCATTCATTCATTGATTCATAGACATTTTCTCAGATTCCAGCGACTGATCTGAAGATAGTCTTTGGTCTAAGTAAAGGTGACTTATGAAACCCTGAAAGGCTTCTTGTACATGGTGATATTAGAACTGGAGGGAGTATTTAACTGGGGGAGAGATTGTCATATTACTTCTTTTGACACTTTTGTATCTCCATTTGATCTGTCACTAAATGCATTACTTCTCCAGGTTTGTAAGCTACCCTTGTTCAGTAAGGAGACCAGCCTGGCAACCACTTTATGACTGCAAAGCTCCTGAACCACAGAAACAATATAAAACAGTAGAGAATAGACTCACAATGATGGGTCAGGGTGTCAAGGTTGTCCTGTCCTTTCTGTCTCACTTAGTGAGGGCCAAGGGCAGGTTCTAGGTTCACAGCAAAGGGCTGGCAGCTTTCTTTAGCCTATAAATAAAATGACCCAGCCATCCATGTGATGGCCAGCTCATCTCAAATTCCTGATGCCACAGCAGTGCCAAAGTCACAGCTGTATGCATGTGTGTCCCCAAGGAGAGGTACTTAGTTTTTTCTTTTTTAATCATAGTTCCTACGCTCTGATTTTCTTTGTGGGCAAGCCAAACCAATGGGTACGGCAACTACTTTATTTCTGACACTAATGAATATGCTTAGATGATGTCACAAGTGAATGCCTGGCACAAATCAAAGTTAGAATCTGCTGGAGAATGGAGTATTTGACCTGCTCCGGAGGCTGTTCCAGCCCTGGCATTGGTGCTGAGGGAAGCTTTAGGGAATAGGATTAGAGCAAAGACCCAGGTGTCCCAAGGACTATTCACATCTTTTGGGAGACTTTTGCTTATGGCCGTTGTAATAATATTTCAACATCTGAAATTTAGAAAAATGCAAACATGCAACAATGCCAAAAAAAGAGCATAAAACTCACCTCCATTTCCAAGAACCCAGAGGGAATCAACTTAGCATGTTGATCTCTAGTCTTTCATTCTTTCTCTGTGTGCATGTGTCTTCTTTACAGAAATGGGACCCTTACCTCCATGCAAACTGCTTTTCCCACCGCATGACACATGGTAAATAGTATTCCACTCCATTTAATTTGATCAGTCTTCTACAAGGCTATTTGGAATGGCTACAGGTTATTCTAGGGTACGGCAGCATCCTAGTTTATTTGAAAAACGTGTTCTTGGTGGACATTTAGGCTGTGTACCACTTTTCCCACGATAACAAATGATGATTATTTCTGAGGTTAGACACTGAGTCAAACGGTGTGCACATTTTTAAAGCATGACTTATTTTTAAAATTATAGTTGACATACAATATTATATTCATTTCAGATGTATACCATAGTGACTTGATATCTATATACCGTATAAAATAATCACCACGACAATTCCAGTGATCTTCTGTCACCATGCGAAGCATGACTTATTTTTCACCAGCAAAATGAAGAAATCCCAGTGGCTTTAGCACTGCAAATGAAAACAAAGGCTAATTTAAATAAAGTGTGTGTGTGTGTGTGTGTGTGTGAGAGAGAGAGAGAGAGAAAGAGAGACAGAGAGAGACAGAGAGAGACAGAGAGAGACACAGAAAGACGCACAGAGAGATACACAGAGAGAGAATTATGATTAAACTGTAAATACAAAAATTAAATGCTCATTTCTTTGAATAGGTCTACTCCAAAGGGATCATTTTGACCCCAATTCCTTTTTTTTCTAACTGAAAAAAGGAAAAAAAGATGTTTGCCTGGGCAGCAGTAGATGTGGTGGAACTGCCAGATTTCCCCTCCTTTCAGGATGCTTTTGCATCGGGAGATTTCTTAGGAACGGGAGACATTCCACTTTATCTGAGAGGTGCCATCTCTAGGTCTGAGTCTCTCTTGAACTTTGCTGATACATGCCCGTTTATTCGCTCCATCTTTTAAAAGAAGAGAAATGGGCACAGAACCAAAAGCAGTTTCCTGGGATGTCAGAGATGTACCTTCTTCCAAGGACATACATGTTTTTGAGCAGGGCTAGGAAGTGATTTCCAGCTACAATACAGGACCAGTAGCTCGCAGCAGCAGTTGTGGCGAGTCTAGGGGTTTTCATAATCGTAAGGAGTTTTTATTCTCTCTCAACAACCACCTTTAGCTTCACAGGCAGTTCCCTGACAACCCATCTTGCTAATAAAAGTTGCTTGCATTTATAGAATGTGCAACAGGCAGTAAACCAGGCAATTTGAAACCATCAACTTGCAAGGTGGGCATTCGTATCTCTAGTTTGCAGATAAAGAAAAACTGAACGAGGTTAGCTAACTCGCCCAGGGTCACACATTCAGGAAGTGGCCAAGTCAGGAATCTAACTTGGTTCTCTCTGATTCTTGAGCCCCTAAACTCTTGCCACTGTATCTCACTGCTACTGTGGTTTGTTCTTATCCCTGTGTTTTGCAGTTCAGTTTACGGGTACATTTTAAACTCATCAGGGTTAGGAAGGTTTTGACTACTAGAAAAAAAAATTTTTTTGGTTGTCTGTGTTTTAAGGTTCTAACAATGCCATTTCCGATGATAAATTTTAGATGTCCAAAAAAAAACAACCTTGGAGATAAATACAGTCAAAGAATCCTGAGGGCATGTCAATGCCTTTTTCCGAAAATGTGGGCTTTTGGTTGCCATGGTGCAAGGGACCTACTCATCTTTCAGGCACGGGCTCAGGACATTTTGGAAGGCTTCCTGATGCTGTTGCCCTTCCCTGCATTCTGGATGGGATGCCCTCACCCCTCAGCCTGGCACCAGAGAGGGGGCATCATAATGAAGAGTTCAGCTTTGATATCTGCTTCTTCCAGACACGGGAACCTTCTTACCATCAATGCTCTCTGCCATGGGTACCCAACATAGGAGCCTGGGCTTGGTTTTCTAGCACGGTGGTTCTCACTCTTTCACTTCTTGCATTTGTCTGTTCCACTCAACACCCATTTATGGAACCTCTCAAGCCATAATTAACTGAGAGAGGGTCCTCAGCATGGAGCAACCGAGGCTACTGGGGAGAGGCAGACAGAAAATTTGAATATTTAATAACACAAAATTGAAAATGAAGAAACAAAAGTTACATGTATCCACATGGATAAATATTTAAAAATATGTTTAGCAAGCAATAAAAGTTACAGAATGATATATCCACTTTGGTATTATTTACATAAAGTAAAAAATGCTAAACAATCCTGCATATTGTGTAGTGATACAAACCTATATACCACCAAATTCATGAGGATGGTTACCTCAAGGAGATTGGGAGTATGTGACTGTTGAGGAAGGGTGTACGTGGGGCTTCCGTTGTATGTGTGACCTCTTACTTCCCAAGGAAACTGTTATGCATGCCAGTGTACATTGCATTATTCTTTGTATATATGCATAACCGTTAATATTTACTTTAAAAGGCATACTTTAAAGATACCATATATATAATCCCATTCCAATTTTGTATTAAAAATGCATTTATGTCCATTGTAGAGAAAAGGTGGGAAGGCATATTAGGTGAAATCACATAAAATTGTCATACGGTCGAATATCAGCAATCTCCTCTGGTTTGGTTACGCCCAAATGGCCACAATCCCTATCTTTGAGAGTGGGATTATGGATGCTTTGTTCTTTTATAATGCCTTTAAAATTTTTCTACCATGAACATGTCGTATTTTTCATACCAGAAAAGTTTCCATGTATATTGTTTGAGAAGAAAGAGAGAAAGTCGTCTTTCTGCTGCCCCCTTGTGTGCCCTACAGCACAGGGCTCCCCTTCCCTTCACCTACTGGGTTGGTTAGTCTGATCCGCTGGGTGGGGTCCTGGCACGGGTGCTGATGGTGCAATATGAAATAGTTTACGCAGACAGATGACCGTAAGAGCAGACACTGTGGGCGATTAGGATCTTTGGCACAGATACACCAAACAAATTGTTATGGAGCCATAAAGGTAAATCTTGCGGCTCAGGACTAGTAGAGTCATTGAATGAGTATGAGTATCTAGTTCAGGGATAGGAGGCCCCATTCCCACACCCCATGACCCTTTGTCCCCATCAAGGGCCATTGCTGAAAGGGAGAAATCAAGTGCGGGTCACATGAAAACAAAAGCTGATGTCTTTTATTCCCCTTGAGAGCAGTATAAAATATTCTATTTAGTTACCAGAAAGTGACAATGGAGGATATGCAACTATTCATTTTACATATATAAGTAATTATTATGTGGAATATATTTCAGTTTTATAGTCATTTAAGGGCAAGTGGAGAGACTGGGCAATGGTGGGGCAGAAAAAAGAGATGTGAGGGCGAGAGGAAGAAGGAAACTAGTATTTATGGGATCAAGATACTTTGTTAGGGTCATGATATCAATACCTCAGAAAAACTCTGATATATATATATATATATATATATATATATATATATATATATATACACATATGTATAGATATATAGATATATAGATATATATAGGTATAGATATATAGATATAGATATTATACTGCTTTCACTTTCCAGATGATAACACTGGAGCTTGCACTGGAGCTTGGAAAGATTATGGAAAATACTGCTGGTCACACAGGTTGTAAGCAACAAAAATGGGTTTGGACTCAATTCAATCTGACCATTCCAAAATTCTTTTCTTTTTGGTCCACCATATGCTAAAGTGGGTGAGACAAAGGAGCTCTGGAAATTCAGAGAACAGGATGACCTCTGAGAGGGAAAGTGGGACAGATAGGGACATACAATGGGGCCAACCACCACCAAGAGCAGAGGCCACAAATGCAAAAAGAGACAAAGGATGACAAAACTCCACATATGTACACACTCACACACATACACACACACCCTAACATCAACAATAACACACACAGAAACAGAATGAGAGAGAGAGAGAGAGATACATAGATTTCAGGCGTACAATTCTGTATTACATTATCTATAAATCCCATTGTGTGTTCACCACCCAGAGTCAGTTCTCTTTCCATCAACATATATTTGACCCCTTTTACCCTCATCTACTACCCCCCTTCCCCCTTACCCTCTGGTAACCACTAAACTACTGTCTGTGTCTTTGAGTTTTTGTTTCTCATTTGTTTGTCTTGTTCTTTTGTTGTTTTTGGTTCATATACCACATATCAGTGAAATCATATGGTTCTCTGCTTTTTCTGTCTGACTTATTTCGCTTAGCATCATACTCTCAAGATCCATCCATGTTGTCACAAATGTTCCTATATCATCTTTTCTTACCACTGAATAGTATTCCATTGTGTATATATACCACAACTTCTTTATCCATTCATCTATCGAAGGACATTTTGGTTGTTTCCATGTCTTGGCCACCGTAAACAAAGCTGCAATGAACATTGGAGCACACTTGTCTTTACGTATAAATGTTTTCAGATTTTTTTGGTAGATACGCAGGAGAGGGATTGCTGGGTCATATGGTAATTCTATTCGTAATTTTTTGAGGAACCTCCATACTGATTTCCATAGCGGCTGCACCAGTCTGCATTCCCACCAACAGTGCATGAGGGTTCCTTTTGAGAGAGAGATTTTTGTTGAATAACAATCTTCTCTGTGGCCTACCAGGGGACTGTCACAGAAGATAATCAATCCATGTTGCATTTTTACAACATTAGACACAAATGACGGATTAAAGCGTTGGCCTTGGTGCCAGGCACACTGACTTGTCTTCCTCAGAGATCTGTCACTCAGCCATCTGCACAGAGTACCCATTCTGCCCAACTGAACTTGCAGAGTGGGTCTGGATGGTGGGGTGAAGTGGTGCTCTTTGTACTATTTGATATCTATGTACTATATCCTCTATGCCCATAAAATAGAGTGACGTATCAATTCAAATTCTAGTACTGCATAATCAGGGACAGTTTGAATACAGCTGAGTTGATATTTAAGTTTGCTTAGAAAGTCCTGTCCTCGAAGGAAGACTGAATTGACAATAAAATAAGATTGATCTGAGGGTAATATGGTGAGAAAGGCAAGAGAGCAAGATACCGAGGACTCTTAAAGATTACGTCAACTTAAAATCAGCAGGAAGCAGTAGTCAAGCAGATATGTTTTTTTGGAATTAAAGAATTGCAATTTGGGGTACACAGATTTGGGTAGCATCCCAAATAGTGTCACCCTAGGGAGCAAAAGTCAGGGGGTTTTAAAAGGAAAACAAACAAACAAACAAAAGGAATGTTTGCATTAGTTGTTTACAAAGAGTTTTAGTTGGTGTTGGCAGTAGAAAGGTAGTCTTAGCTAAACATAAGTGGTTTCTAAGGCTATCAGTAAGCAAAAGTCCATTACTGTAGCAGGTTGCAGGTGTTCTTTGCAGAGTCCTTGGGATATGTGTGGTTTGGCCCAGTTCAAAAATTCGTAGTATCACCTGGCAAGGTCATGCAGAAGGTCCACCTCCTTAATGGCCTCCTGGCTTCATTTAAAAACCCTTGACTTAAGTGACTCCACTTTATTTCACCTTTCACATTTCCCTTTTTGGGCAAAATCTTTCTCTGAAAACATTGCTGATCAACCACAGATTTGCTTAGTCTTGTGTCACTAGGCTAGCAAGGCAGATGGAAGTTGGATTGAGTCTAGTAATTTATTAACAGAGAATCCATTCTTAATTTGAGGTCTTCCAGAAATTAGAAATCCTCAGTGTACCAAAGTCATGAACAACCCCAAAGGCTTAACGACTGTCTAAATGTTTGCAGTTTTATCTTTAGCCAAGGTACGAGCTCTAGTCAAGGTATAGAGTTCAGCCTGTTGAACTGAAGTGGCTGTCAGCAGTGGAACTGCTTTGACTACCTCTAAAGAAGTTGTAATATTATACCCAGCACAACATTTCCCTTCATCTGAAACAGGAACCAACAGTGAACCATGGGAGTTCAGTATTCATAATAGGAGTTTCCTGCAAGTCACCTCTAGGTGTCAAAGTGAGTCATGAGGTGTCTTCTTGGAAGGCTGAGGAAGGAGAGTTGCATGGTTAAGATTGTTACAGTGAGAAAGTATAATGTGGGGAGTAGTAACAGGATTTCGTAAGAAGGAAGTTGGCCTGCAAAAGATGTTGAGTTTGATGAGAATTTAATAAAGCTTTTATTGCCTGAGGGACATAAATGATGAGGGGGAGAGCCCAAGACTGCCTCTTCTGTTGACTTGGCAAGAGCTACTGTGGCTGAAATGGCTCTCAAGCAAGAAGGAAGTCCTTTGGCTACTGAGTCTAACTGCGGGTGGTAATAGCCAAGGAGGAAAATACCCACTGGTCAGGAAAAGCAATATGCTTATTACAAATTCATGTCAGCTAATAAAGCAGGTCCCCCAAAGAACTCTATAGGGCTTCAGTTTGAAGTAAAGAATAGATTTTGTTAGTCCAGTAAAACAGTTTTATTAATTATATACATAATACATTCAAAATTACTTTGCCCTCATTAAAAAAAATACAGACAAAGAAAAGGTCACATTCACTCTTGACTCCCTCCCCACTCTTATCAATTTGGTATTTATCTTTCTAGACCTTTTTCTACATATTCGTGTACACAGACATAGCTGTAGGACACATAGTTCTTCCGTTTTACGTTGTTGTCCTGTTTTACATAAAGGCTACGTGGAATGGATCGCTCGACTACGTGCGTTTCCATTTGAGCACATGTCTAGGGCAGCTATTCATGTGAGTTTATGTAGACCTACCTCATTCCCACTCCACCTCTTCCTTTTGAACTGTTGCAGAGTATTTAATAAATGGCCATTTCATAATTGAGGAAGCTATTTTCTTATTGATGGATGTTTACATTGTTTGCAATTTTTTGCTTTTACACACCATTATGCCTCAAACACCTTTGGACACACCTCCTAGTACATGTGTACAGGACTTGTTTGAGGGTAAATAACGAGATGCGGTATTTCTGGGTCATCATACTTTTAGGACATTACCAGAGACTGCCCAAATTGCCCTCCAAAGTGGCCAGACTAGGTTACCTTCCAACAGCAGCGTGTGAAAGTTCACATTTCCCTACATCCTTGCTGGTACGTTCTTGCAAGTCCTGAAGCTGCCTTTCTTTACTAAAATCTAGTCACAATTTTTTTTTTGTTATTTATCTGTACTAAATGTCACCCAATAAATTTTGATGGCTCTTTTAACTCTGGTGAAGTTGGTAGAACATCCTTTTAATTCACAAGTATTCCTTCTCTTCGGCCTTTAGATATGATTTATAAGCAGTATTGATTTGCACTCAGGGGAAGACATTGTCTAACACATGCTTCTGATGAGAGAAGAGAAAATAGCTCATTCAAAATTCTAGGCATGGGCTGACAGGCCACGGACATATGCAAGAAAAGAAGTTTCAAAGAAGGGCACGTGTTTGCCTTTCTGTCAATATTTTCACACATCCTGCATTTCCACATTTTGTGGTGACAAACTCTTCTCCCCCAGTTTCTGAAGTTTGCAGTGTCAGGGTTTGCCCCTGAGCTCACGAACTTTCCACAAGTTGTTTGAATCAGAGGAATGATTCAAACAACTTCATTAAGCTGGATTTTTTACATTAAGCTGGAGGCCTCGGGCTTTGCATTTTTATTTAATCTTTACAACTCTCCCACCCAGTCTTACGTTATCAGAGTCATTTTATAGAACAGAAAACTGAGGTTTAGAAGTTAAATACCTCACCTAAGGTGAAACCAAGATGGAAACCCACGGCTATCAGGCTCTAAATCTGTGTGATCTGCTTTAATGCAGAGAAAGTTAAATAGAAAATCAGACAGTAGTGATATAGGACAACAGAGATGGTAGAAAGACTGTTTCAGCAACAAATATGGGAAGCACATAAGCGTTAATAGTGAACAAATTCATGTATTAGGTAGAGTTCTTTGTACTTTATAAAAAGTTATATGTGTAGTATAATATATAGTTAGTGGTCAATACTCTGGAGTCAGATGGCCTGGCTTCAAATCCTGGCTGTGCCCCTTACTAGCTATGTGACTTTGTGAAAGTTACTTAACCTCTCTGTGCCTCAGTTTTCTCATCTATAAAGAAGGGATTAAAAATAGTACACATTTCATTGCGTTGTTGTAATGATTAAATAAGATAGTGTTTGTAAGGCAATTAGAATAGTGCCTGGCACACAGTAAATACCATAAAAGTTTGTCATTATTATCTTAACTATTATATTTGGTCTTCACTATTGTTATTCCCAATTAACAGTTGAGGAAGAGGAAACTAGGGAGATTGAGCAACTAACCCAAGATCATGGAGTCAGTCAGTGGTAGACCTGGATCAGATCCTGGGTCTCTGCCATCCTGTCCAGTGGTTTCCACTCCTAGCACTGCTTCCCAACTTTACTAAATACAAGCAGAGGCTCATTGCAGGCCTTGGAATGTCTGTGCATCCAATTCACTTCCATGAACTTTTACTAGCATGTGAATCTATCTTTCTTCCAATCTACTTCTCTACCCCTCCATCCCAGCCCCAGCCATCACCGTGATCACCATCACCTGTCTTTGGACATCTACAGGCGCCTCCTACCTGGCATTCTCTCCACTATAGACAAAGACATATTTCTAAGCATAAACCTGATCATGTCAGTTCCCTAATTAAAACCCTTCAATGGCTCCCCATGGCTCTAAGAACTTGGACTACACTCTTTCTTTGCCCTATAAGACTGGGCAAGCTGAGCCTTCCCTCTATTTCCTGTCTCATGGACCAAACCCTGTGGTCCTGTCAGATCGCATTTCCTTCAGTACCTCAAAACGGAGCTCTGGTGTTGGATACACAATCCCCTTTGCTCGGAACTTTCTTAGTCTGGCCAAGTCCTACTCATCCTTTAAGCTTCAGCTTACAACTCAGCTCTTCTGGGAATCCTTTTTGCATTTTTTGCTCTTTTCCTTACAGCATCCTGTATACCTCCTCCTTGAAAGCATTTGTCATGCAGTATTATTGGAATCGCTGTGTCCCTGCCTATATGTCGCACTGGAATCTGGGCTTCCTGAGGGCGATCACCATGTCTCTTTAGTTTAGTGTTACACCTGGCACCTGTCACAGGATCTGAAATGAGTTATTTACACATCAAAGATAAATAAGATGCTAACTGAAACTGAGGAAGTGAAGGCTATTACCAAAGAAGAACTTGTAAGTGGAATGAGAAAATAAGATTATTAAGGAAAGAGACTCAGGTACATTCCCAGGGATCGTGACAGACTGTTTAGATGGCCAAGAAGAGGTGACAGTGGCATCACTATGGGAAGAGAGTTAAGAAAGAGGAGCAGGGATGAGGGAGAAGAGGGGCTTAGTTAGCTTTCAGAGTAGGCGGGTATGGAGTAGGGTGACCAACTATCGTGATTTGCCTGGGACTGTCCCAGTTTTAGCACTGAAACTCCTGTGTCCCAGGAAGACCCTTAGTCCAAGCAAACTTAGGTTGGTCACCCTGGGAGGCTGGAATCAAGATTACCAGAGGAGCCACCAGTTTTGGATACGGGCTACGTCTCCCTTGAATTATGAGGGAAGGTAGAAAGGCAGAGAAGGGCAAGAGTAAATACACAAGGTGTATGGGCTTTGGAACCAGGGCAAAGCTCTGCTTCTGAGCTGTGTGATCTTCTTGAAATGACTTACCCTCTCAAATTCAGTTTCCTGTAATTTGGGATAATTAAACAAGAATGAGTCACATGAAAGCCCCTTGCGCAACTGTAGGCACACAACTAGATTTAAATTTTTCAGTTTCTCTTCTTTCCTCACTTTTGCCGCTGCTCTCACGTTCCACTCTTCTGTCACCCTCCGTTTGTCTTCTTGACCTTTTTCTGCTTTGCTCTGATCCCACCGGCTCCTCGCTTAGAGTACCACCCACCGCTAGGGGGAAGCACGGAACAAACAATGACGTGTGCCCTTCTAGCCTTCCCAGGTGAGCTCTCTATGGCTCCTGACCATCAAGCCAAGCGGAGGGGGCGGGGTTCCAACACGTGACCGGGGTGCCCGGCGTCGGCGCAGGCGCGGTGTGCGCGTCGCCGTCGCTGAGCTTCGCTATCGGCTCAGCTTCGCCTTCTCTGCACTTGAGGCGGCCGCCCCGCGGTCCTGCGGCTTTTCCTCCTGCCGCTGCGGGCCGCGGGGCCAAGGCCATGTCCCGAAAGCAGGCGGCGAAGAGCAGGCCTGGCAGCGGCAGCCGGAAAGCCGAGGCCGAGCGCAAGCGGGACGAGCGGGCGGCGCGCCGGGCCCTGGCCAAGGAGCGGAGGAACCGGCCGGAGTCCGGTGGCGGCGGCGGCTGCGAGGAGGAGTTCGTGAGCTTCGCTAACCAGCTGCAGGCCCTGGGGCTGAAGCTGCGGGAGGTGCCGGGGGACGGGTGAGGCGGGCCGGGGAGCGCGGGAGGCGGCGCCGGGCGACGCGCCGGGCTTGGCGACCGTCGCCCGCTCTCGTCCACTCATTCATTGAGCGTCAGGCGCTCCCCACTGCAGGGGTCCCCTCGAGACGCTCGAGTAATCTCAGAGGCCCTAATCGTGGCAGAGGCCGCGAGGAAACTGTAAAGTGGTGCTGAGGGAGGATACTGGAGCAGGTCTCCTTTAGTTCGGTGGCCCGGAAGGCCTCTCTGAAAGGTGACATTTAAGCTGAGACCTGCAGGGACGAGATGGAGCCAGTCACTTGAAGAGCAGGACAGCGCATAGAGCTCACAATGACGACCAGACAGATGGAGGCGTAGGCCTCGTTGCTGTAACACTTTGCCTCCTTTGAGCCCTTTCTGTTGGGTGTTGCCCCCCACCCCGCTCCTGCCTTGTGAAGTTAGGTCTGTGAGGGCCTGTTGGTGGCCGAAGGCAACGTCTCTAATTCTTATTTCCATGGACCTCAGTTTCTTCTCTGTAAGCAAAGGTGCTTACCTAAGCTTTCTTAGGGTTTGGACTGGAATCTTGGTCCAGCCTTTTTTTTTTTTTTTTTTTTTTTTAGGGAAAACGGGATAAATAAATGGGTAGGAGGGAGAGAATGGGAGAAAGGAAGGAAAAATGGTTTCAGGAAAGGGGATGTGGAAGCAGAAGCATGGAGGGAAGAGGAGAACAGTTATTTATCAAGACTGTTTATGAACTGACTCCAGTTAACCTTTCCCGTCTCTCCTACATATGCTCAGTGCTTTAGGCAAATTGGATTTAGAGTTTGTTATATTTTATTCACCACCACATAGCATAGTGCCTAGTACATAGAGGCATTCAGTGCATTGTTGTTGAATGAATGAATGATAGAAATATCATAGAGGAAGACCAGCTAGACCCTCAGCAGGGCATCTCAAAGGGGCATTTCCTTAGTGGCGTCTCTGCAGTTAAAGACTTGGGCTTTGCTGGGTCTTGCTTTTCACCTAGTAACTCGATTTTGTCAAATATAAAGTTTGTTAACTATTCAGGACCTTATTATCCTAACCAAGTTCATAAGCACAAGACACTTCTCCGTCAATCAAAGTACTAACTAGTCGACTACAGTGGGATTGGGGTGGGGCTCTTCCTTGCAGATGATTGGATTGCTTTTGTCTGCTATACTGGGTGTGGTATTTTCGATGTTAGGATGCCCAGGAAACTGAAATACTCAACAGAAGGTTGCTTATGAGCAGGAATCACGCCACAAAGAGTTGTGAAATCTTGAGGGGGCTTTCCTAATCTATGGGAACTTTGGGGGTGCTACCTCTCTCCCACCCCCCAAGGAAAGCGTACTTCTTTACTTAATTCAGCAACCTTTGGTTAAGCAAGGAGCTGGCTTACATTGATGACTAAGATACCTGAGTTCATAGTCTAGTAAGAGAAACATATAACAGAAAGTCTCGAATATTTTGGTCTTAGGACCCCTCCACACTTAAAAATTACTGAGGATTCCAAAGAGCTTTTGTTTATATGGGTTATAGCAGCAATAGTTACTATGTTAGAAAGTAAAAGAAAATTTACGTATTCCATTAGCTGTCAGAGGGATAACCTCATATATTAGGTAGCCTCTGGAAAATTCCACTGTATGCTTGTGAGAAAACGAGAGTGAAAAAGGTCAGTAACATCTTAGTTTTGAGCTCATGGATACCTTAAAGGGTCTCAGAGACACTCCTCCCCCCCCAAGCTGGGTCACACTTGGAGAATGGATTATATAAACAAAACAGTTGAATCTCTTCTTAACAGTGACTGATTATAGTGGTGCTGTCGAGAAGGAAGTGGGTAACACTCCTGTAAGGGTCAGGAGGGCTTCTCATTCATTCAGCAAATTCTCATGGAAACTGACCCTGTGCTAGATGCTTCTCAGAAGAGGTCATACTCAGACTGGGTTATGAAGGGCCGATAGGAATGTGCCAAGAGAACATTCCAGGCTGAGGAGTAATCGGTTAAAGGCACCGGAGCACGTTTTTTTGAAGAGATCTATAGTTGGTGTAGGATGACAGGAGTGTAGGGTACAGGGGTAGAAGTCAGGGGCACTGAGGCTGCCGAGGCCAGAGGCCAGCTGGCCTGGAATGCTCCTGTCTCTCACTTCCAAGCTCTTTATTCTTTGGCCAATGTTAGATAGAATGATAATGATAATTCCTCTCGTGTGGGCTCCGTGAAGCTAACAAATTCTTCACGTGGGAGCCGTGAGATGGGCTGCGGTTCAGCCCTCAGTGTTGTGCTTTCGGATATGGTGACATGGCTTTATCAATGGACAATGGATAGTGTTTCTTGTATATGTGATGGTTGGCAGGTATCAACATTCTTTTATTTATTAATATTTATTGAGTACTTTTGAGGAAATATAATAAAGATGTGGTAATGTTAAAAAAAGAGTTGACAGTCTTTACTCTTCCGTCTTCCCATTCTGGTCTGATTATAATATTGCATATCCTGAGAGCATCTTGCTGTATTGGCAGATTCATTGTTGGTGGTATGGTAGTTATAGCACTCCGGAACCTCCGAGGGCTTGCGGATAAATTAGCTGGTATCCGCTAACGTAGCCTTTCCCGAGAGTTGAGTTAGATTAGCATAGATTAATCAGGGAGCTATTGATGGCGTTTTGTGATGCATCCTTGGCCACTTGCAGTTTTTTGTGTTGCCTGGAAGGTGGACCCACATAGATTGGATTCAGTTTCAAAACAAGAGAGAAATATTTTAACCATGCTGATGTCCTTAAAAACATCATTGGCTATAGCATGAAAAGAATCTAATTGGATTAGGCAATATACTATTAGCATCTTTCTGAACTATATCCAGTTGTATCTTACTAAATGTAGCCCTAAATTACATTACTAATTAGTAGTGTTCTAAAATTAAAACATTAAAAGAATCACTAATTTTAGACATTTATTTCTGTCTCAAACAAGTTTTTTTTTTTTTATAATTGTAGGGTCTTAGGGATGGAAGCGCTTTCCCACGTCATCTCGCCTGTCTATTACCTGCATGCCTGTACAGCAGCCCTGTCCTTTGTTTCCAGCACAGTGGTTTTCAACCCTGTGGCACAATAGATTCACCTGGGGAACCTTGGAAAAAATGCAGTGCCTGGGCTCTCTAGATCAGCTCCACCAGCATCTCAGGCAGTGGGGCCTGGTTACTGATAATTTTTAAAAGGTCCATAGGTGATTCTTTGGCGCAGCCATAATTGTGAACCTCTGATTTAGTGTCTAGATTCTAGGCTAGCGTTTCTCAAACTCGAGCATGTAGCAGATCACCTGGAGGGCTAGTTAAAACACTTTGGAATGGCTAGATTTTTGGGCGTCAGCCCCGGAGTGTCTGATTTAGTAGGCCGGGGTGGCTCCAGAATTTTCATTTTGTACAAATTCTCAGGCGATGCTGACGTTGCTAGTCAGGGGCCACACTTAGAGAGTCAGTGACCTCTACAGCGTTGTGCAGGAGAAATGAAACGAGAGCCATGTGTGGAATTTAAATGTTTTCCAGTAGCCCCATTAAAAAGCAAAAGAAACAGGTGAGACTAATTTTGATACATATTTTAAGCCACTATATCTAAAATATTTCAACATATAATCAATATAGTAATTTTTAATGAGAAATTTTACATTTCGAAAATACTATTCAAAATCTGGTAGTTTACACTCATAGCACACGTCAGTTTGGGTTAAGCACATTTCAAGTGCTCGGTAGTCGCATGTGCTGAGGTGCAGCACAGACGGAGACAATTCCTAAGGGTTGCCAATAGATAGAAATTTACAAAATCCTGATTCCATACAATCTATGTCCATGGAGCTAAAATAAAATTTCCTTTTATTGTCAAAAATCTATGTCTCGGTAGCTCCCGTATTTTGTATTATTGTGCAAGTATAACATGCCTTTCATCATGACAAATAGCTGGAGGCAGCTGTCACGTCCCCCTGAGCCTTCTTTAGGCTAAATGTCACTAGTTGCTCATCTTCTTTCCATTATGCATTTTAAAACCACATCATCTCATCTGAACATGTCTCTCTTAAAATGCATGAACCAGAATGGTACCCAGTACTCTAGTTGCCGTCTGACCACAAGGAATAGAACAAAGCCCGTCGCCCCTCCTTTTCCTGCCCATTGACGACCATTACTGCAGCCTAGGAGCCCATCCGTTTTTTTTTTTTTTATGTCTGTATACAATATTGGCTCACACTAAATTATTGAGCCCCCCCCCCCAAACCATTATATGCTACTTGTGTAATTGGTGGTTTTTGTGAACTCAAATGCAAGACCTTTCCATCTATCCCTATGCGCAGTGGTTCTCAAGTGAGGATTTTGTCCCTTGGGGACATTTGGCAATGTCTGGGGTCATTTTTGATCGTCATCACTGGCAGTGAAGGAGGTGGTGGTTTTGCTACTGGCATCTGGTGGAAAGAGGCCCAGGTTGCTCCTAAACATCTTCCCGTGCGCAGGACAGCCTGCACGACCAAGACTCCTCCCAAACGTCGCTGGTGTGGGATTTGAGAAGCCCTGTGGTGTAACGGGGGCGCGTGTGCGCTCAGGAAGCAGCAGCAGCTCCTAGAGGTCCTTTGGGCCCTGGTGGCTTTGTTCTCCTGTGTCATGAGTGCTCTTGCTGGACTCCCTGAGGCACTCAGGTTGGCTGTAGTGTTCGTTTCCATTTCCCATTTCCTTAACTTGCAACTCTTTCAGAAAAGGAAGTGATTTGTCTGTCTTGGTTTTTCATGTTGACTCTTTAGTGAGCTCAGGAAAGTTTGGTAAATATAGGAAAGTATATTAAAATAATATATAATTTAACATTTACTCCCAATTTCACTACCTAGGAATAACTACGGCTAACATTTTGGTGCCCGGGTTTAAATCCTGGGTCCACCACGCACTAGTTTTGTGACCTTCGGCGAGTTACCCCAGGGGGATAGTAACAGAACCTGTCTCAGGGGAGTGAGGACTAAGCACGCTGAGTACAGGTGAAGTGGTAGGACAGTTCCTGGCATATCGTCAGACGAGTGGATGTTTGAGTGGTACATTCAGTGTTTTGTTTTTTGTTTCTGCATACATTTGTGTGTGTTTCTGTGTGTATATCGTGTGCGATGGACATGATTGCACTCATGCAGTGGACACAGTTTTATACCTACTTTTTTGGCTTACAAAGAGAACGTGTGCCCATGTTACTAAAAGTTCTTAGAATGCATGTTACTTTCTGTAGAGCACCATGAATTTCTATATATTAAATGTGAAATAATTAAATACAGAATTTTGGGCTAAATCACACCTCTTAAGAGAGATTAAAGAATAGACAAGTGGTGGCAGTGCTAAACTTTGAAGAAAATTTGAGAGAAAAGCTTAAAATTGAGCACGCTTTGTTCATTGGCTTGCTTTTCCCCCCTACAGTTGAAAAAAGACTGCCATTGTTTAATTTTTAGCAAAAGATACTTCAGTCTAGTTATAGAACTGCTATATTCCAATTCTGTCTAGAATCTTGTCCCAGATTGATGCAAAACTTCTTGGTTTCTAGTTTCTAGAATCTGTTGTCTTTAAATTCTCCCTTCCTCTCTGCAAAACTACAGTATAAATCCTTATACGTTTGAAGAGATTCCTGCCTCTCTCTAACTTTCTGTAGAAAATTCATTTTTCTGAGTGGAAAAACAAAAACATAAAAACCCTCTTTCTCCTATGCATTTAAATCTGAAGTCTCTGGAAGTGATGAGTTTATATTTTGGAATTAGAGTATCGTAGGTTTTCATTTGGAAGAGTAAACAATTTGGTGTGGAACCGGGCAACTGTTTGACTTCAGAATGGCTTATTTTTAGTTTTGAGGAGACCAGATTGTGTGTTTTGTTTCAGGCTCTGTGTATCTGGGCTGTTTGTGATATAGTTTGGAATTTTAGAAGTCTTGAAGGGTTTGAAAGTAAAAATACCTCACAAGCTTTACTACCAGCATTTGAATTTTAGAAACAAAACAAAATAAAAATAGTGTTTAAAGTTTTTCGTTTGGCAGGAGTAACAGCAGCACTGCAGCTCCCTGGGTGAGCAGTGAGGAGCCAAGGAGGGGACAGTGTCTCTGCAGGGTACAGCTACACGTTGGCCTTCTCGTGGCTGTCTCCACTCTGTTCTCAGGGCTTAAACTGAGTTCAGTTGTTTGTATTGGGAGCTTGACAAATTATTATCTTCTGGGTACTCTGTTAGGTGAGTGATTGGTTAGCTGGGCAGCTATGTATAGTGAAACTTACTTTGGAAAAAAGGGAGTAGTTACAATTGCTCATTTTGGAAGAGGATCTGGGAATCAGAGCCCTTAGGCGAGGCAGGGGCTACAATGAAGACCCTGTCTTCAGGCGGTTAGTGAGTGTATCACCAGCCTCACTTGGGGAAGCAGCTGAGGCCCCTGGAAGTTGAATGACTTTCCCGGTCCGTGGGGAGTAGAATCCGTGTTCGTTGCCTCTTACGAAGGTAGTGTGGTTGGACGTGTGCCCGAGTACTCTCCCCTCAGTGTCTGGGAAGAAGCGCACTGGCGCAGTTGAGGCTTTCTCTCTTCTCTGAGTGAAAGATTTCCACGGGCCGCCTAGCGTGAAGCATCATCGTTTTAGATGAATTAAGTTCACTTTTACAAGGTTTTGACCAACATTTTCGGTTTGCTAGCAATTGCCTGTTCAGAGCTCTTGGCGATCAGTTGGAGGGACACTCCCGGAATCATCTCAAGCACCGACAGGAGACAGTGGACTACATGATACAGCAGCGGGAAGATTTTGAACCCTTTGTAGAAGATGACATTCCCTTTGAGAAACATGGTAGGTTCACTGCGGGATACTGGATCTCCCAGGTAATTACATCCATCACTTCCCCAGCCTCCCAGCCAGGGCTTTGGTTCCATAAATTATGTCATTTCTTCAACAAATATTTACTTGACTGCTCTGCAGTAGGCGGCATGCTAGGCGCTGGGATGCACTAGGTTTAGACGTGCATGCTTTTAATAAAAATGATGATGTTAATTGACTTGAAAAGCTGTTCATGATTTTGTGTTCAGTGCGGGGGCGGGCAGCAGGCTAGAAAATAGTGTGTGTAGAGTGAGCCTATCTTTACACAGTAAACACACACAGAACACAATGGCGAATTACGGAAGGATTGCTCCACTTATTTTTCAGAAACGATTTACTCTCTTTAAACTTCTATAAGGGGGAGATAATAATAGCCTCTATTTTATAGGGTTTTTTTGGTGAAGATTAAATCAAATAATACAATTAAAATAAGTTCTTAAGTGTTAGCCACCTGGGGATGGTGGGTCTGTGAGTACTTTAAATTACCTTCTGTAGATTTTTCTGATTTTTAAGTGATCATGTATTTTATAATAAAAAAAAAATCAGTAAAATCATTTTAATTTCTCACCAAAACCCGAACACAACCAGTTTTCTTTGAGACGAATCATTTAGTGATTTTAATTAGTTCTTTAATAGGCACAAATCTAGTAAGAAAATACATATGAGCTTTTAAACTGGAATCTGACAATTGTTTACTGAGGATGTGCTACGCTAGTTGCTGGTATATTTATGTTTTACGTTAACGTTTTCCTCACAGGGCTCACGGTCTTACCTGGCTCTCTATCAGGAAAGACAGAATAGTTCCTGTGTTTTAGAGTCTAACTCAGGAAACCGTGTCAAAAAAGAAAGGGAAAGACACTGAGAAGGGAGATGAGTTAAAGGGGTCTCCACATTGGCCAGATAAAAGAGTAAGAGGGTCTCCCCCAAGGCAGCTACGAGGGGTAATGAGTGGGGTCCAGCCCAGCACACAGCTGGTGGTGTAATGGGGGAGGAGAGAGGGCGGAGGAAGTGCTGTTGCAGGATAGAGGGCAGCAGGAGGGAGACAGGGGCAGGGAAACTGGCAGTGATCCCAAAGGCCTTCTCATGCCTCACCCGGAAAGAACTCAGTCACGAGGCACCGCAGCACAACTCCCAGTGCGGAGCTGAGACGGGTCGCTGAGTTCTGAGGGTCTCTCCCTGCATCACATTTTGTCCAGCGGGTAAGACAAAGTTACCAGCTGGTCAGCAGTGCACAAATTAAATGAGGGTACGTGGGGCAAGGTGTGGAGTTTAGCTCTATGGACTCAATTGGTCATTGATCCAATTATCATTTTGAATGGAGTTCTTAGTTTGTTACTTGACATTGTGCTTTGAATATCTTTAGTGGTGAAGGTCATTGGGTAGATTTGGGGGTGTGACAGGACAAGGAACTTGTCTCCAGTGTGATAGTCACATTAGACGTACAATGGGGAAGTGTTTTCCTGAAGTGAACTATGAATGCCTGCTCCTTGGTACTACATAGAGAATTTTGAGCTTCAAAGAAGTGAGTCGGCCCTGACTGCCAGAGCAGAAATGAAACCTAGAAGCCTGCACATTCGATTTGTGTGTCAGTTGAAGACTAGACTTTTTACATTATCACTCGTATGATCTGTCTGCTGCTGTTTTACACTGAGATTCTTGAGGGCAGGGCCTGTGTCTGTTCCTCAACATGGCAACGCGTGGCACATGGTCGGCATTCATAAGGCATTTGTTGAGTGAATAAATGATCGGCTCACTTAACTCTTCAGGACTGGTTACCCTGGCACCTGGCTATATTTTTTAGGATTATTTCTTTCCTTTAGACTCTGGCTTCAGAGAATCGGCAGCACCTTTTCTCCATCTGTACAAATATCCAGATCAGAAACCTGAATGTTCTTAATGTCTCCTCTCCCTCCCTCCTCCTACTCAGTCATTCATTAAGTCATGTCACATTCACCTCAGTGTTTTTTCTCTTGTAAAATCAGGCCTCTGTGGCCATTTGCGTAGATTTTTTTCAATACTCTTTGGACTGGTCTCATTGCCTCTTGGTCCATTCAGTTTGTTTTTCACATTGCAGCCAGACTAGTGATCTAAATGTTCATCTAATGCATCTTTTCCCTGTCTGCAACCCCTTGGCAGTTCCCCACTGACCTCAGGATAAAGTCTAGACTCTTTAGTCCTCCATGACCTGTGATTTTCTTTTCTCTGCCTCAACTCCCACCCTGCTGTCTCAGCGTTGTAAGTTCCTGCCATACTGTGTAGTGTGCAGACTCATCTACCTACTTCTCTCTGTCTCTCTTTCCCTCTCCCCCTCCCCCCTCTGCTTTGAACCTCATTCCTCTTCTGTCTCTCTCCCTTTCCCTCTCTCTTCCTCACTCTCTCCCCTCTGCTCAGAACATTCCTCTTCTGTCTCCTTCTTGTCGTTTGGGAATCAGCTTTAGTTGTCGTATCTGATACACCTTATCTCCCCCGCCCCCCACTATCAAACTGGCTTATGTTTCCAGCCTGCACTTAGCCAAACTGCAAGGTTTTAGGGCACAGTCTTCCATAAGACTTCCCTCACTTCTGACACCAACTGCAAGTTTGGGGGTTCCCAAACCCACTCTCAGGTTGGAGCATTTGCTGCAAGGACTCAGAACTCACAGAAGGCTGTTAACTCAGGTATAGTTGATTACACAGCGAGCATACAGATCAAAATTAGCCAAAGGGCAGCATCTGGGGAGGTTCCAAACATGGAGCTTCTGTTGTCCTCAGGATGCGGCATCTTCTTGGCATCACGTGTGGCGTAGTATGGTCAGTGTTGAGGCTTACCTGCGCTTTGGTGTCCAGAGTTTCTGTTGGGGTTTCATTACGTAGGCATTAGTGATCGATTGCCTGAGTGGTTGAACTCAGTGTCCAGCTCTGCAGTTCTCAGGTCTGGCTGACGTCACGTGGCAGAAAGGTCCACCATGAGCACGTCATTAGCATAAAGTATCAGGTGTGGCTGAGACGTCCACTGTGAATACAGGCGTTTCTATCACTTGGGAAATTTGAAGGGTTTAGAGGTTAGCTCCCAGTAGCCGTGGACAAAGGCGAGACCTTTCTTAGGGCAAGGCCAAGTTCTTTACCATACATCCTTTTCCTGCATGCATCCGTAGCGCCTATTTCTTGGTTACCACTGTGACAGGCTGTATAATGGAGTGGCTGTCATGGAGTCAGGCTGCCTGGGTTGTAAGCTCAGCTCTGCTGTGTGCTGGCTCTGTGACCTTGGGCACAGTTATAACTGAGAAAGATGAACTGGAACTTGAGGCGAACATTGTCGGAGGGTCTGTGGGAGGCGCTAGGGCTAATGGAAGTTCTCGCGCTCTACGCAGTAGTGCCGACACGTGAGAGCCCTGCAGGAAGCACTCAGGTTTGTAATAAAGTTCTGGGCCTCTACCTTCCCCTCCATGAACTTCCTTTCTATAAACACGCGTCCATCGTGGCAGCAGGCCAGAGTGTGCACGCGGCTTGCCATGTCTGCGTGCACTGGGTTGCAACCCTTTCTTTTTCCTGAAGAAATCCTTTTGTTGATGACGAAATGCCTAGTTGATGCTATTTTTGAGTCGACACTACTCTGCTTCAGTCTCCTCATCTAGACGATGGTGTGGGCATGATAAGGCCTTTCAGAAGGTTGGTTTGAGGATGGAAAGTGACCCTCTGTGAGGAGTGAGTGTAGCAGTGCTTGGTGTGTACTAAGCATTCATTAATGTAGGCTGGTGTCATCTCTGCCTTGATTGTCACGTTTCCAGTGTCTTTTGTAGAGTTAGGCTTACAGGCAGCATTCTGTAAATATTTATTGAAGGAATAAGTAAATGAATCCTTTATGAATGATTGCAATTGATATACTGTTCCAGCAGCTAAATGCGTAGACCAACAAAGCTAATGGGCTTTTTAGAGGTACACCCTTGTTTCGCATTACTTGGAACTAAATAAATACCAAAGCATGTTTGCATTTGGGTTTTTCCATTATAAAGACTTCATTTTTCTCTCCTATTTCCATAGTGGCCAATTTGGCAAAGCCTGGTACATTTGCTGGCAATGATGCAATTGTAGCCTTTGCAAGAAATCATCAATTGAATGTGGTGATTCATCAACTTAATGCCCCTTTGTGGCAGGTAGGTCATCTATTCAAGAGTTTGTCTTAAGCTCTTCTTTATAAATTAGCTTTGGGGATGTCCTAAGATGATGGGCCATGACGTCATCTGTGCTATGGAACTCTACAGGGTCACTTGTGCTGCAAGCCTAACCGGAGACCAGAAGAAGCATGTGGTGGCTTGGGCTTAAACCCTGTGCCATGTTCACGTGGAGTCTGGAGTGTAATTCAGAGAGCGTTACAATGCCGGAAATACTATTCAGCAGGCAGTTCATTGAGTAATTTGGGGGCAGAGAGCCTCATGTGGAAATACTGTACATTATTCTGTAAAATACTTATGTAAAGGATTAGTGCATACAAATTCTGGTATTGAAGTATGTCTTGTCCCACATGTATGTTTATGATTTTTAGGTGGAAGGAAACAAAGACCAAATTCACTGTCATAATCATTGCTAAAAAGGATGTTCTGAACAACAAAATTTTTTTCATGGCCTAGGATGTCAACGTTCATTTCTCTGCTTTGCTTAGCTGTACATACGGTACTAGTGGTTTTTCTACAGCAAATAAGATTTTACAACAAATGTTAAGTGTGTGCTGTAGGCTGGCAGAGCACGTTGTTGAGCCATTTTGTTTTTCTTTTATCTACCCGCCCCCCCCCCCCCCCAATTGTGAAGTAACGGTCCATTCAAACTTCTTACCTTTGGTATCCTAAGTTAACCGGATCTCCCAATCCACCAGATGAGACATTCTGCACATGGAAGGTCAGAGGTCAGGTGGAGGTTATTAAGGCTCCCACTCCCGCTCTTCCTCCGTGCGGTCAGAGGGCTTCCTGTACCTTGTGGCTCCCCTCCTGAGGACGGGGCCTGCGGTTGCCACCAAACCTCCCCCACCCCCTCCACTATTCCATTTCTAACTTTTCTTTTTAATTAGAAAGATAAAACATTAATGGTAGAAAATTTTGAAAATTCAAAAAAGCTCATAAAGGCAAATAAAAATCACTCAGAGTCACACTCCCCAGAGATTATTCCTGTGAACATTTTAGTGTGTGTCCCTGTCATTTACACATACTCTTAGGTAGTAGGTTGGGGGAGAGGGGCTATCACTTTGGGAGGGCTGTAAATATCTGACTATTACATTGTTTTGTACACCTGAAACTGATTAAATAAACAAACAGTCATACGTAACTGTAACGACATGTATCCTCGTGTTGTCATACACATTTTAAACACATCTGCACACATATAGACACATCCAGGCGTATGGATACACAAGCATCTATGTATCCCTATGTATTTTTACTATAAAGGCAACTGGTGTGTTTTTCTTATATACCACCAGCATATAACTTTGCAAATTATTCTTAATGCGCCTTTGTTCATTAAAAATAAAGTCAAGTTTGTAGAGCTATAATTTGCATATAGCAAAAATTAACCCCTCTCAGGTGTACATTTCTGTGTTGTGACAAATATCATGTAACCACCACTGCTATCAGCACACAGAATATTCCCATTACCCCCAAAAGTTTCCTCATGCCCCTTTGCAAGTCACTCGTCCCCTCCCCACATCCCCAGCTCCTTGTAACCACTAATCTGATTTGTCTCTTACAGTTTTGCCTTTCCAGAATGTCCTCCAAGTGGTGGTACCTACCCTTGAGTCTGGCGTAATGTCCTTTTAACACAATTACAGCAAAATAAATCAGATACACCCTGAGTTGGTGAGGATTTTGACCAGGGATGCAGTGAGCAGCAGAACAGCATCTGCGTGTGTTCTTTGGGCAGCGTTGTCCGATGGACTGACAGCAGGGAGAGCTGTCATACTTTTAGTGAGGCGCTGTCTTTCTAAGGATGGTCTTTGAGCCAAGAGTACTGGTGACCTTCTTCGTTGTCCAGCTTCTTGTCTGTAATTTTCACTGTTTAGCAGAAGTCATCAAAATCATTTGAATATACAGCATAATGACCCTATTCTTGCAGGAAACTACTCAGTGCCAACTTAGTAAACACAGCCTGCTTTTTCCTCCATCGATAACTTTATTCTAGTTTCTTAATTGTCTGAGTAGCTGTGGAAGATAATTCTGCATAGTTAGAATTTTCTTTCAAATACATTTCTGTAGTGTTCTCTTTCATGGATTGCTAAACATTGAAAGCATATGTTTTTAAGATAAATAAACTTGTTATACAATGGAACTGTCCATTGGATCTCCCCCACCCCAAGGAAGCATCTTCATGGAATTGAAGAATTGAAATTGCACTGGTTGGTCCTGTCCTGGGTAAGAGCTTGTATATTAATAATGAGGAGGCTCATACGACATGGAGATACTGAAACCTACGTTTCTTTTCCTGGTTGTAAATGGAATATATGCTTCTGTGAACAGTATAGACACGTGTAACATAGAAAGTGAAAATCCTCTGTATTCTCTCCATGAAAATCAGTTCACAATTTGATGACTATTTTTTTAGTTTTTTTTTTTCCAATTTATAATGTGTATATAGTATTAGGTATTATCTAAATATGCAAGTGCTTTAGGGATTATGTCATTCAGAGGCTCTAATAAGCTAGTTTCCCAGTCCTGTTCCTCGGAGATAAATGGTGCTGTCTCTATTTTGTGTGTGTCAAAACCAGACTCTCTGCACTTTGAGACCTAGATATTCTATCCGAAGAGAACTTGCACGGTTCTGACTTCTGGTCCCGTGTGGTTCCTATTTGTTCCATGGTTTTGGCTGTGATTTTAGACCGTAAGTATTGTTAAAATTAATAGTAGTATCTTACTACCTGTGACTTTCAGGAAAAACAGAAGTACTAATGTTTTCAAATTTTAACAAAGAGACGATTACTGGGCTTTCTAAGTGACAGATTCAGAATTACTTTAGAGTTTCTGTCGAGGCGGCGTTTTTTCACGGGGTGGACCTTAGGGCTTCTGGATTGCATGGCTGCCGGGAGCACCACTCTTGCTGGGGCGTCCTGCAGGGGTGCCCTTCACGGAGGTGCCCTGCCTTGTGAGTAGTGCCTCGGTCATGCAGTGCGTTAGTGCTGCTGGACTGCGAATAATTGTGTTTTGAAATTGATGTAAGTGGGAGATTGGAGTTTGTTCCTATTTCTCAGTATGTGGTTGATGGAAAATGCTATTTTTGTTGTAACGATGGTTGGATTTCCTGTGAAGCTAATGATGCATAAGTGGCCCCCTTTCAAAGTCCTAGGAAGGGGGTTCTAGCATTTTTACAATATTTGTAATCTTGTACTTTTTTTTCCTCAAAGAGGGCCCCTGAGTTGTTGGAGCTTCAATCCCAACAAATCTACATCTGTCGTTAGGCCTTCTGTCTAGTCGAGGTCTGTGTGTCTGAGGGGATGAGCCGTGCTGATGCCCTGAAACTTAAGCCTATTCAACTTCATTGTAAATCTGCCCCTGGTTTTTGAGCATGTGTTTTTATATGGATTTCTTTCCATATCGTTCCATACTAAGCACACTGAAGCATATGCACACGGACGGGAGAAAGATGAGTCAGAAGTGGCTCAGGACATATCTAGTCACATTCCATGCATTCCATATGGAGCCTGTTAACTGGGCTTCCTGGGCAGTCTGGGTGGCGTTTCTCTCCAGAAGGTGACACTGTCCAAATCCTCGCTGGCATCTCCCTTATTTTGCTTGCAGATTCATGGTACAGGGAAAAGCACTGGGCGGGAGTTACACATCGCATATCGGTACGGAGAGCACTATGACAGCGTTCGGAGGATCAATGATAACTCCGAAGCCCCCGCCCATCTCCAGACTGACGTGAGTGACACCCCTCTTTCCTTCTGTATTCCCACCTCTGAGGAACCTGGTCAAGAGCTGGGTGCCTGGCGCTGAAAACCAGCGATGATTGTATGGAACGTTGCTTTTAAGAATCTGTGGGCTTGATATTTCTTCATTTTTCAGCTCAGATGAGAGCAAAAGATTAAATTGCTTGTCATTCTTTTGCTTTCCCTAATAGCTGATAGTTTTGATGACATGAATATAATTTTATAAAAACTGTGGATTACTTTTATGTTTAATATGTTTAAAATCAGCCCGTGCTTTGTATCTAAGGTTCGGAAACTAGAAAAACTAAAGAAGAAAATGAAAAGTACACAAAATCAACTACATGGACACAATTTTGTTGTTGTTTTGGTATTTATATAGCTTTGTTTCCTGCTTTTAAAAAATTAACATTATGGCATAAGCCTTTTCTTGTGTTACACACTTCCTTCGTAATTTAAAAAACTAGTTTCTTGAGTAGGTCATACGTTTTTATCCATGAGTTAAAATTAAAAATATATAACAGGCTATATAGTGAAAATCACTCTCCCACACTTGTTCCCCTCCCTGGATACACCCTGTGTTATCAGTATATCATAAAATCTACAGATATTTTATCCAGAGGGTGCCAAAAAAAATTACATATTTTAAAAAAGGAAAAAACTGTATTAAAATTGTAATAATATATGCTGATAACAAAAGATGAATACAAGTCACGTTTGACTTCTGCGATTACGAGAGGTGATCAAAGTGGTTCCCATCAATGTAATTTTAATACCGTTTTCTCCTTTCTCAAAATGTGTATACATTTTTTTGGCACCCTCTGTATATCAAGCAAATATGCATGTATGTGCACGTATTCCACTTTTTAAGTAGCGGCATAGTATTCTGTTGTGTGGATGCATTGCGATGTGTTTGACCGCCCCCTTATTGATGGACTCTTAGGAGGCTTTCAAACTTCAGCTTTTACAAACTATGTACATCTTTTCACACATGTATGAGTGTATCTGTGGGATAAATTCCTAGAAGGTCCCTACTGCATCAAAGGACATGTGCGTTTATAATTTTCATAGGTGTTGCCAAATTGCTGTCTGTTGAGGTTTTACCAATTTTGACTCCCACTTGCAACGTGTGTCTCTTCTTGCACCTTTGCCAGCACAGCGAGTTACCAGTTTTAAATCTTTGTCAGCGTGCTAGGGAAAAAATTGTTTTCTTAACAGTTTAAATTTGTATTTCTCTTGTTAGTGAGCTTATGCATCTTTTCCTATGTTTAAGACTTACTTGTGTTCCTTTTTTTGTGAATTATGTTCATTTTCTCTGCCCATTTTTTTCCCATTAAGTTTTGTTAATGATTTTTAGGAGCTCCTTATATATTAGAGAAATTAGCTATATCTGTGTTATGAGGTGCAAATATTTTTTCAGTCATTTATCCTTTTATTCTTAGTCTTTGCTATGAAGAAATTTTCGATTTTTATGAGGTGAAACTTAACAAGTTTTCTTACGTGTCTTTTGGGTTTTGGGTCATAATTAGGAATGTCTTTCCCACTCTGAGGTTAACAAAGAATTCTCCCATAGTTTATTTTAGTACTTATGGTTTCATGTTTTTTAAATTAAATCTTATCTCTATTTGGAATTTATATTCATATAAAGGTGTGATGTATGGATCCAATTTTATATTTTTCCTTGTGGTTACCTTGTTGTACCCAAACCATTTATTTAGTATACATCTTTTCTTCACTAATTTAAATTGCCACTTTTTTCATATACTAAATTCCCATATGTACTTGGGTCTATTTCTAAACATTTAGATCTTTTCCACTGGTTTCTCTGCTCATGTATTAATGTACCCATTGTTTTAATTAGTAAGAGTGAATTTTAAAATCTGGTAGAATTTTTCATTCATCATTCCTTTTTTTTTTTTTTTTTTTTTGTAATTTCCTACATTCTTGCTTTGTTTTACATATGAATGTTAGAATAAATTTTCTTGTCTAGTTAAAAAGTCCTGTTCATATTTGTTTTATTGGGGTCTCAATAAATTCACAGATTAACTTAAGGAAAAATTGACATCTTTGTGATGTTGAATCTTCCTAGCCATGAACCTGATAAGTTGTATTATTTAATTGACTTCTTCGGTGATCTGTAGGAGCATCTTCTTCATACAGATTTTGCCCATTTTTTGCTGAGTTTATTCTTAGGTGTTCTGTGTTTTCTGTTCCTATTGTAAGGAAAGGATGTTTTTCCCCCTTAATGTTTCCTAGCAGATTATTGTTTGTATAGATGAGAGTTTTTAATGAAATGTTAATTATATACATACACAGCTATCCTACAGGAGTCTCTTTTTAATTGATGTAAAATGCACATAAAATGAACCAGTTAAAACTATATAAGCCAGTGGACCTCAGTACAGCCACTAAGCTGTGCCACCACTTCCTCATCCAGTTCTAAAACATTTACCCCAAAAGAAAACCTCGGGCCCGTTAAGCAGTCACTCCCCGTTTCCCTTCTCCCCCCAGCCACCACCAGTCTTCTTTCTGTCTCTATGGATTTACCTATTCTGGACATTTCATATAAATGAAATCACACAATATGTGGCCTTGTGTCTGGCTTTCACTTAGCATACTGTTTTCAAGGTTCATACATGTTGTCGCACATATCAGCACTAACTTTTTTTTTTTTTAAGGCTGAATAATATTTCAGTTGTATAGATATACCACATTTCATTTATCCATTTGTCTGTTGGTGGGCATTTGGGTGTCCACCTTTGGGCTATTGTGAATAGTGCTGCTGTGAATATTTGTGTTAAGATTTGAGTACCTGTATTCAATCTTCTAGGCTCCTATACCTAGGAGTGGAATTTCTGGGTCATATGGTGAGCCTACATTTAACTTTTTGAGGAACTGCCACACTGTTTGCCACAGTGACTACACCAATCCACGTTCCTACCAGCAATGTATTGAGGGTTTCACTTTCTCTACATCTCCACTACTATTATACTTGTTATTTTTCTTTCTTTCTTTTTTAAAATTATGGCCATCCTGCTAGTTGTGAAGTGGAATCTTTGGTTTTGACTTGCATTTTCCTAATGACTAATGATATTGAGCAACTTTTCATGTGCTTCTTGGCCTTTTGTATCTTTGGATAAATGTCTAGTCAATTCCTTTGTCCATGTTGTTTGTGCTTTCGTTGTTGGGTTGTGAGACTTCTTTATAAATTCCGGATATTAGATTCATATCAAATACATGATTTGCAAGAATTCTTTTTGTTTATAGGAGTTTGTCTTTGATTTTATTTTAGGAATAGAATTATCATCAGCCAATAGTGATGTGTTCTTCTTTTGAATTTGATAACTTATAACTTTCTTCTCTTCCTTTCTTTCTTTTTTTTTGGCTAATTGCTTTGACTTACCTCCAAAACATTGTTAAATGCTAATGGTAGTAGTACAACTCCGTGTTGTGTCCTACTTTAATGGAAATGAAGCACGTGCTGTGGATTTACCACGGTTGTTTAACCATCCCATACTATGAAACCTTCAGGTTGTTACCAGTTACTCACCACAGTTAGCAGCACTGTGTGAGCGCTTTTACATAAATCCTTTCTATACTTGACATTATTTCCTTTGGATCAATTTCAAACACTCTTGATACACATCGCCAAATGGTTAGGGTGTAATTTTATAGTGGGTTGCTTTTTTGTTAACACTAAGGAACGTACTGCACACTGCTGGATTCCACTTACATTTTTATATGCAAAAACTAGAAATGTTTTCCCCATCTCCCCGCATTAAGGGGAAGCAGAAGGAGAAGGTGATTAAGCAGCCATAGAGGGATGCTTTTAGCTTTTCTGATTTAGGCTTAGGTTGTAAAGGCCTCGTGGATACTAAGTGAACTGCTCTTTGTGGTTTTAGAATTTGGGTGGACGGGTTCCCTTGGGTGGTGGTATGCGGGTGAGGGTCAGGGCGTCCCGCTCACCTGTCTTCGTCCATTTGGGACCGGAACTTCACCCATCAGAGCCTGCTGACGACCAAATAGTGCCTGGGGAACTAGAGGAGTGTTGTACGGATGATTCTGCAAGACGAGTTATCCTGCCGTAAAGCTCGTCGGGTGCTAGTGTAGAGGATCTGGCCTGTTACTGAGCTCAGACCTCTGGACATCAGCGGAGGCAAATGTGTGCTGTCTGAGTCAGCTGTCATGGCCAAAATGTTGGTACTTAGAAACCGCAGCGGCTCTGATGCCATCAATGCTCACTGAACAGTCCGTCCCATATCTTGGGCCTTTCTTTTTAGTACTTTTTTTGTGACCTGGAATCTCCACATCCAGATGAAATGCAGCCTAGTCATTGCCCTTCTCTTAAGATTGTTTGTGGAATCTTTTCCCTGTATATTTGGATGTTTTTTGAGATTAGAGTGTCTTCCTATGTTGATCTGAACATAGTTTGCTAGAGATCCATGATTATTATTCCTTATATTTCCTTTAGTTTCAGATGCTTCATCAAGATGAATCAAATAAAAGAGAAAAGAGCAAGACTAAGGCAGTGGACCTGGAAGATGACCTGAGAGATGAAGTGGAAGACGCCGTCCAGAAAGTTTGCAACGCCACTGGCTGTTCAGTTAGTATTTCAGTCATGCACTTGTGGTAGTCTAAACAAGCGTTGCGGTGCCTGCTTTACCTGCTGGTTTCGTAGCAGCAGCCTGGCATGCCAGGACCTGATGGGCCAACCTCGGTCCATGCTATCTGTAGTTTGATGACTTGTGTGATACGACTTCATGAGAGCTGTTCATTCATTTCTCTCTTGTTTGCTAGACTTGACCCAATACTGCTCAAAAATCCCAAGGAAGTATGTGGATTTATTTTTCATAATAATTGGTTATTCGGGAGCCCAGCCTTATTGAAAACTGACATTTTTAAAATGGAAACGGTCTTGAAACCTTGTCTCAATTCTCACTATTACATCATTTTGTTTATCAGATTGTTGAAATAGAGAGAGGAAAGTATACCCAGAGTCTTGAAGTGTTCCTTTGTTTCTTGGATAGGATTTTAATTTGATAGTCCAGAACCTGGAAGCTGAAAATTATAATATTGAATCTGCAATAATTGCCATGCTTCAGATGAACCAGGGGAAAAGAAATAGTAAGTCCACGATTGATATTTATAAGCTTTCAAAATAACTGTATTGGTAATTTTCCAAATACTTATTTTTAATTAAGCCACGGGTGGTAATTTACTGTCATTTATTCAGCAGTTGTTTATTGAGCACTTTCTGTATGCAGGCATTTTTTACTAGGTCCTAGCCCTGCATTAGAGAGAATATAGTCTGGGGGTGGGGGTGAGGGTGGTAGAGACAGATAGGTAAACTGGCATAATAATACATAATGGAGTTGGGGATTCAAGGTGCTAGGGGAATGCATGAAAAGGCCACGTAACCCAATTTGGGAGGGATGGAGAATGTCAGGGAAGACTTTATCCTTTTAAAAATAAGGTTTCTTTATAAAATCAAAATGCTGACTAAAATTGGAGAGAAAAATATTTTATTTTTTCTAATGGAAATATTTAGATTATTAATATCTATCAACTTGATAATTCACAATTATTTTTACTTGAACAGAGTTTAGTTTTATGACATACGGGAAGGAAAAATGATGTGACATCTTAACTTTTTTCTCAAGTCATTTATTTAAAATGATTTCAATACTTATTGCCAGAGATAATGTGCCAGATACTATTCTTAGCATTATAGTTTTCTGTGTGATTGGCTCTTTTATTACCCACTTTATATATTTGCTGTGCCTTCTTAGAAAGCAGTAAGTAACTTGGTCTTTGTGACTTTAAAACAGCACTGTTTTAAAGTAGGTGTGCTGTCCAGTACGGTGTGGGCTTGTCATGTGGCTGTGTGAGACTGAGAAACTAATTTTAAATTTTATTTAACTTTAAGTAGCCACATGTATTATAGCTAGTGGCCACTGTGTTGGATAGCACAACTTTAGAGCCTGTTTCTTTTCTGGTTTTGGTGCAAATGAAAGATTCCCCCCTAAACATTCATGTTAAAAGTAGTTTATCTAATGACACAAAACACTGTTCTGGTGGGAAGCTGATGATGAGGCTGGTCAACAGGTTATTTTTAAATTTATCTTCCACATTTCACCAGTATCCTTCCCCTGCGTCCCCATTGCATTCACTTGATACTAGAATTTGCCTCAAGGAAACTTGCTTCCCAAATGACAGTGCTCTAGGGACCCAGGTAATTTTGGAGTTATTTAACAGTAATCGAATTGTATAACTATCTTAGGTACTCAAGTTTAATGAAATATCTTTCTTTGGAAGATGCAGAGGAGAACCTTGAGTCCAGTGGCCGAGTGCCCGAGCAGAGTGGTCCTTTACGGGAGGAGGGTGGCAGTGGCACCAGAATCTTTGGAAATCAGGGCTTAAATGAAGGCAGGACTGAAAACAATAAGGCGCGGGCCAGCCCTAGTGAAGAAAACAAAGCAAATAAAAACCAGCTCCCAAAGGTATGAAAGGTGGGGTTGCAAAGGCAAATGGTGGGGACATGAGCTCAATTTCAATGCGACATTCTCTTTGGATTTTTAGAAGTAGTTAATGTAAAAACTATGGGGAATGCATACGGGTATGTCAGGAAGCAGAATGAAGAACTCACTGGTCCTGTGTGGTGTGTGCAGTGACAATGGAAAGAAAGTACACGTTAAAATTGTGCTCTGTATATGCACGTGTACCCCCTTCCCCATCTGACATTACTGTGTGCAGGGGTGCTTTCCATGTTAATGCCCATTGTAAAATCCCAGTGTCTATTTAATCTTTGTATTTTGTATTATTTTCTTGGCTAGAGTCCCAGAAGAGGACCTGACAGGTTAAAGGGCATGGATATTTGACTCTTTTTTAAGGCTTTTTGGTAAATGGTCAGGTGCTTCCCAGAAAGGTTGTACATCTCCCTCACCTCCTCTGCCCCCCCTCTCCCATCGGTAGCATATGATGCCATTCATTTTACTGAATTTGGAATTCATTTCAAACACTCTCATCAAGTTCTGAGCTCAAAATGCACTATAGTGTAAAAAGCCACAGGCAAAGGCAAAAATGCAGTGAGCTTCTGAGGAGTTTGTTAGGATAACCTGGGGCATTGAATTACATAGAGAAAGGTGTCCTGTGGCATGTTTGAGGGTTATCTCTTGCTGGACTAGGGTTAACATTTCTTTAGGTCATTTGGGATTGGTTTGTGAGGAGAATGGAATTGATTTTGTTTGCTAGCTCAGCGAGGGGATATACATTTAAATGTAAATTTGAGCAGTAATGGAAAATAGATCACTTTTGGTCTGTTGGGTGGGTTTTCTCTGTTCTTGTTGAAAGGCAGTCTGTGCCCTCGGCATCTGTCAGCCCTGCGTCTCCCTTCAGCAGGTGGCAGCCTGAGTCAGCCGAGCTGGCTGGCGACTCATGGGGCGTCTTCCCTTTCAGGTCACAAACAAACAGAGGAGAGAGCAGCAGCGCCTGGAGAAGAAGAAGCGACAGGAGGAGAGACACCGTCACAAAGCCCTGGGGAGCAGGAGTAGCCACAAGGACAATAAGAGAAGCGAAGCAGATGCGAACGCGCAGGTCACCTTGGTGAAGACCTTCGCTGCCCTCAGTATCTGACTGGCCAGCTGGGCGTTGTAAGGAGTGAGTGGAAAACGGAGGGCTGCGTACGGCTTTCCCAGGAGGCCGTCCTTACGAAACACGGCCCACAGAGTCCGCACACGAGCTCGCACACTCAGTTAGTGTCCTTCAGGCTGCCTCCTTTTTGTTCCGAGTTTGGTGGGTGTTTTATTTTGTGAAGGTGCAGTGAAGCCATTCATGTTCCATAATTAAAATACTGAATTTTAGGAGTGGATAGTTACACCAGGAAAAACCTTTAGAGTGTGGTTTTATTTGCCTTGAAAATCAGTGACAGTGACCCTGGGATCTTTCCTTAACACTTGGGGTGAGTTTTGCTCTAATTGTTCATGAAGTAGTTTAGATTAATTGCTAGAAATTCAGAATGACAAGTTTCCTTTGTTTCGCTTTCATTTTCAAACGGATACATTAATGTACAGGAGGATACTTTATAAACGATCTCTGACTCAGGAACATGTTTAGATTTAATTTTCTTTTAATCCAGGTTAATCAGAAAATAATTCAGGAAGTGTTCTCTCCAAGTCATAAGATATGGGGGTCGAGGCCTGTAGTCAGGATGGAACTTAAACAACTACACTTCTCTCCTTCCTGCTTCTGATGTTATTTCAGATGGGATGCAGGTGCCGTTAGCTCGTTTCCTCTCAAGCCATATGATACGTGCGCCTGACTGTTATTTGGCCTGGGCTTTGCTGGAAAACCCGAGTGTTGAGTTTTTGGTACTTGTTTCCTGACAATGGGATGATGGGTGTTACTGCTTATGATACAGTTCTGGGATTCTGATAGTGTGGAGAGCGGAATCCAAAGTTGTAAAAGGGAGAAATCAAGGGGTTCTTGAGTGTTTGCCTAGGAAGGGTGTAAAGAGCCATTTGATTTTGTAGAGAGAGAATGTCTGGAAGCATATCTAGGGCTGTTCATGTTCACATTTTAAGTAACTATTTTCTTCCCCACTTTTCTAGAGTTAGAGGCTTCAGAGAAATAAAAGGTAACTCGGCCTGTTGCTGAATTTTCTAAGTATTGTGAAAAGGAAATTCCATAGAAATGCTGCATTTGTTTCTTTTTGTTTAAACCCTGTTTGGGATTCTGATGTTGGACAAACTCTCCAGCTCCCACCACAAATTGTCAGTGACTTAGGTCAGACCAGCAGGGCAAAGAACATACTTTAGCTGAGGACTTCGAATGACTCTACCGTTCTGAAGTAGACAGATTTGGGCAGTGGAGATGTGTCATTCCTGAAACTGAGTTAGGTGGGTGCAAACTCTAAAGCTGTCATGTCTGCAGTAGTCAGTCTTGCACAGTCTTTGCCTTTTGAGGGCCTAATATTTAGACAAATAAGATACGCTGAATCAAAGGTAAATTATGCATGACCTCCCCCACTTCAGATTTCAAAATTATAAATGTTCCAAGGCTGAGGGACAACTATAAAAAAGTGTTGACGTGTGTAGACATACTCTCCGGGCTGGCCCTGGATTCAGTGAATTGTGTTTATCAGCGGGTGATGTGCTGGCTTCAGTTTTAATGATGTATTTTATTTTAATTTTGTGCTTTTTTCTCCTTGGTGACTTTTTGTGGTGGGTACATCTGTTGTCTCTAGGACTTGCTCCCAGGACAAGGTGGTTTGGGCTTCTTCCTGGTACAACACATTGTACTTACTACTCAGCACGTTGAGAAAGAGCACAGCTTTTTTCCTTGCTCCTTGCGGAGTTCTGAGTTTGAGGATCTTGAAGTCAGTCAGACAAGTGAAGAGTCTCTGTGGCCTGACTGTCTGCAAGGGAGCGAGGTTCAGTGCTTTAGGCTCTACTATTTCTTGGCTTTCAACTCTGGGCAGAGTCCTAACGGTGGCTGAGCTTTTCTGAATGAACGTTATTTCCTGTCTGTTTTGTACTATGAGAGTGCAGGAGACCAGATTCTCTCAGAGCGTCACAATCGTGTACCAGAAATTCAGCAGAATTGGGAGTCAGAAATAGCTTAGGGGAGACCCATTGTCAGAAGTAGTAGGATTGCTTTATTTATTTGGTTAACGAAGGTGGCCTTGGCCCCTACTGGGTTTTAGAAGTTTTAGAAGCTGCTTAAAAGTTAATGGAGAATATTGGACACGTGTATTTATAAATTACCTAATTCTGATAACAGGCTTCAGCATTTCTGGGGTAAAATAACAGTGGTTTTAAAAACTAATCAAGTGGCTTCAGGGATTTTCTTTTACTTCATAGCTTTCCAGTTATAACTGGTCTGTATCTAGTAGGTTAACTTTTAGGAATGGGGTACATGTATCCAACTTTAGTGATATCTTCTAGCTAAGGGTTTGAATTTTGACTTCACTGCGTCAGTGTCACCGAAAGAGGAGGTGGATGGAATCCATACACTTAGCGGCCTTGTAGGCTCTTCAAACTGACCTTATTGGCAGCCACAGTGGAGGCCTGGTGTGCCCACCCTGGGTGGCCGTGGTCAGTAATTGTTACCTAGTCCGGGTCCTCCTGTGCACTTCATACTGGGAGGCGAACCTTTCTGAACCTCTGAGTTACCTCGTCGCGGTTAGAGATTCATGTTACATGGACTTGTCTCGGTAGCTTGTAACGAGGCCAGAAGAGGGGGATGGGCAGTGGACCACAGCTGCTTTCTTGTCTTACAAACTGTATATAAAGGTGGAATGAATTTTTTAAAAAGATTTTTTTAAAGGTCAAAATAAGAAATGAAATTGTAGTGACCACAGCTTTCTTTAAAGAGGTAGATGTATGAAAACAACACAGAACCACAACTTCTAAGCAATACGGTTGGCCACTGGGAGATACTAGAGAAGTAGAATGTGTGCGTATATTTAACTTGTCAATGATATGAACATGTGCTTTCGGGAGAACTGCTTGAGGAATTGTGGCAGAAAGAATCTTAAATGTTAGTTGTGGTCATCTGTAGTTTCTTTTATAAACTCTGCAAACACTTCCAAACCCATTTTCATTCCGAGGGCGTGTGAAGTGGGATCTCCCTTGTGGGGCAGTTAGAGCTGGGCTTCGAGGGAGACTCTGTGTAGATGATTTAAAATGCCCTGGCCTGCTTCCCTGGGCAGCCTTTACAATGTGAAATGATACGGGTGGGGGTGGGGGTGCGGGTGGGGGACCCCGTTCAGTGGGGGAGAGCTGCTCACATATTAAGTAGGTAGATAGCAGGTGGACTTGGGCACTGAACTGTACTCATAGTGGGTCCCTGTCGTCAATGTGCAATTTCTCTCATTCTGAGAAACTCTTTAGACTCTGCCTGGGTTTTACTGGGTCAACATAGAATGCTATCCGTTTACCTCTGTGAGAGGTTCAACCCGAATAGTCAGTCTGTTAAAGGAAACTTGGGTCCTAGTCAGAGTTCACTGAAACTCCCTCTGATCAAAAGGGTCTTTGTGGGCGGGCTGAGCACCAAGCCTGGTGGTTTCAGTGTGTCAGTCTGTGGCCCTCGGACTCCATTTTAGGTAGATGCATAGCTCTGTACCTCACGACTCTAGCCAACCTTGAGACTCAGTCTGATGCAGTTCTCCTGTTTTGCCGTTCTCATTATTCACAGTCTCAGCTCAACTTTCAGAACAGGTGTTACTAAAACTCTGGGGCCTTTTGACAGTTGTTCTGAGGTGATTTTATCATGGCACCTTTTATAAGGTATGTTTTCCTGACTAAAGCAAGTTGCGTTTCCCGCTGATGTTGAGTTGAAGCTGTAGATGGCCTAGTTAAGTGATAGGAAATCTGCCATCTCGCTTTAGAGGGGGAACTGGATCATTGGTGTGACGTGGAGATGGGAGCACCAGTCAGTCCCATGGTGCTTGGGCAGTGTGAACCCACGGCTTGCGCCCCGGAGCCTCGCCCTAGGGACGCGCTGGCCCTGCTCTGTCCCCAAGGAAACTCCCTGCAAAACCTCAAGCTCATCACCATTTCCTCCGAGGGCTTACTTTCTAGAGTCTCTCTGTCCTAGTTAGAACTACTTTGTAGCTCTATTAAATGTTAGCGTCCTGGCAAAGTTACTTGAGGGGGGTGAGGTGGTACCAGTAAAGACTATTTCTGTAAAAGCGCGCCCTTCTGCATGGTGACTTTATTTTAAGCAAGGCCCACCCGTGACACAGAACTTCTTCCGCTCACTGTGCTGCTCAGCGTGGAGGGTAGTGGTCACCGGACAGAACCTCTGGTCGGCCCCTAATCCTTTCGTGTCAGCATCCAGCAGGTCACTGTTGCCAGCCGTTCATGACAATCATTTGAGCTCAGTCCAGACCTGAGCCTACAGTTCGATCCCCTGGTAGGTCCCTCGACCCTAACTTGAGTGAATGCTGGTGTGGGGCTCTTCACCGCTCCCCACTCTCCTGTTCATTTTCCCTGGTGGGAAGGGCCTTCAGCCTCCCCGGCTACCCTTCCAGCATCTTCCACCAGCACTGAGCTTAGTGAGAAGAAGAAAAGAGCCAGGAGTCGGACGTGAATCCCACATGTTCGTCTCGCTGATGTACCAGTGCTGGTGGGCATCAGTCCCTTTTATGAGGGGTGGCAAGTGTGTCTGGAGAATACAGGGAGTCTTCCCAGGCTCAGGAACCTTCTCTTGTCTAATTGCACTATACTTGTTCTGGCTTCAGTCTGGAAATACTGGAGACCTCCATGGGGTCACGACCCATAGGCTCAGCAGGCCTCGCCTTATCTATGGGGCTCAACGGGCAGAAATGTGAACATTGTCTGATGTCTGTAGTCAATTTCCTCTCGGTAGTTTCTTTCCACAGATTGTGTTCATCGGAACCATTTTATTTTTTATTTACCAAAGTACTGTACTTGGCTGTTTGCAGTGTTTTCAAAACCAAATGTTTCTTGTTTTGTGTTTTTAATTTTCAATACTTGGTGCAATAGAAGCTGCAAAGACGTGCCACTTTCTCTATGAAATGGAGTTTTGTATACCAATAAATTCTAGTTTAAAGACAAAGTTGAAAGTTGTTTCTGTTACTATCTGGCCACCATTTGAGTACATGAGTCTGAGAGAGCATCCTGCAAAATGTCCTTTTTAGAGACCTTTACGTGGAAGGTGTGTGTGTGTCCGATTGAGTGTTGTTCCTGTGTATATGCGGATGGGATCTCACTGAGCTTAAAACAGCGGCTTGTGGCCTTAGTACAGGTGAGTACGGCCACCCACACACTGGCAGAGCCATCCTTAAGGACGGAACACTTAGGATTTCTGCTTGCTATCTAAGAATGTCTCATAATTCAGAGTGTCTAATGTGGAGCAGCTGTCTGTGGCTGACACCTTGGGTTTCTCTAGAATTCTGAATGTGGGTTTGACCCCGTTCTAGGAGGAGACACTCTGCCAGATACACGTGGATGGCAGTGAATGCAGCATGGACTCACCTAGAAGAGATCTCAGAGAGGAGGGGGGAAGGGTGGCCACAGACAGGAGAATCTCTCAGCGAGTCCAGCAGGGGCCCAGCCCACACCAAGGCTCTGGTCAACCTCAAGGTCAAGACTGGCGCAGTCTCACGAGTCGCTGCCTTGTCTTTGCGATTTTGGCCTTGAAATGTGCACTCTTGTTCTAATTTTGTACCCTTTAAGCACCTTTTGAATTGGCTGTGCAGTACTTTGATAACAGGTGTCAAGCACCAACACAGCATGAAAGAAGGGATTCTCTATTGGCAAGGAGGTCCTTCCTCCATCACTGTCCTTGTGTGATTTTCACCTCATTCTGTGACTGATAAGACCCTAGGTGCACAGATGCTACCTAGTTCCTGAGCTCGTGAAGCCCAGGTTCTGGACCCTGTAAACCCAACCGAGATGCTCTGTGGAACATCCTGCCTAGGACCAAAGTGACGTCCCGATGTTGGTGTTCCCCCCGCCCCCAATTGGGAGACTTGTATGGCCTCCTTAATTCTATCTTTGCAGGGATTCAGCTGGGGCCAGGGGGGCCACCCTGCTAGGTCGGATGACGCTGGAGCGGCTTCCTGCCTGGGTCTAGGCAACCTATGAGGTCCTGTCTGTGAGACTGGAATGTTCTCAGGCCAGACAGGGAATAGTTAGAGAACACAAGGTCCATTAGTTCTATTTTTCTTTAGAGTACAGCACTGCTGACTTTGGGTGAGTAACAGTGTTCGAAGCCAAAGATTGAAATACCATAAGGGGGAAAATGTCTCTTAGTAACTGCTCATGGTTGCCTAGGAGAGAGCCGGGCTGAAAACCCAGGTTTAAAGTTACGTTGTTCATCAGACATGCCCCCAGCCCTTACCCCTAACGCACAGAAGTGTATGTGTGCCTTGACAGACAATCAAAATTTGTCATAAACTGTCCTGTATGCTTTTGGCTGCATTGCTGGATAGAGCAGCCTGCACTCTTGGGCCGTAGTGATGCAAACTTAGAACTGACTGGTTTTCAAGGATCAAGACCAACCCTACTACTTCATAGGTCCTGGCTTGACAGGAGGAAAATGTTTCCACGCTGGAGAAACTTGTCTGAACCTCCCTGTGGTAGCTATCTCACGACAACTGCGTGTTTATTCAGTGTACTCACCCAAACATCAACAAATCCATCCACACTGACAACCTGTACTGTGTATGGGTCCTTATTTCTAGGCATTGAATTGGAAGTGGACCCTGTCCTCAAAAAAGTGTCCATTCCAGGAGTGAAAGTGGACTCCTAAGATGAGCCAAAGAACACATGCCATGAAAGAAGGTACTGACTGATAGGACAGCTGTGACTCCAAAGGAACTCAAGGAAGGCTTGGTGGAGAAGGTGACATTCGGACTAGGCGTGAAAGGGGAGAACGGATGTGGAAATAGGGAGCAAAGGCGTTTTGTACTTAAGGACCAGCATAAACAAGCCCCTGGAGTGGGACAGAATTGATGAAGGGTTTGCAGTTCGTTTGCAGAGAGACTGGAAACGTCTTCAAACACTTCTCACATGCCTTTTACTACTGGAAGACGACTGCTTTTCTTGCCGAATGAATGCCAAACATCAGACGTACTGAGCCTATCTTGACCACATTTTCATGTCAGGGGTTGGCCTGTGACCTTGGAACCCATCACAGGTAGCAGCCCTCCAGGGAAGTGCTGTGCACTGTCTCTCCAGCCAGTTCTGCCTCTGTCTCTGTGGGGTCACCTCAGGGCACTGAAGGTTAATGATTTTCAAAACGTTTCCACGTAAGATAAATGAGCACTCAGAGTAATGAGCCAAGGGGCTCTTCATATACATTAGTGTATCATATATGTATGATGCTGATTCCCTAAATAATTCCAATTATCGTGTCCATGGATTCAGTTGAACAGATGTTTATTTAGCATCTACTGTGTGATGGGTATAATAGGGGAGGCAAAAATACGTAAGGTGAGCTAGTCTAGGCGGAGTTCCTATAATACTTCAGGCACTTTGAATACGTTGTCGCATTTAAACCTTAAAACCACTTTGTAAGGCTGATGATGGTTCTATCCCCATTTTACACAGGAGGGAACAAAGAACCGGTCCAAGGTCATAGATTTGAACCCAGGGCAATCTGCCTCCGCCATATAGGAACCCCAAACAGGAACCAGATAACCGGGTAAGCAGCACATTGCTTGGCACTTCAGGGGAGGAAGAAATCCGCTGCCGTTGGGACAGCATTATGGAAAAGGTGGCATTTGAGATGTGCCTTAAAGCACGTGGATTTGAACATGGTGATGAGAAGCCTGTGAAGAGGGAAGCTCCTAGGTTGAAGGAAGCTTTTGCACAGAGTTGTGAAGGCAGGAAGGCAGTGGGCATGTTCTAGGAATGGTGAGGAGCAGAGAGAAATACAGACGGCTGGAAAAGCAGATGACACCAAGCCTGAATGCCCAGGGTCTGCGGCCACTGATGGTTCAGGGGACAGAGCAGTGGCATGATGGAAGGCAAGCTATGGGAAGATGACGGTGGCATTGGTGGACAGGATGGAGACTGGACGGAGGCGGGAGGGCGGAGGAGCCTTTGGTCCTGAAAGGCCACTCAGCTCTGTCACAGAACTTACTAGTGTGGAATAACGGGTGGTGTCCACCTGCCAGTCGGCCACATCTGATTGGTCCCTCTGTCAGCGTTCAGCAAGAGGCCAGGAGCATAGCGTGTAGAAGAGCTCACTGAAGGAAAGAAGGAACTTGAATGCAGTGTTCGGTTCTCCAGCAGTGACACTGCAAAGAACTCTCCCTCATTCTCTCCTTCCCTCCCTCCCTCCCTTTCTGCCTTTCTTCCCTCTCTCTCAATGAATTAATAAATATGAAGTATAACCATATGACCCAGCAATCCCTCTCCTGGGTATCTACCCAAAAAATCTGAAAACATTTATACATAAAGACACGTGTGCTCCAATGTTCACTGCAGCTTTATTTACGGTGGCCAAGACATGGAAACAACCAAAATGTCCTTCGACAGATGAATGGATAAAGAAGTTGTGGTATATATACACAATGGAATACTATTTGGCGGTAAGAAAAGATGAAATAGGAACATTTGTGACAACATGGATGGCTCTTGAGAGTATAATGCTAAGCGAAATAAGTCAGACAGAAAAAGCAGAGAACCATGTGATTTCACTGATATGTGGTATATAAACCAAAAACAACAAAAGAACAAGACAAACAAATGAGAAGCAAAAACTCATAGACACAGACAATAGTTTAGTGGTTACCAGAGGGTAAGGAGGTGGGGGATGGGAGATGAGGGTAAGGGGGATCAAATATATGGTGATGGAAGGAGAACTAACTCTGGGTGGTGAACACACAATAGGATTTATAGATGATGTAATACAGAATTGTACACCTGAAATCTATGTAATTTTACGAACAATTGTCACCCCAATACATTTAAAAAAATAAAATAAATAAATATGAAGTACCGAGAACAGTGCCTGGCAAATGCCAAATTCTTTTTTTTTATTCTTTTTATTTTATTTTATTAGTTTCAGGTGCACAAGACAAAGCAAAACTTAGACGTTTATCATTTATATCCCTCACACTGTGTGAACCCCCCTCCCCCCATCCACTATCCCTCTGTACGTTCCCCAAATTAATTTTCAAACCCCCATGACCATCTTGTGGTTACCGACTATTTTCAAAACCTCTCACCTTCCCCTTATCCCCACCCCCCCCGCCCCTCTAGCAACCCTCAGTTTTTCCTCCATGTTTCCGAAACTGTCTCTGATTAGTTCATTCACTTATTCTTTTCTTTAGATTCCGCATATAAGTGATATATGGTATTTGTCTTTCTCTGTCTGACTTATTTCACTTAACATAATGTTCTCTAGGTCCATCCATGTTGTTGCAAATGGTAAGATTTCTTTCTTCTTTATGGCTGTGTAATACTCCATTGTATAAATGTACCACAGTTTCTTAATCCAGTCATCTACCGATAGGCATTTCGGTTGTTTCCATGTCTTGGCTATTGTATATAGTGCTGCAATAAACATAGGGGTGCATAAAGATTTTTGAATTGGAGTTTTGGATTTCTCCGGATAGATACCTAGGAGTGGGATTGCTAGAACATAAGGTAGTTCCATTTTCAGATTTTTGAGATAACTCCATACTGTTTTCCATAGTGGCTGCACCAATCTGCATTCCCACCAACAGTGCACCAGCGTTCCCTTTTCTCCACATCCACACCAGCACTTGTTGTTTGTTGATTTATTGATGATAGCCATCTTGACTGGGGTGAGGTGGTATCTCATGGTGGTTTTCAAATGCCAAATTCTTAATAGATGTTAGCTAATATTGTTACTATTCACTCATTCATAGAACACGAATGCTCATTACGTGCTAGGCACTATTTTGTGTACTTTCACATGTGCTAATTTATTTAAGCCTTGCCACAATCCACCTGCCAGGGAAATGTCATCCCATTTGACAAATGCAGAAACTAAGGGTGTGGCCATATATCAGCGTTTCTTAGGTTTTAGTGTGCACACAAATCACCCAGGGGTCTTGTTAACCTATAGATTCTGACTCAGAGGGTCTGGGGTCAGGTTCAAGAGTCTGCATTTCTAACAAGCTCCTGACGCTGCTGCTGCTGGCCATGGGCTACACTGAGCAGCGAGGCTGTGGAGCTGGTGCATTGCTGCTAAGTGACAGAGGTCTGTCCCTGGACCTCTGACCTCTAGTTCAGGGTTCTCTTTCCTTTTCTCAGTCCTTTCCAAAAGTCAGCAGCGAGAAATTAAGTGTGTGTACTACACACACACACACACACACACACACACACACAGAATTTAGACAAACCCATTGATTCATTCACCATTTATTGATCTCCGGGAAAGCAAAGGATATGCCACGACCTGTGGCCAGAAAGTCACAACAGGTGTACTGGAATCTCGTTCTCCAGTTCCATTTTCACTTTGTCGGATGGTTACACAACTGCTGGGTCACCAGGTCCTTGCCCCATTGCTCCATGAAATCCATCACGCCCAGAATACAACTTCCCTCCATCTCTCCCGTCATTTCCTTCTCTCTGTGTTTCTCATGTATGCAGCAGCACCATCGTTCTAAGATGGTTGTAAGGACTTACTTGGTTATTTCTTTAGCGTATTTATTATAGAAACTGCGAGGGGACCGATTTCACTACCCCAGAAGCACACGTTACCCCCCGCCATACCCCTCCATTGAAGGGAAATCAGGTTTAAGGCAAATGCAGGCTTCCTCCTAGTAGCCTGTATAAAATGAACACCAGAGGGCGCCTCAGGACCGCTTTTCCCAGCCAACGGGGCAACCTGATCTGGTGGTTCTTTACCAAGGATTTGAGTCAGTCAACACTGCAAAGCCCGCACACCTGCCCCCGGCCCCCTTTTTGCTAGCACAGAACTTCTTCGTCTTTTCAAGTCTATGACAACCGTCCCTTTGATTTCTTCACTTTTTGTGTATCCACTATGAGCTTTGCTCCGTGCAATGCCTCGTTACACGCTTTAGGTCAGTGAATGGGCTCACCTGGATCCTGGACGATTTTATAACCACATTAGAGATAGTGGGGATATTATATCTGTATCGAAGAGTAGCCTCTGTCTAGACACTTTACTTCCAGGATAGGCTGCATTCTATCTGTTAGGAATCCTTTGGTCCCTTAAATTCTTCGTGGCGCCCAGTAAGTCCCAGGATGTTGAAATCTTTCCTTCTGCCCTCCCTGTATCAGCAGCCTGACCTGGCCTGAACGTCCTCGCAGCTGACCTTTCCTGGGCACTCTGGGCTGTCCAAGATGACAGCCAGAGGGACAGAGTATCAGTGGTTGGTAAAGACTCCTGAAGAATTGAAGGCACAGTGGCCTGGGAGTGAGGACGCCCCTCAGGTAGAACTTCCTTCCCCTCTCTGGGGCCCCCGGATGCCGCTCTGTCAAAGGGGAGATTTGGATAAGATGAGTCTAGAGCTTCTTTTTGCTCTTAGCCTGTCTGCTAATGGGAGGGATTTGAAGCCCGATGACATAGTGGGGACAATATTTTTAGGCTGGTGTTTTTCATGCTTCTCACATTCTGCCTTAGGACCAGAAATATTCCTTCCATTCATTGCCATTATTGTCTTGGATAAGATTGTAGAATGTTAGAAAAAGCATCACAGGGACGCTCTGTAATGGCAACTTAGAAGGACAGGACGTTGGAACTGCACGCAGGGGCCACCCATGTCAGACTTGTTCCCGTGTGTCCCAGTGCTGAGCTCATTGCTGGCACATGGCAGGTGCTCAAAAATGAAGGAACGAGTAAATGAAACTAGATTAATCAAATCTTACAATGACAGAATCCGAGAATATTAGAATTACAGCAAACATCATTCACTTATTCAGAAGACGGAACTGAGATTCCAGGGATGGGTTACAGAGTCTTTGGGGAGGGGTCCTGGGGCACGGCTCTTCCTAAGAGGAAGATACACCTGGGGAATCCAGCGATGGTCCAGGCCACAGTCTGGGTGCTGTCAGGGAGGGATGGGTTTGCAGGAAAGGAACATTCCAGAGGGAGGGCCTTTGGTGCCAGTGTTCCCCAGGCCTGGGGCTACTGCCGCAGAGGCGGTGGCCTGGGAAGGCCTCAGGGAGGAGCTGGAGCGTGGACTTAGCAGGGCGGGGTGGGTCCTGTGCATAGCTTGTTGGGGTAATGGGCATATTTGCGGTTGTAGGTGGACAGGTTTTGGCGAAAGCAGAGTGCAGCTGTCTTGTCACACTCGCAGGTCTGTCGCTGGCAGGCAGTTTTGCCGGCTGATGGGACAAGGTGAGTCAGGGACCAGGGGCTCTGGCCTCTTGCTGTCAGACACTCACAGCACTGCCCTGGGGCCCACATTCTCACCCTATTCTGCTGGAAGCTCATTCTCACGGGATATCCAAAGGATGGGTGAGAGAAGGGGCAGGGCCCAGGAGGGCCTGCTGGGGCCCAGGGTACCTGAAGGCTGTATCCTCCTTCCTCTCCCAGCCTCTCTGTCAGCCCTTAGCCCTCTCCCGGCCAGGGAGACCATCTGGTTCACTACCCCTCATTTGCCCCAGTCCCGGGGGATTTCTAGGCAACTCCTGGCCCCTCATGAAACATTGCTGATGTTAGATTGCAGCCAGCAAGCAGAGAGGAAAACTACGAAATGATGGCCACCCAATCCCAGGTGGCCTGTGCGTGCCGAGCAGCCTGGGCCCAGACAGGAGGCCATTGGCACTGAAGCTGGGGGCTTGCTCGGACCCTGTGCCTGTCTCCATGCATGGACGGAGCCAATTTTTCTGGCATTTACCTTAACCACCCCACCCCCACGTGTGCCCACCCCCAGCCTGGGACCAGAGCACCAGGGGTCCAAAGCCTCCTCTTCTGTCACTGCCTCTGTCTGCCCGAATGGCCCTGGCTCCTTTTTGTCCCCAGATTACATCTCACAGCTCAGAAATGTCCAGGGCTCTTCATGTCCCCCCTCAAAGGCCAGTCTCCATTTCCCATTGGGGTTCTACCCACGCTGCTGTTTCAGCAAAACTCAGAGTTGGAAGGGGCTTAGCAGTCACGTCAGTTCTTTTGGGTGGTTCTTGCCAGGAGCTGGACTAAGCTGGGGAGAGAGTGTGATTGTCTCCATTTTATGCATGAGGAAGCAGAGGCTTTCGAGGGGTTACATTACTTGCCCAGAATCACACAGTGGGTAGGAGGCGAAGCCCCGAGCCTGTGGCCATATCCACCTGAAACTTCCCCTCACTCCTCCTCTCAGCACTGCCCCTGACAAGCAGCCATCCCCACCTGCTATGAACCCCCAGTGATGGGGAGCTCACTACCTGACAAAGCTGCCTTGCTGAGTGGATGGCTGCAGGAGCAAGAAACTCTGAGTCAAATCTTCCTCCAATGGTTCCGGTTCTGGCTCTGCCCTCCCCCAGGACAGACCTTAGAGACCTGAGCTGAGTCCCCTTTGACCCTCCCAGGTCCTCCTGCTGTGCCTGATGCTGGGCATGCCTTCCCTGCAGGCTGCTCCTGGCTTTGCAGCAGGAAGAAGACTTGGTTCTCTGCTCTGGGCTCCCCACAGGACTGGGCTGCTGCTCCCCAGGGCCAGGGACCAGAGGAAAGTTAATTGGTCCAAGTGGGCATTGGACCTGGCACAGCTGAGCAAAGGGGCCCAGCCTGACAGCCAGCCCCACGAGGGCGGGGTGTCAGGCTTTGGGAATGAGGTCTGCTGTTGCAAATGAAAGCTTCAGCTCTTTGTATCAGGCATCATACCCTCAATGCTCTGTCCTGGGGACTTCAGCTGCAGCTGCCACCCAGGCCTGGGAGGGTGTGTATGTACAGCTCCTTGGGGGCCGAGCTCAGCTCTGCCCCTTTGCTTCTCTCCCCAGAGGCTGGAGCCGGGAGGCCTCTGGGAGGGGGAAGCGCCTGCGGCCAGGGCAGGAGCCAAGGGGTCACGGGGCTTCTATGGGTGCCAGGTGAGCATCTGGGTGATGGACAGGCCTCTCCCCAATTTCGTGGTGATGGAAGACCCCACCCCTCCAGCCCAGGGTCTGGCCCTGATGAGGCTCAGGGGTCACCATCAGTAGGGGGTTACTGTTGGATGCTATCCCCCTTCCCCAGTGCCTGGGGCACTCTAGGGCTGTTCACTTACCACAGAAGACGCTGCTCCGGCTGGCAGAGAAAAGATACCTTTCCAGTTTGGGTTCACAGCCCAGCTTCTCCAGACGCCCATAGCAGCAGTCATGGGCATGGCAGCACCTGGGAGCGTCACCAGGCACTGCCCAGGGGCCCCGGGCTCAAAGGGGCTTGAGGAGAGGCCAGCCCCACTTTCTCCATGTCCCCAGTTCCTCACTCGTCCCAGATGCGCCCCCCTCCCCAGCGCCTCCATCCCCCTGGGAGTCCCCCCACTGGGCCGCCTGCTCACCAGTCGGTCGGGTCCACTGGCCAGTGGGCGCCGCCGATGCCACAGTAGCAGCCATAGTCGTTGTACTGCAGTGCCGGCTTCCCCGTCACCCTCTCAATCATCACCCCAAACTGGACCAGGTTCCCTCTAGCCAGGGCCACTGGGGGGAGGGAGGACGGAGGCCATCAGATCCCTGAGTGTCCCCTGAGGTCCCCCCTCCAGTCTGTGTCCAGACATCTCTCCAGTTGTCCAGTTAATGCTGCCACCCCGACCTCACTCCCAGTCCCAATAACGCTAATCAGTAATAATGTCCCCATGACAGCAAGGCGCCTGGATCCCCTCGTCCTCAGCCCCATCGTGTCTGAGCACCCAATCCCCCACCCACTCTCCTCTACCATCTTCTAGAATACCCCCCACTGTTCCTCAAGTGTCTCCCACTGGATCCTGGCACCACCCCAGGTGTCAGCCCCCTCCCCCAGAAGCACCCTATCCTTGCCGTCCCATCAGATGCCACTGGCTAGGCCTCCAAAGCTCCGGACTTCCCCAAATTCCCTTAGAGCCTTCCAACAATGGAAACTGGGGTAGGGAATGGAACATGGGTGACAGGAGTCCCATGTCTGCTGTCTGGGGTCCCTGACAGCCCCTTTCTTCTGCCCCCACCCAGGACATCTAGGTTGCATCCTTCACCTCTCTTTCCCCTCTTCAATGGCCAGTGCTGGCTCAAGCAGAACTGGCCTCAGGATGACCCACCCTCGCCCTTGCCAGGGCCAGACTCAGGGGTCTCCAGGGAGTTCAGGGTTACCAGTTAGGTTGGGGGACGGGGGAAGGTCACTAAGGTCACTTACCCAGGAGGCAAAAGAAGGTCAGAAGCGGGGGAGGCTTCATCCTGGGGGCAGTTGAGCAGGAGCAGAGGAGCTGGGCTGCAGAAGGAAGCGAGCAGGGGCAGCTCTGATCTCAACGCACCTCCTCAATTAGTTAAATACCCAGATCCTGTCCACTCCCTGTCATTAACCCCAGAAAGCCCTGTGATGCAACCATCCTTCCAGGTCTGACACTTTGGCCAAGACCCCAGGGGAGGGGCCAGCCTGAGGCCCATGGGCTCCGCTTCCAGGCAGTCTGGGGAGGGGGTGCAATCTGTCCGTCTTTATTCTCACTGCCCTTCCCATCACCTACCCTTTCCCAAAAATCATTGTGCTAGGTCCTCCTGACAGAGCTTTGAGCTGGAGCTGTGCCATGTGCTTTTCATTCTTGGTATCTTTGTCTCACCCCCATTTTACTGATGTAGCAACTGAGGCCCAGAGAGGCTGCGAAACTTAAGTTCATATGGCCCGGGAGCGCCAAGTGCCAAGTCTGTCCTGTTTTCCTGCCGCTGGCTACTCCAGCATGCCTTCTGCTCCTGCCCGTGCCTCACCCCCAGCCTCCGCGTTGCTCAGCGGGAGATCCCTGAGAGCAGCCTGACCACCGGTAGGTCACCAGGGGGGCCATTTGTCCAGGAATGTATATGCTGAAACCTGGGAGCTCAGCTAGCTGAGCTTAGGGATTTTTCCTTATTGTTCTTTCCTGGGCAGGCGCTTGCTTGTTTGACAAGCAGCAGAAATGCTCCCAGATGTGAATCCTGTCTCCCCGAATCCTTGAACAGTGGGGGTAGTGTGGCTGCAGGAGAAATAAACTCTGAGTCAGCTCGACAACCCATATTCCAGCATTGACTGGAAACTTCCATCCTCTTGATGTCATCTTCGGGGCTGGATGGGGGAAAGAGTAGCCCCCTGGCATAGCTTGTCCCCCAGGGAGAGCTGCTGTCCCCACGGTCACAGGAATGGAGGAGAGGGCCCGGCTCTATTGTGGTCAGAAATTTCGAAGTCCCACTGACCATGGACTCACAGTGACTCATTTGCTGACTGCTGCCCCTTCCCTTGCATCCACTCAGGCAGCACTGGAGGCAAGACACCACCGTCCTGGCCCGTGACTTCCTCCTGCCCCTACCCTTCCTGTTCCTCGTCTGTGACTGGGATAACTTGACCAACCACTTCCATCAACGTCCAGGGCCCGGGCACTGCTTGATCTGTGGCCTCAGAGTCCAGATTCCACCACTTATTACGTGGCTTTGGGCAGGTCCTTTCCCTTGCTCAGACCTCAGTTTTCCTGTCTGTATTATGGGCATGGAAGGCATCCCACCCTTGCCTCCTTCATGAAAAGATGGGAAGCGCAAGTGCAGCCCAGCAGGCAGCCCACGCTGAGTACGGTGCCAGGACTGTGCCAAGCTCTTCTCAAGCAGGATCGCCAGAAGCCCTCCAACAGCCCCATGATGCGAGTGCTGCGATCGTCCCCACTTTACAGAGTGGCAAACCGAGGCACACACCTAAGTACCTAGTGAGCCAGAATCTAGGCCAGACAGTTCAAAGGGCTTCACTAATTGCCAACAGGAGACACGGTGCCTAACACCCATAACACCCTTCGGGAATGTTTTAATTTCTTTAAAATCAGAAGAGAAAAAAGCCTATGATCCAGTCTGGATTATATTTGTCTTTATACCAATGAGGTCATAACATTTGCTTTTTACTTTTTTTTTAATGGAAGAAAGGGCCCGTGCAAGCCGAAGTGCCCAGGGACCATGACAAAAAGTCACGCTGCGGCCCTGAGCTTAACCATCAGGCCTACGGCCTTCTCCTCTCACGAGCTGACTCGGGCAGGGCCGGGCATTGGCCTCCTTTCCAGAGGAGAGCCTGGGTCTCACAGGGCAGTCAGGAAGGAGTCCCAACCAGATTCCCTCACCACACCGTGTCAGGGGTAGGGTCCCTGGGGAGGTGTCATTTGGAAAGGGATAGGAAAGCTGGTGGCTGGGTTCCCTGGCAGTGATTTGGGATTCAAGATTTTTGACACAAGAGTAAAGCAGGGTGAACACTGACATACATTCAGCAGCGGCCCTGCCTCCCGCCCCTCCCTTTTCCTGCTAATAACTCCTCCTGGAACTCTTCATATTGGGCTCTGTTCACCCCACTTAGAGAAGACTTGTGGGGGGAGGGGGACCAGAGAGGTGAGTCCACCTGGCCAGGAGCACACGGCAGCTGTGAGTCATGGTCTCCCGAGACGGGGCTCCCTCATGCTCACCATCTCCTTTTGATTTTAACAAAGGCATCTCCTGGCAGCCCCTGGCTCCTGGCCTGTGTTACAAGAGCCCAAACAGTGAGTCACTGAGGAGCTACCTCCTAAACGACTGGAAATTAGCTTTGGTTCCTGGGGAGGTTTGGCCCACAGCCCTTCCTACAGCAGCATCGGGTTGTTTATCGGGGCGGGCAGGTTTCTGAGACGATCCCTTTGTGAGCCATTTTGAATCCTGGCCTGGCCAGGACAGGGCCCCTGCAAGCTCCTGCCAGTGTGTACCTGTGGCAGAAAACCGAGGACCTGTAGGGCCAGAGTCAGGCAGGGAAATCTAGGCAGGCTTCCAGGCGGAGGTGTCTCCAGCTGACGTTTAAAGTGGGGGCGCTGGGAGCACTTGGACTTGGAGGAGAGTTTCAGGCATTCAGGAAATGGGGTTGGCCTCATGGTTTTCTCACTACTGGCACAATGTGGTTGAATTGTCTCTGCATCAGCAAGATCAGGACTTGAGTGTTAGCTCCCCCCCCACTTAGGGGCTGTGTGACCTTGGCCAAGCCTGTCACCTCTGAGCCCAGATTTGTCATCTATAATATGGGGATAATTAGACCTATCTTTTGGAGTTTTGAACCGGATGGAAAAGAAGTGAAATGTGTAAAGCCCTTTGCAGGACGCCATCGCATGCCCATAGAAAGAACCCATAAATATTGGGTCCTTCCCTCCCTCCCTCCTTACCTGACCTCAGAGAAGGCAGCTGCTGTCCCAGGAGCTCAAACTACTTACCCCTCTGGGGTACAGCATGCAACTGGGCCAGGGCCCCCAGCATTTCAGTGGGATTATTGTCCCCACTTGACAGGTCTTCACTTCCACAGAGGAGGGTGGTTGGGGTGGAGGTGAGTAGAGGGAACAGAGAGCCCTGTCTTCCTTCTCTTGGTGTAAACTTGCCCCTTGTACTTTAGAGGTCGTCGTCCTCATCGTCATCCTCATCATCATCATCACCATCACTCTAACAATAAAAATGGCAAAACAATGATCATTTACTAAGCTCCTCCAGTGTGTCAGGCACTGGCTGGGAGCGCTTATGCTGCTTGATCTCACCACTTCTGTTGCTTCCCTGAGAGCCTGAAGCACCCTAGACTCGTCCAGCAAAGTGGGCTCAACTTTTCCCTGGAGGAATCTTTACCTGTTCATTAATAACTACATTGAGGACTTCCTAGGTGCAGGGGAGGCACGAGAGAGCAACACCAGGTATAATACCTGCCCTCAGGGGGCTGACAGTCCCGTAGGGAGGCAGACGTTGGTAATTACCTACTGAATGGAAACTTACAAATAGAAGGAAGTAGCTGGACAGAATGGTCCGTGGGGCTAGGAGAGCATTTAATGGAGGCATCAGATCTGGGCAAGAGGTCGTTGAGGGCTTCTCTGTGGAAGAAATGATTTAGCAGGGATCCCAAGAAGTTAACTGGGTAAAGAGGGAAGTAGAGAGAGCTTAAATAGAGGTACAGCCTGTGCAAAGGCCCAGTGGTCCGAGGAACATCACCCAGCAGGGGCTGAAAGGAGGCTGGGGTAGCTGGGCTGGTGACGGATGGGCCTTGAAGGGTATGATTCACCAGGAAGTGGACCGGGGGCCCTAGACCTCCCATTCACCCCACAGAGACCCTGTTGCTTGAGCGTGATGGACAGGTGGCCTAGAGCCTACAGAATGCTGGGGAGGGCCCAGAGTCCCCCAGGGGAATGAGGCAGTTCTCGGAAAGACCGGTAGCATTTCCTCCCTGTGGGGAGCCTCCACATGGGCACCCGAATGAATGACGGGGGAGGCTTGTCCCTCCAGTGGGAACAGGCTTTGTCTAGCTGTTGTCACACAGTTTGGTTCCCCTTTGTGATGGAGAGTAAAGAACAAGAATCCTTGATGCGGGCCTGTTGTCATCTTTCGTAAGATCACCAGTGTCCTTACAAAATGGCACAGCCTCGCCTTGTTGGTCTTTGTCCAGGGATCAATGAAATGCCAGTGAAGAGTTTGAAACAAGGAGGTGTCCTGCTCCTATCCGCGTTTGGACAAGATGCTTCTGGCTGCTGAGGAGAGAACGTAAAGGAGGGACACCGCAAAGAAGAGAAGGTCAGTGAGCTGTGCCTCAGTCAGGCCCCTGGATGGCGCAGCCCGGGGTATCTGGTGACAGGGAGGGGCTGTAGGAAGGGGCTGTGATGGGGCTGTGGGGTAGAGTCTGAGGAGGGGTGAATGCATCAGGCCACCACCCCCTTCACTGAGCCTTCGTGAGTACAGCGGTCATGGGGAGGGGAGGAAACAGCGGACCCTCGAAGCACCAATGCTCCACTGTGGGGGCCCCTTCGCTTCCGAATGCCATAGTGTCTTGGCTGAGACGACGCTGTGGGCTCTGGGGTCAGGTTGCCTGTCTTTACCACCAGCTCACTGGGTGCTCCTGGGCCCAGGACCTCACTTCCCACCGGCTCCGTTTCCTCATCTGTACAGTGGGACGGATAATAATAGTATCTGTCTTGTCACATTGTTGGGACAGTTAATAAAACAATACCTGCGAAGTGCTTAGAAGTGAGACCTGCTACTCCAATCATTGTAACTGTTGTGGCTGTTAGCAGCAGTGTCACTGGTTAGCAAAGGTTTGGGGGCCTCCGTCTGAAGCCCCTTCCTGCCTGGAACCTCCCCTGGTCTTTCCTGGAGGCCTCAAGAACCTGTTCTGGTTGGTGGTGGTCAGACTCGCCCCTGATATTTCAACATTTGTGTGGTCTGGGAGTCCTCAGACCATGTGTTTAAGTGTTTAAAGGTTATCAGTCAAGCTGCCAGACTGGGAAATAAGGCATGTTCAATCCTTCTACGTAAATATACGTTCTTAACAACAAAGTAAATATACGGAAAGCCAGTTTTCATAAGACTGAAAGTCAGAAATGTGTCCAAGTAGATTGAATTGAATTATTACTGCGTGTATCTGGGTGTTTTGTTGATAGGCTGGCAATGTTTGAATAACTCATAAAATATAGCCATGCATATGTCATAAATTATTATACACTTATTCCATAACATTTGTCTTCATGCTTTCATTTCAGCAAAGTCTCCAATTATGTTATAATCACATTTCATGTAATTTTTGTTCCTCTGACAATAATGACCTAGAAGATTTTTAAAATGTAATTGTATTTGAAGTGTATAAAATCTAATTGTTTCATAAAAATCATAAATTAGAGTGACTCTAAAGAGAAAAAAATTTAAATTACTTTAATATATGTTTTCAAAAGGATTTTTCTTCTAAAATCCTTTATTAAAATTAAAAGGCAAAGTATAAATTATAGTTAAGGAATATAGAAAAATTAATAACACTAGTTGAATAAAGTTGACTCTTAACAAGTTCTTTTTTGGGTTGAAATTCAGTTACATCTTGCCAAATATTTTAATAAAAATAAAACTCTTTGCAATTATAGTGTTCAATGTCCTTTAGTTGCCAATGTAAAGAATTGCTATCACGACACACACGTAATGTGTAGACCTCCATTTAGATAAATTTATGAGTGATAGGCATTGTTTGATGTCACCAGATGTTCTTTACCACCCTGTGACTGCCGCGAATATCCCACTAATTCACCTCCAGACCCTCTGAATTGGAAATGAACAGATGCAAGAAAATGGATGTTGGGTAAACTAATGGGACGTGATATTTTGTTATGCAAGACCTAGTGCGTTCATGCTATGACGGGAAGGATCGGAGAGTCAGCCCATCCATCGGGGAGTGCTCCCTTTGAAGCAGCGTCCATCGCCCACGGCCTTCGCGATACTTTGATGCCGCTGCCTTTTGTCTGGAGAACACAGGGCAAGTAATACAAGGAAGTGTTTACTGGGGCCTGAAGGGTGTTATGAGAGTGGGAATGGCACTGCTCCAGTGCCTAGTGCCCATCAAGGGACAGAGGTACACGCAGACCTTTCCATGACGTGTGTGTGTGCATATGCATCTGTGTGCGTCTCTGTATGTGTGTGTCTGTGATACGTGGGGTCCTTGAGCGCGTGGGTCCCAGGGCAGGGCCTCCTTTGGTCTGTATCTCAGGTCTGTGCTGGTGGTGGCGGCTGCCACCATCCATTCAGCACCTTCTAGGTTGTTGTAGGGGCTTTACGATAACTTCCACTGCAGCCCTGTGAGGTCGGTATTATTCTGTTTTACAGATGATGAAACAGGCTCAGTGTCTCGCCAAGGAAGTAACCAGCACAGGCAACGACTGACTGCCCGATTCATGGGCAAGCTGTTGCTCCATGCTGCCTCCCAGTGGTGAGTTTAGGCACAGGCCTGATACCGCTTTCTCACTCACTCCCTGAGGCCCCGGGGTTCTGGAAGGTGGTGTCTAGTTCCAGGGTTGCACTAAAGCTGACCTCATCTGCTTCCTCTGACCATTTGTGCTTCTTCCGGAGCCTGCTGCTCCATCCTCCCTGGAGGTACCCAGGTGCCCAGAACCCAATCCTTGGGGCTTCTTTGATTTGTGACCTGGATTTTCTAAAACTCAGCAAACTTCCTTTCTCGTGGGATCCGTCACTTGACATCACCAACGCCCCAGTGCTCAGAAATGCTGCTCCTGCAAAACTTAAGGAGCCTGAGAACACACACAGGCTGGAGGGAAAAATCCCAAACAGGGAGGTGAGAGATCGGGCTTTGAGCTCTGGCCAATAACCGACCCACCGCCCTTTCTGGGTCTCTATGAGCTATGAGAGAATCGGCAAGAGCCCTTGCAGTTCTAAAGCTCACTCAGGCCGTGGCCGTGGACTTGGTGGGATTCTTAGCAAGGGACTCCAGATGCAAAAGAGCCTGGGTTCTTGTTATCTATTGCTGGTGACAAGCCACCCCAAAACACAGTGGCTGAAGCAACGGCAAATTACTATTTCTCACAATTCCGGGGGTTGTTTTTTTGTATTTCCTCTGCTGATTTCACCTGGGCTTACTTGTGGGTCCGTCATCAGCTGGAGGGTCCACTGGGCTGGAGAGTCCCAGATGGCCTCACTCCCATGTCTCATGGGTAGTGCTGGCTGTCAGCTGGACACCTTGATTCTCTTTCTCCACCAGGATGAGAGAAGTGAGGACTCATCCTCCGCTTGGCTTGATCAGCTTTCTTACACAGGAGTCTTGGTGTTCCAAAGGGGCAAAGGTAGAAGCTAGCCCCAAGGAGGGAAATGCAGTAGGAATTGTGGGTACAGAGCTCCACAAGCTCTGAAGTCCTATAGGCATCTTTGCTTTTCACTGCTCAGAATCCCTTCTCCCCTCTTTTGATACCCCATTTTTCCTTCTCTCATTCTATATAGTCCTGGTGGAACTGACAATCAAAATGAGGCCCCACCCCAAAGGCAGACACCTGACCCAAACCGGCCAATCAGACTCTCTCCTGGGACTCAGCGTCTTCAGCAGAAGGATACTCTAGCTTAAGACAGATGGAGTAGAACATTCTGTCCTTAGTGTCCTAAAGAGACTATTCATAAGGTCATGCTACTGAGACTCCTTGCATCCTGTCCCTCCCAAAGCCTGCTGGCTGAGGTCTTCTTTCTATTTCATGAGTCACCAGCTTCCTTTCACCAAGTTGCTTCTTGTCTTTGGTTACCCAGAACGCATTTCTGTAGCTTGTGAACAAAGATTTTTAACTGATATGGAAATTATACCAGGAAGAAGGTTGTAGGCAACAGGCCCTGAGGGAAATAGGGAATCTGGGATAGGTCACTGGGCAGAGATGGGATCGTCATTTGGCACACTAGCTTCCCGTGGTACCCACAGTTGCTAAACTGTCACCTGCTCACCGAGGGCAAAGCTTGGGAGACTTGCTGGTTGCTGATAGCAATAATTTAAAGGGAATGAGGAATAGGATGGTTGCTTTGACAGAATCAGGTTAATTAAAGAGGGAGGTACTTATCATACCCAGCACCACCCAATGTATTATATGTTTCTTGTTTATTCTGTTTTCCCCTAATAGAATGTGTGTTCCTTGAAGGCGGGCACTGCCTTGCACACCGCTCTCGCCCCAGTGCCTAGAGCAACACCTGGCACACAGTAGGCTCTTAGTAATTTGATGAACAAATGTGAATAAACAGCAAGCTCAAGCTTAGGATTTCTAGAGTAAGAAACAGAAGAGTTAGCCTAGAAAGTATCGGAGGAATTCGCTAACTCATATTATCATCTGAGGCCCCATATTGCCATGGGGCCCTGGCCCAAGGTCCTGCAGTTCAGCGCACTAATTAAAGCCAGACTCACCGTCTTAACATGGGGATAGGAATGGAACACGTTGAGGAGACATGAATTCCTGATTGTATCTATCCCGTGCACCCTGCCTCCCGCCCACCCTCTCACTATCCCCTGAGAGGGTCCAGATTCCTCTTCCGTCACTCTCACTCAGAGACCCCAATTGGTGGTGGGAGCATCATAATTTTTTAAAAGCTTGTTTTGGGTTTTTGTTTCTTGGCCAGCAATGCTGGTTGTCCCCCAATGCTGAAGAAGCTATGGCTGACATTATTTCAGTGGGATTGAGAGATACCCAGCGTAGCATGCCAGGAGGCAGCGGGCATCATCAGGGACAAATAAGTGGGGTCATCATGGCAGTGGGTGAGGTGGTGCGATCTCAGAGCACCAGAAATAAAATGGGCCCGTCACCCACAGAGGTCTAGTCTGATTTGTGTAAGCGGTACATCTGCACTACAGGGTGGTGCATATACAGTGCTTTAATTTCACTGAAGTTCCTTGGGATCCAGAAGTGTATCAGGATATCCTGTCTAAATCAGAAGGAGACTCACACTGGCATTAGATTTCCACCAGGCACAACTGTCATTCATTCTGGGATTACGTTTATCATTTTTGTGACTGTGTGTTGGACTTAATGTTTTTAACTTAGCTGACCTTCTCAGTTTGTTGAAATGCATCCTCAGGTAATTTTCTAGAAAAAAAGAAACAAACTTCTAAATCCTTCCATGTCCCAAAATATCTTGGTTGCCTCATACTTTCTCTGGGTGTAGAACTCTGGCCCAGGGATTGGCAAAGTGTGGCCCGTGGACCAACTTTAACCTCATTCGTGTTCCTTTGTAGATAACTGTTTATTTCCTCCTCTTCCTCAGAAGCTTTTAGGATCCCTTCTTAATCTCTAAGGTTCTAAAATTTTACAGTGATGGAGCTAGGCAGGAGTCTTTTCTCCATCTGACATTCTAGGCACTTAGTGGGGTCATTCCGTCTGTGGACTGTTACTCTTCAGCTCTGGGGAATTCTCATGTATCTTTGAGAGTCTCTTGCTCTGTTTTCTCTTTTTCAATTTCCTGTAAGTTGACTGTTGGACTTCTGGACTGATTCTCTGAGTCCCTTGTCTTAACTGTTATATATCTCTGATAGTCTTTTTGTTCTACTTTCTGAGAATTACCTTCACTTTATCGTCCAGTCCTTCCTTGATTTAAAAAATTCCAGCGATCATATCTTTTTAAAAAATTTCTAAGAGCTCTTTCTCGTTATTCAGTTACTCTTTTAACATCATATCCCTCTGCTGGATGACCGCATTATTTTTTTGAATCTTTCTGAGGGTAACCATTAGAGATTTAAAAAATTATCTTCTGTTTCCTGAACTATCTCTATGCCCTCTGGGTCATCGCCCCACCCTCACCCCCCTCATTTGATTATAGTGATCTCCTTTATTTTGCAATGTTTCTTCACATTTTTGCTGATCCTTGATTGTTTGTTCATATTTCAAAACAAGACAATAAACATCTCCATATATGAGTGTGGGGCTTGTGTTTCAGTGGGTTCTGTTTTCAGATGAATGGGCAGGGAGCCAGCCATTAAAGAGCCGCATGAAGAGCTCTTTTATCTCGGATATTAAAGTCCATGCTGATTTCCCAAATTATTCCCAGACATCTTGGTGAAATAGGAAAAAGTCCTCCGATTTGTCACTAGGAATGCAGTGGCGGTGGTACGGCAGGGGGTGGGGAGATGGGACGCCCAGGCACTAGACAGTCTGTGTATATGTATGTTTATGTGAGTGGGAATATGAGTGTGTGTGCGTGGCATGGTGGGAAGGGTTTTATCAACACTTCCTCTCCATTTGGTTGGCAACAGCCAATTTTTACTTTGAAAAACCATCGCTCCCCCTATTCTGTGTAACCCATCTGTCATGTTCCCTGCACTTTCCACCACGAGTATGGACTCGTGGCCCAAGATGTCCACACACAGTCCTCCATTTCTCCTGGTCACAGGGCTGTTTTCAGGAATAGGCACCTAAAATGGACCAATCAGAATCTTTCAATTAGATTTGATTTATGGGTCTCCCCTTTCCCTGGGGTCTTGAGCTGTAATGACCATGCAAGCTACGGTCATTGACCACCTATCTTGATTGCATGGAAGATGCTGCTTATAGAATGCAGCCAGTGTGTTGAGGGAGGCAGAGATAGACAGACAGACAGACGGACAGACAGATGGATGGATGATAGATTCTCGGCTTCAACATTGTTTGACTTCCACTCTGAACCTTCAAATTACGTCAGCCAAAAAATTCTCTTTGTGACTTACGCTAGTTTGACTTGGGTTCTGTCATTAGAAACTGAGAAGGCTCTAGACTGATCCAGCAGGTTTCAATGGGCGGCAGAAATCTGGTCCTAACTGTACTCAGGAGACCCCTGGATGGGGTTGTTTAGGTGGAATATGGAGGTGAAGCTGAACAGCAGGTGCTATTGAGACAGGTTAGTTAGCACGTTGTTAGGTTGACGGGAAGGTCCCTGGTAAAGTAGACAGAGGCAGCCATATCCTGAACCTCCAGGTTCTGGAATAACTCCTTCACTCCAGGACAAGAAGGTAACGGCTCCTTGAGGTTAGTTAATTACCTCATAAGTCCCTTTTGGCCGGACAAACGGAGCAGATCTGATAGACGAATTCCGTGAGAAGGCACCGGCTCCCTTCTCTCAGCAGGCAAGAGTTAAAACAGCTCTGAGTCTTTTCCTACTCAGGGAGGGTCACCTTGTTCTACTTTGATGTTAGACAGAGAACATTTCCAGATCAAGATCTGAATTAATTTGTCAATCAAGTCCTTAGCTGCTGAGATAATGGAACGAAGGTGATCCAAAAACAGATGAAAGCAAATAAGATAAGTGATTTCAAATATTAACCAAAGGCTAGCGGTGAACTACACAAGGAAAAATCAACCAGTAAATTAGACAACATGGCATCAGAGCTACAAGGTACAGTTTCAGAGTTCCGGTATGGGGGAGGGGCCTGACCAGGGTGGGCTAACGTACAGAACGAGTCTCCATGGCCCACCCAGAAGGGGAAGGATTACTCAATTCATAATATAATGGGCCAAGGGGCACAGTACAAACAGTTGTTAGCATTCCTTAATGAATGTTTATTGAGCATCTCTTATGTGCAGGGTTTTGTCCTGGTGCAAAAACAAATCAGGTATGTAACCTCTGCTCCAAGTTTGTGGTCCCAAAGAGAGGAGAGCGATAAGCAGGTGCAGAAACAACTTGAACTCTCAGTAGAAAGTGATAAGTGGCATAGGAGAGGTAGAGATAAAATTCTATAGTATTTGTTTTCAAATGTTTCAAAACACTGAAGTAAAATTAGTCAGGTGAGATAAGGTGTTCTTCTGGGCTTGGGTTAATGAGAGACGGAGATTAAATTCACTACAAAAACTACTTATACAGGAAGGGAACACATATTATTTAACGACCCTGCCTCCAAAACCCAAGTCTGCTGTCAGCGAGGAACTTAAGAAATAGATAAGGAATCGAACCAGGGAAACAAAATACAAGTGGCATTTGAGGCCAGCCGCTGTTTGCATATAGGTGGAGCTTCAGGTGACAATTAGCCAACCTGGGCAGGTTCACGGAGAGGGACTTAGCATAAGCATGGGCCATGCAGGCCTTGGTCTAGGCTCCTTTAAACTTGACCTTGAACTACCCAGAAGGGCCTGACCTTACCACAGTGCAGGGGATAGCAGGGTTCTTTAACACATGCCCCAGGGGCTGTGGAAGTGTCAGGCGGCCTGCACAGCTGAGGCCAGGATCCGTGATGGGGAGGGCGAGGGGGCTTGGAGAGGCTTCCCTCAGTGAGTCCCTGGGAGCAAAACAAAGGATGCATTTCCTGTGTGTTTCTTCAGCCAAGTCTGCGAGCCAGGGCTTTAGCTTCAGCTAAATTCGAGTGTGTTTTTATAGGGCATTGCTTCTCAAACTTTAATGTGCAGACGTATCACCTGGAGATTTTGCTAAAATGCAGATGCTGACTCGCTCAGTCTGGGTTGGACCACACTCTGAATACCCAGGTAGGTCCCACCTCAGACTTCCTGAATCAGGATATGCATTTTAACAAGCGTTTTCTGGGTGGTTTTCCAGCATGTTGCTTTCTGAGAAGTGCTGCTCTAGAACACGGGGTTTTAGCCGTTAGTGTCATAGGCCTATGTGGTCCGCGTCCAGGGACTGTCTATTTATATGGCCCCAGAGTCAAGGGCAATGTCTGGAGATGCGTTTGGTTGTTATACTTGGGAGGATGCTACTAGGACCCAGTGGGTGTGAGCCCGGGAGGCTGCCAAACATCCTACCATGCCCAGGACGGCCCCCACGACACAGGATGATTTGGCCCCAAAATGTCTAGAGTGCTGAGGTTGGAAAACCCTCCTGTAAAGGGATCAGCCTTGAATTTAGATGGCTTAGCCAATGTGGTCAATCGCACTTGAAGTCTCAAGTTAGCTTTTATATTTATAATTGATTAACTACAGAAGTCACACCGTGGCTAAAGATGGATTTACCCATGGAAAGATGGTAGATTTTATAACAGAGAAAAACAAAACAACAAAACAGAAAAGGAATGGGCACTCTTAATATAATCGTAACAGGCTGCATCTACCTATAGTGAAGGGTAGAAATGATGCAATAAAATTGTTGTCAACTTGAGGGTGAAGAAAGCTGTTAAAGTGGCTTCGTTTATAATAAATACTCTATCTCTAGGGATCACGATTGCTTAGGAAATTAGAAAAGGAGCCAGAATTTTTTGAGAAGTATGCCTCAGGTGTTTTGTTTTTAATCTGAACAGGAGCAATAGAAGAAGGAAAACAAAATAAAGGTAGACAGGCAGGTTATCTTAGGGGAGAGATTTCCTTAGAAAAGGGGCAAATTTTCAGGCCCCCACCCCAGACTGTCTGGACTAGAGGTGGGTCCCTGGAATTCGTTTTTACAAGGCTTCCAGGTAATTCTGATGCTCCCTCTGGTTGGAGAATCACTGACTTAGGAGAAAAGCCCAGACAATAGGGGACTGCTTAGGGAAAAAAAAAAAGAAAAAAAAAAAATGAGATCTGGAATCCTGTAGCTAACACTGAGCCAATGAGGAATGGGCAGGATAAATTTTGAACTATAATTCCCTTGGCTTTTAGCTTGCACAGTAAAATCATATTCTCTTTCATCTAATGTGCTTTGATGATGGTTTTTCTGTGATCTTCTCTGAAGTGGTCAGTGGAAGGTGTTCTATCCAACTAGGTCAAGAATGTCACCTGTCAGACAATCGTAAAATGACATTGATTTTACGATACGTCTGGATTCTATCAAAGCTGGATGCATGAAAATGAGGGTGGGGGAAGCAGTGCATTTTAGAACAAGTGAATTAGGGTAACTTTCAGACTTGACAGTTATCCTGGTTATCCAACCAACCAACCACGATCAAAAACAGTTCAAAAAATGTTACATTGTTTCTGAGGTGTACTACGTGATTAGGCCTACTGGTTGCCTCTTTGCTGAATATGTACAGACTTTTTCTTGTCATTGTTCCCTAAACAATACAGTATAACAACTATTGACATCGCATTTACATTGTATTAGGTATTACGAGTAATCTAGAGATGATTTAAAGTATACGGGAGGGTGTGTGTACGTTATATGCAAAGACGATGCCGTTTTCTGTAAGGGACTTGAGCTTCACGGATTTTGTCATTCCATCTTCAGCGGTCCTGGAACCAGTGCCCCACAGATACGAAGGGACAGCAATACTTTCTTCCTGGGAATTTGAATGAGAGACGGTTCATGTTCAAACGAAGGATACTTTATTGTTGGAATTTGTTCCTGGAGGATCTTTCTGATGTCGTTGGAACTCATTGCCGAGTCGCTAACAGCCTGGGCAATGAGGCTGAACACGAAATGGGAAACCATGTGGGATGGATTTTCAGCTTTGGGTTTGGGGTGGTGTGTTGGGATTAGGGTCAGCTGTGCATGATAGAAACCCAAAATGATGGTGGCTTACCCAAGTTGGACATTTATTTATCTGTCATAGAAAAGAGGTCTGGAAGTGGGCAGTGTGAGTGTAAAAGTGAGTCCACCATTATCAACGACGGAGTGTCCTCTACCTAGCTGCTATGCTATTCTAAGTGTACGGACCATGGGTCATTATGGCTGCTTGGGTGCCAGCCATTGTGCCCGCATTCCTCTTAGGAAGAAGACGCTGGGCCAATCCCAGGGAGAGCGCTGTGCAGTGAAGGAGGAGGCCTGTGATGGAGATGGAGAAGAAGTGGCCCAGTGAGGCACGGGAACAACCAGGAGAGAGTGGACCCAAAAGGAGGAGAGAGGTTGAGGAAGGAGGATGAGAGCCTCTCTTTCTGGTGAGGGCCACTGCGCTCTTCTATTATCACGTGATTTGCAGTTTGTTCTTTACAAACATTCTATTGAAAGATTCATCCCACCGGAACATACAGCATTTCTCATGACCTCAGCAGCCACGTGTGGCTGGTGGCTACCATCCCGGATGGCACAGATACAGAATGTGGACACCATTGCAGAAAGTGCTGTTGGGCTGTGCTGGGCTGTACCATTCCAAAAGGACGAACTCGACAGCAGGCTTTGGATGGGTGGGGAGAGGAAGTGGGGAGAGCCAGGGGGAGCCAGGGTTGGCCCTGGGAGAGCCAGAGGTCTTCACATAGATGCTGTTTCAAGCATGACTGTTGCTCTGGCCATCTGGAAGCAAGTGGGTGCCAGCCTCAACTCCTGAAATACAATTCAAGCTCTGTCATATGTGGTAAGAGAGTCCACTCAACCCCTTCATTTATTTGATGTGCACTGGCCAAGCCCCTACTGTGTTTGCTCCTTTGTGGACTACTGGGCAGGGAGAGGTAAATTAGACTCAGCCTGTGTCCTCAGGGAGCTCCATCTCGTGTTGGTTTCTGGACTCACCCAGAGGTCAATTAAAACATGCGGAGTGCACATGGGAAAGAACATGATGCTGTAAGAGAAGAGAGAAGGACCTTCAAACCCTGTTTGGGGGCATCCAGGAAGGCTTCCAGGAGGAGGAGGTGGGTCCTGAAAATGAAGTCTACAGGATGGATAGTAGCAGCCTAGGGAAGGAGGAGGGGCGTGGAGGTTTCCAGGTAGGGGTGACAGCATGAGCAAAGACAAGAAGGTTGGAAAAAACAATTCTTTTGTCTGGAGTGACGAGTATAAGGCAGAAGGTGCATGGACAGAATTGAGGCTGAAGAGGAGGCCACGTCATAGACCCTGAACGTCCCAGGAAGAGTTTTGGCTTTCATCCTTGGGGTACCGAGGTGTCTCTAAAGATGTTTAAGCAAGGGATGACCTGGAAGTAGGTTTGGAAGTAAGAGGATGCTTGGAGGAGGACAAGTGATGAAGAAACTGGTGTAAAAATCTAGGGGAGAGATAAAGGTGAGCAGAGAGAGGGCAGTGCTGATGGGAGTGGAAGGGGGTGGGCCCAGCAGAGACTTCGCAGGTGGAACTAGCAGCGCCTGGCGCTGACTGGATGTGGAGGAGAGTGAGAGGGGTTGCTAAGGTGATAAGGCCATTTCACTTTGGGTGGTTAGGTGGAGACGGGGTAGATGGTGGTGCCGCTGGTTGAGACAAGGGCCACAGGAGGGGCTCTTAGATGGAGCTGCGGGAAGAAGAGTTCAGGTTGGAACATGTTGAATGCAAGGGGCCGTGGGACACCTAGGGGGAGCTGTCCAGTGACAGCTGGAGGTGTGCACCTGCAGCTCAGGGGAGGGTCTGAGCTGGGGACCCACATTGGAGAGTCATCCACTGAGCGTTGCGAGAATTTGCTCATTTGATGTATAAGAACAGACAGAGAGAAAAAAGAAAACAATTCAGAAAGTGGGAGGAAAACAAGAGAGAGCTGTGTTGTGGGACTCAACAGGTAGAAGGTTTTAAGAAGCAGGAGATAATGAATGCTGTTCGAAGAGTGATGTTAGCAGAGAGATCCAGTAAATGATGATGAAAAGGGTCTACCAAAGTTAGAGACCTGGAGGCCAGTGGGGACCTTGGTGAGCGCAGTCTCCACGGAATGGTGATGACATGTTCTGGGAGATGGCGCTGTTCTCGACTGTGATGGAATGTGGGTTACGTGGGCGTCTCCATTCGTCAACGGTGTCCAGCTGAGATCTGTGCCTTTCAACATAGGTGTATTTTACCTCTAAGAAAGAACTGTAAACAGTTACGATGATGATAGGTGAGTGCAGGTGCGGAGTGGGTGGAGATACAGGTGATAACAGAAGGCAGAATGTGGACAAATGTTCAAACTGAGTGGTGACTACAGAGGAGAAGTTCCTTCTGTGATTTTGTTAACTTGGTATATGTTAGACATTATCAAAAACCAAGAGTTGAATTAAACTAAAAAGCTTAAGCACATGTGAGTGGTGCTCGCTTCTCTCTCTTCCTGGCTGATGCTCTCTTTCCTGTCCTTCCACCTGCCTGGTTGGGGGTGTGTGGAAAGCTTCTGAGAGTCAGACGCAGTGGAAGCTCTGTTTCTGTGGTTTCCCAGAGCTGATGTAGCACAGGAATTAGGTGCTCTGAGTCGGAATCCCAACTGCTATTAACTAAGTAAAAATTTGTGTGAATCATTTGACCCTTTTCATTCTCTGTTTCTCATGTAGACAGTGGAGTTAATACAGCTACTTCATTAGGGGTCTTGAAAAATATTAAACATAAGAATGTATGCAAATCATTAGGATGCTTTTAATGCAAGTAGCAGAAAACCCAACTCCAACTAGTTTAAACAATAAAAGAAATCTGTTGACTTGTATTAGGAAAAGGTTAGGGGCTTTCAGGTATGGTTTGATCCAGGGACACAAGCTTATTATTATTATTATTATTATTATTATTATTATTATTTCCCAAAGCCTCCAGAGAAGCTGTGCATCTCTTTCCATATTTTATTCCAGATACCTAGGACTTTTCTTCTTCTTTCTTTTTTATTTCCTTGTTTTTCTGCCAGAGAAGAGATTTCACACATAGATAAAATTAGGCAGATTTCATATCCTCTGCTCTCCTGCTTGCTAAATGCACGGTCTTTTGGTTCGTTCTGTTTCTGCTGTGCACAAATTCCTTCTTTCTGTCCTCAGATATGTCAGGCTTGGCCTTGCCTCTGTGCCCTTGCCTTAGCTGTTCCCTCTGCCTGAATTGACTTTCCCTTAATCATCTTTGGGCTGACTCCATATCATTTCCTATGCGTTCTTCTGTGCAGCAGCTTTCCTGGCCTCTCCATCTCAAATACACACCCTGCCTTCCCCCTACCCTCTCCTAGTCTCCTGTTTTATTTTCTTGATATTACTTAATACTATTTTTTTTCCCCTTGAAATTTGTTTATTGGCTGCATCTGTCTCCTTCCAATGGCTTATAAGTGCCAAGACGCAGGGAACTTGCTTGTCTGGCATTTGCTGGATACTTACTGCCTGGTTCTGTGCCTGGAATAGTAAAAGTACTCAATAAATGTCCTGTTGAGTGAATGAATGGAAAGTGGGAAACGCAGTATTATCTACCTCATGGGATTGCTAAGATAATTGAATGAGAAAATGCATGTGAAATGCTTGGTCTGGGACCCGCCACAAAGTAAGTGCCGGTACGTGGGAGTGGTTGAGATGCACTGTGTTTGCTCTTGCCACTATCATGGCTTTTGAGCACCTTTCTCCATCATGCTGTCATTTGGATGGAAGTTGAGTCCCAGGCCGTGCCCCAGTTGCAAAGTGGGAAAAGCCCTAGGTCAGCCAGCCAGCTCTGTCTCCACCTTCGTGCTGCAGAAAGTAGCTGATGTGATTTATTTCCCTTAGGGAATGAAATTCATGAGTAGCTTTGCCCTTGAAAAATCTCCTGGGTGGGGTTTGAACTAAATGTGAGAAGCTCAGATGGTCTGGATTTGACATTCAAGGTCTTCAGAGACCAGTAGAAGCCTCATCACTTTCCTGGCCAAATAAAAGCACTGGAATTCAAAACAGAGATGTGCTTTTGGGAAGGTGACTAGCAAAAAGGCTGTTTTGTTCTAAAAAGTTAGCTTTCCCTGCAAAAGCCTTTTCCTCGGGAGAAATCCTTTTCTCTGAGAGTCTATTGCCAGAGTGTCTTGAACCAAAGCGGGCAGCAGTGCCAACCTCAGAACTGGGGCTCCAGGGCCTTGCCCTGGGCTGAGGACCATGTAGGCCAAGCGATGTGCCTGCTGGGAGCCCCTGGTCCCCTTCTCAGTGTTATGTGGGTGCCTGCAACTCTGCAGTTTCCTGGCCCACGTGGCTCTGAGTCACCTGCAGGCGGTATGGGTCGCTTGCCCAGGTTCATCCCCTTGAGTGAAAGTGACATATACCACGTGAACGAGAAATCAGCCCAAGTACTGGCTGGGAGTGAAGGAAATCTGAAATGGGTGTGAGAGGAGGGAGACAATGCATATTAGGTAAGAACTTGGGAGCAGCTAACATAGCAGGAACTATGGCTCTTTCATTCCCCATCTTGATTAAAGCCTTTTAGGAGGTCTGGACGGGGTCATGAAGAGGCTTCTGTGACCCACCGGCCTTGTACCTTTCTCTCAGCACAGACGGGCAGGCATCTTGTTATCACCAGATGACAGAGGCCCCATGTTGTGGTGTCGAAGCTGGACGTACCAGGACGGCGTGGTGGGTCCACGTGGCTCAGGGGGCAGGTTGTGTCAGGCACCATGTCGGGGTCTCCCCAGATGTTTGCAGCCATATCTGTGTCCTGGACCCTCAACATGCCCCTGAGCTAATGGTGAACTGGGTGTGGTTTCTAGCCTTGGGTGGCTCCCAGTCTACCATTCCCTCATTTTGCTACTTAATTAATATCCCTTTATATTACGTAGAGAAGATTTTCGGTCTCAGAGAGCCAGCTTTCTGCCACTCAGCATGAACCTGACCTTATTTTACTTCTGATCAGGCCGGATGCACCAGTTTAGCTCCACCCTAAAACTGAGGACAAGAGCAAAGTAAAAATGTTGTTTGGATTGTGCGCAATCTCCGTGAATATAGCCCAGAGATAACAATCCCTGAGGGGTGGGTGTTTCATTCAGGCCAGACGGTGTAAACGAGGGCCCACAGGCTCAGCTGGCATTGACTCTGACGCCTCCTCAGTCTAACGTGACGAGAGACAGAAAGAACACACTTTGGATCAAGACAGCTCTGGGTTTGAATTCTCACTCTGCCAATTGCACAGTGGTAATGCATCACTCTGTGCGTGCGCGCGCGCATTTATAAGGTAAATTTCCAGAAGTGGGCTTGCTGAGTCGAAGGATGAATGCATTTCTTTATAATTGACCCAATTGCGTAACTGATTGTACCACAGTTTCTCCTCCTAACAGTTTCTCCTCCTACCATTAGTTTGTGCAGGACACTCACTGGTTTTGTTTTATTTTATTCATTTTCTTCCTGTTACCCTCCATCTCCGTTATTGATTTATCCTTCATCTGTTTATTTAGATATATGGCTCATTGGAAAATATTTAGTGTCTCTGCATGTGTGCTTTTAAATTATACACAAGACATGGCACTATGTAATTCCCGTTTTTCTTCTGCCAAGACTGCAAGCTGGCGTAGGCTGCTGGCTCCCTTTGCCAAGACCAATCTGGCAAAACTGCAGATCTGAGAGAGCATCTCGGGTTTGAAGAACGAACAACAGAACGCAGGCAGGATCCTGCAATGACATATGAAGCTGATCTCGGGTGCTGTGCGTGGCTGTGGGACAGAAGGGGCTGGCTGTGCCCTGGACAGGTTGGGAGGAAGCGTCTTACGTTCTCTTCTTCCTCTCCCTTTGTCTCTTCACCCCAGAGGCCAGAGCGGAGACACTCAAGTTGTGGAGGTCATATTAGGGCTGCCCAGCAGCCCTGCGGGGGTGAGGAGTTGTTGAAGACAACGCAGGCTGCTCAGCTCCCCTTTCATTTTTTCATCCTTCACGACTTCCTCCCCCACTGCACTCCCACAAATCCCAGGGGTGGTTGGTTTCAATATGTAATAAAGGTTGCAGCTTCCTGCAAGTGCTTCTACTTCCCAGGTGTTTCATGACGAAATCCTGACCAAAGCAATAGTTGAATGGCAATCGTCCAATCTAGGACTCATTCCTTTCCTTCTCTCTAAATTCACCCTGAGGCACACAACTACACGCACCAAAGAAAAGGAAATATATGTGACAACATATACCGTCTAACACAGAATTGTCAGAATGGGTGAACAAGAAATTTAAATAAGCGCGTTAAACATATGGACGTAGATAAGAAAAGATATTAGAAATATAAGCCAAGAAAAAGAGAAAATTAAAAAAAAACCCTACATGTAAATGTTGGTGAGGAAGAATGTAATCACTGAAATGAGACAGCCAGCGGAAGAAGGATACAGGGACTTGGAAGCTTCGATTGAGAAAGAGAAATAGAAAATAGAAAAAAAGAATCTAAGATTGTGGAGCATAAATGTACCAACATTCAGATAATGTAAGTCTCAGGAGGAAGGAGGAAAAATGGAGGGAAATAGTCAAAGAAATAATGAATATAGAATTCCTATGTTTATAGTAAGGTAAAGGGACCTAAGAATGCACACAGGACAGATAAAGAAAAACTGACAGGGGCCGGCCCGGTGGCTCAGGTGGTTAGAGCTCCATGCTCCTAACTGCAAGGGCTGCCGGTTCGATTCCCACATGGGCCAGTGGGCTCTCAACCACAAGGTTGCCAGTTCAATTCCTTGAGTCCCACAAGGGATGGTGGGCTGTGCCCCCTGCAGCTGGAGGCGGGAACTGGACCTGGAGATGAGCTGGGCCCTGCCCACAGCTGGGACTGGGGGAACAGCAACTTGACTTGGAGGAGGGGCCTGTAAGTACACACTGTTCCCCAATAGAGTCCTGTTCCCCTCCCCCAATAAAATCTTTTTTTTTTTTAAAGAAAAACTGACAACCTGGACACTTTGTAGTAAAAATTAAGGACCTCAAGGACAAAGAGGGAAATTCTAAAGGCTTCCGAGGTTAAAGCAGAAGACCAACCACAGATTTGCAGTCAGATTAATATCAGACTTCTCATCAGCAAAACAGGATGCGAGAAGAAAAAGGTATAGAAGAAAAAAAAATGGAACCTAGAATATTATATCCTTTCAAATTGTTGTTCAATATGTAAAAGAAATGTGCTCAGCAGTCGGAGGCCTCCAAAATTTTGCACAAAGACTTACACTGAAAACATTCTTGGAAGCTTCCTTAGTTAGGAAGTGCAAAGACTGTACGAAGGGAGAGAAGTAACAGAGCAAATAAGCCGTTACCTTTCCTTTCCCCTCAGCTGAGGCAGAGGAAAGAACCGCCTTGGCAAGCATTTAATTATGGCTTTTTTTCAAAGGGCATTTCAGAGCCTCTGCTTGGAAATTGAGAGCAACCATTGAGAAATAAGGTGGTCCCATCCTCACTCCAGCGTGTCCTGAGGGGAGCAGGAAAGGAAACGAGACTCTACCTACATACTAATAAATAAACAAATAAATAGTAAATACCCCAAGTCAAAGGGCAAAAGCATGTTGCTAATTGTGAAACCATTAAGGGCATTTGTCTTTCCTCAGTACCCATTCAAGCAGGGCTTCCCAAAGTGGGGTCCGTGGGCCAGAGCAGTGTTTCCGGTCTGCACATGAGTTACATAGAGAGACTGAGAGTCAGTGTTTAGAAATTTCCAAGCCGTTTGATGGAGTGATTTTATAGTATGTTCATTGAATCAAATAAAACATTTGGGTTCATATTTGGAGTGTCTTTTATTTTGCAAAAGTATTGATCGCAGCCAGGTCAAGGGCAAAAGGCACTGGTCCTTTCACCAGGGATCGTTTGAGAAGCACTGGGTTAGACCAGGCATGAGCAAGCTTTTCCTGTAAAAGGTCGTACTTTCCCTGTTGTAACTATTCAGTTCTGCTATCCTGGCACGGAAGCAGTCATAGACCATATGCAAACCAACGGTCATGGTTGGGTTACTGTAAAACTTTATTGCCACTAAAATGTAAATATCATTTCATTTTAATGCATCACAAATTCTTCTTCTGTTGATGGTTTTCAACCATTAAAAAAATGTAAAAACCATTCTTACCGTGTAAGGTGTACAAAACCAGGCAGTGGATAGGTTTGACTGACAGGCCTAGTTTGTCAATCCCTGGGTTAGACTATCTTGTCTCTGAGAATTAGTGTCTGTCTCAGGGAGAAGAATGTGTGTGTGTGTGTGTGTGTGTGTGTGTGTGTGTGTTTGATGATGCTAATTTTCTTTTGAATAAGAAATATATTTATGGGGCTAAAAATAGTATATATTGAGAAATCTCCTTCTCACCTCTTCTGTGCCCACCCCATTTCCCTGCCAGCTCTGCTCCCTCTAGGTGACCATTTTCATTAACGCCTTGTATGTTCTTTAAGGCTTATGGCAAATTAGCAAACACATATCCACATTTCCGCGCTTTTCTCCATAAACGTAGCACGCCGCGTATGCTGCCCTCCACCATCTTCTTTTCACTTGCTGCCATCCTGGAGATTTTCTATACTCCAACAGAGTAAAGCTTCCCTCATTAAACAGATGTATTCCACTTGGAGGTTGTATCGTTGTTTATTTAACTCATCCTCTCCACACGGACTCTTGGGTTATTTCCAACCCAACTCAGAATAATGTGGCAGTAAAAGAAATTTCTCATGAATCACTGCGCATGTGTTGTGTGTGTGTGTGTGTGTGTGTGTGTGTGTGTGTGTGTGTCCCTTCATAGAGTAAATTTCTAGAGGAGCAGCTGCTGAGCCACAAGATAAATGCATTTATAATTTTAGTAGCTATTTCCAATTGGCCCTCGGTGGGCATTTTGCCCTCCCACCAGCTACATATGAGAGTGCTGGTTCCCCCACACAGCCTTGCTGATAGAACAGCTTGTCCCACTTTTGGATTTTTATCCATTCTCATAAATAAGATGATGTCGCCGTGGAATTTTAACTTGCATTTCTCTTAGTATGCGTGGTCGGGGCTAACGAAGCATCTTTATGCAGAATTAGAAAAAGGCACCCGTTCCGGGACAAGGAATTACAGAGAGGTACTGCTTCTGGGTCAGTGCAGATCTTGCCGAGCTGTGATCGCACCCGGGCCCCCTACACAGGGCACCTTTGTGCAGGGATCCCCACCCAGCAGCGCTGATGGTGACTATCAAAGGGCCTGGTGGGGCAGTAGCCAGTCCAGGTGGGGCTAGCCCAGCAGAGCCGTGGACGACAGGAGGGGAAGTAGCATCCAGGTACATAATTTATGGGTCCCACTGCAAAGTGAAATACAGGACCCTATGCTATGAAGAATTTCGAGATGCTGGGGTACAGCATTCAATTAGGTTCAGGCTCTTCTGAGCATGGGGCCCTGCGGGACTGTGTGGGTCACAGCCTACGAAGCTGCCCTGGGAGAGGGAATAATGACCCAGGATCCGGCGGGTGGCTGGTGTTACATGGACCCACTTTCCCCAGGCTGGCAACACAGGAGAGCATCATACCATCGAGAGGATGTGAGCTGCAGCTCTCCAACGTCTCAAGACCAATGGTCCTATTTTCCCCCAACAAGCCAGCAGGAGCTGTTCTCACCCAGGGAAGGATGTCCGGGCTTCGCTTGTGATATTAATGACATGTACAGACATGCCAGACCCAGCACTTTACTTTCTGTGTATCTTTTAAGTCTCCAACAAGCTCATGCAGTTGGTACCAAAGTTAAGTCCATTTAGATGAGGGGGCAAAGGCTTAGGGAGGTGGTATTGGGGGGCCTGACTCAGCCAGTCTGACTCCAGCACCTGGATTTTTACCCCCTTACATGATATTGCCTTGTACCAGTTTATTCTCACACTAGCAGTGCCTGGGGCAGTTTATACACACACACACACACACACACACACACACACACACACACACGACAATTAAGTTTGTGAACTTGTTGCAACAATGTTGTTAACCTTTTTTTTATATCAGAGGGATTATTCATTATGAATTTGTACTGACTGGACAGACAGTTAACCAAGTTTACTATTTGGAGGTGCTGAAAAGGCTGCGTGAAGAAGTTAGACGACCCGAACTTTTCACCAACAATTCATGGCTCTTGCATCACGACAATGCACCAGCTCACACAGCACTGTCTGTGAGGGAGTTTTTAGCCAGTAAACAAATAACTGTATTGGAACACCCTCCCTACTCACCTGATCTGGCCCCCAGTGACTTCTTTCTTTGCCCGAAGATAAAGGAAATATTGAAAGGAAGACATTTTGATGACATTCAAATTTGATGACATTCAGGACATCAAGGGTAATACGACGACAGCTCTGATGGCCATTCCAGAAAGAGAGTTCCAAAATTGCTTTGAAGGGTGGACTAGGCGCATAGCTTCCCAAGGGGAGCACTTCGAATGTGACTGTAGTGATATTCAGCAATGAGGTATGTAGCACGTTTTCTAGAATGAGTTCGCGAACTTAATTGTCACACTCACACACAGTTTGCCCAGGAATTGCTTTATTCGGAAGAGATCCCGGAGTGTAGGTGCCACAGCTACACAGGAAGCAGGGCTTGAAGGAGAACAGTGGAAATGGGGATTCTACTGCTGCCCAAGGAAGAGTGGGGGGAAGGGGCGAGGCATACATGCCTCAGGGCCTCTCATTCTGGACAGAAGCCTTCTATCTGGGGGTCAAAGGGCTCCTGGCTTGTCTGTAGGATGGGAGAGAGGTGTTTCCGTCATTGCCAGGGAACTTGCTAGAGTAGGGAGGTGGCCCGGAGGGGGCGCCTAGAGAAGGAAACAGCGCGGGGCGGTGAGGCGTCCAGGGTGAGGGGGCTTTCAGCACTGGACAGTCTTCCCTGTGCAAAACAGATTGTTGTAGAATTGGTATTTTCTACTATAGGTGCCCTTATTTCTCGCAAAACAGTAGGCAGCCGCTTTGTCACATTCACACAGTTGAGTCTTACAGTGGTCTCCGTTATTTTCTGAAATCACAAGAAAAGAAATACCAAATGGGGGTTTGTTAAATTTCTATGGCTCCTTGTGGGAACCCTCAGGGAGAAGACACAGCCCCTGACCTTAGAAGCTTCTAGTCTGAGACAAGCACCTGTGCTGCAAGGATTTCTGACGGTGGGGAGACAGAGTTCCCACCCTAGTCTGATGGAGACCGGCAGGCAAGCACCCGGTGACCCTGTTAAATGCCTTCCCGACCGCCCCTGCTCCTTTCTTCTTGCTAATAGATGTGTCCAGGTGCAAAGCTCCAGCCCCTAGTGCCTGGGATGGGTCGTGATTGGTGCAAGCCTGTCATCATCATCCCTTGTACCTTGGCCACGATTGGGTAGCACGTGACCTTGTTCTGGCCAATTTGCCACAAGGGGGAGTCCCCTGGGCGCTTTGGGAAGAATTAATTTCCCCCTTCAAAAAGAGAGCTGTATATGGGGAAAGGCTCCTTTGTAGGGGGAGGCCATGATGTGTAGGGGGAGGCCAGTGTGTGTCTTGGCATCACGTTGCCAACGGGCCACAGCAGATTGCGAAAAGGCTGGGTCCTTGATGACACTGCTGAGACGCTGCCTCAGTCCCCGCACTGCACTGCCCTCTTCCAGACTTCCGTGATGTGAGAGTCAGACGTCCCCCTTAGCAAGCCTCTTTCAGTTGGGCATTTTGTTGCTTACAACCCAAAGCCTGCTAAAGCTACATGACTGATGGAGAGGTCATGGTAGGGAGATGTAATGTCTGATCTTCAATGGCTCGGGCTGTTGGGCGAGAGCCCATGCTTTCTCAAAATGCCACTTGTGGATCTGCCGTCTGGGGACAAACGCTTTCAGTGACCACCCAGCTCTCCCCTCCCCTTCAGAGCCAAGCTTTCTCCAGAATGTTGTCTACACTCAACTGTCTCCGCGTTACGTCCTGCTCTGTCCCCAACCTACTCTAATCTGGCGTTGCCCTCACACTGCATGGAAACTGCCCCCACTGAGGTCCTCGGTGGTCTTCCTGGCCCTAAATCCAAGGAGCCTTGTCAGCCCTTATCCCGGGGGCTCCTCTGTTAAACTGTTAATCATCTCCTTGCCAACAACTCCTTGACCTTCTCGGAGCTCACCCGCTCCCTCTCTGATCATCCTTTGTCTTCTTTCTGGGACTTTAAACATCCAATGGGTGAGCACACCCACCCCAGAGCTCTCTGCTGCCGACTCCTGAACCCAGGCTCCCAGCCCAGACTGCTCCCTGGAGCTGTGAGTTCCTATAGCCAGCTGCCTGCCGCACAGCTCCTTGGGCGTTCTGGAAGCCTTTTAAACTCCACATGCTCTAAATAAAACTCCCCCCCCCCCGCCCACCAGGACCTCCTCCCGTTGTGCCGTCCACACAGCCGTCCACCCTCGCAACAGCTCCCTCTGCCCCTACCCGTCAATCAGCTGATTCTACCTCGAGTGCATCTTCACGTCACTCCCCACCCCTTCCATCCTGACCACCATCATCAGATGTCAAGTTCTTGCTACCTCTTGTCTGCATGATGGCACGCTCGTGGCTCCCTCCATCCAGCTGTCTCCATTCACCCTGCAGCCAGGGTGAGTCCTCTGAAATCCACACCTGATCATGTCACTCCTTTGCGTAAGAGCCTTCGGGCCAACATCTAAATATAGGATGGCCTCTCGCCTTCCCACCCCTCCAGCCTCATCTCTCACCCCTCCTTCTCCTCCTCACCCTTCTCTTCAGGCCCACAGAATAACAGTTCTCTGGGTCCCTTTGCCTCTTGCCGGAAGGCCTGGAACCCTCCTCTCCCCGATGCCTGCACAGCCTTGAGGCTTAAGCTTGGCTGTCCCCTTCCTGAACCTCAGGCTATGTCAGGGCTCCACCCGTTTGCTTGCCTCCTATTGGAATCTTCCGTACTGTCTTTTCATTTTCTTTGCTTCCCACTCACTTATGAGCTCCTTGAGGCAGGGACACGGTCCCTTAGTATCTCTAGCTCTGGTGCCCAGCATAGGGCCTGGCACAGGGGACTCAGTGAAACAAAGAAAGAAGCCTGGGTGGAGAGGTAGGACCCCGTCTTACCGCAGATGACTTGGCCCCTGTAGAAAGCAAACTTGTAGCCCAGAAGCTTGGTGCCACACCCGCGTCTCTCCAACCGTTTGTAGCAACAGTCATGTGCCACACAGCACCTGTGATGAGAACTTGCGATTAGGGCTGCCTCCCCACGGCTCCAGGGAGCCTGGTGGCCCATGGTCTCACCCCCTTGACCCTGGCCAGAGACCCAGTGACTTTGGAATAGTCTAAAGCAGAGTTTCCTACACGCTTTTCCAGCTAGGACCAGGTTCTGTGCCAATGGGGCACCAGCACTGCCCTTGCTGATCCCAGACCTGCCCGAGCCACAAGTGGGAAGAGGGAGGGGAAGGTTAGGGTGGCCTCACCGATCGGTCGCATCCTTGGGGGTTCCTCTGCCACTGTAGCCACAGTAGCAACCGTAGAAACCATAACTAGATGCGGCTTCTTTTCCTGTAACCTTAAAGATCATTTCCGCGAAATTCGCCAAATTCCCGTGGGTCTCCAGCAGACCTGGAAGGAAATCTGGTGATGGAGCCTGGGGCCACGTCCTCCTTCTCTGGCCCTCTCTGCTATTCCCCATCACCCCATGACCTCTCTCCTGCCCCATCAGAGGGCCTGACACAATGGGAAAGGCAACTAGGAATGAGGCTGCGTCCCTCCTGGGCTTCCCCGTGTGTCCAGTGGTCAGCGTTCGTTCTTACCAAAGGACATGATCACAGCCAACAGCAGGAGGGTCTTCATGTCGACAGTTCTGATGGGAGACATGCAGATGGGTTGGCCCAGATTCCTGTCTCAGGTGGTCCCAGCTTCTGCCCTGGCCCCCTTCCCCCCTGCTCGCACTCAGTAACCCTGGAGAAAGGAGTCTTCAAGGGACCCACCACATGCTCCTCCATCCAAGGTGACGACCTTGGTCACACACAGATCACACAGAGTGTGTCGCGCAGGACGTCCTGCCCCTTCCCAACTCTGTGGAATGTTTTCATACACATGCAGGCCTCAGACCCATTGAGACCACCCCCCACGCCCCAACACACACATGATACAGTAAGGAAACTTCCTTGCTCCTCGTCAGACTGAGAGTTCCTGGAGGATGCAAGCAGGTCATCCCAACAACAGGTCATAAGTTGTGTGTCCCCCATTAGACATACCTTACTTGTTCCCAACAGGATTCAAGGTTTGGGAATTCCATCCATGGAGTCCAATCCCCAATATTTTCCTCCCAAACTAAAGCAGCACCATCTCTTTGCAAGATTTTCCAACCCCTTACACGTATATGCATGCACACACACGTACATATGCGTGTGTGTACACAATCTGGAGCTCCCCCACAAGGGCAGACATCCTTTCACACAATACACTCACATACCCACACAACACACTCGTGCACACAGACCCTCTTGTCCATACCAAATCATGCATGCATGTTTATGTTCCTGTGTGCCCACATGCACACACATAAACACACATGCACACATAGGCACAACACAGCCATTCTCAAACGCAGCCAATGAGCAGGGCCTCTTACACTCCTGACAGGGCCCATGCCCTGGGTATACCTCTCAGAGGAGCCCGAACTTGGTATCTCCAAGTATCTTCCTTGTTTATTCTGAACTCCAGCTCCCCTTAAATAGCTGCTCCCTCTGGAAGGTTGGGAGTTGGTGGGGTAGGCAAATGGGGTAGGAGTTTGGCCAGTTGGACTCCAAGTTTGGCATGACCATACCCATCGGTAAATCCCCTTTCCTTCCCCTCATTAGCTGGCAGGACAGAGCTGAGGATGGAAAAACTTTATGTGCCTCTAGCCGATGCCAGAATTTTATGACTTTCCAATCTTTCCCGTAGGCCTCAATCCTGACTGAGAACCTTCCCATAAACGACTCTGGATGTGAGTGACATCCCTGGAACCACATTCATGGGAGGTCAGGGGCGTCTGCTGTTACAGGCTGTGGACTCCTCGGCCCTTCCCTGCCGACGGGACCAATGACTGAGTGGGGGTCGCTCCTTTCTTCGGCTCACTGTGGCATTTGGGTATAGGAAAGGGGGGCATTTATTGTTATTTGTTCATTCAATGAATCATTCATTCACAGGGAGTCCATACTCAGCCTCTACAAAGTGCTACGTGAGCCTCTGGTGGGAAGGCTGATGAGGATTCGTCCCCTCCCCCCCCCCCCGGGACCCCAGCAGGGAACGGGGTACAATGAGCAGGTGGCCCCTTCTCCCTGACTTGGACCAGAGCCTCTACCTTCTCTTTGTGCTTGCTCCTCTTTCTTCTTCTCCTCCCGTTCTGGAAAAAGCCAGAAACTGCCCTTGAGTTTCCCCCTAAATACTGTCTCCACCTTATCCCCTGTCCTCACCTGTTCGGAAATGTAACTGATTAACGCTTCCTGGATTTATTGTTCTTTGTTCTCCAACCGTTAGGAACAAAGCAATTCCATCTTTCATTTCTAAAGCAAATATCTTATCTTGCCCTCCAGTACATACTAGAAATTTAGCTTCCATGGTCTTACGTAAGCACTTCCTGACCAGTCCCCAAAAAGCCAGGTGGCAGAGGCTGTGGTGCTCATAAGCATTCCGTCTGTCCTGTGTGTACCCCAGGCCGTCCTCCAGATCTGCAGGCCCAGCAGACTTGTTGTGGCGGGAAAATATGGGCACTGGTGCTAACAGTCGCTTCTAGGATGAAACGAGGGAAAGAATGCCGGGCGGCTCGACAGCCTTTCTCCACCTGCCCCTCCTGGTAGAACCAGGAGAGGGGAGCAGCTTGGATCCTGGAGTCACGGCATGGAGAAAACCTGTCCTGGAGAGCGCCCCAGACCCTCAACGGGCTTTGAGAGAAGGAAATTTTGTCATTTTAAGCCGTCCATCATTGAGATCGGTTGTGACTACAGCATAACCTAACCTATGTGAACAGTCTTCTAGGCAGCTTTCATCTTGAAGATAGAATTTACCTGTGTTAATAGGTTGAACTGTGTCCCCCACCTAATTCTTACCTTGTTTCCCCGAAAATAAGACCTAATTGGGAAAGAAGCCCTAATGCATCTTTTGGAGCAAAAAAATAATATAAGACCCGGTGTTATTTTCGGGGAAATACGGTATGTTGAAGTCTTAACTTCCAGTATCTCACAATGTAACCGTATTTGGAAATAGGGCCTTTGCAGATGTGATTAGTTAAGATGAGGTTATTAGCGTGGGCTGAATCCAATATGACTGGCGTCCTTATAAAAAGGGGAAATTTACACATGGAGGACACTGTGTGAGGATGTGGACAAAGGTTGGGGCAAAGCTTCTATAAGCCACGAAATGCTACAGGTTGCCAGGAAGCTACCAGAAGCTTCAAGAGAAGAATGGAACAGATCCCCCTTCACAGCCTCGGAAGGAATCAACCCTGCCTTCTCCTTGCTGTCAGACTTCCGGCCTCCAGAACTGTGAGACAATCCATTCTGCCCCTTAGTTTGTGGTCCTTTGTACCCGGAACATAGCTTTGGCAAACTAATGCAACCTGCAGGAATCTCTGTCAGTCTCCTTCACTCTTTGCAACCTGGGATTTTTTGCTCTCATAGGCATTAGCCTTAAGCTTAAGTCAAGCCAATGGGCTAGAACTTCACCTTTTGTTAAGCATCTCAGCTTTTGGAACACGTCCTGTCTATAATTGGCAAACTGTCCCACCCTCCCCGCACCGTATCCTGGTGGCCCTGCTCTTGCATCCGGGCTCTGACACTCAAGGACTCTGGAGACATCACACATTGCCTCTCCTTTCCCCATCCTTTCAGGATTTTCTTCCAAGAATTCAAAATTTGTGATCTGACCTCTTGTCCAGACTCCCTCACCCGAGGACTAGTTTAAGCATTTGGAGTACATCAGTGAACAAAACAAAAATCTTTACTCATTTTACTGGAGAGAGACAAACAATAAAGAAAAGACACGCTATGTAAATTATATAGTATGTTACGTGGTGATAATGCAATGGGGAAAGATGCAATAGAGATGGAAAAGGGGTTGCAGGTGTGCCAGTGGGTGACACGTGGGTTGCAACTTTACAAAGAACAGACATGCTCAAACGGAAGGGGCTTTGAGCATAGTCAGCATTCAGAAACGTTTTTGTAAGTTATTAATAATTAAAAGAGTCAGCCTATTGGCAGTGGTTATTTTCAATATCAGAATTATGGTTGAAAATTTTTTCTACCACTTTCTGTTTCCTAAGTTTTTCTGTGTAGGAGGAAAACTTACTCATTACTCTTCTGTTTTGGAGAAAAAAGTCTCATTTTGAAATATGTTTGCACTTACAAAAAAAAGTTGCAATAGTAGAGTTCCCGTATGCCCTGGAAAGTTCCAGTTTCTCTGAATATGAACATCCTACAAGTAGTCATGGTAGAATTATGGAAACCAATAAATGAACATATTAACTCATCTACAAACGTCACCAGTTTTCCTCCTAATGTCTCTTCTTCCGGTCCAGGATCCAACCCAGGATTCCACATCACAGGTAGTTTTCAAATCTCCTTAGAACCCTCTAATCTGTGTTAGCTCTTTAGTCTTTCTTTGCTTTTTGTGACCTTGAAAATTTTGAAGAGCATTGTTCAGGGTTTTGTAGGATGTCCCTCTGTTGGGTTTGTCTGATGTTTTCTCATGATCAGACTGAGGTTACGCATTTTTGGCAAGAATATCACAGAAGTGATATTGTGCCCTTCTCAGGGAAACTTATCAATGGTCCACGATGTTCATCGGTCTCTATATTACTATTGATGTTCACCTTGACCACTTAATGGATGGAAGTGGTGTCCGCCAGCAGGTTTCTCCACCGGAAAGTTACAATTTTTCCTTTTGTGATCAGGAAGGCTCTTGGGGGGAGGTCCTTTGAAACCATTCAAGTATCACATTTCTCCTCATACTTCTACTCACTAATTTTTAGCACGAATCCATGGTTCTTGTCGGCAACAATTATTACTGGTGTTTTATTATTTCCCTCATCCCCTCCACATTAAGAATTTAAATTCTCCTATAGGTAAGAACTTTTCCTAATATATGTATTTATGTGCTCATTTAACTATTTATTTATATCAGTCTGTACTCACTTATTTTCATCTATGGGCTATAAGTCAACACCACCATTTTTTTTTTCTTCGAATTGTCGCATCTTGGCCATAGAGAGTACCTTCAAGTTCGCACCTATGTACTATTGGCATGCCCTTCTTCTTCTTCTTCTTCTTCTTCTTCTTCTTCTTCTTCTTCTTCTTATTATTATTATTATTATTATTATTTTCCTTAGCACTTCCTTATTTTCTGGCATCACAAGATATTCCAAGCTTATATTGTATTTTTTAGTCCCAAGTCCTGAAATCAGCCATTTCTCCTAGAAGCCCTGTTTTTTTCCTTCCTTTCTCTCTCTCTTCTCCTTCCTCTCATTCTCCTCTTTCTCTTTCTCCTTCTCCTTCTCCTTCTTCATCTTTAGAAACAAAGATCTGGGGGTGGCTGGATGGCTCAGTTGGTTTGAGCGTGAGCTCTGAACAACAGGGTTGCCAGTTCGATTCTCACCTGGGCCAGTGAGCTGCACCCTCCACAACTAGATTGAAGACAACGAGCTGCCTCTGAGCTTCTGGAAGGGCAGCCGGATGGCTCAGCTGGTTAGCGCGCGAGCTCTCAACAACAAGGTTGCCGGTTCAATGCCCACATGGGATGGTGGGCTGTGCCCCCTGCAACTAAAGATTGAAAATGGCGACTGGACTTGGAGCTGAGCTGCGCTCTCCACAACTAGATTGAAGGACAACGACTTGGAGCTGATGGGCCCTGGAGAAACACACCGTTCCCCAATATTCCCCAATAAAAAAAAAGTTTTAAAACAAAGAAACCCCACAAAGATCTGGGTGCTCACTCCTGCAGGGATGTCACTGCTTGTGGGCCTTCTGAGCAGCCTGTTAGGAAATACACACACACTCAACCACTCTCATGCTCACGTGCACTTACATGATGAGTTCACACTGACGCCTCCAATTCCAATCCAACACCACAGGATTCATTCTAATTTCCCCCCCTTTCCTTGTTTAGAACTCCTTTCTCTAACAGGAGTTTCCTTATTCACGACAAATATTTACTTATGTGTTTAACTGTAAGTCAAAAAATTCCAGTCGCATGCCTCTGTGAAAAACTATTTATTAATTTTTCTCCCATTCTATGTCCTGTCTTCCCATTCTCTAGACTGTACATTGTGCAGCGCAGAAATTTTTTATTTTTTTATTATTTTTATTTATTTATTTTTTGGTTATTGTATTTTTTTTTAAGATTTTATTGGGGAAGGAGAACAGAACTTTATTGGAGTACAGTGTGTACTTCCAGGACTTTTTGCCAAGTCAAGTCGTTGTCCTTTCAATCTTAGTTGTGGAGGGCGCAGCTCAGCTCCAGGTCCAGTTGCTGTTGTTAGTTGCAGCGGGCGCAGCCCACCATCCCTTGCGGGACTCGAGGAATCAAATTGGCAACCTTGTGGTTGAGAGCACATTGGCCCATGTGGGAATCAAGCCAGCAGCCCTCAGAGTTAGGAGCACAGAGCTCCAACCGCCTGAGCCACCAGAAGTTTTTGATTTTAATGAAGTCCAATGTACCTAAAAAGTCATCATCAAACCCAAGGTCATCCAGACTTTTTTCTATGTTATCTTTTAGGAGTTATATAGTTTTTATGTTTTGCATGTAGGTCTATGATCCATCTTGAGTTAATTTTTGTGAAACACGCAAGGTCTCTGTCTAGATTCTTTTTTTTTTTTTTTTTTTGCATGTGGATAGCCAGTTGTTCCAGCACCATTTGTTGAAAAAACTATGCTCTCGCCACTGAGTTGCCTTTTTCCTTTGTCAAAGATGAGTTGATTACATTTGTGTGAGCGCTTGATTCTGTTCCATTGATCTATTTGTTTATTCTTTTGGCAATACTAAGCCATCTTAGTTGCTGTTGCTTTACAATAAGCCTTGAAATCAGGTGGTGTCAGTCCTCCAACTTTGTTCTCTTTCAATATTGTGTTGGCTATTCTGGACCTTTTGCCTCTCCACATAAACTTTAGAATCAGTTTGTCAATATCCACAAAATAACTTGCTGAGATTTTGATTGAGTTGCATTGAATCTATAGATCATGTTGAGAAGAATTGACATCTTGATAATGTTGAGTCTTTTAATCCATGAACATGGAATATCACTCCATTTACTTAATTCTTCTATTTCTTTCATCATTGTTGTCGTTTTCCTTATATAAATCTTGTGCATATTTTGTAAGAGTTATATTTAAGTATTTCATTTTTGGGTGCTAATGTAAATGACATCGTTATAAATTTCAAGTTCCAATTGTTCATTGCTAATAATAGGAAAGCAATTGATTTTTGTATATTAACCTTGTATTCTGCAATATTGTTATAATTTCTTATCAGTTCCAGGTTTTTGTTGTTGTTGTGTTGATTTTCTACATAGACAATCACGTCATCTGTGATTTAAAAAAAAAAAAAAGACAGTTTTATTTATTTTATTTCTTTCTTCCCAATCAGTATACTTGTATTTCATTTTCTTGTCTTATTGCATTAGCTCGGACTTCTGGTATGATGCTAAATAGAAGTGGTGATAGGGGACATCTTTGTGTTGTTCCTGATAATAGCAGGAAAGCATCTAGTTTCTCACCATTAAGTATGATGTTAGCTGTAGGTTTTTTTGTAGACGCTCTTTATCAAGTTGAGGAAATTCCCTTCTAATCCTAGTTTGCTGAGAGTTTTTATCATGAATGAGTGTTGAATTTCGTCAAATGCTTTTTCTGTATCTATTGATGTGATCATATGGTTTTTCTTCTTTGACCTGTTGATGGGATGGAATACATTAATTGATTTTCAAATGTTGAATCAAACAACAACTTGGTTGTGAGTATAGTTCTTTTTATATATTATTGGATATGACTTGCTAATATTGAGGATTTTTGCATCTATGTTCATGAAACATGTTGGTCTGTAGTTTTCCTTTCTTGTAATGTCTTTGTCTGGTTTTAATATCAGAATGATGCTGGCCTTATAGAAAGGTTAGAGAGTATTCCCTTTGTTTTTATCTTCTGGAAGCGATTGTAAAGATTGGTATAATTTTTTCCTTAAGTATTTGGTAGAATTCACCAGTGAAAACATCTGGGCCTGGTGGTTTCCATTTTGGAAAGTTATTAATTATGGATTCAATTTCTTTAATAAAAATTTAAAGAAAATATTCAATTTCTTTAAAAAATATCTATTTTTTCTTGTGTGAGTTCACTGAATGAATAGGAAAAGGGACAAGAAATAAGGCCTCCATTTGCTGGCATAGTGTCATAGGGGAGGCATGAGTCTGGTGATGGAAGCTGTGATAAGATCGCCGTGGTTTGATGAGCAGCTTCTTGCTGAGGCAGAAACAGCAGCTCCCTTGGCAGACCAGTTTGGTGATGTGACTCTGGGAGTTGTTTTGGAAATGCAGCCTGCTTTTCCAGCACTCCCAATGATTCTGTAGGATGCATTGCCCTTCTGTAAATATGTTTCTTCTAAATAAGGTAGACTTCCAACCTTGAGGTGCCTAGGGGAAGTTCGTTGGGGGCATTCTAAGCAGAGGAAGCTGTAAGTATTATGGTTGTGTACAGGGGAAGTGTGCTATTTGAAGAAGTGAGAAAAGGCCAGCTGGACAGAGCACAGAGAGTGAAATGGAGGTGAAGAGGTCAGAAGGGGCCAGATTGCTGCAGCCTTCTGGTCTTCTGGGCCCAAGCTATGGCACTGTGAAGCCATGTTGTAAAAGATGAAATATTATTGATCAGCTCTCATTGTCAATCAATTCAGAATGAGAGAGAGAGAGAGAGAGAGAGAGAGAGAGAGAGAGAGAGAGAGAGAGAGAGAGAGAGAGAATAGTGGTAGGTTTAGGGTAGATCTGAGGAAAACCTCATTTGGGGGATTTTTTAAAGAGCCAGAGGCAACCAGAGGCTAGTGTTGAAATGACCTTATAGATGAGGTCATTTGGGGGCTGAATAAAGCAAGTCTTTCATTGTAGCAGGAGACTGGACTTAATGACCTTCCATGGACCATGCAGCTTAGCGATTCTGGACCTCCCTTCCGGGTTGGCTACATCTTTCCATTGCTCAGACCTCTTTCTGGGATTTGATCCAGGGACACAAATAAATCCACCTTTTCATCTTGTTCAGAGAACGTATTTCATTCTGTTTTCCACTTTTAAAAATTGGCACCCAGGATTGCCTTCTCCCGTTTGCTCCACCCTGGCCTGACTGTTGCCCTCATGTCATAAATTTCCCAGCACAGCTATTTCAGTGGGCTTCTCCTTCATGCTTGAAATAAGTCAGGCCCCAGAGAATCCCTCTTTCTACAGGTCTTACGTCAAGGGACATTTCCTAGGGATAAGCCACCTCCCTAGGAGAAAAGCAGGGGGAGTAAGTCACCCCCTGCTTTTTTTTTTTTTTTTTTTTAATAAGGGGCTGTGTGTCTTTGGATGTTAGTATTTGTGTACCCAATCTGTCCACCAAACAAGGAGCTCTTCCAAGTCAGGGGGCTTTCCAAACACGAAGCTCCGCCTCTCCCTGCAGACTGAGAACCCCTCAAGAATATGCGGTGGTCTTTTCATCAGACAGGAAACTCTCTGCGTCTCATACTCTTATATCTCACATGTCACGCTCCAAGAAGGTGTAAGAAAATTGTCCCTTCAATTCAAACCACGTGGAGAGTGCCAGGACCCAGGAGGTGACCAGGGTGGGTCTCTGCAGAGAAAAGGCTCTGTTAGCATTAGGGCAATCAAGTCGAGTCCCCTCTCCTCTCCTGAACTGAAAATTCCGAGGGGACTTGCTCTGGGCTGCCAAGGTGAGATGGTCAGCTACTGTGCTTCTCTGTCCCTTCGCATATAGCACAGGGCCTGTGGAAGGGAAGGGAAGGGCTCCATAGGTGTGTGTTAAGTTAAGTTAATGAATGAATGAATGGTAAATATGTAGGTACAGAGGGCCCATCCCAGACACCAGGTACTAGGGCAACAGGATTAATTCTAGGCCCCACCTTTGGGAGGCTCCGAGCTGACTGATATGTAAGCTGCTTGTATGGGTCATGATTGGCTCATAACTGGACAGAACTGTGGTCCAAAGTTTCTAGAGCCTCAGAACCTGCAGCCAAGAAGGTCCAGCGAATTTTCTGGGAAAAGCCCACTCATGTGTTTGGTTTAAATCAAGAGTTTGATTTTCTCACAGCAAAAAGGTGCCCTGGTTAGGATGGCTGCCCATTCTGTTATTTCCTTAGTTGACTTTCTGAATCTATTCAACTGCAGCAAAATCACCTGTGGCTCCAGGATTGAGCCAGAAACTTCTCCAGCCAAATGTCCCCAAGGCCATCTGTGGTCAGAGGTGTGGGGAAGAAGATCCTCTCCCTGTGCTGAGAGTCCTGGGTTTTCCAGCCTGCCCTGGAGAGGCCACGGGCCTGGAACTGCATTCCTCCTTGGCTTTGAGATATGAAGTTAGGCTGCAGAAGGAGGGAGCCTTGTCTGAACCCTACTTAATAGACCAACGGAAGAATAAACATGGGGGGCGGCAGATGCAGTTGGAAACTTGAAAGCCCCGCCCTGAAAAGGAAGAGCAGGGCCCTGATTTGGAATGCACATGCCTTTCAGAATGAAAATAAAGAATGTAGAGTATGAAGGGTCCTTTATGAGGATGGGACTCCATCATTTAATGTACAGGTGGGGAAGCTGAGGCTTACAGAGCTTATGGCAGAAGTGGGACGCCCATCCCCTCCGAGTCCTTGCACAGCGCCATGGCTATCTGGGAACATGCAGTTTGTTCCGTCTACCACGTGCCTCTCGCTGTGTTTGCCACCTCGCTTCCACTCTCTTTCAAGTCAACAGCACATCCTACTAACTCCAAAGAAGCCATTGTCTGGACAGCCCCAGCAGTGAACTCGCAGCCTCTAGAATACAATATGCACTTGACTTGTACAAATACAAATATTTGGTTACGCTTTGACTTCCATAAAGTGTTACTAACCTTTTGTTGAGTTTCATTGATACACATGAACTTCCTATCTCAGTGGACTTATTTAGCTGAAGCAAGGAGTTCCCATGCCTTTGGAAGCAGGAAATGAAAGTGATTCAGAAAGAAAGGGCAGTGAACACACGGGTTAAAAAACACGGATTGAAAAATAAAAAAACAACCCCCCAAAAACATTGATTAGCATTGTCATGAAATTAGATATTTCTTCCCTCCTTTCTTAGAAAACAGATGACAGAGGGTGGCAACTAAGACTTGTTCGTTTGCACATTCTGTTCCTCTGAGTGTGGACCACACACCAGCACATTAGGGTCACCAGGGAACTCGTTAGAAACGCAAAAATCTCAGGAGTTGGGGCCGGCCCGGTGGCTCAGGCGGTTGGAGCTCCGTGCTCCTAACTCCGAAGGCTGCCGGTTCGATTCCCACATGGGCCAGTGGGCTCTCAACCACAAGGTTGCCAGTTCAATCCCTCGAGTCCCGCAAGGGATGGTGAGTCCCGCAAGGGATGGTGGGCTCTGCCCCCTGCAACTAAGATTGAACACGGCACCTTGAGCTGAGCTGCCTCCCGGATGGCTCAGTTGTTGGTTGGAGTGCGGGCTCTCAACCACAAGGTTGCCAGTTCAATTTCTTGAGTCCCGCAAGGGATGGTGGGCAGTGCCCCCTGCAACTAAAATTGAACACGGCACCTTGAGCTGAGCTGCCGCTGAGCTCCCGGATGGCTCAGTTGGTTGGAGCGTGTCCTCTCAACCACAAGGTTGCCGGTTTGACTCCCGCAAGGGATGGTGGGCTGTGCCCCCTGCAACTAGCAACGGCAACTGGACCTGGAGCTGAGCTGCGCCCTCCACAACTAAGATTGAAAGGACAACAACTTGACTTGGAGAAAAATCCTGGAAGTGCACACTGTTCTCCAATGAAGTCCTGTTCCCCTTCCCCAATTAAAAAAAAAAAAAAAAAAAATCTCAGGAGTCACGCCAGATGTGTGGGTTAAAATCTTCATCTTAACAAGATCCCAGGGTGTCGTCACAAGATCCCATTTGTCGTCACAGTTACGATTTGAGAAGCACTGCTCTAGAGCATGAAAGCCAGTTGAACAGAAAATAGGCTCGAAACAAAGAGTTACCACTGAAATCAAGAATGTACGGAATCAATACAAGCATTTATTGCCACAATGGTTCTTTTTAAGTTAATAGACTCTGCTTTTTTGGAACAGTGTTAGATTTACAGAAGCATAGAACAGAATTCCCGTATACGTCCCCCCATCAGGACACACCCACAATTTCCCCACCATTAACAGCTTTCATTAGTGTGGAACACTTGTTACAACAAATGAATTAATATTGATACATTATAATTAACTAAAGTTTATATTAAGATGGACACTTTGTGTGTGGGTTTTGACAAATGCATAATGTCACTGTATCTTACAGAATAGTTTCACGGCCCTTAACGTCGCCTGTCCTTCATGTACTCATCTGCTCTTCCCATCCCAAACTTCTGGCAAGCACTGATCTTTTTACTGTCTCCATAGTTTTGCCTCTTCCTGAATGTTATACCATCGGAATCATGTAGTCTGCTGACTTTTCAAATTGGTTTCTTTCACTTAGTTATATGCCTTTAAGTTTCCTCCATGCCTTTTTGTCACTGAATAATATCTCACTGTGAGGATAGACCACAGTTTGTTTATCCATTTACCTATTGAAGGACATATTGGCTGCTTCTAGTGTTGGGTAATTATGAATAACGCTGTTATAACCATTCACATGCAGGTTTTTGTGTCCATGTAACTTTTCAACTCAACTGAGTAAACACCTAGCAGTGCAATTGCCGGATGGGATGGTAAGACTATATTTAATTTTGTAAGAACCTGCCAGACCATCTTCCAAAGTGGCGGCACCATTTTGCATTCCCACCAACAATGGATCACCCCAGATGTGTGGGTTAAAATCTTCATCTTAACAAGATCCCAGGGTGTCGTCTTGTTGCTCCACGTCTGTCAGCATTTGGTGTCATCAGTTTTTTGGATTTTAGCCATCCTGATAGGTGTGTCACGGGTGTTTTAAATTCCCTGATGACATGTGATGTGGAGCATCTTTTCAACTTTGTGTCTACCATTTTTGTATCTTCTTTGGTGAGATGTCTGCTCAGATCTTTTGCCTTTTTTAAAAAATAGGGTTGTTTGTTTTCTTATTGTTGAGTTTTAGAAGTTCTTTGTATATTTTGGATACAAGCCTCTTGCCAGATATGTGTTTTGTAAACACTTGCTCCTCATCTGTGGCATGTGTCTTTCACAGAGCAGAAGTTTTAATTTTAATGAAGTCCAACTTAACAATGCTTTCCCTGTTTCCACCTTCAGCAGTGTCATGTTAGTAGCCATAATGGGAGTATTTGCACTTTGGAAATTGAAAAAACTCTACAGATCAAACATTTTTTTCCCCCCTCGTAAAAGTTAGTTGTGCAACATTTACCAGCACACCACACCCCTGCCTTCTGCTAACTTGTTATTGAATAATCCCAGTTGGCCTATCACTTCACTAATGATTTTATTTTTTATGTATCAGAGCAGTTTTTCATTTTGGGTACATATGTAAAATGTTGGTACTTTATTTTTCTTTTGATTTTGTTGCTCTTATTTTTCACATTTCCCCAGTAATATAGAAAATATGGCTATGGTCATTTGTTATCTGGGTAGGAATTCCTAAATAATATAAAAGGATTTTTTTCTCAATTACTACTATGTTATTTATTTATAAATGACTTTGATATTAATGATTAGACAAACTTCTGATTAGTGATGCAATTTCATCACAAACTATTATTTGTTTGAGAAATAAAAAGCAAGTTTATATGTAAAATGAATAATTGCAAATATTTTAGTTAAACTAATTTAATAAAGGAGAAGAGGAGCTTTTATAACTTCAGAAAACTGATGTTTTGAAAATATCTAAAATCTTTCAAAGTGTAAGTAATAATTATATTTTGTGAATGTTTCAGAATTTAATTTAAGGAATTAAATACAATTTGATATGACAAGAATCCTATTTTGCTTCACTGCATGCTTAGTAAATACCTGTCATATAATAGACACTCAATAAATACATGTGGAAATAATGAATCCGTTAAAGTCAACAGTAAGACACAAGTATCTGCTATCCCTCCTGGAATTCAACATTTTACTGTAAGTCTTCGCCAATGGAATAAGACAACAAAAATGAACAGGTATAAACTTTAGGGGAAAAAAGACAAAATTGCCATTTGCAGACACCATGATTTTCTTCGTAGACAATCCAAGAGATAATAACATTATAAACTAAGAGAATTGTAAATACGAGAACATTATATAAAAACCAGAGGCATTCCTACCTCCCACCAATAATCAATCAATTAGAAAATGTAATGGGGGAAAAAAGACGCCATTCACAACCAAAACAAAAAAATAGACTTTCTAGAAAAATATCTAATATATGTGAAAACCCTGATGAAGAAAAATCATAAAACATCATTGAAGAACCTATTAGAAAACCTAAATACATAGGTAGCAAGACCGTGTTTGTTGTCACACAACAGCCTAGCCGACTGTCCCCCCGTGTCTTTCCTTAAGGAAAGAAGGGTCTGTGAGACTGTGCCTTTCTGGGACTTTGTTTTATCTTGATGTTTTACACCTCATGTCTCTCTGTCTGGTCCCCAAAAGATGGTCTGCAGCCAATGACGAGTAAGATTCCCCACGGAGGGAACAACTCAAGCCAGGCGGAACAGAGTGGGGACCCCCAATGAGCTGCCTTGGAAGATCTGGGAAGGAGCCTTGCCTCCCCTTCCCCCTGCCTGGGAAAAGCCACTGCTGACTCGGGCTTTCCCCTCTCACCTGATTGTGAGAGAAGTCATGAGGGCAATAATATCAGCTCTCCCCTCTAACCCTACAATTAAGTTTCAGCATGAGAGACCTGTCCCTAAGGAGGCACATACCACCATTGTTAAGACATCATGGGACTTTCTGTTTCGGCTGTTTACAGGCAAGGGTGATTGGTTTGAATGATTTTTCTGGTATGATGTATGAGATTCACAGACCTTGGAAAAGACAATGCTACTTCCTTGTATGATAATCAATAAAAGCCACCAGTCGGCTCGATTCTGGACTCCAGTCTCTTGTCAGGCTGTGAAACCCCCTGGCCTTCTGAGATCTAACTGCATTAAGTCTGTTTCTTTCTTTCTTAAAACTTAACCCAACGCCTCCCCTTCTTGTCCCCTCACTGCCCGTGTTGCGCTGGACGCGACACATGTGATGTTCAGAGCCGGCAGTATCATCGAGTAATCTACACAATTCAATTGAATTCCAATAAAAATCCCAACGGGAGTTGACACAGAATGTGAAAAACTGATTCTATAATGCATATGGAGGAACAAAGGTTTAAGAATAACCAAACATTTCTAAAGAAGGAAGAAGAGAGACTTTAGTATATGTGAAGACTTAAAAAGTCAAGGTAATTAGGCAGAGTAATATTAGCGCAGGTGTAGACAAGTAGATCAAAGTCAAGTACAGAAAGCCCAGAAATAGACCTGAGCATAGGTAGAAACTTACGTGAAACTTACAAGATAGAAGCAGTATTAACATTAAAGGGGAAGGTTGGACCGTTTAACAAAAGGTGTTGAAATAATTCACCATCCCGATGGATACACACAATTACATTCCTGCTTCATAAAATACACAAAAGCAAACTCCAAATGTATTCAAGGATTAAATTCTGAATGCAAAAACTAAAATTCTAGAACCAATAGAAGAAAATACAAAAAACTAATTTTTTGACCTCAATCATGGGGACTTTTCAAACAGACACTAAAGCAGACTACGTAAAAGTTAAAAGCGTTTGTAAGCAATAGAGGCCGTAAAGGTAAAAGACAATTAGCATGCTTGGAGAATGTATTTGCAACATATATAGTAAAAGATTGTCTTGTCAGTCTCCTGCTTCCCAGAAGCAGCTCATATGGGGAGGACTGCACAGCCCTCACCTCACCCCTGCTCCCAACTAGAGATAAACAGGGAAATGATAGGAATGGAGCTGAGGACAAATAGAGTCAGAGTGAGCACAGATCTGAAGGTATGACAATTAAGTTCGCGAACTTATCATAGAAAAAGAGCTACATACCTCATGGCTGAATATCACTATGGCCACCTTCGAAGTACTCCCCTTGGGAAGCTATGCACTGATGTCAGTTCCATAATCCATCCTTCAAAGCAATTTTGGAACTCTTTTGCTGGAATGGCCATCAGAGCTGTCGTCATATTACGCTTGATGTCCTGAATGTCATCAAAATGTCTTCCTTTCAATATTTCCTTTATCTTCAGGTAAAGAAAGAAGTCACTGGGGGCCAGATCAGTTGAATAGTTGAGGGTGTTCAAATACAGTTATTTGTTTACTGGCTAAAAGCTCCCTCACAGACAGTGCCGTGTGAGCTGGTGCATTGTCGTGACACAAGAGCCATGAATTGTTGGTGGAAAGTTCAGGTCATCTAACTTTTTCACGCAGCCTTTTCAGCACTTCCAAACAGTAAACTTGGTTAACCGTTTGTCCAGTTGGTACAAATTTATAATGAATAATCCCTCTGATATCAAAAAAAGTTAGCAACATCGGTGCAACAAGTTCACAAACTAAATTGTCAGACCTCATGTGTACAGACTATTCATTAAAGAGGAAATCCAAATGGTCCACAGATTGCAAGTAAATGCAATGCCTGATTCATGTTTTAATTCTGGATTAAAAAAAAGCAACCAAATTGGATATAAAGGACATTATTGGAACAATAAGGGGAAATTGGATATTAGACATTTTTTAAAAAACAAATGTAGTCATTTTTTTTTTTACATTTCTTATTGGGGAATATTGGGGAACAGTGTGTTTCTCCAGGGCCCATCAGCTCCAAGTCGTTGTCCTTCAATCTGGTTGTGGAGGGTGCAGCTCAGCTCCAAGTCCAGTTGCCGTTTCCAATCTTTCGTTGCAGGAGGTGCAGCCCCCACCCCATACGGGAATTGAACTGGCAACCTGGTTGTTGAGAGCTCGCGCCAGTCGGCCGCCCCTCCGGAAGCTCAGCAGCAGCTCATTGTCTTCAATCTAGTTGTGGAGGGCGCAGCTCACTGGCCCATGTGGGAATCGAACCGGCAACCCTGGTGTTCAGAGCTCGCGCTCTAACCAACTGAGCTATCCGGCTGCCCCAGATATTAGGCATTTTTAATAGATACTAGACAATAGTATTATTGCATCAACGTTGAATTTCTTGAGAGTCATGATTGTGTTGGGTTTTATGTAAGATAATGTCCTGTCCTTAGATGACAGATGCTGACTTATGTAGCATGGTCTGTCTGCAACTTATGCTCTAATGTGTGTGTGAGCGAGGGAAGTGAAGTAATTGTAGCAAAATGCTAACACTTGGTGAACTGAAGGGTTTCTGAGTATTAATTGTAGGACTCTTGCAACTTTTCTGTAGATTTTCAATTTTTCAAAATAGAATTTGGGGGGGAAATGTGAAATGCTCTACTATTCAATATTGCCCTTTTCACGATATAGCTGAGAATAAATCAGATCTACATGTATCAATATGCATAGACTAAACAAAGCCAGTTGGGGGATAACACTATCATTCCATTAGTGTAGAAATAAAAAAACAAGTAATAATGTTATATATTGTTTATGGTTACAAATATGTAGCAGAAGTATAAACCCTGGACTGGATACACACCAATTTCTTGATATGGTTACGATATGGTTACGTTTGGGCAGAGGAAGTAGGAACAGGGGAGAAAGGATGGAAATAGGGCGGGAGAGGACACAAGAAGGAATTTCATCTTACTCCATAAGGCTTTAATTCTTTAAAAAACAAAAAACTGAAACCAAAGCAAAAGCCAGTATAAACAAAAACGAAAAGAAAATTAAAACAAACTATTCTTAACAGTGGTTATTTTGGCTGGATATGGGGATGTTTCACCTTTATACATTTCTGGATTATTTTTTAATGATATTTTTCTTCTCTTTGGTCATGAGGGGGGAAAAAAAAAGATCTGTTATCTGTATTGTGTTAAGGACTAGACCAGTCAAACTAGGGGTTGTCCACCTGAAGAAAGAGTCCTTCGAAGCTCATGGGAGTCTCTGGTGAGCTCTGTGACCTTGGCCAACTCCCTGGAGCCCCTGTCTGAAGGGCACTTTTCCCTGTAGAGTTAATGTCTGTATTAAATGGGATGAACCATGTGCTGTGCTTAGCAGAGGGCCTGGTACACAGGAAGCACCCATACATGTCACCACCACCACTATTATGGCACTGCTGATACCGTTATTCCCCAGCCTGCCCTGGCTGGCAGGGGGTCCCTCTCCTGCTCTGGGTTCATCCACCCCTGCACTTCTGCGATGGTTTTGGTGGTATGCTCATTCATGTGCTGTCTCCACCATCAAATTCTAAGCAAGGAGCACTGTACCCCCTCTCCTTTTTCATCTCTGTCCCTGGCGGCTGGCACACAGTAGATACTCAGGAAATCATTTTTGCATGAATGATACCACCGAATTTCTGGCCACTGGTCCCCACTCTCAGAGCTGACTTCCAGGAGTACATTTGTTTCCTCCATGGCTCCAATAACTCCACTCTGCCCGCCTCCCCCCTTCCCCCCCCACTCCTCTTTCCTCAGGCATCCCACCCCCAGGGTCTGTGTTTATGCTTTTGCTTCAGCCAAGACTGAGGACCCAGGGACTCAGAAAGTCAAGTTGTTTAGCAGGCTGTCAGATCCTTAAGAAAGTTCTGAGCTCAGGGCTGTGGTGGGGGTGATCGCTCCAGGCTGTGGGGATTAGCAAAAGCCTCCTGAGGCAGTGAGGCCGGATAAGGCTATGACCTGGATACTTCAGAACTCAAATCCACCCCCCACTGGAATTTTCTGGGGGACTGCCCAGGTCCCTTTGGCAGGAGAGCCAGTCCCAGTCTCTGGGATTTTGCTTGACTTCCTGCGTTTGTGAAGGCAGCTGGAGGCTAAGCAAAGGAATGCCCTGCTGGGTCCAGGCAGACGTTTCTTCTCACCACCACCAGGCCTGTCTTCACATCTCACTCCCGTTCACGGCTTTAAGATTCTGGAACCCAAGAGTCTGTTGGGATCTGCAGTCCGTGGACCCACATGTTGGGGCTGGAGGCGGGGAGCCCGCAGAGCCAGGGGCTCCATGCTCTGCCCTAGGAGACTGCTCACGGGAGCAGGAGCTGATGCCAGGCCAAAGAGGTCAGTTACAGGCATGGGGGCTGCATAAACCTGGGAGGACAAACCAGCTGGAGCAAGAGAGACTGGAGAAGGTGTGGTCTGGGAGGGGTGAGCAAGGTGCAGACCCTGTTAGAGGAAACCCCTCAGGCTGCTGGGATCCTTTATCCATCAGGCGTCAAACCTTGTGAGCTGCGTTGTTCTTAAGGAGGCAAGGCCATACCTGAAGGAAAGGTGGAGGCCACCCAGAAGATCACCTATACAATTAGGGGCAAAGCTGGGCAGGTTTACGAATAGGGTTAGAGTTAGGACTCGTGTTTATGTTCATCTGAGGCCTTGCTGGAATTGCTTTTTATCTCAAACCACATGAAAATATGTGTCTTTGGGACTAGGAATAGTCAATATCTATTTAACATTCCATAAGCCTTTCTGAGCACCCACTGGGTGCACACACTTTGTTACACATAGAAAGAAACACACAGATGTGGAAAACACCATTCCCAGCCCTTACAGGGAGACCTTTCTCCTCCCTTCCTCTGTTCCTCTGGCCCTCCTCTCCATTCGCTCCCAGATTCCCCTGTCTGGGAGGCAGAAAGGCTTTGGGCTAAGTATATGTGGCCTCAGGAGTCAAACTGAGCTTTGTCACTTGACAGCTGTGTGACATGGGTGAGCCATTTCTTCTACTTTGAGCCTCGGTGTCCTAATCTGCAAACTGTGTGTGAGAGCAGCGCCTACCTCAGGATAAAATGGGATAAGCACACAAGGAACTTAGCATGGTATCTGTGCCCAATAGCACGCGCTATTTCCATTAGTCAT